>NW_028318135.1:1788750-2520000 GCF_062004578.1 Staurois parvus
CAATAAAACACCAATAAGAATTATTTGCATATAAGTCTACACAACCTTATCACAGTAAAATGTCTGCAGCATCATATAACATGATGTACATTGGGGGGGGGTTTACAAAATTTTTAGAGGATCAAGCACTAGACCACGTATTAGCTTGCACCTTTGACTTGAGACTTCAGTAGTGGAATATCCTGTGCTCACACATGATTCATATTAGGACAAACATTACTGTCTCTCATGACAAAATTACATTTTTTAAATAATAATAATTGTTTTTGGATTAAATTTTTTTTAGACATGTATCAGCCGTAGCATACAGTAAAAAAAATATAAAAAATGATTACATACTTCAAACAACATGAAAAGGAAAAAAAACAAATATGTAACCAACTATAACAAATAGTACTCTCTCCCATAACAAACTCCCACTTTTTAAAATAATGATCATTTTCTTTTGATTAAGACAAATTTTATATTTGTATCAGCCATAGCATACAGTATAAAATATAAGAAATTATTATTATAACGGCCATTCTCCCTCTTTCCTCCCACCCCTCATTCCCCTCAGCCACTTCCTACTGTACCATTACCCCCTCCCTCCTAGATTGTAAGCTCGAAAGAGTAGGCCCTCTTACCCCTCGTACGTTGTTTGTTATTGTTGTACTGTGCCATATATTGTCCCCCCCCCCTATTGTACAGCGCTGAGCAAACCCATTGGCGCTATATAAACTCGATGTAATAATAATAATAATATTATATGTTATATTGGGCAGCACAGTGGCTATATGGTTAGCACTTCCACCTGGCAGTACTAGGGTCTTTGGTTCAAATCCCAGCCCTGGCACCTCCTGCCTGGAGTTTGCATGTTCTCCCTGTACCTACGTGGGTTTCCTCTGGGTACTCCGGTTTCCTCCCACACTCCAAAGACATGCTAGTAGGTTAATTGAATCCTCTCTAAATTGGCCCTAGTATGTGTATGAATGTAAGTTAGGGACCTTAGATTGTACGTCCCTTGAGAGTTACGGAGTGATGTGAATGTACAATATATATGTAAAGTGCTGCGTAAATTGACGGCGCTATATAAGTACCTGAAATAAATAAATATTACATACTTTAAACAACGTCAAAAGGAAAAAAAAATTATATAATCCAGTTATAACAAGTTTTTTTCATTATGCTAACTTGAGTGGCATTAGCACATACTCAAATCTATAAAATCAAAAAGTGCAGCTCTCAAACCAAACTAAAAATGTAAATCATATTAATGAAAAATCAATAATTAATATTTATGAGATAAACAGTCCAAAAAATCAGTGCATAAACAATATATAAAGTCCACTATCAATGTTGTTAGAAATCTTGGGAAGCTGTGGAACATCTATATTTCATTCAAGTAAATAAGCCTCACTGCCTCTTAGAGTCAGATGACTCTCTATAAATGAGAAGTCAAGCATTTCTCAAATGATAGCAAGTCAGTCAGCCTGAACAACCAGAATAGCAAAGTTCCACATTCTCCCAGCAGTAATCCATGTAGTAAAATATAATACACACGAAAATAATGCACACAGTGCAGTATGTTTTATAACAAATGGTAACTAAAATTCCAAAGTGTCTACTCACATGTGGGAAAAACAATCAAGATCACATCATGTAAACACTTCAAGTGTGACATTGCAATAAGTGTACAGATCTGATATATCCAGTGCAGCTATACAGTGCTCAAAAAGCCTCCAAAATGAAAGATCCACCAAAAATGGACAAACAATCTGCTTACCAGATCACATTTGACCATCAGGTTGTAAATGGTCAAAAAACAGACTTGAAATTAATGTCACAGCTTTACCCACAGGATCACAGGAAAAGCACCACTCCACTCAGCATTATAACACATGAAGAGGACATAATAAACAAAGAAGAGCAGGTTCCATAATGTAAATCTTAATTTAAGCCACTATATTAAAAAAAAATGTGCATTCACATGAAAGGTAGATTTGTAGCATCACTGTGTTTAAAATTGCTCAACAAAGAAATCCTGTGTATTGGTTGAATTACACAATGACCTCACTACATCCTGACTCTTCCATACGTTTCATCACAGAATGACATCATCAGGGGCTCAGAGACCGAACATCAATTGTGCTGTTTTATACACAAACTCTATTCTTATCACCAGGGGGTGCTGTAATATGGGAATATATTAGCTGCATTGGGAAGCCTTGCAGACTACTTGACAATGCCATTGGGTAGCAACTTGATCAAATTATACTAAAGATATATCAGGCCATATAAAGCACCACCTAACAGAAATTTAAAAGAAGGCAACAACAATGCTTCCAATTCATAAAAGCTTCAGTATAAAACAAAACCAACGTAATGCTCCTCATCACAAAATCTGAATGAAATGGAAAAAAAATCAATGAAATTATAAATATATATTATTTACAGTAAAATGCATATTATAATGCAATTAATTACAAAAATATGTGTCCTAGAAAATAGTCAATATATGAAACCAATTTACAAAAACAATATAAAAATGTACAATATAATAAGAAGGTTTTTGTATATATGTGCTTGCATTATTAACTTCCTGGGCTTTTTTTCCAGACTCTTAATTAGTCACCATATTCAAGTT
The DNA here is from genome assembly GCF_062004578.1 of Staurois parvus. Classification (NCBI taxonomy): domain Eukaryota; kingdom Metazoa; phylum Chordata; class Amphibia; order Anura; family Ranidae; genus Staurois; species Staurois parvus. Next base: position 1,791,377 of record NW_028318135.1, read on the forward strand.
ATTTGTATTGAGTTAATATTGTTTCTATACAGTGTTATACAAACTATGTTAGTGCTAGCAGCTTATTTGCATTTTTCACCTGAGCACCTTTTTTTATATTATGAAATCTGGTTTAAAAATGTAAAGCTCCCTATCACAGAGCAATTTTGAGATCTTACTTCGGAATTTTTACTGCCCAGAATAAAATTATGGCTAACATGGGAGCCAACTTGGGTATCTGCCACATCTACTTAGCAAAACTTAAAATATGTTGTTTTTTACTTCATGTTGAAATTTCCTTTTTTAAAAGTTTAGGGAGCTCAAAGTGGAGAAATCACTTGTTACTTTCCATTACCATTTTTGCATCCAGAGGTAAACATCTGTCCCTAACTGTGGGTAATCACTCCATGTGCAATTATATGTGGACAGCCACAGGCAGATGCAGCCTCTGTTGGTTTGTAATTCTTTTGTACAGGCTTCCCAGCTGCAGCTGTATACATATACCTGTGATTTCTGTTACAGGAATCCACTGATTCTTGCTGCAGAAATCTGCTGAACTCTCCTAATTACACGTGTATAGGATCTTCTGCCATCTTCTAATTACAAACATAGAAGGGTTATGGCAGACAAAGTTGAAGTAGCTCATTGAGGCTGCCCCTTTTGTAGTATTTGTAGTTCTTGTAGTAACATACTGTAATCCTTGTGCTTTTTGTTTCTAGTACATTTATGATAACCAACAAGACCAACCTCCTGCAGTCAAAGTAAATGTTCCAGCTATGGTGGAGTTTGGATATTCAACCACTCAAGTTTTGACAAGACTTTTCAGTGGACTATGGAAGTCCAGAGGAAATACTAGAAAAACAAAAATGGTGGCACACCGGCCTTACACATTGCCTTTGTAGATCCTTTCGTTGAAATAATAAAATAGATGTATACTCACAAATAGCATACAATCTCAAGCTCACCAATGTACCTGATCCCTAGAACACCTCTTTATATAGGCCAGTTTGATGAGTGTTTTACAACAGCAGAACAGTTATCTTTGTTCTGGGGATTTTTCATATATATATAGAAAACTGTAGAATGTAGCTCATATGTGAAGATGTGGCTCAAAGGCATGGATCTATGTGTATATGTATATATGTATTTTATAAGTATGAGTGGAAATTTACATATATTCTGTGTGGTCACGAGTGGTGATATACCAATCGCCTGAGAGTGGGAGGAGTTTTGATAACATCAGACATCATCCAAATTTCTTGTCAGTATATGCATAACTGAACTGTGGCTGTGAGGAAGAGGGTATCCCCTCGAAATGCATCAGCCATTCCAGTGTCTTCCCATGGTTGGGATTCGCACAGTGGACCATGTCATGCAAGGCACTTTGGATATTAATGAGTTTAAGATTGTATGCTGTTTGTTTTTCTATTTTTTGCATATGATCCCTGATTAAAACAATCTTACTGCTGGGCAGTTTTACACTGCTTTATGTTAATTCTTGTGGTAAAGTTCTAGCTTGTGATTGTTTTGTCTAGTGTATGTGGGTCTAGCCTTGCTTTTTAAAATTGTGCTGCTGCTGGCCAATATCACACTGCTATATTATCTTCAGTCTTTTAATTCTTAATGGGAACTGGCCAGCAGCAGGAAAGTTTTGCATCAGGGACAGCCACAGCGAACTACTGGCCAATTTCTATCTGCCAGACAAAGTGGGTCTGTTACTATTGGTGAAAAAGCATGTGTCGCTGCTAAAGCTACCTAAAAAAGGCCTTCTTTTCAAACTGAAATGAATCAGATTGGTGTGCTGCCTCTGTATTTAAGTCAAAGCAGATGTAAAAGGATAAAATCAATTCCATAGCCAAATATGCAATATGAATGGATAGTATGTAAAGTGCTGCTGTCACGTACCTGGTAGGAGACTGAAATGAAGAGGTCAGCCTTCTATCTCCAGCCTAGGCCGCACTGGAAGTGGAACAGAGGATACCTAGGGACCCGAGTGTAAGAGGAACACGAGTGCCAGCAGACAATGATAGACCTTGCAGCAGGAGATGTGGTCCCGAGGAGACTGGCGGACCATCAGTTCATGAATGGTTGATGGGCTCACGAGTCCAGCACTCCACTTGCACTGCAGGTTCAGGATGAGTGGCTTGTCAGAGCTCCCAGCAGACTTGAGGCAGGAACACTCAGTGCTGCACAGAGCTTGTACTGCAGAGAGCCATGTAGGCACTTAAACAGAATAGGAAGCAGGAAGCCAGGATCAGAGACAGAAGCGTGGTCACAGGAATAGCCATGGTCATCAACAAACAGCCATGTAGGCACTCATATGTAGGCACGCTGTGACAGCGTGAGGAAAGTGTGGCCAATAACCACCAGCAACTGTATTTACTCTGTGAACAGCTGTGTCACTGGACACAGCTGATCACATGGTAACAGGCTGCTGTGATTGGCCTTTTACCTTGTCATTTGATCAGCTGTGTTCATAGGACACAGCAATCGCAGACAGCACCGGGTGCGCGCCGCTGGGGGCGCGTTCTGAGAGGACGTCATATGATGCCCTTCCAGAACAGGACGTTCGGCTATAGCGCAGTTGTAAGTGGTTAATTTTAACATATAGTAGTAGTTTGAACACAGTTTTAAAAGCTCTGCAAAGTATATATTAGTATCCAGATTCCCATGCCTTTTTTGGACAGTACTTTTTCTATCATTCATAATAATGTCCAGGATTTAAAAAGAGTTACCCCCTATAGACTTCAGTTGAATTTGCCTCTAAGTGTGGGTTCATTGGACTTTGAACAAAATTTGCCTTGGTGAATCGAACCCAGCAGATTTGCCTATCACTAAACCACTAATCCAACAACATCCCTTTTTTACCTACATGTAATAAATCTTATATATTACACAAATAAGCATAAAAACCCACTAATAATTTATTTTAATTTCTGTTTTTATTCCTAATTTTCACTTCCTCTGGCTCATGACTTTTTGTTTATGGTTTTCAGCTAATGGTTTATAGTATATCTCTCCAATGCTGACAGTCAATAAACATATCATTTTTCATATTTTTATTCACCATGCTTCATTATGGAGATAAAAATAATTAACCTTTTGCTCTTGGTCAGTGCTTTAAATCCATGCGTCATTACCATATATTGAATTCTGTTCCAGGAAATATATTGTCATATAATGAAAGAGGGAAATGGATTTATATTCTAAGAGACCACAGGCAGATTACATTTACATAATAAAAATGCTATTGCCAATATATCATTAATAAAGTAGATATGGATTATATAATTTATGAAAGCACGTTTACAAGTGCAAAGTACTTTTAATATGAGAAATGAAAAGCACATTTCATATTTCACTGCTGTTCTTTGCTTATCCCTTGAATAATAGTTAGTACTATTATTATGTTATAAAAAGCAAAATCAGAAAAAATATGTATACACAAACATTAAACAATACCGTTATTTTTAAAGTAGTCACCATAGAGAGATGCTATGCTCTTCCTAGGTACAGGTATTACATCTCAACAGGCTTTAATGAACCCAGTTCAGGAATTAGTACCCCCTTCTTTTCCATTCGTGCAACAGAAGCAGAAATATATCTGTAAGCAGAAACATATTAGCATGATAGACCAGAACTACATGCTGACATCATCAGTCTTGTGCCATTTGGAATTGTTTGTATACTAAAACACGATAACACGTTTCCTCTTAAGTGCCAGAGTCTATAAAGTAATAATAGAGAGAATAAAAAAGTAATAATTAGAACTGTATGTGAAGATACATATTTCACGAGGGATCTTCCGGTATATGTAATTGGGAAGACTCTATGCTTTTTTACTGTGGGTTCCATTTTGTAGAAATGCAGTACAAGTCATTTAATATTATTTAATATGATTTTCTATCGGTCACGTTCACATCCATGCGGTTCCTGTGGGTGTGTTTTTTAGAAAGGGTCAGGGACTTCTTTTCCCACAGCGGTTTGCATTTTTGGCCCAATAGACTTCAATGGAAATGCATCCACTACACAAGTGCTATGTTTGTCCTGCATTTTCCTGTGTTTTTGATACATTGTTGATGCATTTTGAGGCTTGCTTTTTTTTTAACATGCTTGACTACAAACACCTCCCCTTAACAACAGACTTCCTATAATGTCCAGGATTTAAAAAGCGTCACCCCTTATAGACTTCAGTTGAATTTTCCCTTCAAAACAGAAAGTCATATCCAACACAGCGGCCAAACGGTGAAAACAGAGGTGATGGTACTGCTGGTGAGGCCCCACATTTATCTATATGATCCAGCTGACCCAGACCACAAGAGCAAGGCAAAGCAGCAGCAGGGATGGCAGGAAAGTGCCCAACAAGTTTGTTCAAAATTAAATTTTTCACCAGGAGACAGAAAGAAAGTGAGTACTATGGATGTATCTGTGACAAAACAGTATGTATTGTCACAAATTGATGATGCTGCATAGATATACTGTATTTGTTAGAAATCAACACTGATTTCCAAACTGAAGCTAGGACACATGCAGCCTTTTGCTTGCTGTCCTGACCTATGTGTTTTGGAGCCCATTATCTTTACTTATTTTCAGTTCTTCTTTGTTGTTTTTCCTTTCTTTTTTTTTTTTACATCAGACAAAAAAAAGAACTCAAAAATATGCTGAATTCTTTTATTAGCTTAATTTCAAGCAAAATAAGAAAAATTATAATTGTATAACCATAAGAACCACAAAATAGAACACGAACAATGATAATGTAGATATTGCAGAAAAAGGAAATGTGGATGTCAGACTTTTAATTAGCCTTTAATTAGCCTTAAGTTACCATGGCACCTGACTATTGGGAGACATAAAGTGGGCACAGAATGCACCTCTGATAACTCCACCACTCCTGCTGCCATGAGCTTCTGTTATATCTGCACTGGACAGGTTATGGGAGATGGTGTCCTCAAACGGAAATCCTTTCCTATCGCGAACAAAATTATGCAGAGCACATTCTGCTTTGACAGCTCGGATAGCATTCTGCATTTTTAGATGGATGAGAGTGTGCAATAAATGCCATTTATATGCCAGAATGCCAAAAGCACACTCCACACCTCTATGGGCTCCAGCAAGGCAATAATTAAACGCTCTCCTCTCAACATCCAAGGAGTGACTGGAAAAGGGCCTTAGTAGATGTTCACTAAGGGAGAAAAGCCTCAGTACTGACAAACACTTAAGGCAGAGCCAGACTTCATGTTCCTGGTAGCGGACTTCAGTGTCCAGTTCACTGTTCTGTAGCATCTGGCCAAATGTGGAGTGTGCAAAACTACTTGAATCCCATAAGAGCCAATATCATGTAAGTGAATCTATCATTGGCATCTGCCATGGCAAATAGAACAAAGGAAAATATTTCTTGCAGTTATAAAAACTACTGCTACTAGCTACGGGCTTTATGATGTGAATGTTTCCCATCTATTGCACCAAGACAATTTGTGAAATTGCAGCATTCACGAAGCACAGCAGCTATGTTGCATCAGTCTTCCACCATTGCTTTCCTGAAGACCACATCCTTGAGTACCTCCCATATAAGGTGTCACGTACAACGTAGCTTGCAGTCAATTTCCCCACCATGAACTGGAAATGTAGAATGGATAGGGAATGTCCTGTTCAAAGGTACCTGAAAAAATATTTTGCAGTTAAGGAGTTACATACAAGATGGAGGCAGTATTGCCAACCCCTTTGAAGTGAAATTTACTGGCATGACACCCAAAATTTACACACAACGCCAATTTCTATTGACACAAATCGTGAAAATTACTGACAGAGACACATTTTATCACTGGAACTTCATAAAGTACATAAAATTGCTGTTTTAAGTGCAAATCACTGCAAATATCAATATTTAAGCTATAAATATATAGCTAGTGCTATTAGCAATGTAAGTTAGAAGAAAAGTCAAAAAGCACATTTCTCCGTTTCCATGAAGGTCAGGTTAATACAACCCAGCAGTCTGATCATTCAGCTGCTGGACTTCATACTTCCCAAGGTGCACAAACAGGAGGAGTGGGGAGGGAAAAGGAGGAGCAGATCAGCTCTCTCTCCTCCCCCATCCCTGCGAGCGAGGAGGGAGGGGGAACTGTCAGTGCAGGATCTGGGCTGTATGAGAGAGACAATCACAGAGATGGTACAGGAGATGGTTAGGGGCTTCGGGCACAGCACAGGAGATGGTTACAGACTGCGGGCATGATATGGTTAATTTCTCAATACCACTCACCTATCACCTGAGTGGCATATGCCCAGCCGGTGACTCTTCCACCTTCCCATCCAGTCCTCCACTCTGGCTCCTGGCTTACAGCTGTTGATGTTCATAAAAAGGCACAAAGTGGCACCATGACGTCAGAGCATCCCCGCCCCCCCCCCCCCCCCCTCGTCCTAGCCCAGCATAATTCAGCTAAGCTTGCTTGATCCAGATTCGGGCATGTGCAGTGGGAAAATTGGCAGAAGACCATTTTTTCACGGACAGTTGCCATCTATAAACATTTATGGACAGACTGTCATTGGATAAAATTTATGGACTGTCCATAAACTTAAGGATGGCTGGCAACCCTGGATGAAGGAGCACAAATGAGTCCTAGTTGAGGGAAGAACGGTAAGCAAGGAGTGGGTCTGGTGCCCCCTACACATTGGCAAAAGATCTGAAATTCCCCAGACCAGTCCTAGAGGTGAGTTAGGATCATAGCATAGCAATTTCAAACAGTTGTGTTTTAACTGGTTTCTGTCTGGCCGTCATTGTACAATAGGCTGGGCAAGAACCAGTTAAAACACAACTGCTCTAATTCAGGAAGGATGTCATATGACATCCTCCCATTCTTGCCGCACATGCGTGGCGATTGGTCATGAGCTGTGTCCCTAGTACACAGCGCATCACTGATCAGGGTAAAGAGCCAATGATGTTGGCTCTTTATCATGTGATCAGCTGTGTCCAATCACAGCTGATCACATGTAAACAAATGCCGGTTATCAGCATTTCCTTTCTCCAACGCTGTCCCTGTCTGAGGAAAGGAAAGCTGATAACTGGCTTTCCTGTGACAGGGGACATTTACACTGATAATCAGGGCACAGATCATTATTGCTCTAATTATCAGTGCAGCCCCATCAGTGGAGAATATCAGTGCCCATCAGTGCAGCCCCATAAGTGCCCATCAGTTCAGCCCCATCAGTGCTGCCTATCAGTGCCTCTTCATCAATGCCCATCAGTGCCCACTTCATCAGTGCAGCCTCATCAGTGCCCATCAGTGCAGCCTCATCATTGCACATCATTGAAGAAGAAAAATTATTTATGTGCAAAAAAAGGTTTTTCTTTTAAAAATGTTTGGTATTTGTTTGCAAAAAAAACCCAGCTGTGATTAAATACCACCAAAAGAAGGCTCTATTTATATGGAAAAAATTATAAAAATTTCATTTGGGTACATTGTTGTATGACTGCGCAATTGTCATTCAAAGTGCAAAAGGACTGAAAGCTGAAAATTGGCCTGGGCAGGAAGAGGGTGAAAGTGCCCTGTATCTAAGTGGTTAAATATACATTTATTTATACATTTATACATTATTTGTTTAATTTTCCAATGTCTCTTTCTGTGTTTACAGCACTGAGAGCAGCTGGGATTCTCAGGCAGCATGTGCAGAGGACCCTGGGGAAGGACTATCAACAATGCTGGACACTCCAAATACTGGCTCGCCAGTATCCAGGGTGACAGAGGAGATGAGGGGGAAGAGTTGGAGGAAGTTTGAGTTCAGGAGCCCTGCTGTACCACCAAGTGATACATCTCAAAGGGGAGGAGCATCAAAGAGGATGACTGCACGTCAAAGCGAGAAGATGATGGAGACATTAATTGAGCTGGTAGCTCTTTTTAAAAACCAGATGTCTCTATCACAGCAGTACATGAACACACTGGTCCCTTTTGTAGATCAAAACACAGTTTTCCCAATGCACACGTTCCTGCAAATGGCTGTTCTGTAGTGTTGGGTGCTGCAGTAGCCATGGACTGGGAACCGCAGACAATCCAAGAGGAAGAATGTCACCAGCACACCAAGCAATCCTCAGAAGGATCCAAAGCTTTATTTAGTGGTCACATAATACACACAGCAGCAATGTTTTGGAGCCATGCTGCAGGGCCCCTTCATCAGGCAGTGACAAAGTGCAGTGCAAACCAAGACACATTTAAAGTGTTACTAAATGTAGACCCCTGCATTCACTACATCTGTTCTCCCACAGTACACACAGAACATGGAAATTATTTATTTATTTCAGGTACTTATAAAGCGCTGTCAATTTACACTTTACATACTGTATATATTCTACATTCACATCAGTCCCTAACCTTCAAGGAGCGTACAATCTAAGGTCCCTAACTCACATTCATATACACATACTAGGGACAATTTAGACAGGATTCAATTCACCTACCAGCATGTCTTTTGGAGCATGGGAGGAAACCGGAGTACCCAGAGGAAACCCACACAGGCACAGGGAGAACATGCAAACTCCAGGCAGAAGGAGCCGTGGTTGGGGTTTGAACCAAGGACCCTAGCACTGCCAGGTGGAAGTGCTAACCATTTAGCCACTGTGCTGCCCTACATGCAATTATTTTAGTAAATATAAACTGCTAAATACCTTTTCTCATCAGCAGTTAGAGCAGTCTTGTGACTTCTATCAGTGTCCAGCAGAGCATTTGTTAAAGCTTGTAGGAGGAGTATTCATTCTGCTGTAGGAGGATGCAGAACCCCTGACCTCTGTCTGGACAGTGCTGATTGGCCCTGTACTGATCACGTGCACTCTTCCTAAAAAAAAAAAACCTCTGTAGAAATACAAACCAAACTGAGCATGTGCAGAGTGACTCCACACAATATGTCTTATCAGGAGATAAGAGGAGGGCTCTGGAAGGTGGAGAGTATCAGAGACATCAGGATCAAACAGCATTTTTACACAATGAAGAAGATTAACCCCTTAGGTTCCACAGTGAGTATAACAAGTATGCTTTACTGCATATACAGACTGATTTTACTGTTGTGGGTTTAGTAACACTTTAACAGACTAAAAAAAGCTTTGGATTCTTCTGAGGATTCCTTGGAGTGCTGGTGACATTATTCCTCCCTTTGTAGATCAGGTGCCTCTGGAAAAACAGGGGGAGATGAGGATGATGCATTGCCTGGCCTCTTCATTGCCTCTGTCAACCCAGCCCACCCCCAAGCTTGCCCCAGCAGCCACCACCTCAGGCCCCTTTTACAGCATACCAAGCTGTAGGTTTGAACCAGAGCCCACTCCTTGCTTTCCTGAGCCACAGCTGCATTACCATGACCATCATGATGGCCCTCAGGAGGAAACGCTCTATCAATCCCTGTAGATAGAGTTCATGTTGATCCTGCCATAGTGCATCTACTGCCTGTTGGCAAAAATGCCATTATTTTGTTATATGAAAAAAAAAGTTTTTAAAAAATGTTTTATTGCTTGAAACAAAAAATAATGTTTAGCATTCCCTGTTGATCCTGCCATAATGTATGTACTGCCTGTTGGCAAAAAAATTCTATTATTTTGTAATTTTTTTAAAAAGTAAAAAAAAAAACCTATTAGCCAAAAATTGTTGGATTTTCATAACAAATGGTAAAAAGAAAAAGCTTTTTTTGATGTCAAATTACAGTGTCATTATTAACAAGTTATAGTGTATAGACTTACTGTAATGTGACCATTAAACGTTCCAGGGGTGGTATGAACTCCCAGAAGTATGTGCTTTGGTGCTTCAGCTTGCTGCTCACGAGACCCAACAATTAATCAAAACTTAAAAAAAATTGAGGTTAGTGTTTCAAAACCATCTAAAAAATTATGAACATCAGACAAAAGAGAAGAAACACAAGAAAAGAGACAAACATGAAAAAAAGGAAAATGAAGGGTGAAAGGGGGAGGCTAGGACTAACATGCAGTACATGACTGCAGGAATGGTTCAAGACTTCTGCTCACCTTTTTGTGGACATCAGGGTATATCGAAAGAACTTCTCCTCATGGCCACGGAGATCATTATAGATGACCCAAAATTGGTCCCTCTGCTGCCTATTAGCGATGACTGGGTTGACTCAGGATCTCTGTCTTCTCTGCTGCTTCTGTTCTTTCTCTTCTTGTAGGAAGCAGTACTGTGGCAGTCACAGTGGCAATTGCCAAAAAACAGGGACATATCAGCCATGGTGGTGAGCTATGCAGCATGCATTGACTATGGAATGAGAAATAAAAATGTTATCTGACATCCTATGACATCAAACCTCTGTCATTTTCCTATTCCTACCCCCCGCCCCAAAAAAAATACAAAACGTGTAAAAAATGCATGTAAAACGCATTAAAAAAGCAGGTGCAAAAATGTAAAAAGCACTGCAAAATGCTAATGGCAAACAAAACTGCAAACCACATTGATGTGAACCTAGCCTTAGGCTCAACCTCAATATTGTACTACATAACAATATAAATACCCAAGATCCAAATATATGTATGAGAATTCAGGAGGGAAACTCCATGTATAAGAACACACAATTTTATTATATTATAAAAACATAACACAAATAGAAGACAAAATCCCAATTAAAATCATAATTATACAAAATCCAGTAGCTGTAATGTGACAAGCATCTCCCCCATGCTTGTAATAGATGGAATGGAAAAATGTAATCATGTACTGTAAAATCAAAAACAAAAATTAAATCAATATCCACTTCTCTCAGAAAAATACTTCTGCAAGGAATGAACCTTCAAAGTGCTGCTGAATATAATGTGGACCACAGGATGTATCCTGCTCACAGCATGGACAATTGCACTAATTGATGGTACTCATATTTAATAATATAACATATTGCATATTGATTTTTGGGTTTTTGGATTTATTAGTGCGACACCTTTTATATTTAGCATGATACACCAGCTCTAGGTCAGTCCATACAAAGAGAGCCCAGCAGAAAAAGAACAAATCCAGTCCAAGTTCGCTCACAGTCTTTATAACATCCAAATGAAGATGTGCTGTTAGAAAATGTGCTGAGTACAACAGAGAACACATCAGTTTTGTTTTTCATGGACCTAGTGTGCAATTTTTCCTTTTTCCTACTTCATAAATATATTTGGATATGGATTATTTGGGGAGGGGGTGGGTGTAAACATATTGCCTATGCTGGGTGGGCCCTCAAAGGACAATGGTTCCATCATGGAGGTGAAGGGCAAGACAACATCGTAGTCTGAAAAGTCAACTGCTGATCATCTGGGCCTTCCTGAAGAGAGACAACGGCTCATTTAAGATATATGTTTAAAATGATCTATGGCATTCAATTTACTATCCCACTTAACAGTACTTGTTCATAGAGTCCGTTGAAAGCTCTTTAATGCTCCCTTTCTTAACGCAGACCTTTTCCCTAAATTGTTGTGCTGCCCTGCCTCCTCCCTTGCCCCTCTTTTACAAATGGGCAGTATTTATTTTTTCAATAAAGAACTTAATTTCTGCCGCTAAGCAGCACTTCTGTGTTACTCACCTAGGCGGAACTTTCTCCCCCGCCCTCTGTCCATGCACAGATGTGTCGCAAGTCTTGGGTCCTAAGAGAGACCTGTGGCACTTCTGCACATGTGCTGATTTCCTCAGACATATATGCACACACAGGATTTCCCAGGCATGCAAAACACTGTAACCAGGGACTGTTACTGTTATCAAAACCTTCCCTGTCTTTGTGCATTTGTGGAAAATCCCCTGCGCATGCGCAAATGTGCAGCAGGCTCTGCCAGTACCCGAAGCCAGGGCAGAGCCTGAGTGCCTCTGCACATGCGCCATAATGGTGGTGCCCAAGGGAAGCAGAGCTGCCTGGGAGGTGGACTGAAGTTTCCCTTTAAGTCACCTAGATTATAAACTCCAAGGAGCAGGGCCCTCCAATCCCTCATGTATTGAACTGTATTGTTACTGTACTGTCTCCCTCCATAATGTAAAGCGCTGAGCAAACTGTCGGCGCTATATAAGTCCTGTATAATAATAATAATGTCAAAGATCTCCAGTAATCCCTGGACTGCATTTGTCAAACTCATTTTTTCTGTGTCTGTTTTCACTCTGCCTGGATACACTGACCTACTTGTAATTCCTCCTTTGGAGTTTTGCTGAAATTATTATTTTGTTACTGGCTAAGGGAGCTATAAAGAGCCTACAACAGCCACTATGCTCTGGTTCAGTTAGATAGAAAAAAATTGGGAAATCTACAGAATGAAAAGGCAGTAGCACTATTGATGCCAGTAAAGGGGGTAGGCTAAAGCAAATTTGTGTATATGAATTGTGAATCGCTAGAAAGGAACAGAGGTCAAAATGAGCTGTGCTAAATGAGATTATTGTGGATACCCTGTGTGTACCTGTTGTTGATAGGTTGGCTAGGTGGAAAAATTGAATGAGTTAATAAACAAACATAAAGAAAATAATGATTGGCACTAACTGAGAAAACCATTATTTTTATGCAAAAAGTTCTTTAAACTGTATTCTCCACTGATGCGGCTTTCAGCAATTCTTTTACAGCATTTCTGTTACAGTGATGCTGACATCAATGAAAATAGAGATTCCACTTTAGGATGTTTGCTTAAGGATATAACACCATATATACACATAGGTGTCCGTTTATGACACAGAGAATAGCTGCGATTCAATGGATCTCAGCTATTCTCTGGTCATTCACAGTTTATGACATTCAGGATATCATGTCAGCCCTTCACTGGAGATCTGTGTTCTCCCTCCAGATTCTCCAGCCCAGAGCTGGAGAATCAGAGGGACTGCAAACTAAGCAGAGATAATTTACCTCTGCTTAGTAAACTGATCTTTTACTGTAATCTCGCGAGATTATAGTAAAATCAGCCGTTTTCCAGAGTTTGTAGACCGTTCTCCAGTGTTTGGAGACCGTTCTCCCTTCGTTCGGAGAACTGCTTCATAAACTGCATTCACAGGAGAACTGTGTTCTCCGAGAATGCCGGAGAACTGAGCAGCGATCTATTACCGCTGGTTCATAAACGGACACCATAATCCCTTAAACATGATTTATTTTTCAAGACTGTTTCTTTGCTTTCTGCTTTCTGCTTTCTCCATGTCCATAATTAGCCACTTCCCAAGTGTAATTCTATGAAATGCTGTAATTTCTTTTTCTAAAACAAAATAAATATACTGTATATGAGACCAGTTGCACATTTTTAATATTAATGATCAGCTTAAAAAAAAAGCATATATATATATATATATATATATATATACATATATATATATATATATACACATACACATACACATATACAGTATATGCTTAATTTAGTTTAACTGTAGAGTATAAGCCAAATCCAACATTTGGAGAAGTGTGGACCCTGCTGCATGGGAATTTTGTCATAAACTAATATTTTTCACTTTCATACCTTTGTGCGACCTAAAACCAACATCCGTAGGAGACAGAGAAAAAAGTCACAGAAATACAGGAATTGTTTTGTGACTACTGCCATGAATGTCCTTCCTGTAATTAACCTCAGCTCATGTTTGCGAATCAGCTTTGCCCTGTAAAAGGGACTTGATTTCTATTATACAATGACAAGATGAATCATTGCAAAGGAATGTTTATCTCAGACTAATATTTTCAGACCTGAGAGACACTTTTGTCAAAGGATTTTCACATGGTCAGTGAATAATGCCATGGTATTTTTTTCTATATCCATCCACATGAGTCTGCATGACAAAGCTTCTAATTATGGGCTGCAAAATGAAATAAAAATAAACATTTCAGCTCTCCTAACCTCAAATTGATGGGTCTAGAAAACATTGCAGCCACTAACTAAGCTTCCACTGTAATATATTCAATAAAACAGAAGCAAAACATTTTTATGAAAAATGTTTACAAACTTTTGACAGCATTTTACACTTTTTTTGTTATCTGGGAGTAGGGATACGGTTCAGATTTGTTGCTACCATGGGTTCAGTTGAACTCTGCATGTTCAAGAGTCACAGTTTGTGGTTTCTTCCTCCAAAGTGCATAGCAACCGGTTGTCTGCAGCCGTTGCTAATGAACCCTCTTCCTTCTTACTCTACTCTTTTGCTAACCCCACTATATCACTTCAAATTGGCAATATGAAGTCAGTGGAAGTACTTCAGTGATTGCATGATCACTGACTTGCTGCAAGAGAATGATCTTGGTCATGCGCAACCTTTCCTCCTTTCAGATATCGATGAGGAATATAGGCCCATAATCATAAGGGGGTGGATTACATGACAGCAAGATCAAGTGCGTGGTTATGCTGCAGCTCGTTGTCCAGTAGACAGAGTTTAGGATGTGATTGCATGAGCATGGCTTAGTGTGCACACCTGTCACTGGCTTTTGGCTTTAAGAACCCTATCTAATGCATAGCACAAATAAGGATAATTACTAAGTGGTCGTCCTCCTCCTGTGACTTATGACCAGACCTGCATCCTGTTATGCTGCATTTGAACCAGTTGGTCTCCTAAATCTGCTTTATCCTTATCTTCTATTGCTAAGCTTGGAATGTATCCTGACTTTAATAGTTTTGCTGTTCATCTGATATTGACTCTGGCCTGACTTCTGCCCCTGCCCTGCCTTCTGATTTGTTACCCCTGGTTGTTTTTGACTCATATAGACTATGACTTTATCCTGCACCTGTGAATTGCTGTGCTCCATCTGTTTGCCAGCATTCTGACAAGTGTACGTCTGAGCTTCCACATCAACCCAGCAATATGGTTTGGTCCAAACCTAGGTCCAAATTTTAGATTGTTTCACCTCTGTTTGGTGGGAACCATACATCATATACAGAAGCAGCATTTCTAACATTTCAATATAACACCTTCTCACTCTCATTTGTTCCTAAGGAAGCTATGGATGATTGCCCCTGAGGCATTCCTAGGAACCACTGATATCAAAGGGAATCCCTGCCTCTTTGCTGGCAATATATGGGCAGTGATGTCACTGCTATTTCTGCCCCTTTGTCTCTTTGATCCCACTGGTTCCTAAGGAAGTTGGGTGCTTGCCCAAGTGGCATCCCTAGGAACCACTGGCATCACAGTGAATCCTTGCTCCTTTTACGTAAAGGGACGGGAATACCAGTGACATCACTGTGGTCATATTTTGGCAATGACATTGACCAAATATGGTCATGGCCATATTTGGTAAATGATGCCACCATTATCTCTGTCCCTTCTCTTATATAGCTGATAACAGCTCTGGGAGCTCTAGTGCCACTATCAGGATAGGTCACGTGCAGCAGGTCATCTTTTTTGTTTTTTTGGTGACTTGTTTTGCGTTTTTTTTTTTTTAAACCCTGTTACAATATTTTTTGTGAATGTGTTGGAGTACTATGTACCCCAAACTCATTCACATTGGGAGCCCATATTTGGGGGACCCTTTAAAATTAGAGGGAGCTTAGAGATGCTAATAAGCACCCATGCCCACAGACCCCCACAATCACCGGGCAAGAATTGTGGGGAAGAGGCTCCCCTCATGTCGAGGGCATGAAACTCAAGTATGGTTAAGAAGGGGGTGCACGCTTATCCCCACCTTTCCTGGCCAGTCAGGTTGCAGGATCAGATCTGATATGGATTTTTAAGGGGACCTCAAGCAGTTTTTTGTTCCATGGAGTCCCCCGTAAAATGTATTTTGAGATTAATCTATGCATTTTTTTAATTCTTGGTTTTATTTTTCCACAGCAAAAATTATATTTACAAATAAATTAACAAATGACATTGAGAGCTGTCATAGCTTCCTTGTTAAAAAAGAAAAAAAAAACATCCTGTGGAGGATATTTATGCCATGGAACATGAAATTGTGATCTCTTATGCTCCCTTTGGCCAAGTATTGATTTTATATTATGCGTTTGGAAGATGCATTTCAATAAATGTCCCATCAGGTTTTGTTTTTTCTTATTGTAATATATAATAGGGATGAGGTACACATGCAGTATAATATAATATATTGATAGGGACTATAAGTGGTCGCCTTTGGGAAGCTGATCCTGAAGTATGCCATGAAGCCATCACTAGAAAATATGCTTGTAGACAGAAAAGTGGTTACAAAGAGTCTTTGTGAAATGAGTAGCATTGGGGGGAGCAACAAAGGGTGAAAACATGTAAAACAAGAATTTTAATGAAAAAACAAGAGTTTAGTATACATAACAATGCTTTAGCAAACTGGTATTCAGTTAGTATTTACATTTACTTTGAAAATGCATTTATACCTCAAGTAACTGAACACAGAACTGTAAACTGTAATTAATAACTTAAATAAACAAGAAAGAAAGTTTTGCAATAACCGTGTTGCTCAATTTTATTGCCCTATAATATGCAGTTTTTCAAAACTCCTGTCACTTCACCTTAGTCACTTCCAGGCAACCTTATAAATCATTCATGTTCTAAACCCATTTTCCTTTTATTCACTGATGACACATTTGTGACAATACCAACAGGAATGTTCAAGTCTGAAGCTTGGTAGTAATATTACTATATTTAATGATTGAAAATGTGTGTATCTGTGCTTGTATGCATGTGTGCCTAGGGGCCTTAGATCAGTGACGATGTAATGCAGAAAACAATCATATTTCAATCTGAAGTCAGATCAGTAAATGGTTGCTATAGATTTCTGCACATTGTTCTTTGCCTTACGGAGAACGCCTTGGAATCTAGTCATCCCCCTTTCTAATGTTTCAACTCGAAGGCCTATAAATGTTTTACATCCTGGTCAGTAGGGTACAAAGCATGTGCACGTATGCATTTGATTATACATTAAACAGACAAATATAAACAGTGGTGTACGAAATAATTGTGAGTCCCATGCACAGAAAAAACAGGTTGCATATGTTATCTTTCAGAAAATATTACTCCTAATGTCCTTGGGGACATTGCAGCTCTATATAGCCTAGGAAATCATTACTGCTACTGATTCACAGGAAGAGTTAAATGATGATCCTCTATGACATGAATTAGTTTACATAAGCCTTGTAACCGGATATTACAATATACAGACCCTCTGCCCCCTATTCACCCCTTCACCGAGGTGTGAAATTCCAAAGCTTGTTATAAAAGACTGTCTGACATGTCATTACAAACTTCAATTTCCACATCTTTATAAAGTTGTGAAGTTTACTCACAAACCATTCTTGAAAAATGTTTTTGTTCCCGACATCATTCTGTAGTCTATATTTGCTTTTGATTACATGCTGAAAAGAAAAAAGAATAATAATGAAGGATCATACCCCCCAACATTTTTTTTTAATTTTGACTCAGCACACTTGCTGGTAGGATTGGATGGAGTATTTTTAGTTAGTTATTTTTTTCTGCTCAGCCCACTGACTAAATAAAAACACTTTCTGTGTATGGCCAGCTTTAGAATCAGTTGTATAATTTATGCATAGTTACATAGTAGGTAAGGTCAAATAAAGACATCAGTCCATCCAGTTCAACCTGTTTGGTATCTGTTTATGTCAATACCCTTTCCCATATCCCTCTATTTTGTGTTCTCTAAGATGCCATCCAAAAATTTTATGAAAAGATTGACATTCCCTCGCTGAAACCACCAACTATGGAAGAGAGTTCCATATCCTTACTGCTCTGACAGTAAAAAACGCCTTACGCAGCTTAAGGTTAAACCGATTCTTTTCCAAACTTTATTGAGTGGCTACGTGTCTTAAGCGACCTGAAACTGAATAGTTTTTTCCCTATGCTAGAATCACCATTGAGTAACTTATCATATCTCTTCTTTAGCATATCTTCTGTAGGGAGAACAAGCTTAATGCTTGCAGTCATTACTCGGAACTATGATCCTCCAATCCCCTTATAAGCTTTGTTGCCCTTATCTGGACTCTCTCCAGTTCCAGCTTATCCTTCCAGGGACTGGGGATCATATTCAAAATGTGGCCAGACCAGAATTTTGTAGAGTGGTAGAATTATAGTTTTATCTCTTGAGATACCCTTTTTATTGCATGCTAATATTCTACTAGCTTTGCTTTCTGCAGCTTGGCATTGCATGCTATTGCTGAGCCTATAATCTACCAGGACAGCAAGATCTTTTTCCATTCTGGATTCCCTCAAAGTTCTCCCCCTAACTTGTAACTTGCATTTATGTTTTTAGATTTTTTTACATTTTCAACATTAAACCTCATTTACCATGTAGCTGCCTACCCCATTATTTTATTGAGGTATTCCTGTAACGTTTCCATCTACTGCTGTGAGGTTATTGCCCTGTTTAGCTTTGTATCATCTGCAAACACTGAGACTGAACTATTTATGCCCGCCTCAATATAATTTAAATGAAGCAGGATTGATCCCTCAGCAGAGCCTTGGGGCACACAACTCCAGACCATTCTGAGGACATGCTACTTATCACCCCTCCCCCCTCCTTTAGAAGGAACTACAAACAGGTAATGAAAATACAAGTATCTGTATGATTGCTAATGCTTGTAAATATATACCTTTAAAAAGGAGGATATGTCTTACCTACATTGTGCAAGGAATCATAATCATTGTAGAATATTCTATTGTCATTAAACAGTAGGTCATTTCACAGCCTGCAAGCCTCTATGGTCATTATGCCTCATCTCTGTCAAGAAGGTAATAGAAACATAGAAAAGTGACGGCAGAAAAGACCAAGTGGTCCATCCAGTCTGCCCATATTTTTTTTCTGGGGGGAGGGGGTGTTGTCTTTTTTTTGTTGTTTTTGTTTTTTTACTTTTTCCTCTAAGTATAGACATATGCTTGTTCCATGCACGCTTGAAGCTATTTACTGTTGACAAGCTCACTAAAATACTGCCCTCCTGAACTCCTACCCACCCCCTTGATGTATTTAAAGGTTTCAATCATGTCTCCATTTTTCCTTCTTTGCTCCAGACTGTACACGTTAAGTTCCTGAAGTTGCTCTTGATATGTTTTATCCCCTCAGACCTTGCACCATTTTTGTTACCTGTCTCTGGACTCATTCTATCTTATCAATATTTTTTTGTAAGTGAGGTCTCCAGAACTGGACACAGTATTCTAAATGAGGTCTAACTAAAGATTTATATAGGGCAATCAGGGCCTCCTTCCTCCTGCTGGTGACCACTCTAGTGATACATCCTAGAATTCTATTTTGCCTGGCCACACTGTTTGCTTATTTTGCAATCATCTGAAATAAGGACCTCAGAGTCCTTTTCCTCAAGTGCAGGTCAACAATGTACTCTGTTACATCAGAGGTCTACTCATTGCAATGGGGGCAAAAAAGAAAAAAGAAAGGAGAGAAAAGATAAATAGATTAATAAATGAAATGATCTTGAACAGGTGCATAAAAGGGAAAGATCTAAGGAGATAATGCAGATGTTAATAAAGAAGAAAGAAGAACTAGAGAATGTAATGGAAGAGGAAAAAAGAAGAGTCTTTAATAAAATAACAAGCGAAAGGTATAGATGGGGAGATAGGCCGGGAAAGTATTTAATGAGAACTTTAAGAAAGAAGAAGAATAGAAATTATATTGAGAAAATAAGAAATCCCAAGGGGGAATTTGTACACTCAACCAAGGATATTGCTAGAATATTTAAAGAGTATTATAATGAGCTGTATAATATCATACCTCAGGATACGTTTAAGATATCGGAAACAATAAATAGAGGGAAAAGAAAGACATACCTAGAGGAGGCAGGTCTGCCGAAATTAAAAGAAACACAACTGAACTCTTTAGAGGCAGAAATAACTTCAGAGGAAATAAAAATAGCAATAAAAAGCATGGCGGGAGGGAAAAGCCCGGGTCCAGATGGATATACGGCCAAATACTTTAAAAAATATAAAGAGCTTTTAATACCTAAAATGAAGATTTACATGAACGCCTTGGGGAACGGGATGGAGATAAGGGGAGAGTCTTTACAGGCGAATATGCTAGGCTCCCAGATCACACACAACTTGTATGCTTGAAGAAAAAGCTTTATAAATAGTTACACTGTACTGTACATACTGTAATGTACTATATCTGTACTGTATACAGTATTGTCACACTACTGTGCTGTATTGTGTGGGCCTGAGAGAGATCCTGGACTGTATACAGTACAGTACAGTATAGCTGTTTATAAAGTTTTTTTCTTTGCATGGCAAAAAAATACAGTAATTTACAGTACTGCTGAAATGTGAATACTGACCAGGAAACCAGCAGTACCGGACCTCAGAATAGTGTACAATTTCAGCCATGAATGATGAATGACTTTGAGACGCAGGGCTGCTACCACCGCTACCACGTTTAGCGCGTAACCACGTTTTAGCACGTACCATCGGTGAGATGGTCGTAAGTGTGAGCGGTCGTAACGGTGAAGAGATGGTCGTAAGTGCGAGTGGTCGCTAAACAGGTAGGTCGTTAAGCGAGGAGTGTCTGTAATGTTAGCACTATGCTATTTATGGCATATATGGCAACTCCACCTCCCCTCTTTCCTACTCTGTCTTTCCTGTATAGTGCATAGCCTGGTATAGTTATTTCCCAGTCATTTGAATCCTTGAACCATTTCCCTGTAATTGCAACAGTCCTTAGCAACATAAATCCTCACATTTGTTTCAACCTGCTGGTAACAGAAATGATCCTCAACAATTACATCTCTGACCCATTTCTCAGCTTAAATGCATGTCCAAAAAAACTCCTAAATTCCATACTAAGAAGCACAGAGCCCTTGTGTGAGGGATGCAGACCATCTCTTGTACAGCTCAATGTCAGATCACCTGATAGCATTATGACTAACATAACCAAAAGCTTCAGCTTTCACCAGTCATTTAACCATACATTGAACTCTGCTATACAAAGTACTTTCTCTTGTTGTCCATTATGGACAGGTAAGACCTCCAAAAATGTAACAGTACACCCTAACTGTTGAAGATCCTGTACCAAATACTGAAAATACCTCTGTACAGAACACACATCATTCTGGGACAAATCATTTGTGCCAAGGTGCATGACAACATCAACATTGCACTCTTCACTAGCTTTTTTGACAATTTTTAAAATATGTCTTTTATCTCTCCTAACAGTAGCAGCAGGTAAACATCTAAATTCCTTTAACACTTAAACATGATTTCCTAAAGAAACACCTCTAACAACTGACTCACTAACAAGAAGATGGCTTGTCCTTTTAAGTGCCTTTTCCACAACACTTTGCCTGGAATGGAACCTCAGAAAAACCAGTTACTTTTGGCAAAGTCATTTTTTTCTCAGGATCCTCCTGCCTATGCTCACAATCAGCTATGTTCACAACATTTGTATCTGCTTTTGGCTCAGAAAGAACACTATAGGAGTTATGCAGTGTCACACCAAAAGCTACATGTTTATGGTCCACAGGCCTCACTCTTCCTGACCCAGCAGTTGCCTACACTGCCCTTCTCCTGTGCAGTCTTTGAGGAAGAAGTGACTTCTTTCAGGGCAGCTCAACAGAACAGATTGGCTTGGACATCCTCCTAATCTAGATTGCAGGGCACCAACCAATGAATTTAGACAAGCAATGTCATCATGTAGGCTAGAAATCTGTATACAAATGGGACAGCATCCCAGCTTCCAAAAAGCACCATGAAAAACAAATGCCAAACAAGTATTGCACTGAACTAAACCAGACATTTAAAAAAATATTTCCTCAAATTCAAACACAAGTACTACTGTTCAAACTATGCACTTTTGTCCTGCCGCACTTCCAACAAGCAAAGTCTACAGAGTAAAGTCTACAGAGTTGCTACTCCTTTTAAATACAACACTAATTAGGCACCAATAAGGACAACAGGTCACTTCTCTTACATACAGTATGCTAACTGATAACACCCAGTACTCAGCAAGTGTTAATTGATAACACCCAGTACTCAATGCCTTAGCAGCACAGAAACAATTACTCCTGTACTTACATAGTTACATAGTTAGTCTGGCTGAAAAAAGACAAAAGTCCATCTGGTTCAACCATAAAAAAAAAAAAGTTTTAATCCTAAACACACAGTTGATCCAGAGGAAGGCAAAAAAACCCAGCAAAGCAAGATCCAATTTGCTCCTGTAGGGAAAAAAAATCCTTCCTGATCCCCCGAGAGATGATTGGATATTCCATGGATCAACTTTACCTATAAATATTAGTATCCAGTTATATTCTGTGTATCTAAGAAATAATCCAAGTCTTTTTTAAAGCAATCTACGAAGCTGGCCAGAACCAACTCTTGAGGGAGTCTGTTCTACATGTTCACAGCTCTCACTGTGAAGAAACCTTTTCGTGTTTGGAGATTAAATTTCTTTTCCTCCAGACATAAAGAGTGCCCCCTTGTCCTCTGTGATGACCTCAGGGTGAATAGCTCTACACTATATGAACCACTGATGTATTTATACATGTTGATCATATTCCCCCTTTTTTTTTTTTTTTTTTTAAATTTAAATATTTATTAAATTTTTCATATTAATCCAAAAATCCAAAAAGGGAAATAATTCTCATACAAGTAGACAATTATATAACATTTCTGCCTTTCCCTTACTAAAAACTCTTTTCCTTCCCGTCCCACCACCCCCCCCTCCCGCCCCTTCTCCCCCCTCCTCCCCCTCTGCAGACTCTAGCCCTTTCTAATCTCTTGAGGCTTATTAATTTTTTTTGCTAACATCCTAGTTCATATCTTCCTATATTTCTCTTTCAATCCTGCTCTTTCCCACTTTTCCCATCTCCTAGAATAAACTCCCATCCGATCTTCTTGCATATGGTATGATCTTTCCATTCTACCTATCTGGTTTACTCTATTAATCCAGTCTACCTCCTTCGGAACCTCAGCTTTCCGCCAAAACTTGGGTATCAACCCTTTCGCCGCATTCAAGAAGTACCAAATACCTGAATCTTTATATTTATTTACGGATGTCTCCACATTGTGTAGGAGGCACGTCGTTGGGTCTAACCCTATGTCAAATCCAGTTATTTCTTCAATTAATTTAACTATTATCTTCCAAAAAGCCTGGATTTTCGGACATTCCCACCATATGTGAAACACCGTGCCTATCTCTCCACATCCTCTCCAACACATATTTGAGTTTTCCCCATTCATCTTGTGCTCTACACTCGGTGTAATGTGCCATCGTGTCACACACTTATAATTAACCTCAACCTCTCTCACACTAACATTATCGTGTATCAATCTAAACATCTTTCTCTGTTTATCCTCATCAAACCCAACTCCCATATCCCTTTCCCATTTTGTCATAAAAATTAACTTTGTGTTTGTGTCTAATTCTGTGAGTATTCTATACACTTTTGAGATACCGTGCTTCCCATCCCTTCGTGTCTCTAACAACCTTTCAAACATATTCCACTCCTGTTTTATTCTCAGGGGTTTCGGTAGATTTCCAATAAAACTTTTCAATTGATGATATTTCCACTCATCTATTCTAATAAAAATATCTCCCTTCTTCTCTATTAACTCTTTAAGTGATCTCAATTCTCCCTCCACCAAAACATCTCTCAATTGGGTATCCTCCTTTCTAAACCATCTTCCTGATATCTTATTCTTTCCCGGGGGGAAGTACTCAGAATTTGTGAGAGGCATTAAGATAGAATTAAATTCCCATTTCATATTTTTGTGTAAATTGTCCCATACCCTAAAGACATTTAAAGTGTATATACTTGTGCTTTCTTTAAATCCCCTGAACTGTGGTGGGACCCATATCATCTTACTCAATCTATTGCCACTAAGATTATTTTCAATTGTTACCCAACTTTTCCCCTTATGGTTAAATGTCCAGTCATATATTCTTGCTAAAACCACTGCTTTATAGTATCTCTTGACATCTGGTAGGCCCAGTCCCCCTTTCTCTTTAGTCCTACTCAATGTTTCATATGCTATTCTGGGTTTTTTATTCTTCCAAATATATCTTGTTAACATTTTTTTCATTATCTTAAAGAAGGCTTCTGGAATTTTAATTGGTACCATTTGAAATCTATACAGTATTTTAGGCATAATTACCATTTTGACTAGGTTTATACGTCCTATCCAGGATGGATTTCCTCCTTCTAGTCTTTTTAAATCTTCCCTGATCTCATTTATCAAAGAGATATAGTTTAATCTATACAAATGCTTAGTTGAGGCAGTGAGTTTTATTCCTAGGTATTTTATCTCTTTTTCTCTCCATATAAAGGGGAATTCTTTTTGTAGTTTTTCTTTTTCATTCTTTGGTATATTAATATTCAGGATCTCTGTTTTCGTTGGATTAATTTTTAAATTTGATAGTTCACCATACTCCTTCAGTATCTTCATTATATTTGGGAGAGTTATTCGGGGATTCCCCACATAGAACAATAAGTCGTCCGCAAAGGCCGCTTCTTTATGTTCTATGGATTCTATCTGAATTCCCTTTACCGATCCACTATTTCTTATTATTGACAACAGAGGTTCAAGTGACAATACATATAGCAGAGGGGACAGTGGGCAGCCCTGTCTTGTACCATTAGACATTCCGATGGGTTCTGATCTCTCCCCATTTACCGTGATGATTGCAGTAGGCTACCTATATAATTTACTTATCCACTCTCGCATTCTATCACCTATCCCCAGCACTTTTAAGTTGTCCATCATAAAGCCCCAATCCACTCTATCAAATGCCTTTTCTGCATCAATTGACAAGAGCACCACCGGAGCTTTCCCTTTTCTACTTTTCTGAATAAGCATCAGGGTTCTCAAGCCGTTATCTCTACCTTCTCTCCCCGGTACAAAGCCCACCTGGTCTCCATGGATCCATTCAGGCATCAGATCCCTCAACCTGTTTGCTAACACCTTTGCATACAGTTTAGTGTCTGTGTTCAATAATGAGATAGGTCTGTAGCTGGAGCACTGAGATGGATCTTTTCCCTCCTTGTGTATAAGTACTACATGGGCCTGTAGGGATTCTCTCCTCACTTCCATCCCACCTCCCATAGCATTCATATATTTCTCCAACTTGGGTACTTCACTAAATTTCTTATAGTACTTAACTGTATATCCATCCGGGCCTGGGCTTTTCCCCCCCCCCCTGTGCTTCTTAATGCTGTTTTAATTTCTTCCTGGGAGATTTCTGCATCTAGGGAGTTCAACTGTGCTTCACTTAGTTTTGGTAATCCCACATTTTTTAAGTATGTCATCTTTTTTTCATTAATTCCCTCTTGGGCTTCTTTTAGGGGGCCTTGGGGGCTAATATTATATAACTTTTTGTAATACTCCGTAAACACTTTAATAATCTCTTTATTTGAGTGGACCAACTCCCCCTTTGAACTTTTTATCTTTTCTATATAATTCCTATTTTTCTTTTTATTCAAAGCTCTCATTAGATATCTTCCTGGTCTGTCTCCCCATCTATATCTCTCGTTCAAAACCCTGTTGTATACTCTTCTCTTCTCCTCATCCATCAACCTCTCTAGCTCATCTTTTTTATCCGATAACCTCTGTCTCGTATCTTTTGTTATTTTCTTCTTATGGATCTGCTCCAAGTCCAATATTTTTTTTAAGAGCCCACTGACCCTCTCTCTTCTTTCCTTTTTCTTCCTTGCTCCTGCCGCAATCAAGATTCCTCTTATGAATACCTTATGGCTTTCCCAGACTGTAGCTATCGATACTTCCTCTGTTTCGTTCTCCTTAAAGTTTACCTTAATCTCTTTCTCGATTTTCTGAACTACATCCTCATCCAGAAGAAGACCCTCATTTAATCTCCACCCTAATCCTCCCGTCCACCTTCTTCCCCATCCCATTTTCATTACAACCGGAGCATGGTCCGAGAACGTCCTTGTCTCTATGTCAATTTTAACCAGATGATCTATAAGTTGATGGTCTATTAAGATGTAATCTAATCTCGAGTATATCTCATGTGCATTAGAGAAGAAGGTATAGTCTCTGTCTTTCATATGCTTTATTCTCCAAGTGTCCACTAGTTGATATTCATGCATCACTTTTTTCAGAGCTCTCAGAGACCTACTCCCCTCTCTTTGCACGGAAGATTGTGGGTCCATACAGAAATTTAGGTCTCCAGCTACTATCAGGCGCCCTTTTTTAAATTCCATTAATTTTTTCAGCAGACCTTTCATATTTTATTTTATTTATTTATTTTATTAGGGCAGTATATATTGGCTAAAGTACACTCAGTCCCCTGGAGTCTACCTTTTAAGAATAAAAACCTCCCCTCCGGGTCGGTTCTTCTATCCTCCAGCTCAAATCTCATATTCTTTGCAAAACCTATTACAACCCCTTTTGCTCTTTTAATTGGAGAATCTGCATAGTACCATCTTGGGTAGTGTTTGGATTTCAATTTCACGTTTGCCTCTATCTCAAAATGCGTCTCCTGTAAAAATACCACTGACGTAGCCCTATGATGTAACTCATTAAACAACCTAAATCTCTTCCCTGGACAACTCAACCCGTTCACATTATAGGTTATAAACTGTATTTCTTCCATCATTCCCAATTAACTCCATCTCTCTTCCAGATTGCCTCTTCCTCTTTATCCCTTCTGTCATGCAGAGTATTGACCCAATACCTCCTCCCTTCCCTCACTCCCACCCCCCTTCCCCCTTTCCCCCCACCCCTTTTTAGGCTTGTAAAGTGCCTACTAATCATTTGTGGGATCATTCCCACCCTTGATTTAAGACTTTGGGGTTGACCTCCGCCCATGGGCGGCTCACCTCTCCTCCATCCTCCCCAGTTTACCTCTCTCTAAAAATTTGACTCAGAAAGAAAAAAAAAGATGAAATCAGTCCAGAAGAAATACCCTATTTTCAGAAGGGGGTGGGTGGGAGATGCGGAGAGTGGAAGGGAGAGAAAAAAAAAAATTTGAGTCTCTATTTCTCCCCTCCCTCTCTCCCCCGCCCCAAACCACCCCCTCTTCTTCCCCTAACCCGCAGCCAGTCCTCTTTTCTTATATCTTCTAATTCTCCTTTTTCTTCTTCCCATCCTTCTATTTCCATTCTTTGCAAGTCCAATCTCTCACAAAAGACTCTCAGTTCCTCTGGAAATCTCAGATAGGCTGTGACTCCGTTTCTCCATCCAATTAGGCATTCTGGGGTTCCCCATCTATACTGCACCTTCTGCTTTCTCATTTGTTCCAATAAAGGTCTCAAGGATCTTCTTCTCCATAGGGTCTCTGATGTTAAGTCCGCATAGATTTGGATATTTAAATCTCTATATTTAATTATTGATCTTCCTTTAATCTTCCTCCAAATCTTATCTTTGTCCCCAGATTTTTGAAATTGAACAACTGTATCCCTCGGTCTCTCCTTCCCCATGATCTGTTTGAGTTTTCCTGTTCTGAACACTCCATCCAGATTAATCACTTCTGATTCCGCTCTATCCATTATGGAGTTTAGAATTTTACTAACTAGTTCATACAGTGATTCCCCTTTTACAGACTCTGGGATTCCTCGTACCCTAAGATTACTCCTTCTTTCTTTATTCTCTTGAACCTCCATCCTATAAAGAAGTTTTTTCTGAATAAAGTCCATATTTATTATCTTCCTTTCTAGGTTAACAATGGTTTGGGCCTGATTTTTAACTTTCTCCTCTGTTTCCTCCACTCTCAGCAACAGGTGCCCCAAATCATTCCGAATAGATGTCATTTCTTGTTTTATCATTTTCTCCAAACTTTGAAACATTTCTGTCATCTCTTTTTTATTTGGTACATGTAGTTCACCCTCAGGTTCGTTTTTCTCCAGCCTTTCCACCGTTTGTTGACTACAGCTGCTAATCATGTCCAGTGATAATCTAGGGTTACTTCCCAAGCTGATTTCCATTTCACCCTTTTCACTAGTATCTTGGGGCCTTTCTGGGGTACTATTTCCTTGAGTAGTATATTTCTTGATCGTTCCCGTTTGAGACCCTTTGAGCCCTGCTCCTTTAATTCCTTTATTCTTCATATCCTCTATGGGTCTTGTTTTTTTTCTATGACCCCTTATACAAGTGTAAGTCATATGTCTATGGCTTGTTAACCCAGCCTTGCCTTGCTATTTTTCCTTTTATTTTACTTTTCTGTGTCTCCTTCTTCCTCTTCTCTTCTCCACCTCTTCTTGACCCTTGGGAATCCCCCCTCCTCTCTTTCACCTTTTTCCTCCCCTCTGCCACAGGAGATTATAGTACACATACAATATTCCAGTATGTAAAAAGCCCCAGCCGCTCTCACTCACCCGTCTCTTTACTTGCTCATCGGGTAGAGGGCCTTTCTCAGTCCCAGGGGGATTCCTCCGGGTCTCCTTTGGCCTCTCGGTCACCTGGAGGTCATCACAAGGCTACAGGCTGCTTCTCCCAATTTTCCAGGGTCCAGGGCCAGTCTGCGCGCCGGGGAACGAGGCCAGGAGTGAGCCGGCACTTCCCTCTCTGCTCGGGATGCCGGCCGGTCTCACCTCCTCCCAGAGATCCTCCGCGGCTTGTCACATGGTCCCGCCGCGTCTCCTCGTCTCCCGGCTGACCCGTCTCCTGCCTCTCTTCACGGGCCACTCAGCTCCCCTGCTCTCCGGCCTCTCCTGCTCGACCCACCTAACTCCGGTGAGTCTGCCCCTTCATTTTTTTTGTTTCTGAGGGTCCCTGGGAAGGATGGGAAGCGGAGCCTAGCAGAGTGCTAGTGCCTCACGCTCTCCTCGGCCGCCATGTTCGGGCTCCTCCCCCACCTGGCTGATCATATTCCCCCTTAATCTCCTCTTCTCAAGAAAGAATAAATTCAGTTCCTGTAATCTTTCCTCATAGCTGAGCTCCTCCATGCATCTTATCAGTTTGGTTTTCCTTCTCTGTACTTTCTCCAGTTCCCCAATGTTCTTTCTGTGAATTGGTGCCAAAACTGAACTACGTATTCCAGATGAGGTCTTACTAACGATTTGCACAGGGGTAAAATTCTATCTCTCTCTTTGGAATTTATACCTCTTTTAGTACAAGAGAGGATTTTGCTCGATTTAGGAACCGCAGCTTGGCATTGCATGCAATTATTAAGCTTGTGATCTACCATAACTCCCAAATCCCTCTCCACCATTGATTCTCCCAGTTGCCCCCCCCCCCCCAGTATGTATGGTGCATGCATATTCTTATTCCCAAGTGCATAACCTTACATTTATCAACATTTAACCTCATTAACCACATAGTTGCCCAATTAAACAGTGCATTTAGGTTGGCTTGTAATTACAAATTTGTAAGGACGTTATTCCACGGCACAGCTTGGTGTCATCTATAAAGACTGAAATGGTATTTTTAATCCCAGACCCTATATCGTTTATAAATATATTAAGAAGTAAGGGTACCAACACTGAACCTTGGGGTACTTAGTAAATAATAACCAGTAGCAACACAGACCCAATATCAAGGTTTAAAAAAGTAAACAATTTAAGAAAAGCAACTAGAAATACTGTAAATAGTTTAGAAATAACTTAAATTTACTGTATCCAGCTACTACTGTTCAAACTATGCACTTTTGTCCAGCTGCATTTCTGTACTGCTGCACTTCCAACAAGCAAAGTCTACAGAGCAAAGTTTACAGAGTTTAGAATACATACTTCAATAGATGTTTTTTTTAGAAATTTTTTTAACCCAAAGTTTAGTGTCACTTGACTATAGGTAAGAAGTTTATGGGCAGGTGTAGCAAAACAAAGAGTGCAATGCATGCCATTGCAGTGTGGTTTTGTGCCATTTACAGTCATGGCAAAAAATATTGGCACACCTGCAATTCTATCAGATAATGCACCACTTTGCCCAGACAATTGCTGCAATTACAAATGTTTAGGCATTCTCATGTTTATTTATTTTGTTTGTATTGGTATGGCACAAAAAAGTGGAGAAACAAAAAGCCAAATTTGACACATTCCATGCAAAACCCCAAAAATGGACTGGACAAAATTATTGGCACCTTCTTGAAATTGCATTCTAAGTTTGTGATGCTCCTATAATTTGTAATTAAACTCACCTATATTAATTAACAGATCTTAATGTTCCTGTGTCCACTGTGCGCAAAATTGTCAAGACGTTTACAGCCCATGGCACTGTAGCTAATCTCCATGGACGTGGACAAAAGAAAAAAACTTGAATAAAGATTGCAATGAAGGATTGTTTGAATGATGGATAAATAACCTTGATCAACTTCCAGACAAACTCAAGATGACCTGCAGGCAGAGGGTTCAACTGTGTCAGCTCACACTATATGTTGCAATATGAATGAAAAGGCTATGGTAGGAGACCCACCCAGGAGAACCCCTTTGCTAACACAGAAACATAAAAAAGCCAGATTGAAGTTTGCCAAAACCTACCTAAGGAAGCCAAAATCCTTATAAGAGAATGTGCTGTGGATAGAGGGAAAAAAATTGCAGCTTTTTGGAAAAGGTCATCATTCTACTGTTTTCAGAAAAAGAAATTAGGCCTTTAAAGAAAAGAATACAGTCTCTACAGTCAAACATGGTGGAGGTTCACTGATTTTTTGGGGTTGCTTTGCTGCTTCAAACTCTGGATGTCTTGACCGTGTGCATGGCATTATGAAATCTGAAGACTAACAAAGAATTCTGCTGTGCAATGTAGGACCCAGTATCTAAAAGATCCATCAGAGGTTATGGGTCTTACAGCAGGACAATGACCCAAAGCACACATCAAAAAGCACCCAGAAATGGTTTAAGACAAAGCACTGGGGAGTACTTAACCGGCCAGTAATGAGACCAGATTCATATCCCATAGAGCACCTGTGGAGAGATCTCAAAATAGCAGTTGGGAAAAGGAGAGTAGAGAGGTGTAAAAACTCATTGATGGTTACAGGAAGCCATTGCTTTCAGCTATTTTTTCCAAGGGGTGTGCTACCAAATATTAAATTGAGGTGCCAATTGCCAATACTTTTGTCCAGTCCATTTTTGGGGTTGAAATATGTCAAATGTTGTATTTTTGTTTCTCCAATTTTTGTGTCATACCAATACAAACAAAATAAATAAACAAGAGAATGCCTAAACATTTGTAATTTATTTATTTATTTTAGGTACTTATATAGCGCCATCCATTTACACAGCGCTTTACATATATATTGTACATTCACATCAGTCCCTAACCCTCAAGGGGTGTATAATCTAAGGTCCCTAACTCACATTCATACATACACATACTAAGGACAATTTAGACAGGATCCAATTAACCTACCAGCATGTCTTTGGTGTGTGGGAGGAAACCGGAGTACCCAGAGGAAACCCACACAGGCACAGGGAGAACATGCAAACTCCAGGCAGGTGGTGCTATGGTTGGGATACAAACCAACGACCCTAGTACTGCCAGGCGGAAGTGCTAACCATTTAGCCACTGTGCTGCCCATAATTGCAACAATGTTCTGGGTGAAGTGGTGCATTATCTGACATAAATGCAGGGGTGCCAATATTTTTGGCCAGGACTGGACATGGTATAACCACGTGCCGACTGCAGATAGCCAAATGACGGCTTCACCGCGGCCAGTCAGTACTGGGAGGGTGTCATATGACGTCCTCCCGTGATCGTGCTTCCCACGCGCCCCCAGCAGTGCGCATCGTGAAACTTTAAGTGATGGCTGTGTCCCTCGGACACAGCACATCACGAAGAGGGGGGTAATGGACAATTACAGCGGCTGTTAACATTTGTGATTGCTTGTCATTGGACAGAGCGATCACAAATGTAAACACAGCAGGGTCATGGCTGGATTTTCTCTCTCCTTTCCTCACAGCAATACCGAGTGTGAGGAAAGGAGAGAGAATCGGTTCTTAAACTGTGAATGCACTCATCAGTGCCCTATTTGTGCTCATCAGTGCCCATTTGTGCTCATGAGTGCCCGCCAGTGAGTGCATAACCGTGCTCATCGTTGCCCGTCAGTGCCCATCTGTGCTCATCAGAGCCCACCAGTGTGTGCTCATCAGTGCCCGCCAGTGAGTGCATATAAGTGCCCGTCAGTGCTCATCATTGCCAGTTAGTGCTCATCGTTGCCCGTCAGTGACCGTCTGTACTCATCAGTGCCCAGTAGTGAATGCTCATCTGTGCCTATCTGTGCTCATCAGTGCCCACCAGTGAGTGCTCATCAGTGCCCATCTGTGCTTATCGATGCCCATCAGTGCTAATCTGTGCTCAACAGTGAGTGCTCATATGTGCTCATCAGTGGCCATCTGTGTGCATCAGTGTCCATTTGTGCATATCAGTGCTCTTGGGTGCCCATCTGTGAATTCCAGTGCTCATCAGTGCCCATCTGTGCATATCAGTGCTCATCAGTGCCAATCTGTGTACATTAGTGCTCATCGGTGCCCATCTGTGTAGCTTATCAGTGCTCATCAGTGCTGCTTCATCATTGCAGCTTATCAGTGCCCATCAGTGCTGCCTCATCACTGCAACTTATTGGTGCACATCAGTGCTCATCAGTTACCATCAATGCTACCTAATTACTGCAGCTTATCAGTGTACATCACTGCCACTTATTCGTACTTCACAACATCAGTGCCACCCTCTCAGTGGATCCTCATTAGCACCCATCAGTGGCAGTTTATCAGTGCAGCCTTAGTGCAGTGCATTATCAGTGCAACCTCATCAGTGCCCATTAGTGCAGCCTCATTACTTCACATTAGCACCCATAAGTGCACCCTCATCAGCACCAATCAGTGCACCCCCATCAGCACACCCTCATCAGCACCCAGCAGTGCACCCCCCATCAGCACCCACAAGTGCAGCCTCATCAGCACCCATCGGTGCACCCTCATCAGCACCCATCAGTACATTTTCATTTTCTTTCCACATATTCTGAAAACTGGTGGAAAACAGCGACATGTTCAAAAGACTCATTATGCTTCATAGAATATATGTTTGGGTGTTTGCTTCTCAAAATGTGGTAATTTTTTGGATAATTGTCCTGGTGCTTCAGGGCCTTCAAAAGTGTAATAGGTAGTCAAGATATTAGATGTGTAATTTATGTCCCTAGAACACCTGATAATGCTCCTTGTTGGGCCTCTCTATGTGGTCAAGCTGTGGAAAAGTCTCACACATGTGGTATAGCCATACTCAGGAGGAGTAGCAGAATGTATTTTGGGGTGTATTTTGTGGTATTAGCATGTTATGAGTTAGAAATATCTTAAAAAACGGACAACTTTGTATAAAAAAATTAAGTTTTAATTTTCTTTCCACATTTTCTGAAAACTTGTGGAAAAAAATGATATGTTCACATAATGACTCATTATGCCTCACAAAAAATAGGCTGGAGTATTTTCGTTCCAATCTGGGCCATTGTCCTGGTGCTCCAGGGCCTTCAAAAGTGTGATAGTTTGTCAGGAAATTTTGCTCCTAGAACGTCTAAAGGTGCTATTGGGATGTTGGGCCTCTGTATATCGCCGGGCTGTAGAAAAGTCTCACACATTTGGTATTGCCATACTCAGGAAAGGTAGCAGAATGTAGTTCAAGTTTTTTTTTTGTTATTTATGTGCTATGTGTTAGAAATATCTTATAAATCGACAACTTTGTGTAAAAAACAATACGTTTTCATTTTCTTCCCACATATTCCGAAAACTTTTGGAAATTAACGACATGTTCAAAAGACTCAATATGCCTCATGGAATATATGTTGGGATGCTTGCTTCTCAAAATAGAGTCATTTTGTGGGTAATTCCATTGTCCTGGTGCTTCAAGGCCTTAGTGCAATAGATAGTCAAGATGTTAGATGTGTAATTTATGTCCCTAGTACACCTGATTGTGCTCCTTGCATGTTGGGACTCTCTATGTGGTCAGGCTGTGGAAAAGGCTCACACATTTGGTATCAGTGTATTCAGGAGGAGTAGCAAAAAGTATTTTGGGGTGTAGTTGCAAGTATGTCTGTACTGTGTGTGAGAAATAACTTGTTAACATGACAATTTTGTGGGTGAAAAAAAAATAATAAAAACCTAATTTTCCAAAGAATTGTGGTAAAAAAATTACAACTTAAAAAAACTCACTATGCCTCTTACTAAATACTTTGGAATGTCTACTTTCCAAAAAGGGGTCATTTAGGGGGTATATGTACTGTCCTGGATTTTTAGGGCCTCAAGAAATGACATAGGCCATCTGTACATCAGGTGTGATCAATTTTCAATGATTGGTACCATAGCTTGTAGACTCTATAGCTTTCACACACACCAAATAATATGCACTGATTTGTGTTATTTTTACCAAAGAAATTTAGCAGTATAAATTTTGGTCAAAATTTATAAAGAAAAATTACTTATTTTCAAAATTTTATAACAGAAACAAAGAAACACGCATTTTTGTTTTTCAAAATTTTTGATCTTTTTTCGTTTATAGTGCAAAAATAAAAAAACCCAGTGGTGATTAAATACCACCAAAAGAAAGCTCTATTTATGTGAAAAAAAGAACGAAAATTGTATTTTCCTGGAGCCTGCCTACATCTGATTCACCCACCTGCCTGAGCCCCTCTGCTGTTCTGGACCCCTTACAGGAGTCTGGTGATACCCCCTTATCCGTGGCCCTGCTCTGCTACTGGTATGATAAAGACTCATTATTTAAATATCCTGATTTCAAAAACAAGTATGCAATATTAGCTTTAGTTTAAATAAGCATGTTATAAATCATCTCTTCTTGTATATGGTTTTTTAATATGTCATTTTGTTAAATGTTATATCCATGAAAAAGTTTAAATAATTTGCACATTTTACATTTGTGTACAAGAAATTAAGCTGACCCTTACAGAACCCGGTTAGACCAACAAAAACAGAACTAGCTACTTCAAATTCACAGGTCTGTGGAATCAATTAGGATGTCTAACACTTCTGTGGTATGTTTCTCCAAGGCCACACAATTGTTACTTAATTTATCTGTGGGTGTTTTTATGCTTCCAGTGGGTGTTGTTACAGCAAATTGAGAATTTGTTTCCAAGTTGAAAACTGAGTATTTTAAAAGCCTCCTGAAATCAACACTTTGCAAACAATTCATTTAGCCATTGTGTTTTTCTTTTTTTTGGAAATGTTCACAAGACGCTCATCACACCTAAAAATGGCTTTAATTTCTTATGGCTGGGAAATATTTCTCAATGCCATTGTATTAGCAGAGCTTTTAGTAAAAACAATATTAAGAAATTTTGTGTATGGTAATGTTTCCTAACTTTTTTAAATTGCAAATTCCATGATCTTAAATGTTGCCTTGTATTTGGTTTCCTTAAGTGCCCTTTGAAATGTGTAATTCTAAGTACAGTATATTCTCCACAATTGTGAAAAATTATTTTCTAGACAGCTCCTTGTACTTTTAATATAAGCTGCATATAATAAAGGGAACACAATGGTTGGATCAGAAGATTGGAGCACCACACCAAAAAGTTTAATTACAAAAATATATTTCAAGATACTTCATAGCTAAAGCATTTCATGGGCCACACCTTCATCAGGGCTATAACTTCTCCATCAAGATCATTAATACAACTATCAGTCCCCCCCCCCCCCGCCCTCATGTCAGGGTACCAGGTGTAATCCTGGACTCTGACCTGTCCTTTCAGCCCCAAATCCAATCACTGTCCAAATCTTCACCTACATGACATCTCCAAAATATGCCCCTTTTTAAACATTGAAACCACTAAGCAACTTATTCACTCCCTTGTTAACTTTCGACTTGACTAGTGTAACTCCCTGCTCACAGGCCTGCCTCTTCACAGGATATCCCAACTCCTGTCTATCATGAAAGCTGTTGCCAGACTCATCCACCTTACCAACCATTCAGTGTCCGCCACCCCTTTCTGCTAATCCTTTCACTGGCTTCCCATTGCCCAACAAATACATTTCAAAACATTAATAATAACCTCTACCATGTTTCACTGTTGCTTGCAGACACTCATTATTGTACTGCTCTCCAGCCCTTCATGAACAAACAGCCACCTGCTACAGCCAAATATTTAAAATTTTGAGAACCTGCTTACATATTTTCTGCATCCCATGTCCTATGTTGTTGTGCAAAGGTGAGTCACTTAGCCTTGTTTCCATGTCCTATGCATTAAAGCATTAACAAATTGATTTAGAAATATTCATCTTTTCCACTTGTAGCTCCTGATGAAGTGGAGATTCTCCAGGAAACATGTCAAGCTTGTGGAATAAACAAATGGATATGGTAGTATCCATATCCCCAGGGTTGTGGGGAAGAGGCCCTTGTCCCCATCAACACAGGGGACAAGGTGCTGTGGGAGGGAGCCCCCTGTGCCCCAAAGCACCCTCCATGTTGAGGGCATGTGGCCTGGTATTGTTCAGGAGGGGGGGGTGCTCGCTCGCCCCCCCCCCTTTTCCTGACCTGCCGGGCTGCATGCTCGGATAAGGGTCTGGTATGGATTTTGGGGGGGAAAACCCCACGCCATTGTTTTTAAAAATTTGTGTGGGGCTTCCCCTCAAAATCCATACCAGACCCGAAGGGCTTGGTATGGATGGGAGGGGGGGACCCCACACTGTTTTTTTTAATTATTTTTTAATCACTGGCAATTCTTACATTCAGCTGTCAGTGGGCACCCCACTGACAGCTGAAACATGATGCATGTTTTTCACTACTAAAATACCGCATGACTTGATAAAATAACTCATGCAGTATTCTAGTAGCCTTTTTTAGTGGATTCAAATGTTTTGTTTTTTTTCAAAAATGCTATGCAGTATCCTACCGCTTACACGGATGCGGTAGGATACCTGTTAGTGAATTGTGCCTGGATATGGACCAGTCAAAAAACGCTTACAAACGCAAACGCTTATAAACATGGTTAACTGCGTTTACAAGCATTTACGTGCGTTTACAAGTGTTTGGCGTTTGAACCGCCGGTAAAATCTACTCCTGAACAACTGTAAACTCAACTGCCTGTAAACGACTGTAAATGACTATGTGTACAAGGACACATAGGAAAACATTAGGGAGAGTTCAGGGCTGCTGAAAAAAACACAGAAAATCTGAATGTCAGTTTATCAGCTGCAGTGTACATGAGTCCTAACTGCCGCAGTATCTGAGGTCTGGTGAGTTGACTTGAGGGAAGTAGGGAAAGAGATGTGTACTAGGAGATGTGGGAGATGTGTACTAAAGGGAGGGGGAAGAGATATGTACATCTGGGGAAAATATGCACTGTTGGTAGGGGAAATATGTACTGAAAGGACAGGGAAGATTTTACCCCTGCACTTTATGTAATCCTACGTGCCCTGCCCATGCCGCCATTTGCAGCCTCGGCTGTCAACCACTGGGTCCCGGAGCATGATTAGTTGCCGGCTGATTGTAAGTATCTCCGAAGGGGGAGAGACCTATGTATAAACAACACAGATCTCTCCCCCGTCAGCTCCTGCACATTAGCAGAGCCATACAAAGCAGTGTGCTTACAGGGAAGCACACACACAGCCAGTATAGTGAAACAGCACACAGTTAACCGTTTGATCACCTCAGATGTTGACCCCTTCCTGCCCAGTGCCATTAGTACAGTGTCAGTGCTTTCTATTAGCACTGATCACTGTATTGGTGTCACTGGGGATGTCAGTGACACCAAGTCAGTTCCCGCCAGTATCAGAATGCCCACCAAAGTCCCGCAGTCCTGCTATAAGTCACTGATCGCTGCCATTACTACTATAAAAAAAATTCCAGTATATATGCCACTATTTGTAAACGCTCAAACTTTCACGTAAACCAATTAATTTACACGTATTGGGATTTTTTTTTAGCAAAGACATGTAGCAGAATACATTTTGGGCTAAATTTATGATGAAATTAGATTTTTTAAATTTTTTTACTGGACATGTTTAATAGCAAAAAGTCAAAAATATTGTTTTTTTAGCAAAATTGTTGGTCTTTTTTTGTTTATAGCGCAAAAAATAAAAAATGCACAGGTGATCAAATACCATCGAAAAAAAGCTCTATTTGTGGGAAAAAGAGGACAGAGTGTGGGTACAAGGACTGTGGCATACGTGTACTATCTATACAGTGAGTATGCCCAGGTTTTATTTAATCGTGTTACTTTATGTTCCTTCCATTGTTAGCACAATTTGACCATACCTGGTCAAAAATCATGCATACATGATCCTTGTGAGCAGAAGGTACTGTTAATTTAGTTCCTAAGGGTTTATGCCAGCACATTTAGAGGAAAACAGTGTAGGCAGGCATAGCTTTTCCTTGGGCAGAGCATTAGGGATTGCTCCTCCGGAGAGATGTTGAGCGGTGGACATTTCTTTCCTGTCACAGACTTTACATTGTCACCCGGAGGAGCCACAGATGGTTTGGGCAGCTGTCATCTCATATCTATGATCTGCCTAAAGTGCACCTGTCAGTATTAAAAGTTAGTATACACTCATGCCTGTGTAATGTGTGTTGAAAAAATGATTTTTAGTCTCTATCAGAGTCCCTGTGAATAATGCATGGGTAAACTGGGAGAAAACTGAACAAGCACCTTTATGACAGGATATTTTAATGCAAACTAAACAGAAATGACAACCATCCCAATTTATAACTAACTTTTAGAGCAAGAAGTACATGAAATCTGTAAATTTAAAAATATTGTAAAATATTTTTTGTGCTTGCATTAACATGATAAAGTTTACAGTTTGAGTAAGTTGATTTACATATGTTTATATACTGTACACTTTAAGTGATTCCCATTCAAAATAATGTAAAACGACAGCCAGACAGGAGCTCTCTTGTTCTGGGTGGACATGAATGACACATCAGTGGATGACAGATCAGTGTACCATGCTGTACCGTGCTGGTGGTGGTACCATGTGATCACTGTGGCCAATAACAGCATATCACATGGAAATTGTTCACAATGGATGGCTTCCATTAATAGCCATTCATTGTGCACTATTTTGTTGCTTGCTATGATTGGTCACAGTGATCAAATGGTACAGACAGGGCCAATCACAGCCCATCTGTACCATATGATTATCTGTGGACATTCACAGCTAATTACAACAATACACACTTGATGAATGGATTAAATCACAAGTGGTTGCTTATAACAGTGATAATCATTGTTATAAGCGATCATACTGTGTAAAGAAAAAAATCTTGACCACCTCCCCAGAGTAGTATAGTGTTACAAGGGTAACACTGTACTGCCCTGGTCACAGTATGTAAAAAGAAAAATTGTTAAAAAAAATGTAATAAAGAAAGAAAGAAAAAAATATATATGTATACAGTGAAGATAGATAGATAGATTTTTTTTTTACATACTGTCACCAGTCAGTGTCCCTGATCACCACCACACCAGTTATGATGACGATGTACTGCACTGGTGACAGTATGTAAAAAAAATTGATTAACAAAAACATTTTTTTTTTACGTCTTAATTAGAGATGAGCGAATCGAACTTGGCGAAGTGGAATTCGTTTCGAATATTAGGAAAAATTCAATTCGCGCCGAATCCGAAAATTAGCAAACTTCGGATGCACAAATCGAATTTTCCCCGATCGGCCGATTTTCATCCCTTCTACAGCCGGCAAAAAGTGTCCCTGCAGAGAGCTCCGCTATTTCTGACAGTTCTCTGACAGTTCCTTCACATTTACAGCGGTTGAAACATTGTATCTATTTGTTTCCATTTAGGATACAGATGTTTTTATTCGGAAACTTCTTCTTCTTCTTCTTCTTCATCCTCATCTTCTTCTTCTTCTTCTTCATCCTCATCCTCTTCTTCTTCTTCTTCTTCTTCTTCATCCTCATCCTCTTCTTCTTCTTCTTCATCCTCATCTTCTTCTTCTTCTTCTTCATCCTCATCCTCATCCTCTTCTTCCTCTTCTTCTTCTTCATCCTCATCTTCTTCTTCTTCTTCTTCTTCTTCATCCTCATCTTCTTCTTCTTCTTCTTCTTCATCCTCATCTTCTTCTTCTTCATCCTCATCCTCTTCTTTTTCTTCCTCTTCCTCATCCTCTTCTTCTTCTTCCTCTTCCTCATCCACATCCTCTTCTTCTTCTTCTTCATCCTCATCCTCATCTTCTTCTTCTTCATCCTCATCTTCTTCTTCTTCTTCTTCTTCTTCATCCTCATCCTCTTCTTCTTCTTCTTCTTCTTCTTCTTCTTCTTCATCCTCATCCTCTTCTTCTTCTTCTTCATCATCCTCATCCTCTTCTTCTTCTTCTTCTTCTTCTTCATCCTCATCCTCATCCTCTTCTTCTTCTTTTTCTTCTTCATCATCCTCATCCTCATCCTCTTCTTCTTCTTCATCCTCATCCTCTTCTTCTTCTTCATCCTCATCTTCTTCTTCTTCTTCATCCTCATCCTCTTCTTCTTCTTCTTCTTCATCCTCATCCTCTTCTTCTTCTTCCTCATCCTCTTCTTCTTCTTCTTCTTCTTCATCCTCATCCTCTTCTTCTTCTTCTTCTTCTTCTTCTTCTTCATCCTCATCCTCTTCTTCTTCTTCTTCTTCTTCCTCATCCTCTTCTTCTTCTTCTTCTTCTTCTTCATCCTCATCCTCTTCTTCTTCTTCTTCTTCTTCCTCATCTTCTTCTTCTTCTTCACCCTCATCCTCTTCTTCTTCTTATTCATCCTCATCCTCTTCTTCTTCTTCTTCTTCTTCATCCTCATCCTCTTCTTCTTCTTCTTCATCATCATCCTCATCATCTTCTTCTTCTTCCTCATCCTCTTCTTCTTCTTCTTCTTCTTCCTCATCCTCTTCTTCTTCTTCTTCTTCCTCATCCTCTTCTTCTTCTTCTTCTTCTTCCTCATCCTCATCCTCTTCTTCTTCTTCATCCTCATCCTCTTCTTCTTCTTCTTCTTCTTCTTCTTCTTCTTCTTCTTCATCCTCATCTTCTTCTTCTTCTTCATCCTCATCCTCATCCTCTTCTTCTTCTTCATCCTCATCCTCTTCTTCTTCTTCTTCCTCATCCTCATCCTCTTCTTCTTCTTCTTCATCCTCATCCTCATTCTCTTCTTCATCCTCATCTTCTTCTTCTTCTTCTTCATCCTCATCCTCTTCTTCTTCTTCTTCTTCTTCATCCTCATCCTCTTCTTCTTCAATTGAACCTGCTTCTGCTCCGCCACTCTGCCATTGGACTCTTGATAGTCGTCTCCCCACACTGCTGCTGGGGGGACTTTTTAACATAGGCCTCTGTATGGCCTTCAATTTAAGCTGCTTACGCTTCGCCACTCTGCCATGGGCCCCCGTACCGCCTCCTCATGCTGCTGCCAGGTCCAGAGTGTGTCATGGGTCCCTGTACGGCCTCCCATTGCTGCTGTCTCCATCGCCGCACTCTGCCATGTGCCACTTTCAGGTCTCCTCACACTGCTGGTGGGTTCCATTTTGTCATAGGGTGCTGTATGGCCTCCCATTGCTGCTGCCTCCACCGCCACACTGTGGCTCCACACTCTGGTTTTGGCCCCGTGACTGCCCAAATGAGTGAAGTGTGCGGTGATTCTAAGATCGACGGCACTCATCTGCATGTCATACTGACTGACAGTATTATTTCTCTTCCCCAGCAGACTCCAAGGGCATTTAAATTAAAGGTACAGTGTTCTGCACTAATATAAAGGCTCTCTGAAGCCTAGAAACCCTTTTAATAAGTTAAATTCGCAGCGAATAAATTTGCATCGAATCAAATTTATTCCGCAAATTCGGCGAATCAGCCGAATCGAATTTTTGAATAATTCGCTCATCTCTAGTCTTAATTTTCAAAAAAAGTGTAACAAAATATTACAAAATCTATTATTACTCACCATGGCTCTTAATAAATACCTCGGACTGACTATTTTTCCAAAAAGGGGTAATTTGGGTGGTATTTGTACTGTCCTGGCATTTTCAGGCCTCAAGAAATGAGAATTGTAGATTTTCAAAAATATATATATCCCATAGTTTTCAGACTCTATAACTTTCCTACAGATTAAATAATGTACACTGATTTGGGTTATTTTTACCAAAGAGATGTAGAAGAATACATCTGCCCTAAATTTATGAAGAAAGATTATTTATTTGCAAAATTTTATGACAGAAACTAAGAAAAGCTATTTTTTTTCAAAATGTTCATTTTTTTAAAATTTATTTAGCAAGAAATAAAAAGTGGTAATCAAATACCACGCAAAGAAAGCTCTATTCGTGTGAATAAAGTGATAATTTCATTCATTTCAAGTACAGCTTTGCATGACTGAGCAATTGTCATTCAAAGTGTGACAGCACTGAAAGATGAAAATTGGCCTGGGCAGAAAGGGGGTAAAAGTGTTAGATATTGAAGTGGTTAAAGTGTTTCTAAACTAAGGACCCTGCATTTACTATATCTGGTCTCCCACAGCACACAGAACATGGAAATGCAATTATTTTAGTAAATATAAACTGCTAAATACCTTTTCTCATCAGCAGTTTTAGCAGTCTTGTGACTTCTATTAGTGTCCAGCAGAGCACTGGTTAAAGCTTGTAGGAGTTTTCATTCTCCCCTAGGAGGCTGAAGGACCCCTGACCCTCTGTCTGGACAGTGTTCATTGGTCCTGTGCTGATCACATGCATTCTCCTCCCTCAAAAAAAAAATCTCTCTAGCAATACACACCAAACTGAATATGCGTAGCTTTCTTCCAAGCCTCTGATCTATCAGGAGATGGACTGGGGACAGCAGAAGAAGGGGAGGATCAGAGAAGTCAAGATCAAACATTCTTTTTACACAATGGGGAGGATTAACCCCTTAGGTTCCACAGTCAGTATAACAAATATACTTTATTGCATATACAGACTGATTTTACTGTTGTGGGTTTAGCAACACTTTAAAGTAATTCTAAACACATATTTTTTTTACCGTAATGTATTTTCTGCATTAAGGTAAACACCTTCCACTAGTTATCAGATCAGATCAGAGTGGCTTTCATTGCTGTTTTCTAATTAGATAAGGTTCTAAGCAATTTTACACTGGCTATTGAAACTACCAAAGTATCCATGAGAGAGCCTGAATACATAATAGATCACCTAATTATGCTTTACAAAAATAATACATAGATAATTGTCTTGTTATCTTTTAATATCATAATTTGTTGAACAATTTAATTGGAAATGCAAAATATGATATATGTATAATTTAAACTGTTTTTGTACTAGATACAGTATTTCTGTTTGTATGGAAGCTCTTGTATCTCAACTTAAAGTAACACTCTTGTCTGGGTATCTAGTACTGGGCCCCTACTCACATATTGGTTTAGGGTTACTTTAAAGTGATATTAAATGTTTGTTTGTTTGTTTTGTTTTGTTTTTTTTAATAACAAATATGTAATTTTAACCTGCTTTGTGAAAAGGTTTTGCACAAAGCAGTCCCGATCCCCTTCTTCTTAGGTTCCCTGTCAGTGCTCTTGGCTCCTCCCTCTTGACCAGTGCCCCTAATATCAAGTTGCTTGTTATGTCCATCGGCCGAGGTTCCCAGTACGGTTGCGATTTCCAGGTCAGGCAGCGTGCCATTAGAATTTATGGCGCCTGCCCATGGGTCCCACATTCCTCTGTGTGGGTGGTGCGGCTGCAGGTATTTATGCGGGTCCCGCAGTGGCACTACCCGCACAGATGTGAACCTAGCCTTAGAAAGTTCTGCAGTGTGAGCAAGTCTCTGATTCTTTACTGTGAATCCACTACATTGCAGTAGCCAAAACCCCAAGCAGTCTCACAGGTTGGGAACAGCTGCCCTAGTTGTGTTTAAAGCACTTTCACCAGTGTTCTTTGACCAATCAACAAATGGATTTAAAAAGATTAGCTCATGCTTAGCCATAAATATTTATTGAAGGACAATCTATGGATTGTTCTGCTTTACTACATTCTTTCTTAACTATGTATGCCTGCACCATTTAAGACATTTTTCCAATATTTCATACCTCGGTAAAACCAGTCGGCAGTAAAAAGAGACTCAAACAAATCTTTCCACCAGTAAGTTTGTAGCACATAAACTATTAAAATAGAAGGAGCAGCACGTTAAGAAAAACAGAGTAAATATTTATTCTAACCTATAACACTATTTTGATTTATAATAAAAATGACAGTCTTAAAAGAGATCTCTGTGTTTTTTTGTTTCTTTCAAATCCCATCTGTCCCACAGATGGACAGACAGTAATTTACAGACATGTGTCTCCATGTACAGCAGTAATTAAGTCAAACTTTATTTTTCCTTCCAAAATGTTCATTTCATGTTTCCAGATTTAATGGTCTTTTGGCCTGTGTTCAGTACTGCGAGCAGAAGTATCAATCATTGCAAAATGGATTGTTAGCAATGAAAAGAAGCTTCAAGATG
Source organism: Staurois parvus (assembly GCF_062004578.1). Taxonomy (NCBI): domain Eukaryota; kingdom Metazoa; phylum Chordata; class Amphibia; order Anura; family Ranidae; genus Staurois; species Staurois parvus. Next base: position 1,835,499 of record NW_028318135.1, read on the forward strand.
TATTCGGCAGAGTGTGCTGTTGTATTAACCTGCATTGTTCTATTGTGTGCTGTTTTCATCAAAGATTTTCAGTTGGCATTTTGATGTGCAGAGTGTGAATATGCTTGGCTCAGAACATTTATAAGTCTGTGTAGTAGATGCTGAGAAAGTGTGCGGCTATAATAAATACAGCCAAAATGTAGATGGAGTGTGGCATTTTATAACATTACTGACAGTTGGGTACCTGTTCTTTAACCAGTATAGGGCTATAAAACCATGCACTTTTTACACACATGAATGAAACACAATGGTTTTAATATACAGTATACAACTGATTTTAACATCTTAATGAAAATAAAGATTAGTTTAAAAAGTGCGTGTAAATAAATGCTTTTATGGGTGGAGAAATTAAAATAATTGGTCCAGGTAAGAATGGTTTTAAATTTTAGACTTGTGAATCAGTCTAGGTGTAGAAGGTATAGGCTCACATCTTCTGTGAAGGGATGTGTAAGATATGTATTTTGTATGTGTACCCCCTACCACCATGCATATATATCTATATACACAAATCAGCCATAAATTTATGACCACCTCTCTAATATTGAACAGGTCCCCCTTTTAGCACCAGAACAGCCCCTTTTGCTGCCAAAACAGCGTGGCCCATCCAGGTATGGATGCCATGACCTCTGAAGGTATGCTGTAGTGTCTCTCACCAAACAATCAGTAGCAGAGCCTGTAAGTGGTGAGGTTGGGTCTCCATAGATCAGCCTTGTTTTTCCAACACATCTCTCATATGCTCAATCGGATTGAGATCTGGAGAATTTGTTCCTTAACCTCCACTTTTACCCTCTTTCTACCCAGACTAATTTTCAGCTTTCAGTGCTCTAACACTTTAAATGATAATTACTCAGTCATGCAACACCGTAAATGACATTTTTGTCCTTTTTTCACACAAATAGAGCTTTCTTTTGGTGGTATTTAATTAGCACTGGGTTTTTTATTTTTTGCGCTAACATTTTTTTTTGTTTCTGTTATAAAATTTTGCAAATAAGTAATTTTTCTTCATTAATTTGGGACAAAATGTATACTACTACATCACTTTGGTAAAAATAATCCCAATCGGTGTGTATTATTTGGTCTGTGTGAAAGCTATACAGTCTACAAGCTATGGTACCAATCATTGAAAATTGATCACACCTGATCAAACCTGATGTATTGATGGCCTATCTCATTTCTTGAGACACTAACTAGCCAAGACAGTACAAATTACCCCTTTTTGGAAAGTAGACATTCCAGTGTATTTAGTAAATTGCATGGGGAGTTTTTTGAACCTGTACTTTTTTATCCACAATTCTTTGGAAAATGAAGAAAGTAAATAAAATTTGTTTTTTTTTCACACAATTGTTATATTATTCCTCTTACACGGTTATTCCTCTTACACGGCATATACATACTAGTAGCTTCCCCCCAAAACACATTCTGCTGCTCATTCAGAGTATGGGGATACTACATGTGTAAGACTTTTCCACAGCCTGGCCATATACAGAGGCCCAACATCCAGGTAGTGCCTACAGGCGTTCTGAAGGCATAAATTACACATCTCATTTCCTGACTACCTTTTTGAAGGCCCTGGAGCACCAGAAAAATGGAATTACCCAAAAAATTACCCCATTTTGGAAAGCAAACACCCCAATGTATATTCTACGAGGCATAACAAGTCTTTTGAACATGTAATTTTTTGCACGAGTTTTCAGAAAATGTGGAAAGAAAATGAAAATTAATATTTTTTACACAAAGTTGTCAATGTATAAGATATTTCTAACACATAGCATGTACATACCAAGAATTACACCCCAAAATACTTTCTGCTACTCCTCCTGAGTATGCGATACCACATGTGTAAGACTTTTCCACAGCCTGGCCACATCCAAAGGCCCAACATCCAAGTAGCACCTTCAGGCCTGTAACACATAGCATGTACATACCAAGAATTACACCCCAAAAATACATTCTGCTGAGCAAAGGGTAAACAAAAAAATTACCTGTAATTTTAGTAGTGCAGTTGTCCACACAGGAGAGCATTGGTCCAGGCAGCAAGTAGGGACGTGGTTAGTGACAGTGAAAGGAATTGCTCAGGCAGCAGGAAGGAATACTGTCCATAGTCACTACAGACAGCAGGCAGAGATATTGCCAGCACAGCCAAAGCATTGGTCCAGGAAGCAGGAAGACATGTGGTCAGCAACAGCAAAATGAGTTGTCCAGGCAGAGACATGATCAGCACAGCCAAAATATCAGTCCTAGTAGTAGGCAGGAACACTGTCCATAGTACAGGTAGCAGGCAGAGGTGTGGTCAATTCATGCGACAGGCAGAGGCATGATGGCACTAAGTCGGCAGCAGGAAGAAATATAAGGCTTAGGGCCTTGGTCAGGTAAGATCTAGGCACAGGGGTAGAGTCTTCATCCCACCCAATCTCTTTGAAGCCTCCAGACCAGAATTACAAAACCCAGAGAAAACAAAAAATCTTTGTTTTCTCCACTCGCAAAATCTATTCTGGAGCCCCTCACATACATGAGACCCCTGTGTTGTCTTGAATCCAACTAATAGAGTCACAGGGCATAAGATCAGTTCAGGAGGCAGGCAAAAAGAATGGTCAATTAACAGGATGAGGTGAATTCATGTGGAAGGCAGATGACCTCTGCACACCTGTGGGACATCACTTCGCACAACCTGACCACACTTTGGGAGACCTCAATATTTTAGTTCTTAAAGGAAATTTCAAATCCATTCAGGAAAGAAAAACTTTTGAACTAAGAATGATAATTCTATTTGACACAAGAGATAACAGCCTGAATTTGGACATGGGATTCCTCAATCATTATCCAACAGTTTTATCACCTCAAGCATGACTGCCTCTGTGAGTGTTGTCTTCCACCCCCCCAGACTTTTCTTTTGCTGTGTCTTATCTCTCTCTTTTTTTTTTCCCTCCCCATACCCTACATCTCTTCCAACATTCTGCTAAATCTGTGTTCAGTACTGCTTAGACCTGAAGAAGGGGACATTCCCCGAAAGCTTGTCCTCAAAATTGTATGTTAGTGCAAATAAAAAAAGTATCACGGACAGTACTCAATTGTTTCTGTCGCAAATGCACTAATACGGCTACAATCACCTCACTTCAAGCAACATGTGGAAGGCAGAAATGTGGTTGATAGTTCAAGCTGCAGGCAGAGGCATTGTCAATAAACAGTCCAAGGTCAGTTCAGGCGGCAAGCAGAGACATTGTTGATAAACAGTCCAAGTCATATAGGGAAATAGCAGATAGTGGACACCAGAAAAATATCTTGACTAATAGTGTAGTGATGTCTGAAGCACTCTCCAATACAGAGTCCTGGCTGGGAAGGATATTGGGGACAGTAGTATCGGGTGTCATGGCAAACTTGGTTACTGAAACATACATGAGTTTTTTGGGGGGTGTTGCGGCCTGTTTAGGTAAGAGGGAGGATATCAGGGAAATGCCTCTCAGGGAGTCTGGTCAATGAATCAGTGAATTTGTTCAGGGGCATAGCCATTCAGATAGAGAAGGGCTGTAAAAATATCCTCTTGATACTTCAGGTAGGTTAGGGATCTTTGTGTGCACTTAGAAAAGATGACATATGAATTGTACATGGCTAACTGAAACAAGTAGTTGGCAACCTTTTTATACCAATAGATTGATCTCCTGGTGGCTAAGTAAGGCTGTGACATCTAGTCATTCATATCCACCCCCCATGAACTGGTTATAGTCATGTATGGATCATGGTTTTTGGATGGGACCTTGTCTTGTTTGAAGTTCCACCGAGGTATCAACATGAATTGAGGAAAGGATATAGACATCTCTTTTATCTTTCCACTTTAGGGCTAGGATCTCTTCATTCTGCAAACTGGCTGTTTCACCCCATTTTAATTTTGTAGTGACCAATCGTTTTGGGAAGCCCTTATGGTTGGTCTGTGCTATCCCACAGGCCACAGTTTTCTTCAAATAGAGATGACAGAATAATGGGCAACTTGTGTAGAAATTATCTACATACAAATGGTAACCCTTCTCGAACATCGGTTCTATAAGCTGCCAAACAATTTTGCCACTTGTCCCCATATAAGTAGGGCATCCAGGGGGGTCTAGCTGGCTGTCCTTTCCCTCCATATTTTACTCCATATTGGGCCCATTTTCTGGGGATGTACTGTTTGATGCCAAGCCTTCCATTAAAGTGGACTAGGGATTCATCCACACAAATATATTTGTCGGGGGTAAACATTTCCTTGAAGGTACAGCAAAAAAAGTTGATAAGTGGCCGAATTTTGAATAGCTTATTATAATCAGGATGATTTCTAGGAGGGCACTGGGTATTTATTATTATTGAAATACAAAAACCTCATTATCATCTCATAGCGTGTTCTGAGCATGCAAGATGAATAGACTGGCTTATGATGTATAGGTTGGGTAGACCGGTAGGCATGGACTTCATTTATTTTTGTCAGTCCCATGTTCAAAGTATGCCCAAGAAAATGTTTTTATTCCTCCATGGTGGGGGGTTTCCACACAAATGGACAGGCATATGACAAATTGGGATTGCTGGCTATATATTGACTGGCATACAGGCTAAACTACTCCACAATGTAATTTAGCAGATCATTAGTAAAAAATAAATGAGAAAAACAAATTTGGGTATCATTTTCTGCTTGTATCTGGGGGCCTGGCTGTGCTGTAAAAGGGGGAATTTTAGGTTCTGCCGAATTAGCAGGCAGCCATTTGGGATATAAAAGTACATCTGGAAGGCTAGTATGGGCCCTACCTCATTGTGGATGGGAAACCTTGTTACTAGTGCCTAGCTTATCATCTGGGAATTCGGTCCTGCTTGTACTCGCCATTGGCACCAGGATTTGGTACACCGTGACAGATGTGGATCACTGGTACAGATGCAAATTTTACACAGGTACACTGGGACAGATGTGGATCATTGGTACAGATGTGAATTTTACACTGGTACACCGTGACAGATGTGGATCACTGGTGCAGATGCAAATTTCACATAGGTACACTGGGACAGATGTGGATCACTGGTACAGTTGTGCATTTTACACTGGTACTCCGTGACGGATGTGGATCACTGGTACAGATGTGGAATTTACACCTCAAAAGATGTGGATCACTGGTACAGATGTGGACTTTACACTGGTATGCTGTGACAGATGTGGATCACTGGTACAGATGTGGGTTTTACACTGGTACGCAGTGACAGATGTGGATCACTGGTACAGATATGGATGACCACTGGTACATTATGACAGATGTGGCTCACTGGCACAGATGTGGAATTTACACTGGTACACCGTGACAGATGTGGATCACTGGCACAGTTGTGAAGTTTTAAACTGGTACACCGTGACAGATGTGGATCTTACACTGGTACACTGTGACAGATGTGAATCATTGGTACAGATGTGGAATTTTACACTGATACGCCGTGACAGATATGGATCACTGGTACAGATGTGAATTTTACACTGGTATACCGTGACAGATGTGGATCACTGGTACAGATGTGGATTTTACACTGGTACACTGTGACAGATGTGGATCACTGGTACAGATGTGGATTTTACACTGGTATGCAGTGACAGATGTGGATCACTGGCACAGATGTGGGTGACCACTGGCACTGTGTGACAGATGTTGATCCCTGATACTGTGTGACAGATGTTGATCACTGGTACGCAGTGGCAGATGTGGATCACTGGTATTGTGACAGATGTGGATCACTGGCAATGTGACAGATGTTGATCACTGGTACTGTGACAGATGTGGATCTCTGGTACTGTGACAGATTTTGATCACTGGCACTGTGACAGATTTGGATCACTGGCACTGTGACAGATTTGGATCACTGGCACTGTGACAGATGTGAATCACTGGTACTGTGACAGGGTGATGTGTGTGTATGTAAATCACAAATCAGCTCTGCTTCTCCTCACTAGCGGTCTCTGTGTGAGGAGAGGCATAGCCATTCAACTGAATGGTGGTTTTATAAAATGAACCAAAGAAAAATAAAAATTAAAAAATTGAATAAAATTAAAAAGGCCACATGCAGACTTTTGAGGCACTGCAACAAAGGTATAATTTTAAATCACTTTATTGTAGAAATGTAGACCATCACATAGCAAATACATATTTATTAATCCTCTAAGCATGTAAGACCCCAAAAGGGGGTAGAACATTCTATGCTGATTACAAAGCTCATCAAAAATAGTTAAAATTGACACAAAAATACTGTATCCTAATAAGAGTATCAAAAGACATAAATCAGATGTCGATATTGGTAATCACTTTGTAGTTACTCTCGCAAGAGTATCGCTTCTTCAGGAGTTACTACATAAAAGAAGGGTTGAATATAAGTATAACATGATGTCACATAGTATAAAATTATTAGTTGTTAGCTATATAGATCCAGAAATACCTTGAGGTATCAGCTACAGAGCAGAAAGTGTGTCGGGATAAATGTTGGTAACGCATGAAGCAACCACTTGTCAGGCAAGTCAGCAGGGGGACCCCGCAGTGGATGATACACCACTAGGAAGTCCCTGAAGGGGGGTCTCTAGATCTAAGAGAGGTATATAGACCATGAAATACATATACCCCTCCCCCAATAAAGATAACAATGTAATAAGGGTAATAAAATATGTGCGCTAACCTTTCAGAAACAATTGAGTACTGTCCGTGATACTTTTTTTATTTGCACTAACATACAATTTTGAGGACAAGCTTTCGGGGTATGTCCCCTTCTTCAGGGTCCAAGCAGCACTACTCACAAAGTTTTAGCAAAATGTTAGAAGAGATGTGGAGGATGAGGAAAAAAAATGAAAAAAAGGCTAGAGAAAAGACACAGCAAAAGTACAGACTGGGGGGGGGGGGAGACAACACTCACATCACAGAGGGAGTCATCATGCTTGAGGTGATAGTCATAAAACTGTTGGATAATGATTGAGGAATCCCATGTCCAAATTAAGGCCGTTATCTCTTGTGTCAAATAGAATGGAAATAGTGCTAACCTTCCAAAAATAGAGACTGTAAAATTGATGTTAACATCGATTTTAAAGCCCAAAAGGCCACTTGAAAATATTCACTGAAGTGAAAAATGTATAGAAGATATATGAAGGCCTCAGAATAATCCACTCAGCCAAAATGGTTACTAAGCAGCGTTTGTAAAATCTAAAAAATCAAAAGGGGGAAAGGAAGAAGGTAAAAAATTAATTATTAGGGAGAGTATTTAAACATGTTACCATTGTATTAATGCCAGCCAATGTAAAGACCACTCCAATGTCAAATGGTAGAAACTAGATGCCACATAGTGTACTAACCTTGTTAGGGTACAAGCAAGGATGGAGCAACAGAGAAATAAGGCCAATATGATACATAGTGCATTTTCCACAAGATTTATAAAATAAGAACATTGCCCAAAGCATCATACTACAGTGCTATAGTGCATCCTGGTGCCATCTCTTTTCCAGGTAAGTGGCATATGCGCACTCGGCCATCCACATGAAGTAAAAGAAAACATAATTAGTGAGACCAGGCCACCTCCTTTCATTGCTCTGTGGCTCGGTTTTGATGCTCATGTGTCTTTTGTAGCTACTTTTGGCTGTGGACACAGGTCATCATGGGCACCCTGACTGGTCTGGGCCTACGCAGCCCCATACTGTGCAAGCTGTGATGCCCATTTTTTTTCTGCTTTCGACACATCAAATACAGGGAAAACAAGTTTACTTGTTCCTGTCAGAGAATTTCTATAAGCAGGCTTGCTTGACGGCATGCGTATGGTATCACAAAAAGAACTGTGGTGAAGTTTGCGCATACACGAAGGAATGTGCAAGGCTACAATACATGAAAGAATGTGCAAGGCTACAATACATGAAGGAATACACAAAGGAATGTGCAAGGCTACAATCAATGTTGGGGGTGCAGAAATTTCCTTTGGGGGGGAGTTGTTTAGGGCCTCGTTTACAATGGCACTGTCAAACCTTTCTAAATCATAAAATGCATATAATTGTGTGGTGTTGAGCATTTACCAGCATTTAGGGGTGGTCAGTTTAGCTGCATTTAGAGAAAATGTTATTTTATATGCAGCTACATGTGACTATATGTATCTAAATGCACCAAATTCATCTAAACATGTTTACACCACAGTTCCCACATTCAGCACATGCAAATTTAATGCACTTAATCAATTTTAATCCATTAGATTTTTTTTCTTTTACCTTTTTTTCACTTAAAAATCTTTATTTTTATAGATGTATGTTAGCATTTCCTTTGCGGTTAATTTCTGTTTAAGTTCTGGATGCTCCTACACAGGGGTGGACTGACCACTCATGGGGCCCCCGGGCAATAGGGGATCATGGGGCCCCTGTGTCCTTGCCCAAACGCAAAAAAACCTATGAAAAAGGTACCAGGGGCATCTCATGGAGCCCCCTACTGACCCCGGGCCCTCAGGCAGTGCCCGAGTTTCCAAATGGTCAGTCTGCCCCTGCTCCTACACCATGTTTGTGAATGCAACAAAATCTACCTACATTTTCTCAGCCATCTCCAGATATTCAGAGGAACCTACACAGCTACTGTGCAGATTGCAAATCATCTTCATGCGTTTTATAATAAACCAGGAAGTGGACGAGGAATTATGGATCACCAGAGGAGGTAGACTAGATTTTTCTCACCCCCATGCATTTATGTGTATTCTGGTGCATTTACATGTGTTCTGGTGCAAAAAGATCATGTTGCTGTATTTTTTTAAGCACTGGAACTAAACTCAGTGACATGACCTAGGGTGAATAAAAAGCAATGATTTTGGTGTGCTTGTGGTCAGAATAAATAGAATACATCCTCTGCACCTAAGATAAGAAAAATGCTGAAAAATATTAAAATAAATATTAAAAAAATATATCTTACTCCCACTAAAGCTGCTGTACACCTCCTATACTTCCTTCAGGGAGAAATTAGTGCAGATAATACCAAAATCTGGAGCAGTGCTAAAATGTGAAAAAAAAAACAAAGATAATGTATAAAATTGTGCGTTACTTCATTCACCAGCTATTACCATTTCAATTTTCAGATTTCACATATAAAACAAAAACAACCAAAAAAATCAAAAAATACTCTCTCTATATACCACCTGTTGCCAGTTATTACCTTTTCAAGCTAAACATATTATGTAACATAGTTTCCCCTTTGTGTGATACCTCAATATCAGTAGAAAAAAAATTGAAACACTAATTAACATGTATACAGTATACAAACACAATTTTGTGAATCAGTCCTTCACTTTTACAACAAAATACTGTGCACATAGACCAACAGTACACCTCCTTCCCAGTCCGTATATTAAAGTGCTCATGCTGTAAACAATGTGTGAGTCCATTCTTTAACGTGAGAAAAAGTCCTTATCCAATAACTAGTCGCGCTTCACTTCCACCAGTAATGTGCTATCACTCCACTCCCCTTCTGAATGTCATTCACCAGGTTTTAATTACCTCTTATAATAGTGTACAGTTTATCTTCTTCCAATTTGGCTCTGTGTGGAATCTCCTCCACTCCTGCTTCATCTCCAAGACTCCTCGGATTAAAAATTCCACATGTAAAAATTGGATTTACAGGAAATCACACGTAATAGCTCCCATTCAATTCAATGTCCCCTCTGGGTCTCCAGATGTAACATTCGCTGTGTGGCTCCACCCTACATGTTTCAGCCATGTGACATTGTCAGCATTATCAGGCTGGCCACATCACATGGACGAAATGTGTAGGGCAGAGCGACGCTGTTGATGCCACATTCAGAGACTTCATTTCTGGTTCATTGGTGTGCATGGCCATTTTGCTTGAGACCTAGAGGTGCACATTGGAAGAAGATTATTTAATATAAGGGGCCATTAAAAATCTGGTGAGTGACATTCAGAAGAGGAGTGGAAGCACATTATTGTTGGAAGTGGCACACAACTAATTATTAGATAAGCGCTTTATCTCACTTTTATGTTCTTTCATTTTCACTCTTGATGTTAAAAGTAAACTTGACAAATAAAGAAGGTGAATCTCCCTAACAAGAACACAGAGAACAATAAAAACCTGACGAGTGTGCTAATCCCTCTCCATTCTATCCACAACTTAAAAAAAAAAAGTTTTGCCTTTAGTTATACTTTAACTTGATACCTATCAACATGCACAGACAGTTACCAAACATTTCTCTTTCCGATTGCATACAGCATCTGCCATCTCACCTACTGTACATATACAACACCCTACAATACAACCAACAAAGTCCTTTTTAATACAGGAAATTGTACATTTTACATCTGTTGTACATCTTATTTATATCTACATCATCCCTTGTACATCTGCTAAACCAGAAGAAGCCTTTCAGGATGAACGAGGCTTGAAAGTATGAAAATAGGACAACAAAAGAAAAAGTACAAAACCAAAATATATCGCAGCTCATTAGTTTTTAGACATGGAGGCCTCATTTTGTTTTTATTTTTTTGGGCCACATTCAACTTTCAAGCACACTTTCTGTAGGTACAAAATTCCCATTGTGATCTAGCAATGTGCATGACAGCCTCGACTGTCCTAGGTCTCTGCCTCCTCATTGGCTGAGACAGCAAGAGGGAGCCAATGGCCCCCACTGCTGTCAATAACAACCAGTCAGCTAATGAGGAGAGAGAGAGAGGGCAGACAAAGCTGTGGCTCCATGTGAGAATGGACACACGGAGCAGAGGGTGCCCCCTTAGCAAGCTGCTTGCTATGGGGGCACCCAACAGAAAGGAGGAGGCGGGAGAGCCTGCGGGGGACCCGAGAAGAGGAGGATCCAGGATGCTCTCTGTAAAACCACTGCACACAACAGGTAAGTATAGACATATTTTTTATTTTACAAAACAAAATTATCTTTAGTATCGCTTTTATACACTTCGACAGGAGCATCTTCTGATGAGAAGGGTTGAAGAAAATCACCTTTGAAGTTCACTACATTTAGCTAAAGAAGTAGAAAGCCAAACTGGGGTGATTATTTCCTGTGACACAATACAGCGTACATTGCAGAGGAATGGCATGCATGGGTGTCATCCACAAAGAAATCCTCTCCTAAAGCACATGCACAAAATAGCCCGCCTAGTATTGACCAGGGCCCATGCTGAAAAAGAAGAAGACTACTGGGACTCTGTACTCTGGATTGATGAGACCAAGATAAATGTTTTTGGAACTGATGGCTTCAAAATTGTATGGCGTCACAAAGGTGAGGAGTACAAAGGAAAATGCTGTGTGCCTACATGAATTTCATTCATGGTATCATGAATTCACAGATGTAGTGCACTATATCGAAAGAGAAGATGCTACCATCACTCAGAGCCCTTGGTTTTTGTGCACTTTTACAACGTGACAATTAGAGATGAGCGAATCGAACTTGGCGAAGTGGAATTCGTTTAGAATATTAGGAAAAATTCGATTCACACCGAATCCGAATTTTAGCAAACTTCGGATGCACGAATCGAATTTTCCCCGATCAGCCGGCAAAAAGTGTCACTGCAGAGAGCTCCGCTATTTCTGACAGTTCTCTGACAGTTCTGACAGTTCATTTACAGCGGTTGAAACATTGTATCTATTTGTTTCCATTTAGGATACAGATGTTTTTATTCGGAAATAAATAGATAAAATGTTTCAACCGCTGTAAATGTGAAGGAACTGTCAGAGAACTGTCAGAAATAGCGGAGCTCTCTGCAGATACACTTTTGCTGTACTGGAATTCTTCTTCTTTCATTCTTCTTCTTCTTTTCATTCTTCTTCTTCTTCTTCTTTCATTCTTCTTCTTCTTCTTTCTTTCTTCTTCTTTTCATTCTTCTTCTTCTTTTCATTCTTCTTCTTCTTCTTTTCATTCTTCTTTTCATTCTTCTTCTTCTTTTCATTCTTCTTCTTCTTCTTTTCATTCTTCTTTTCATTCTTCTCATTCTTCTTTTCATTCTTCTTTTCATTCTTCTTCTCATTCTTCTTTTCATTCTTCTTCTTCTTCTTCTTTTCATTCTTCTTCTTCTTCTTCTTTTCATTCTTCTTCTTCTTCTTTTCATTCTTCTTTCATTCTTCTTCTTCTTCTTTTCATTCTTCTTTTCATTCTTCTTCTTCTTCTTTTCATTCTTCTCATTCTTCTTCTTTTCATCCTTCTTTTCATTCTTCTTCTTCTTCTTCTTTTCATTCTTCTTCTTCTTTTCATTATTCTTCTCATTCTTCTCATTCTTCTTTTTCATTATTCTTTTCATTCTTCTTCTCATTCTTCTTTTCATTCTTCTTCTTCTTCTTCTTTTCATTTTTCTTCTTCTTTTCATTCTTCTTTTCATTCTTCTTCTTCTTTTCATTCTTCTTCTTCTTTTCATTCTTCTTCTTCTTCTTTTCATTCTTCTTCTTCTTCTTTTCATTCTTCTTTTCATTCTTCTCATTGTTCTTTTCATTCTTCTTTTCATTCTTCTTCTCATTCTTATTTTCATTCTCTTCTTCTTTTCATTCTTCTTCTTCTTCTTCTTTTCATTCTTCTTCTCATTCTTCTTTTCATTCTTCTTTTCATTCTTCTTCTTTTCATTCTTCTTTTCCTTCTTCTTCTCATTCTTCTTCTCATTCTTCTTCTTCTTCTTTTCATTCTTCTTTTCATTCTTCTTCTTCTTTTCATTCTTCTTCTTCTTCTTTTCATTCTTCTTTTCATTCTTCTTCTTCTTCTTCTTTTCATTCTTCTTCTTTTCATTATTCTTTTCATTCTTCTTCTTCTTCTTCTTTTCATTCTTCTTCTTCTTCTTTTCATTCTTCTTTTCATTCTTCTCATTCTTCTTTTCATTCTTCTTTTCATTCTTCTTTTCATTCTTCTTCTCATTCTTCTTTTCATTCTTCTTCTTCTTCTTTTCATTCTTCTTCTTTTCTTTTCATTCTTCTTTTCATTCTTCTTCTTCTTCTTTTCATTCTTCTTCTTCTTCTTTTCATTCTTCTTTTCATTCTTCTTCTTCTTCTTTTCATTCTTCTTCTTCTTCTTTTCATTCTTCTCATTCTTCTTTTCATTCTTCTCATTCTTCTTTTCATTCTTCTTCTCATTCTTCTTTTCATTCTTCTTCTTCTTCTTTTCATTCTTCTTCTTCTTCTTTTCATTCTTCTTCTTTTCATTCTTCTTTTAATTCTTCTTCTTCTTCTTTTCATTCTTCTTCCTCTTCTTTTCATTCTTCTTTTCATTCTTCTCATTCTTCTTTTCATTCTTCTTCTTCTTCTTTTCATTCTTCTTCTTCTTTTCATTCTTCTTTTCATTCTTCTTCTTCTTCTTTTCATTCTTCTTCTTCTTCTTTTCATTCTTCTTTTCATTCTTCTCATTCTTCTTTTCATTCTTCTTTTCATTCTTCTTTTCATTCTTCTTCTCATTCTTCTTTTCATTCTTCTTCTTCTTCTTCTTTTCATTCTTCTTTTCCTTCCTCTTCTCATTCTTCTTTTCATTCTTCTTCTTCTTCTTTTCATTCTTCTTTTCATTCTTCTCATTCTTCTTTTCATTCTTCTTTTCATTCTTCTTCTCATCTTCTTTTCATTCTTCTTCTTTTCATTCTTCTTCTTCTTCTTTTCATTCTTCTTCTTTTCATTCTTCTTTTCATTCTTCTTCTTTTTCTTCTTTCATTCTTCTTTTCATTCTTCTTCTTCTTCTTCGTCGTGCCCGTGACTGCCCAAATGAGTGAAGTGTGCGGTTATTCTAAGATCGACGGCACTCATCTGCATGTCATACTGACTGACAGTATTATTTCTCTTCCCAGCAGACTCCAAGGGCATTTAAATTAAAGGTACAGTGTTCTGCACTAATATAAAGGCTCTCTGAAGCCTAGAAACCCTTTTAATAAGTTAAATTCGCAGCGAATAAATTCGCATCGAATCGAATTTCTCCCGCAAATTCGGCGAATCAGCCGAATCGAATTTTTGAATAATTCGCTCATCTCTAGTGACAATGATCCAAAACACACATCTAAGGCCACTGTTGCATTTACGAAGAAGAACAGGGTGAACGTGATCCAGTGGCCAAGTATGTCTAATGATCTGAACCCAATTGAACACCTACAGTATGGGGAATTCTGAAGAAACAAGTTGAGCATCACTCTCATCCAGCATCCTGGCTCTAAAAGAGGTCGTTCTTGAAAAATGGAAAAAGATAAATGTTGCAATATGTCGACAACTTGTTAATTTCATGCCTAGAAGACTGTATGCTGTTCTTACAAATCATGGAAGTCATACAAAATTCTAGATGTGGTAGTTTTTGTTGTAGGGTGTATTCATGTTTGCATCAACCAATTTGAGTAAAACTGAGGATTTTTTAATCTAAGTTATATTAAGAACCTTACTTTCATGTAATGTGCTAAACCAGCCTTTCTCAACCTTCAGGCTTTTTTAGGGATGCCTTGGCAAAATGCTTAAAAACTTCCCAAAAATTGTATACAAGCCAGCAGATGGATCAAGCCTATCTTTTAGTTACAAAAAGCCATAAGCTGTCATTGTGCACTTTTACAACCTGCCAGTTGCTGGCATCCTAACAACCAGTGATATCATTAGTTGATAAGGAGGATGTCGGACGCTTGCACAGCATCCTTGCTTACCCCTCTCCATCAGCACTGAGGTCACATTAGCTGAGTGAGAGAGAGAAACTGAAGGAGAAGAGGAAAATTGGAATACTAGTCAGTACCAGTGTGCATTTGTGTATTTGCTTTGGAAGAATAAATCATCTCTAACGCTGGGTGTCCTACTTGTGTGGATGTTGTTGCATTATGTAAAACTATTGGAATAATGTTTTACATTTTAGAAGGGGGTGCCTTGAGATTGTGCAGAATGTTAAAGGGTGCCTAGAGATTGTCCATAATTTTAAAGGGTGCCTTGACTGAAAAAAGGTTGAGAAACACTGAGCTAAACAAATGTTCTATAAAACTCAGTTTTGTCAAAATTTTGGAAATTGTCCTTGTGTTCATTGAGATATTGACTAAAATCTTACTTTTCAAAAGACGTGTACTCATTTATGCTGAGAACTGTATGTTATTATTGTCCTGTTTTAAGGAATGTTTTATATTTTGGTTGTTTAATTAATAAATGGCTGCTATGGCCAAATTTTTATTCCAAATCGGTGTTGGTTTTTTCATTTTGATAGAAGGGGTAAGATGGTTGTGGATAGCGAAACATTTAGTGAGAGTTTGATGATATCTGTTGTACTATAGTCATGTATTTTTGCTTATATAAACTTAATATTTACTCAGACCTGCCACACAGGTAGAAGACTCCACATTCTCAGTTGCATTTATAGACTATAAAAGGTTATGGTGGTGTCCTCTCTACACCCCAACCTATACTTAAAGAGGCAGCAGACTGGTGAGATCATCCCCTTTTTAAATTCTGTGCTCTCCTTCCAAACAGCTTTTTCCTTTTCAGTGTATTTTCATGCAGCTCACTGTACTGACTCCCAAGAGTGCAAGAGTTTGATACCAAGTCAAATTAAAGTACTTACACTAGTTGCATCTACTAAAATACATGTAATGATTTATTAAATAAAGCACTAAATTAATGTTTTTTCTATCCGTCTAGAGTAAAGCTTAAATTTGAAAGTAAAAAAATGTTTAAAATGAGTATAGGAGATTTGTCAAAAACATGGGATTATGCTTTTGTTTCTAAAACAAAATGCAAAAAGTTATTACATAACCTGGGAAAGCCCCATGGACCTGGCACAGAAAGGGTGCATCGGTAATCCAATGTTTGCCAGCACAGGTGTGGAGTTTTAGGATCTCCCAAAATTAATTGGTACGCAGACTCCAGGGTAGTGGTTCTGTTTATGATCAGCATGTGCTAAATTGGCAGAGATTTGCCACAATTAAACATCCTGACAAAGGCTTGAGATCACTTTGGTGTTTATCATCTCTGGGAAAGAAACTGCACCTGTGTGTAATGTCTCTCCCCAGCATGGACCCAAGAGCAAGGCTACCGTAATGCAGATGTTTGTCCTTGGGGGGCATTGCAGGAAGCAGGAATCTGAAAAGGACAGTGCATTTTTTATGTCATTATACTTCCCTGCTTGGGTAGCATTGTTTTCCAAGATACTTTATGGGCAGCCTATATTTTCATAATTATTCTGAATTTCTTGTATATTCTCATTTTGATGTAAGATCTGTCATTTACTGTGCTTTTTATCATATTTCAGCATATTATACAATTTTTTACAAAATGAACAATGCATCTAAAACAGCCACTATTTTACAATCTGAAAAAGATAGCTGAAGTCTTAGCTTTATGTAAACTTTTTAATACATACAGATAAGAGAGGATAACAAAATAGGGAAAAGATTTTATAATTTACCTTTTTTTTGTTTGTATTCCTGAGTGGCAATTTGCAATTACCCACAATGACCAACCTGAATTAATTTTGCACTGATCTGACCTCTGCAGTAATTTCTGACCACTTGAAATTTGGCCATGCTTATAAATTTGCAGTTTAAAACACACGTCAGAATGCACTAAAATGCACATATCTTCTAAAGAAATGTTACAGATAGAGTCTGTTCACAAAGCTCACATTTTATTATTATTATACAGGATTTATATAGCGCCAACAGTTTGCTCAGCTCTTTACAATATAACAGGAGACAATACAGCAACTATACAGTTCAATACAAGAGGGTTAGGAGGGCCCTGCTCCTTGGAGCTTACAATTTAAGAGTGTAAAAATGGCTCAAGTCCATTCTTTTGTCCACTTTCATGCATTCTGTGGCCCTTAAAAGTCAATGGAAATGTATGATAATGAATATATAATGCATTTTGAATTTGAAATAAGCCTATTTAGTATTTTATTAGCCAGCAAATGAAAAATGGGCATCAAGTATGTGCAAGCATACAAACATATAAATGTGTAAACCTAGCCTTAGGAATTGGTACTTAAAGCTGAAAAGCTTACTTTACTTTACATTTCTCTTATCCACTTATTGTATCAATGGTTAATAGTTATGTTGGCTTCTTCTCACTAATACTAACAATGAATCTCTATAATATTTGAGATTTTTATAATTGTACTATTGAAACTTTCATTGACAAATACTCTTGTAATGTTTGTATTGAAGTACATGCAATCTTCTGAACTAATGGCAGTATAAAGACAAAAACAACTCCAGTCAGCAAAATTCAGCTGGTTTTGCAGTCATATTAAAAATGATTGTAAACCCTCACTGTTTAAAACAACCTATTCAGTTTAAAATAGAAATATAGAAATGAAAGACAAATAATGTATGTGTATATATATATATATATATATAAAATAAAACATTATAAATCCTTTTTTTTTTACTTTTTTTATATGTGATCACATTCCCAATGTTGTCAGCTGCACAAGAAGCTGGGGAAGGAGAAACAGCAGACACTGATCTTTCAAGTGAATGCCTTGTGTGGGGTGGACAAGTTTAATCATTGGAGGAGAGCAGGATGAGTTCCCAGCACAGCTAGATAACTGACCATGGTGTGCTCTCCCACTTAGTGTGGTCAGTTTTTAATAGGAAAGCAGAGGAACTGACAGGGACACCAGGGATTTCACACAAAGGAGGCAATACAAAGAGAACAGGATAATGCTTCATACAAGTACAGGTACAGCAGTCACATATCAGGAATATGCAATGATGGGTGTACATGTTCTCCAAAAATGATCTAAGCTGATAGAGAAAGCAAAGGGAGTGCTTCAGATATAGTGCACAGGCATAAATTGGTGTAGAGCTCATAGGCACTGGTCTCTATAGGTAGATGTAAACCATTACTAAATGGCCATAGGTAGCAAAATGCTGTTCATTCTGAAGAATTCAGGGGTGGAGAGAAAAGGATTTTTACATCTTAATATTGCTGATGTGTTTCTTGCAGCTTATTTAGTTCCTCTTGACACGCACTAAGTTTCTCAGCCACAAATCCCCCACAGAAACAGAAGATCCTCTCTCTCTCTTAAGAATGACGGTACAGGGTAATATCTCAAGCGCATTGGACTCTCTCTAGTGGCACTTTCTTGACACTCAGTAGTCCATAGATATGATCATTTGAAATGTTTTAGTCACAGCCTTGACATTCCAGCCTGTGTTTGCTTGACCAAGGCCATAATAACTTTAGGAGGAAACCTTAAAAATAAAAAAAATGTACAAATAAAAAAATAAATGTACAAAACGTTAAGTTGTAAATAATATAGAAAAAAAATATGTGATAGTGGATGGAAAATTAGCCAGTGCTGGGCAAGCGTTTGGCTCTCAGAACTATAAAAGCATTTTAGCAATTTTTCTTGTCTTGTTTTTCTTGTTTCAGAGACTTTTGGTCTCTCACTTTAGAAATAGAATTTTTTTTTAAATTAGAAACGTTTATGTTGCTACTTGCTAGCTGGCTATACATTAGTAGATTTTCGAATGAAAACTTTTATGAAAATTCTCTGTGCATTTGATGACTTGACAATGTTCAAAAATACTTCAAATTTTTGCTTTATTTTTACATTTTATTTTGGAACAAATGGACTTTACTGAAAAAAAATAAACTGCATACACTGTTAGAAATTGGGTCCTTCAAGAAAAATTTTCTGTCCTGCTCCTTTGAATTTTCTCAACAATGCAGTTGAAAATTGATGTTGATTTAACCACACTACTGATTAGAAAAACAAGCAGATGTTCTTAAAACAAAAATTTTCAATTACAACTCTACTAGTGTATGGACAGCTATAAACAGCAACATTTTAAAATATAAATTCAAAGTATAAAACATTTTGTTTACATAATGTGTAAATTAATTTTTATGTACCATATAAAATAGAATGCAACCTACAGTCTATGACAGCTGATTTCATGATCCTGACTGCCACTTTAATTTGTTTTATCCTCAAAATAATAATTAACAGCTTAAGGACCGCCCTATAGCAGATATACTAGTACAGGGCGGCCCCTGTGTGCAAAATCACATATATATATATATGTCATTTTGCATTTCCGGGTACACCCTACGCCATTAGCGGGTGGTGTCAATCACCGGGTCCCGACGGTGATTACCTGCCGGCACCCGATGATTACCGGCAGTGAGGGAGGAGGGCTGCTTTGTTTACAAACAGTCCTCCTCCCTGTCGGTTTGGGCACACTGCACTGGATGGCTGAGCAGAGCCATCCAGAGCAGTGTGCTTACAGTGCAAAACACCCCCCCGCCCCCTAGTAAAATACTACCATCACACAGTTAAACCTTTGATCACCTCTCATGTTAACCTATTCCTGCCCTGTGCCATTAGTACAGTGTTAGTGCTTTTTTTTTTTAGCACTGATCACTGTATTGGTGTCACTGGGGATATCAGTAACACCAGGTCAGTTATCCCCAGTGTCAGAATGTCTGCCACAGTCCCGCAGTCCTGCTGTAAGTCGCTGATCGCTGCCATAAGTCGCTGATCACTGCCATTATTAGTTTAAAGAAAAAAAATCCAGTATCTATACCGTCATTTGTAAACGCTATAACTTTCATGTAAACTAATTAATTTACACGTATTGGGATTTTTTTAGCAATGACATGTCGCAGAATACATTTTGGCCTAAATCTATGATGAAGTTTGATTTTTAAATTTTTTACTGGACATGTTTAATAGCAAACAGTCCAAAATATTGTTGTTTTTTTTTCCTCAAAATTGTCGAAAATATTGTTTTTTTAAAAAAAATTCAACATTTTTCTAATTATAGCGCAAAAAAAAAAAATGTACAGGCGATCAAATATCACCGAAAAAAAGCTCAATTTGTGTGAAATGAAGGATATAAATTTAATTTGGATGCAGTGTTGCATGACCACACAGTTGTCAGTTAAAGTAACGCAGCGCCGTAATGCAAACCGCTTCTTTAACTGCTTCCCGACTGCCCTATAGCAGAAATACTGGGCGGCACGGGTGTGCGCAAAATCTCGTATATATACATGATTCGTGCTCCCGTGGTTTTCATTCCCCTCCCAGATAGCGTCAGATTGCCCGTCATTACATCAATAATCACATTTAACCCCTTGATTGCCAGGAACATGCTCATACACAATAAACCTCCATTGCTAGTATAGTGTCTGAATGGATCAATATCTTTGATCAGATCAGCACTATACCAGCGTTCACATTAGTATAGTGTCCCCAAAAACACAGCGTTAGCGTGATCAACCCCGGCACCTGCCAGCACCTGCATTTAGCCTCTACGCTTACCGCCCCTCTCCCCCAGCAAGTGCAGTGTCAGTAGGTCACTGTCACTTGATACATTGCACACAAAACTGCAGTGTTGGCAGAATCAGGCCTGATCTCTGCTAGCACTTGCCGGTAAATTTTGTTGAATCTCATATGCAGCAGAGTTCCAGTACTAGTGCTGCTCTACCTTTTGGTGAACTGGCAAGCACCAGCAGCCTAGTAAATCCTGGTCTTTCACATACCAGCACTGCCGTATCACTTGGTGACGTGGTGAGTCTCATAAGTGCAGTACAAGCTGGTGCGGTGGCAAGCACAAGTATTGTCCCGCAGCCACCAAGAATTTGCACACATGCCCGTAGAAACCCCTAGTATCTTTCCAGATGTGCTTGAAAATGCCGATTGGCAGCCCACAAATTCTGCAGCACCCGTACTTCCCCCATTCCCTGCCCAACCCGGAATTCAGGTGGAAACGGCAGATTTAAGTACTCCCCTTGATTTTTTGGAGCTGTTTTTCTCGGAATATCTGTATGCATTGATTGTGGATCAAAGCAATTTATATGCACAACAATTTATCGTCGCCAACCCAAATTCAAACCTTACCAGACCATTCGCATGGGAACCCATTACGGTTTCCGAAATTACATTTTTGGGGGTCTCGTATGTACTCTCCAGCACCTCAGGATATGCACAGCCAAAAGGGAAGCCAAGGGTACCAGGACAGCGACAACCAAAGGAAATGCTTCAGGGGTGCAGCCCTCCTCAGACGGGAAAATCAGCCACTGGATAGAGAGAAAACAGGTGGCGCACACACCTAGTGCATTATCCAAGGTTTATTGTAGGAGTGAAAGAATAATAAAAACATACTCACAGACGAAGCATGTATCTAAAAAGCATAGAAAAATGACGATGGCCACAACGGCAGGCAAGGTGTTCTCACTGTCAGTGCGGTCAAATACTGACGCGTTTCGGGGATGAATCCCTTTCCTCAGAGCTGATGACCAACCTCTGATGCTGATATATGATGAATGGAAAGTAAGAGCCTTGCTGTTGATGCCTCAACCAGCCATTTGACCGCATTGACAGTGAGAACACCTTGCCTGCCGTTGTGGCCATCGTCATTTTTCTATGCTTTTTAGATACATGCTTCATCTGTGAGTATGTTTTTATTATTCTTTCACTCCTACAATAAACCTTGGATAATTCACTAGGTGTGTGCGCCACCTGTTTTCTCTCTTTATATTTTTGGGGGCCTAACACTCAACATGGACATTACTAAAAAAAATGAATTGCGGTTGTATTGGTCCACAGACCTGATTCATCATATGCTCGTGTTCCCTGCTGCTATGGCCATGTGTAGATATGAGAGTATAATGTGTTTTATGCATTTAAGCAACAATACACTCTGTTGTCCTCTGGGTGACCCTGAATTTGACTGGCTTCACAGAATTTGGCCCCTCTTAAATCATCTTAACCAAAAATTTGCAGATATCTATACTCCCCAGCAAAAAATCTGTGTTTATGAGTTCCTCATTAATTTTTCTGGCCACCTTGCATTCAAACAATTTCTCCCCAGAAAGTGTGCCAGATATGGGGTCAAGATATATAAGACCTTGAGAGGGCAACAGGCTATACATATAAGTTTCAGATTTACAAGGAAAAGATAGTCACATGGAGCCTCCTGGATGCCCAGACTACATGGGGAGCAGTGGCAAGATAGTTTGGGACTTGAGGTGTCATCCTTTTTCCATATGGGGTGCCACTTATACATGGACAATTTTTATTCAAGCGTATATTCTAATGGTGGGCATACCACACACTTTTTCAGGCAGAGATTTCTTCTTTTTTTTTCATTTAGCCCATAGGCTGCATAAAAAAAAAAAAAAAAAGTTCATAGCATATATACCCAACAAGGACCAGCGACGTACTGGTACATCACTGGACTTTGAATGTTTATACCAGGATGAGGTCTACAGCTGCAGGCATCATATTGGTATCTTTTATTTCAGCCAGCGATCGGCTTTCATGTAAAAGCAATCCTAGTCGCTAATTAGCTGCTTTTACAAGCAGCGGGAGATGAGGACCCCCTCCCCCACTGCCTTCCTTGGCCTTCTCGGGCAGTTCCGTGCCATCGGGGGAACCTGAGCATGCAGCCAGTGTTTATGACAGCTGACCATAGAGCTGATTGGAGACCAGAATGGTGTCAATTATCTCTATAGTCTAAGAAATCGGAAGCTATGAGCATTTCATCACTTATGTTTCGCAGGATATAAACAGTGCCATTTGTAAATTGGGAAAGCATTTGATCACACCGATCTTGGTGAGATTAGAAAATGTAAGGGCAGAGGAGATATCCAGAGTCTGATAGACCCCAGATTTCTCAAAAAAGAATATATGACAATGCCCATTGAAGTTATAGGGGATATTTGCATTCCCTGTGATAGCATTAAAAGTGATTAACCATTAGCCGCCCGGCCTATAGCCGTTTGGTGGCATCAAAAATGCTTTAGCTTTCCGGGTGCACGCCATTTGGCGTGCTCCCGCACATGCGCAGTTCGCGCAGTTGCAGAGCCGCGTAGCGGCACGATCTGTCACCGGCCGTGTACCTTGGACATGGCCGATGACAGGTCTGAGTACCGGCCCCCGTTGCCGGTACCATGTGACCTGCTGTGACCAATCACAGCAGGTCACATGACAGTTGTATACAATAGATGGCTTCATTCATGCCATCCATTGTATACTAGTGCCTAGCTGTGAATGGTCACAGCAGGTCACATGCACATGTCATGTGATTAGCTGTGGCCAAATCACAGCTAAGCACAAAAAAAAAAAACTGAATGAATCGATTTCATTCAGGTAAATGCTTGCTTATAGCAAAGTAATTCTTTGCTATAAGCAAATTGTGTAAAAAAAAAAAAAAATACTGATCACTTCCCCAAAGTAATACAATGTTACTATTGCAACATTGTACTACTTTGGTCATAGTAAAATATGAAAAAAAAATCTTAAAAAAAATAAAAAAAAGTAATAAAAAATTAAAAATAATAAAAAAAATATATATTTTTTTTTTTCATACTGTCACCAGTCAGTGTCCCTGTTCACCGCCATGTCAGTTATATGATGATGCTGTACTGCACTGGTGACAGTATGTAAAAAAAAAATAGTGAAAATAATTTTTTTTAATTTTTTAATTTTACGAAAAATTATGACAAATAAAATACAACTTCAAAAAACTCGCCATGCCTCTTATGAAGTACGTCAGACTGTCTACTCTGCAAAAAGGGGTCATTTGGGGGATATCTGTACTATTCTGACATTCTTGGACCTCAAGAAATTAGATTGGCTGTCAGTACTTCAGGATTGATCAATTTTCAGATCTATACCATAGTTTGTGAACTCTATAACTTTCCTACAAACTAAATAATACATCCTAATTTGGGTTATTTTCACCAAAGACATGTAGCAGAATACATCTTGGCCTAAATTTATGAAGAAAAAATATTTATTTGTAAACTTTTATAACAGAAACAAAGAAAAAACGTGTTTTTTTTTCAACATTTTTGATCTTTTTTTGTTAATTTAGCAAAAAATAAAAACCCCAGCGGTGATTAAATACCACCAAAAGAAAGCTCTAGTTGTGTGAAGAAAATGATAAAATTTTAGTTTGGGTTGTATGACCGCGCAATTGTCATTCAAAGTGTGAGAGCGCTGAAACGTGAAAAATGGCCTGGGCAGGAAGGTGTAAAATTGCTCGGTATTGAAATGGTTAAAAAAAAAATGAAAGGGACAGTGTAAAAATAATAAAAAAATCAAAATAACTTAAAAAAAAGCACTCTCACCCCCCGCGTGTGCACCTGCGTGCACAAACTTTGACCCTGTGCCAGTATGTAAACAGCGGTTGCAACATGTATGTGAGGTATCGCCGAAAACGTAGCTTGTAAAGACTTTTAAAACGTTGCCTATAGATATTAAAAATGTATGCAGTTTGTCACCATTGCACGGGGCATGCACTGTTTTAAAGCATGTCATGTTTGGTATCTATTTACTCAGCATACCATCATCTTTTATATTTTACCAAATAATCGGCCAATATATTGTGTTTTTGTGCATTAGTTTGACAAAGCTCTGCGCGAGTACAATGTGACATAAAAAAATTGCAGCACCCACCATTTTATTCACTAGGGTGTCTGCTTTAAAAAATATATAATGTTTGGGGGTTCAAAGTAATTTCCTAGCAAAAAATACTGATTTTTGTCATGTGAACAAAAAGTGTCAGAAAAGGCTTGGTCTTCAGGTGGTTAGAAGACTGAGTGATGTGTGGCATAAACGTCTAATGCTGGGCCCCCACACCCCAAAACGACCCCTTTTTGGAAAGAATACACGCCAAACTATTTTCTGAGAGGCATGTTGAGTCAATAGAAGAATTTATTTTTTTACCACAAGTTTTAAGAAAATAACAAAAAAAATGTTTCACTTAAATGATTTATTGCTCACACATGCCATGGGCATATGTGGAATTACTCCCCAAAATACATTCTGCTACTTCTCCTGAGTATGGGGGTACCACATGTGAGAGACTTTTTGGATGTCTAGTCAAGTGCAGGACCCCAAACTCCAATAAGCACCTCCAGGCTTTTAAAGGGCTTTATTTCTTATTACACTTCCTGACTACCTATCACAGATTTGGAAGCCCTGAAATGCCAGGATAGCACCAACCCCCCCCCCCCCCAAATGACCCCTTTTTGGAAAGTAGCCACCCCAAGGAATTTGACAAGAAGCATGGTCAGTATTTTGAAGACCTCGTTTGTTGCCACAAGTTTCTGGAAAATGAAGAAAGAAAACAAAAACATATTTTTTCTTTTTTCTTTTTTTATATTTCAAAACCTTGTGAGAAAAAATTAGATCTGCAAAATACTCACCATGCCTCTTTTTAAATTCCTTTGGTCTACTTTCCAAATAGGGGTCATTTGGGGGGATTTGGTGCTATCTTGGCATTTCAGGGCCTCCAAAATTGTGATAGGTAGTGAGGTAGTGAAATAAGAAAGTTACGCACCTTCAGGCTTTCAATGTGGTCATTGGATTTCAGGCTCCAGTATGTGGCTAGGCTCCCAAAAAGTCTCACACATTTGGTATCCCCATACTCGTTAGAAGTAGCAGAATGTATTTTGGGGTGTAATTCCACATATACCCATGGCTTGTGTGAGAAATATATCATTTAAATGACAATAACGTGTAATAAAAAAAAAGATTTGTCATTTTCCAAAAACATGTGGAAAAAAAAAAATCTTCCATGGACTCAATATGCCTCTCAGCAGATAGCTTAGGGTATCTACTTTCCGAAAAGGGGTCATTTGAGGGTGTTTGTACTGTCCTGGTATTTTAGCACCTCAAGAAATGTGATGGGCAGTCAGAAAGTAAAAGCTGTGTAAATTCCATTATCTATACCATAGTTTGTAGATGCTATAACTTTCACACAAAGCAATCAATGTACACTTATTGGGATTTTTTATTACTAAAAACATGTAGAAGAATACATTTTGGCCTAAATTTATGACAAAATTTGAGGTTTTTTTGGATATTTTTTATGACAGAAATGAGAAAATATTGTTTTTTTTCAACATTTTTTTCAAAATATTTTTTAAATAGCGCCAAAAATACCACCAAAAGGAAGCTCTATTTGTGTGAAAAAAAGGACGTAAATTTCATTTATGTACCATTTTGCATGACTGCGCAATTGTCAGTTAAACTAGTGCAGAGCTGTATAGCAATAAATGGCGAAAATTGCAGTATCTATACCATAGTATGTAGACACTATAACTTTCACACAAAGCAATCAATATACACTTATTGGGATTTTTTTTACCAAAAACATGTAGCAGAATACATTTTGGCCTAAATGTATGACTAACTTTGAATTTACTATACACAGTATTTTTTAAAGCGGAAAGTAAAAAATATTGTTTTAGTTTATAGCGCCAAAAATAAAAAGTGCACAGGTGATCAAATACCACCGAAAGAAAGCTCTCTTTGTGTGAAAAAAGGACATTAATTTAATTTGGGTACAGCATTGCATGACCACGCAATTATCAGTTGAAATAGTGAAGTGCCGAATAGCAAAAAGAGGCCTGGTCATTAAGTGGGGTAAATCCTCTGGAGGGCAAGTGGTTAAAAGAAGGGTAGGCAGCCTATGACTAGAGATGAGCGAATCGAAGTAGGCGAAGTGGAATTCGTTTCGAATATTAGGAAAATTTCGATTCGCGTCGAATCCGAAAATAAGCAGACTTCGGATGCACGAATCAAAATTTTTCCTAAAATGGCGGCGACATGTGCGGCGACGGAGCGGGGATGTCTGGGAAGGCGCGCAGACAAGGCGCGCTGACCCATAATGCATTCATTCATGACATGTGATCGCATTAGCCAATCAGCAGCCAGCCAGCCAGCACAGTGTAATGGTCGAGCTATAAATGGCGGCCATTTTAGAATTCTCCATTTGCCTCCAGTCATTCAACAGAGGCAGACCTGGCTGTATGCAGGGAGAGAGTTAGGGACAGAGAAACGTTACTTAGGGACACAGAAACGTTAGTTAGGGCCACAGAATCGTTACTTAGGGCCATAGAAACGTTACATAGGGCCACAGAAACGTTACTTAGGGCCACAGAATCGTTAGTTAGGGCCACAGAAACGTTACTTAGGGACACAGAATTGTTACTCAGGGACAGACAGAATTGTTACTGAGGGATACAGAATTGTTACTGAGGGCCACAGAATCGTTACTTAGGGCCACAGAAACGTTACTTAGGGCCACAGAATTGTTACTTAGGGACAGGCACAGAATTGTTACTGAGGGACACAGATTTGCTACTGAGGGCCACAGAATCGTTACTTAGGGACACAGAATTGTTACTTAGGGACAGACACAGAATTGTTAGTGAGGGACACAGATTTGTTACTGAGGGCCACAGAATCGTTACTTAGGGCCACAGAAACGTTACTTAGGGCCACAGAATTGTTACTTAGGGACAGACACAGAATTGTTATTGAGGGACACAGAATTGTTACTGAGGGCCACAGAAACGTTACTTAGGGCCACAGAAACGTTACTTAGGGCCACAGAATCGTTACTTAGGGCCACAGAAACGTTACTTAGGGCCACAGAAACGTTACTTAGGGACACAGAATTGTTACTCAGGGACAGACAGAATTGTTACTGAGGGATACAGATTTGTTACTGAGGGCCACAGAATCGTTACTTAGGGCCACAGAAACGTTACTTAGGGCCACAGAATTGTTACTTAGGGACAGACACAGAATTGTTATTGAGGGACACAGAATTGTTACAGAGGGCCACAGAAACGTTACTTAGGGCCACAGAAACGTTACTTAGGGCCACAGAATCATTACTTAGGGCCACAGAAACGTTACTTAGGGCCACAGAAACGTTACTTAGGGACACAGAATTGTTACTCAGGGACAGACAGAATTGTTACTGAGGGATACAGAATTGTTACTGAGGGCCACAGAATCGTTACTTAGGGCCACAGAAACGTTACTTAGGGCCACAGAATTGTTACTTAGGGACAGACACAGAATTGTTACTGAGGGACACAGATTTGTTACTGAGGGCCACAGAATCGTTACTTAGGGCCACAGAAACGTTACTTAGGGCCACAGAAACGTTACTTAGGGACAGACACAGAATTGTTATTGAGGGACACAGAATTAATACTGAGGGCCACAGAAACGTTACTTAGGGCCACAGAAACGTTACTTAGGGCCACAGAATCGTTACTTAGGGCCACAGAAACGTTACTTAGGGCCACAGAAACGTTACTTAGGGCCACAGAATTGTTACTTAGGGACAGACACAGAATTGTTACTGAGGGACACAGATTTGTTACTGAGGGCCACAGAATCGTTACTTAGGGCCACAGAATTGTTACTTAGGGACAGACACAGAATTGTTACTGAGGGACACAGATTTGTTACTGAGGGCCACAGAATCGTTACTTAGGGCCACAGAAACGTTACTTAGGGCCACAGAATTGTTACTTAGGGACAGACACAGAATTGTTATTGAGAGACACAGAATTGTTACTGAGGGCCACAGAACCGTTACTTAGGGCCACAGAAACGTTAATTAGGGCCACAGAATTGTTACTTAGGGACAGACACAGAATTGTTACTGAGGGACACAGATTTGTTACTGAGGGCCACAGAATCGTTACTTAGGGCCACAGAATTGTTACTTAGGGACAGACACAGAATTGTTACTGAGGGACACAGATTTGTTACTGAGGGCCACAGAATCGTTAGTTAGGGCCACAGAAACGTTACTTAGGGCCACAGAAATGTTACTTAGGGCCACAGAATTGTTACTTAGGGACAGACACAGAATTGTTATTGAGGGACACAGAATTGTTACTGAGGGCCACATAAACCGTTACTTAGGGCCACAGAAACGTTACTTAGGGCCAAAGAATTGTTACTTAGGGACAGACACAGAATTGTTACTGAGGGACACAGATTTGTTACTGAGGGCCACAGAAACGTTACTTAGGGCCACAGAAACGTTACTTAGGGCCACAGAATCGTTAGTTAGGGCCACAGAAACGTTACTTAGGGACACAGAATTGTTACTCAGGGACAGACACAGAATTGTTACTGAGGGATACAGAATTGTTACTGAGGGACACAGAATCGTTACTTAGGGCCACAGAAACGTTACTTAGGGCCACAGAATTGTTACTTAGGGACAGACACAGAATTGTTACTGAGGGCCACAGAACCGTTACTTAGGGCCACAGAAACGTTACTTAGGGCCACAGAATTGTTACTTAGGGACAGACACAGAATTGTTACTGAGGGACACAGATTTGTTACTGAGGGCCACAGAAACGTTACTTAGGGCCACAGAAACGTTACTTAGGGCCACAGAATCGTTACTTAAGGCCACAGAAACGTTACTTAGGGCCACAGAATTGTTACTTAGGGACAGACACAGAATTGTTACTGAGGGACACAGATTTGTTACTGAGGGCCACAGAATCGTTACTTAGGGCCACAGAATTGTTACTTAGGGACAGACACAGAATTGTTAGTGAGGGACACAGATTTGTTACTGAGGGCAACAGAATCGTTACTTAGGGCCACAGAAACGTTACTTAGGGCCACAGAATTGTTACTTAGGGACAGACACAGAATTGTTATTGAGGGACACAGAATTGTTACTGAGGGCCACAGAAACATTACTTAGGGCCACAGAATCGTTAATTAGGGCCACAGAAACGTTACTTAGGGCCACAGAAACGTTACTTAGGGACACAGAATTGTTACTCAGGGACAGAAAGAATTGTTACTGAGGGATACAGAATTGTTACTGAGGACCACAGAATCGTTACTTAGGGCCACAGAAACGTTACTTAGGGCCACAGAAACGTTACTTAGGGACAGACACAGAATTGTTAGTGAGGGACACAGATTTGTTACTGAGGGCCACAGAATCGTTACTTAGGGCCACAGAAACGTTACTTAGGGCCACAGAATTGTTACTTAGGGACAGACACAGAATTGTTATTGAGGGACACAGAATTGTTACTGAGGGCCACATAAACCGTTACTTAGGGCCACAGAAACGTTACTTAGGGCCACAGAATTGTTACTTAGGGACAGACACAGAATTGTTACTGAAGGACACAGATTTGTTACTGAGGGCCACAGAAACGTTACTTAGGGCCACAGAAACGTTACTTAGGGCCACAGAATCGTTAGTTAGGGCCACAGAAACGTTACTTAGGGACACAGAATTGTTACTCAGGGACAGACACAGAATTGTTACTGAGGGATACAGAATTGTTACTGAGGGACACAGAATCGTTACTTAGGGCCACAGAAACGTTACTTAGGGCCACAGAATTGTTACTTAGGGACAGACACAGAATTGTTACTGAGGGCCACAGAACCGTTACTTAGGGCCACAGAAACGTTACTTAGGGCCACAGAATTGTTACTTAGGGACAGACACAGAATTGTTACTGAGGGACACAGATTTGTTACTGAGGGCCACAGAAACGTTACTTAGGGCCACAGAAACATTACTTAGGGCCACAGAATCGTTACTTAGGGCCACAGAAACGTTACTTAGGGCCACAGAATTGTTACTTAGGGACAGACACAGAATTGTTACTGAGGGACACAGATTTGTTACTGAGGGCCACAGAATCGTTACTTAGGGCCACAGAATTGTTACTTAGGGACAGACACAGAATTGTTAGTGAGGGACACAGATTTGTTACTGAGGGCAACAGAATCGTTACTTAGGGCCACAGAAACGTTACTTAGGGCCACAGAATTGTTATTGAGGGACAGACACAGAATTGTTATTGAGGGACACAGAATTGTTACTGAGGGCCACAGAAACGTTACTTAGGGCCACAGAATCGTTATTTAGGGCCACAGAAACGTTACTTAGGGCCACAGAAACGTTACTTAGGGACACAGAATTGTTACTCAGGGACAGACAGAATTGTTACTGAGGGATACAGAATTGTTACTGAGGGCCACAGAATCGTTACTTAGGGCCACAGAAACGTTACTTAGGGCCACAGAATTGTTATTTAGGGACAGACACAGAATTGTTACTGAGGGACACTGATTTGTTACTGAGGGCCACAGAATCGTTACTTAGGGCCACAGAATTGTTACTTAGGGACAGACACAGAATTGTTACTGAGGGACACAGATTTGTTATTGAGGGACACAGAATTGTTACTGAGGGCCACATAAACCGTTACTTAGGGCCACAGAAACGTTACTTAGGGCCACAGAATTGTTACTTAGGGACAGACACAGAATTGTTACTGAGGGACACAGATTTGTTACTGAGGGCCACAGAAACGTTACTTAGGGCCACAGAAACGTAACTTAGGGCCACAGAATCGTTAGTTAGGGCCACAGAAACGTTACTTAGGGACACAGAATTGTTACTCAGGGACAGACAGAATTGTTACTGAGGGATACAGAATTGTTACTGAGGGCCACAGAATCGTTACTTAGGGCCACAGAAACGTTACTTAGGGCCACAGAATTGTTACTGAGGGACAGACACAGAATTGTTACTGAGGGACACAGATTTGTTACTGAGGGCCACAGAATCGTTACTTAGGGCCACAGAATTGTTACTTAGGGACAGACACAGAATTGTTACTGAGGGACACAGATTTGTTACTGAGGGCCACAGAATCGTTACTTAGGGCCACAGAAACGTTACTTAGGGCCACAGAAACGTTACTTAGGGCCACAGAATTGTTACTTAGGGACAGACACAGAATTGTTATTGAGGGACACAGAATTGTTACTGAGGGCCACAGAACCGTTACTTAGGGCCACAGAAACGTTACTTAGGGCCACAGAATTGTTACTTAGGGACAGACACAGAATTGTTAGTGAGGGACACAGATTTGTTACTGAGGGCAACAGAATCGTTACTTAGGGCCACAGAAACGTTACTTAGGGCCACAGAATTGTTACTTAGGGACAGACACAGAATTGTTATTGAGGGACACAGAATTGTTACTGAGGGCCACAGAAACGTTACTTAGGGCCACAGAATCGTTATTTAGGGCCACAGAAACGTTACTTAGGGCCACAGAAACGTTACTTAGGGACACAGAATTGTTACTCAGGGACAGACAGAATTGTTACTGAGGGATACAGAATTGTTACTGAGGGCCACAGAATCGTTACTTAGGGCCACAGAAACGTTACTTAGGGCCACAGAATTGTTACTTAGGGACAGACACAGAATTGTTACTGAGGGACACAGATTTGTTACTGAGGGCCACAGAATCGTTACTTAGGGCCACAGAATTGTTACTTAGGGACAGACACAGAATTGTTAGTGAGGGACACAGATTTGTTACTGAGGGCCACAGAATCGTTACTTAGGGCCACAGAAACGTTACTTAGGGCCACAGAATTGTTACTTAGGGACAGACACAGAATTGTTATTGAGGGACACAGAATTGTTACTGAGGGCCACAGAACCGTTACTTAGGGCCACAGAAACGTTACTTAGGGCCACAGAATCGTTACTTAGGGCCACAGAAACGTTACTTAGGGCCACAGAAACGTTACTTAGGGACACAGAATTGTTACTCAGGGACAGACAGAATTGTTACTGAGGGATACAGAATTGTTACTGAGGGCCACAGAATCGTTACTTAGGGCCACAGAAACGTTACTTAGGGCCACAGAATTGTTACTTAGGGACAGACACAGAATTGTTACTGAGGGACACAGATTTGTTACTGAGGGCCACAGAATCGTTACTTAGGGCCACAGAATTGTTACTTAGGGACAGACACAGAATTGTTACTGAGGGACACAGATTTGTTACTGAGGGCCACAGAATCATTACTTAGGGCCACAGAAACGTTACTTAGGGCCACAGAATTGTTACTTAGGGACAGACACAGAATTGTTATTGAGGGACACAGAATTGTTACTGAGGGCCACAGAACCGTTACTTAGGGCCACAGAAACGTTACTTAGGGCCACAGAATTGTTACTTAGGGACAGACACAGAATTGTTACTGAGGGACACAGATTTGTTACTGAGGGCCACAGAAACGTTACTTAGGGCCACAGAAACGTTACTTAGGGCCACAGAATCGTTAGTTAGGGCCACAGAAACGTTACTTAGGGACACAGAATTGTTACTCAGGGACAGACACAGAATTGTTACTGAGGGATACAGAATTGTTACTGAGGGACACAGAATCGTTACTTAGGGCCACAGAAATGTTACTTAGGGCCACAGAAACGTTACTTAGGGCCACAGAATTGTTACTTAGGGCCACAGAAACGTTACTTAGGGACACAGAATTGTTACTCAGGGACAGACACAGAATTGTTACTGAGGGATACAGAATCGTTACTTAGGGCCACAGAAACGTTACTTAGGGCCACAGAAACGTTACTTAGGGCCACAGAAACGTTACTTAGGGCCACAGAATTGTTACTGAGGGACACAGATTTGTTACTGAGGGCCACAGAAACGTTACTTAGGGCCACAGAATCGTTACTTAGGGCCACAGAAACGTTACTTAGGGCCACAGAAACGTTACTTAGGGCCACAGAATTGTTACTCAGGGACAGACACAGAATTGTTACTGAGGGATACAGAATTGTTACTGAGGGACACAGAACCGTTACTTAGGGCCACAGAAACGTTACATAGGGCCACAGAATTGTTACTAAGGGACAGACACAGAATTGTTACTGAGGGACACAGATTTGTTACTGAGGGCCACAGAAACGTTACTTAGGGCCACAGAAACGTTACTTAGGGCCACAGAATTGTTACTTAGGGCCACAGAAACGTTACTTAGGGCCACAGAAACTTTACTTAGGGCCACAGAATTGTTACTTAGGGACACAGAATTGTTACTCAGGGACAGACACAGAATTGTTACTGAGGAATACAGAATTGTTACTGAGGGACACAGAAACGTTACTTAGGGCCACAGAATCGTTACTTAGGGCCACAGAAACGTTACTTAGGGCCACAGAAACGTTACTTAGGGCCACAGAATTGTTACTCAGGGACAGACACAGAATTGTTACTGAGGGATACAGAATTGTTACTGAGGGACACAGAACCGTTACTTAGGGCCACAGAAACGTTAAATAGGGCCACAGAATTGTTACTAAGGGACAGACACAGAATTGTTACTGAGGGACACAGATTTGTTACTGAGGGCCACAGAAACGTTACTTAGGGCCACAGAAACGTTACTTAGGGCCACAGAATTGTTACTTAGGGCCACAGAAACGTTACTTAGGGCACAGAAACGTTACTTAGGGCCATAGAATCGTTACTTAGGGCCACAGAAACGTTACTTAGGGCCACAGAAACATTACTTAGGGCCACAGAATTGTTACTTAGGGACAGACACAGAATTGTTACTGAGGGACACAGATTTGTTACTGAGGGCCACAGAAACGTTACTTAGGGCCACAGAATCGTTACTTAGGGCCACAGAAATGTTACTTAGTGCCACAGAAACGTTACTTAGGGCCACAGAATTGTTACTCAGGGACAGACACAAAATTGTTACTGAGGGATACAGAATTGTTACTGAGGGACACAGAACCGTTACTTAGGGCCACTGAAACGTTACTTAGGGCCACAGAATTGTTACTAAGGGACAGACACAGAATTGTTACTGAGGGACACAGATTTGTTACTGAGGGCCACAGAAACGTTACTTAGGGCCACAGAATCGTTACTTAGGGCCACAGAAACTTTACTTAGGGCCACAGAATTGTTACTTAGGGACACAGAATTGTTACTCAGGGACAGACACAGAATTGTTACTGAGGAATACAGAATTGTTACTGAGGGACACAGAAACGTTACTTAGGGCCACAGAAACGTTACTTAGGGCCACAGAAACGTTACTTAGGGCCACAGAATTGTTACTCAGGGACAGACACAGAATTGTTACTGAGGGACACAGAATTGTTACTGAGAGCCACAGAACTGTTACTGAGGGCCACAGAACTGTTACTTAGGGCCACAGAACTGTTACTTAGGGCCACAGAAATGTTACTTAGGGCCACAGAAACGTTACTTAGGGCTACAGAAACGTTACTTAGGGCCACAGAATCGTTACTTAGGGCCACAGAATCGTTACTCAGGGACACAGAATTGTTACTCAGGGACAGACACAGAATTGTTACTGAGGGACACAGATTTGTTACTGAGGGCAACAGAACCGTTACTTAGGGCCACAGAAACGTTACTTAGGGACACAGAATTGTTACTCAGGGACAGACACAGAATTGTTACTCAGGGACACAGAATTGTTACTCAGGGACACAGAATTGTTACTCAGGGACACAGAATTGTTACTCAGGGACACAGAATTGTTACTGAGGGACACAGAATTGTTACTCAGGGACAGACACAGAATTGTTACTCAGGGACAGACACAGAATTTTTACTCAGGGACAGACACAGAATTGTTACTGAGGGACACAGAATTGTTACTGAGGGCCACAGAACTGTTACTTAGGGCCACAGAAACGTTACTCAGGGACACAGAATTGTTACTCAGGGACAGACACAGAATTGTTACTCAGGGACACAGAATCGTTTAATTAAAGAGTATGTCAGACAACATGCAGAGGAGTGGCAGAGGAGGCAATGTTTTAGGAGCGAGCAGACGTGCAGCAGAGGAAGGGGTCGAGGCAGCACTATTCGCAGCCAGAGGCCAGTGCTCCCGGTGTCATCCAGCGGTCGTGTCTCCACCGACAACCCTGCCGTCATCGATTGGTTGGCTCGGTCGTCTTCCTCCTCCCAGGTCACCTCTGACACCTACAGCCAACGGTCGGTGGGTACGTCAGACACAACCGTTAGTTGGCATGGCCCGGGAGCAAGCCCACTGAAATCACGTGTCCTCTACCTGCCCCTGTCCTTTGGTGTTCCCTCACCAAGCGAAGTATCGCATGCTGTGGGCTCAGCCCCACTGTACAGTGAGGAAGAGCTAACAGAGGGCGGTCAGGAACGGGGGGAGACATCCGCCTCTTCAGCAGCCAGGCGAAGAAGTAGTGGCGAGGAGAGTGGCTCGGTAGCCGGTCTAGAGACAGGTCTGTCTCCTGACCCACACGCAGCCGAGGGGGCTAGTAGTGAGGCGGAGACCCTAATTGATGATGATGAGGCTGATCGCACTTGGCAGCCTCATCGTCATCAGGATATTGCTTCCGCATCATCAGGAGAAGAGGGTGGCAGCTTGGCAGCGAGCAAAACAGTCGGTGGGTTGCCCAGGAGGCAGCAGGGTCGCAGCAGTGTCAGTGGAGGCAAACGGCCACGGAGTAGAGCACCAGCTCCACTGCAGCCTACCACCACGGCCAGTAGTGGTGCCGGTGTGCACGGAGGAAGCAGCAGTCAGCCAGTGAGGAGTATCGGGGGCAAAGTTTCCTACTCGGCGGTGTGGCAATTTTTTGTCAAGCCGCCCGAGGAAGTAAACGTAGCCGTATGTCGACTATGTGGCCAGAAAGTCAAGCGTGGCCAGGGGGCCCATGTTGGGACTACAGCGTTGCGGCAGCATATGCAGCGTCGCCATTTGGTGGCCTGGGAAAACCGTGATAAAGATACGGCGGTTCTGCCCGCCCCAGCCCCCGCTCCATCACCCGCTCCGTTACTTGCTCCGTCACCCGACGTCAATCGCCCTCTATCAGCCAGTCAAGGCTCCAACACCTCTGCTGAGGGGAGTTGTCGCTCGTTGCCATCTTCCGCTCGTTCAGATGCTCCTTCTCCTGCTACTCCTCTTCACGGATTCCGTCAGCAGTCTTTCTTGGAATCCGTTTCCAAGAGACAACAGTTTGCGAGCACGCACCCGACGGTGCAAAAGCTGAACGTCCTCCTGTCCAAGTTGCTGGTGCTGCAGTCCCTCCCTTTCCAAGTGGTGGACTCAGCACCTTTCCGAGAAATGATGGCTTGTGCCGCGCCGCGGTGGAGAGTGCCAAGCCGTCATTTCTTCGCCAAAAAGGCAGTGCCAGCCCTGCATTCACATGTAGAAGAGATGGTGGGCCAGTCTTTGAGCATGTCAGTCTCTGCCAAAGTGCACGGCAGCGCCGACGTGTGGAGCTGTAACTACGGTCAGGGACAGTACATGTCATTTACGGCCCACTGGGTGAACGTGGTGCCGTCACAGCCGCACCAGCAACTTGGAAAGGTCACGCCGCTTTTGCCTCCACGTTTGCACGTCCTTGGTCCACAAAAGATGTCCGCCTCTACCACCTCTTCTTCCTTCGTGTCCTCAGCCGCCACCCCCGTGCCAAGTCCCATTACCCGACCGGCATATCACATGTGCAGGGCGCAACGGTGTCACGCTGTGCTGCACCTGGTATGCTTTGGCGAACGTAGTCACACAGGGGAGGAACTTCTCAGTGTAATGAACAGAGAAATCGACAGATGGCTGTCTCCGCTCAAACTCAAAATCGGAACCATGTTGACCAACAACGGAAAGAACATGGTGTCTGCTCTGCGTCAAGGAAGGTTGTGCCATGCGCCATACATGGCTCACGTGTTCAATCTGGTTGTCAAGCGGTTCCTAAAATCCACCATCCCACTGCAAGACATCCTTAAAATGTCACGTAAACTTTGCATGCATTTCAGCCATTCCTACACAGCAAAGCACACCCTCCTTGAGCTGCAGCGGCAGAACGGAATTCCACAGCATCGCCTGATCTGCGACGTTGCAACAAGGTGGAATTCAACCCTACACATGTTAGACCGCCTTTACGAACAGCGAAAGGCCATCACCGATTTCCTGATGTTACAAGCGGATAAATGTACTCCCCTGTGTAACTTCGATGTCAGCCATTGGCAGCTCATGCGTGACACCTGCCGCTTGCTCAGGCCCTTTGAGGAGGCCACGCTATTCGTGAGTCGGCAGGACTATGGGATGAACGACGTCATTCCTCTGTTGCACGTCCTGGAACAAATGCTGTTAACAATGGCTGGTCAGGGTGCGGTAGACGTGGCGCACAGATCTCAACGCCACATGACCCCTGTGGGGGCAGGACAGGAAGAAGAGGAGGAGGTAGAGGAGGACATTTGTGCTCAGGAATTATTGAGTGAAATGGGTGGTTTTTCCACTCAGCGGACAGGAGTGGAGGAGCAGGAGCATCTGGTAGAGGAGGAGGAGGAGGAGACAGAGGACCCAGACGCACCGTGGCAGTATGCTGTGGAGATGGAGGCAGGGAGTCCCTCGCATTCCTTGGCACAAATGG
The DNA here is from genome assembly GCF_062004578.1 of Staurois parvus. Lineage (NCBI taxonomy): Eukaryota > Metazoa > Chordata > Amphibia > Anura > Ranidae > Staurois > Staurois parvus. The sequence continues at coordinate 1,873,518 of NW_028318135.1, forward strand.
CCCATAGCATGCTCAGTTGCTTGCGTAGCGACAGCCGAATAATAACCATCAGACAGAGGGATGACTTTTGGCTGTCCACCTTGTTGGACCCTCGCTACCGTTCAAAAATGGTGGCCTTTTTCACACCTGCTGAGAGGGAGGCCAAAATAACGTACTATAAAAACCACCTATGTAGTCAGTTGGTCTCTGCATTTGTGCGCCAACGTCCATCCTCAGACACTGTGGGCCCTGTGCGCTCGCGTTCCGCTGCCATGGCAGCAGGGGAGGGGTGGGGTGGTAGGAGCAGTGGTAGCTCCACCAGCAGCGGCTGCCTCAGTCTGCAGTCGATGATGAGTAGCTTTCTTCACCAGCGCAGTGAGGAAACTACTAACCAGCCGCAGCAGCAGCAGCAGCATCAGGTGGACCTGGAGCAGGACCTCAAACAACAGGCTTGGGCCTACTTGGACAGCACCCTGCCAACCGAGGTAGACAATCCCCTTGACTACTGGGCAACGAAACTTGACCTTTGGCCCAACTAGCTGAATTTGCCCTTGAAAGGCTGTCATGCCCGGACAGTAGCGTGGCATCGGAGCGCGTGTTTAGTGCGGCAGGAGGTATTGTAACTCCGCGGAGGACACGACTGTCCACCCAAAGTGTGGAGAGACTCACGTTTGTGAAAATGAATCAGGCGTGGATTAGTCTGGATTTCAAACCACCAGTTCCTGACACAACTGACTAAATCCGCCATGAATCATGCCCCTGCCATGTGCCACTTTCAGGTCTACTCACACTGCTGGTGTGTTCCATTTTTTGTCATAGGGTGCTGGCAGATTACGGGCCTCCCATAGCTGCTGCCAGGCCCCTAATCTGCCATGGGCCCCTGTACCGCCTCCTCATGCTGCTGCCAGGTCCACAGTGTCTCATGCCATGTGCCACTTTCAGGTCTCCTCACACTGCTGGTGTGTTCAATTTTTTGACATAGGGTGCTGGCAGATTACGGGCCTCCCATAGCTGCTGCCAGGCCCCTAATCTGCCATGGGCCCCTATACCGCCTCCTCATGCTGCTGCCAGGTCCAGAGTCTCTCATGGGTCCCTGTACGGCCTCCCATTGCTGCTGTCTCCATCGCCACACTCTGCCATGTGCCACTTTCAGGTCTCCTCACACACTGCTGGTGTGTTCAATTTTTTGACATAGGGTGCTGGCAGATGACGGGCCTGCCATAGCTGCTGCCAGGCCCCTAATCTGCCATGGGCCCCTATGCCGCCTCCTCATGCTGCTGCCAAGTCCAGAGTCTGTCATGGGTCCCTGTACGGCCTCCCATTGCTGCTGTCTCCATCGCCATACTCTGCCATGTGCCACTTTCAGGTCTCCTCACACACTGCTGGTGTGTTCAATTTTTTGACATAGGGTGCTGGCAGATTACGGGCCTCCCATTGCTGCTGCCAGGCCCCTAATCTGCCATGGGCCCCTGTACCGCCTCCTCATGCTGCTGCCAGGTCCACAGTGTCTCATGCCATGTGCCACTTTCAGGTCTCCTCACACTGCTGGTGTGTTCCATTTTTTGTCATAGGGTGCTGGCAGATTACGGGCCTCCTATAGCTGCTGCCAGGCCCCTAATCTGCCATGGGCCCCTATACCACCTCCTCATGCTGCTGCCAAGTCCAGAGTCTCTCATGGGTCCCTGTACGGCCTCCCATTGCTGCTGTCTCCATCGCCACACTCTGCCATGTGCCACTTTCAGGTCTCCTCACACACTGCTGGTGTGTTCAATTTTTTGACATAGGGTGCTGGCAGATTACGGGCCTCCCATAGCTGCTGCCAGGCCCCTAATCTGCCATGGGCCCCTATACCGCCTCCTCATGCTGCTGCCAAGTCCAGAGTCTCTCATGGGTCCCTGTACGGCCTCCCATTGCTGCTGTCTCCATCGCCACACTCTGCCATGTGCCACTTTCAGGTCTCCTCACACACTGCTGGTGTGTTCAATTTTTTGTCATAGGGTGCTGGCAGATTACGGGCCTCCCATAGCTGCTGCCAGGCCCCTAATCTGCCATGGGCCCCTGTACCGCCTCCTCATGCTGCTGCCAGGTCCACAGTGTCTCATGCCATGTGCCACTTTCAGGTCTCCTCACACTGCTGGTGTGTTCAATTTTTTGACATAGGGTGCTGGCAGATTACGGGCCTCCCATAGCTGCTGCCAGGCCCCTAATCTGCCATGGGCCCTTATACCGCCTCCTCATGCTGCTGCCAGGTCCAGAGTCTCTCATGGGTCCCTGTACGGCCTCCCATTGCTGCTGTCTCCATCGCCACACTCTGCCATGTGCCACTTTCAGGTCTCCTCACACACTGCTGGTGTGTTCAATTTTTTGACATAGGGTGCTGGCAGATGACGGGCCTGCCATAGCTGCTGCCAGGCCCCTAATCTGCCATGGGCCCCTATGCCGCCTCCTCATGCTGCTGCCAAGTCCAGAGTCTGTCATGGGTCCCTGTACGGCCTCCCATTGCTGCTGTCTCCATCGCCACACTCTGCCATGTGCCACTTTCAGGTCTCCTCACACACTGCTGGTGTGTTCAATTTTTTGACATAGGGTGCTGGCAGATTACGGGCCTCCCATAGCTGCTGCCAGGCCCCTAATCTGCCATGGGCCCCTATACCGCCTCCTCATGCTGCTGCCAAGTCCAGAGTCTCTCATGGGTCCCTGTACGGCCTCCCATTGCTGCTGTCTCCATCGCCACACTCTGCCATGTGCCACTTTCAGGTCTCCTCACACACTGCTGGTGTGTTCAATTTTTTGACATAGGGTGCTGGCAGATTACGGGCCTCCCATTGCTGCTGCCAGGCCCCTAATCTGCCATGGGCCCCTGTACCGCCTCCTCATGCTGCTGCCAGGTCCACAGTGTCTCATGCCATGTGCCACTTTCAGGTCTCCTCACACTGCTGGTGTGTTCCATTTTTTGTCATAGGGTGCTGGCAGATTACGGGCCTCCTATAGCTGCTGCCAGGCCCCTAATCTGCCATGGGCCCCTGTACCGCCTCCTCATGCTGCTGCCAAGTCCAGAGTCTCTCATGGGTCCCTGTACGGCCTCCCATTGCTGCTGTCTCCATCGCCACACTCTGCCATGTGCCACTTTCAGGTCTCCTCACACACTGCTGGTGTGTTCAATTTTTTGACATAGGGTGCTGGCAGATTACGGGCCTCCCATAGCTGCTGCCAGGCCCCTAATCTGCCATGGGCCCCTATACCGCCTCCTCATGCTGCTGCCAAGTCCAGAGTCTCTCATGGGTCCCTGTACGGCCTCCCATTGCTGCTGTCTCCATCGCCACACTCTGCCATGTGCCACTTTCAGGTCTCCTCACACACTGCTGGTGTGTTCAATTTTTTGACATAGGGTGCTAGCAGATTACGGGCCTCCCATAGCTGCTGCCAGGCCCCTAATCTGCCATGGGCCCCTGTACCGCCTCCTCATGCTGCTGCCAGGTCCACAGTGTCTCATGCCATGTGCCACTTTCAGGTCTCCTCACACTGCTGGTGTGTTCAATTTTTTGACATAGGGTGCTGGCAGATTACGGGCCTCCCATAGCTGCTGCCAGGCCCCTAATCTGCCATGGGCCCCTATACCGCCTCCTCATGCTGCTGCCAAGTCCAGAGTCTCTCATGGGTCCCTGTACGGCCTCCCATTGCTGCTGTCTCCATCGCCACACTCTGCCATGTGCCACTTTCAGGTCTCCTCACACACTGCTGGTGTGTTCAATTTTTTGACATAGGGTGCTGGCAGATTAAGGGCCTCCATTAGCTGCTGCCAGGCCCCTAATCTGCCATGGGCCCCTATACCGCCTCCTCATGCTGCTGCCAAGTCCAGAGTCTGTCATGGGTCCCTGTACGGCCTCCCATTGCTGCTGTCTCCATCGCCACACTCTGCCATGTGCCACTTTCAGGTCTCCTCACACACTGCTGGTGTGTTCAATTTTTTGACATAGGGTGCTGGCAGATTATGGGCCTCCCATAGCTGCTGCCAGGCCCCTAATCTGCCATGGGCCCCTGTACCGCCTCCTCATGCTGCTGCCAGGTCCACAGTGTCTCATGCCATGTGCCACTTTCAGGTCTCCTCACACTGCTGGTGTGTTCCATTTTTTGTCATAGGGTGCTGGCAGATTACGGGCCTCCTATAGCTGCTGCCAGGCCCCTAATCTGCCATGGGCCCCTATACCGCCTCCTCATGCTGCTGCCAAGTCCAGAGTCTCTCATGGGTCCCTGTACGGCCTCCCATTGCTGCTGTCTCCATCGTCACATTCTGCCATGTGCCACTTTCAGGTCTCCTCAAACACTGCTGGTGTGTTCAATTTTTTTACATAGGGTGCTGGCAGATTACGGGCCTCCCATAGCTGCTGCCAGGCCCCTAATCTGCCATGGGCCCCTATACCGCCTCCTCATGCTGCTGCCAAGTTCAGAGTCTCTCATGGGTCCCTGTACGGCCTCCCATTGCTGCTGTCTCCATCGCCACACTCTGCAATGTGCCACTTTCAGGTCTCCTCACACACTGCTGGTGTGTTCAATTTTTTGACATAGGGTGCTGGCAGATTACGGGCCTCCCATAGCTGCTGCCAGGCCCCTAATCTGCCATGGGCCCCTGTACCACCTCCTCATGCTGCTGCCAGGTCCACAGTGTCTCATGCCATGTGCCACTTTCAGGTCTCCTCACACTGCTGGTGTGTTCAATTTTTTGACATAGGGTGCTGGCAGATTACGGGCCTCCCATAGCTGCTGCCAGGCCCCTAATCTGCCATGGGCCCCTATACCGCCTCCTCATGCTGCTGCCAAGTCCAGAGTCTCTCATGGGTCCCTGTACGGCCTCCCATTGCTGCTGTCTCCATCGCCACACTCTGCCATGTGCCACTTTCAGGTCTCCTCACACACTGCTGGTGTGTTCAATATTTTGACATAGGGTGCTGGCAGTATACGGGCCTCCCATAGCTGCTGCCAGGCCCGTAATCTGCCATGGGCCCCTATACCGCCTCCTCATGCTGCTGCCAAGTCCAGAGTCTGTCATGGGTCCCTGTACGGCCTCCCATTGCTGCTGTCTCCATCGCCACACTCTGCCATGTGCCACTTTCAGGTCTCCTCACACACTGCTGGTGTGTTCAATTTTTTGACATAGGGTGCTGGCAGATTACGGGCCTCCCATAGCTGCTGCCAGGCCCCTAATCTGCCATGGGCCCCTGTACCGCCTCCTCATGCTGCTGCCAGGTCCACAGTGTCTCATGCCATGTGCCACTTTCAGGTCTCCTCACACTGCTGGTGTGTTCCATTTTTTGTCATAGGGTGCTGGCAGATTACGGGCCTCCTATAGCTGCTGCCAGGCCCCTAATCTGCCATGGGCCCTATACCGCCTCTTCATGCTGCTGCCAAGTCCAGAGTCTCTCATGGGTCCCTGTACGGCCTCCCATTGCTGCTGTCTCCATCGTCACATTCTGCCATGTGCCACTTTCAGGTCTCCTCAAACACTGCTGGTGTGTTCAATTTTTTTACATAGGGTGCTGGCAGATTACGGGCCTCCCATAGCTGCTGCCAGGCCCCTAATCTGCCATGGGCCCCTATACCGCCTCCTCATGCTGCTGCCAAGTCCAGAGTCTCTCATGGGTCCCTGTACGGCCTCCCATTGCTGCTGTCTCCATCGCCACACTCTGCAATGTGCCACTTTCAGGTCTCCTCACACACTGCTGGTGTGTTAAATTTTTTGACATAGGGTGCTGGCAGATTACGGGCCTCCCATAGCTGCTGCCAGGCCCCTAATCTGCCATGGGCCCTTGTACCGCCTCCTCATGCTGCTGCCAGGTCCACAGTGTCTCATGCCATGTGCCACTTTCAGGTCTCCTCACACTGCTGGTGTGTTCAATTTTTTGACATAGGGTGCTGGCAGATTACGGGCCTCCCATAGCTGCTGCCAGGCCCCTAATCTGCCATGGGCCCCTATACCGCCTCCTCATGCTGCTGCCAAGTCCAGAGTCTCTCATGGGTCCCTGTACGGCCTCCCATTGCTGCTGTCTCCATCGTCACATTCTGCCATGTGCCACTTTCAGGTCTCCTCAAACACTGCTGGTGTGTTCAATTTTTTTACATAGGGTGCTGGCAGATTACGGGCCTCCCATAGCTGCTGCCAGGCCCCTAATCTGCCATGGGCCCCTATACCGCCTCCTCATGCTGCTGCCAAGTCCAGAGTCTCTCATGGGTCCCTGTACGGCCTCCCATTGCTGCTGTCTCCATCGCCACACTCTGCAATGTGCCACTTTCAGGTCTCCTCACACACTGCTGGTGTGTTCAATTTTTTGACATAGGGTGCTGGCAGATTACGGGCCTCCCATAGCTGCTGCCAGGCCCCTAATCTGCCATGGGCCCCTGTACCACCTCCTCATGCTGCTGCCAGGTCCACAGTGTCTCATGCCATGTGCCACTTTCAGGTCTCCTCACACTGCTGGTGTGTTCAATTTTTTGACATAGGGTGCTGGCAGATTACGGGCCTCCCATAGCTGCTGCCAGGCCCCTAATCTGCCATGGGCCCCTATACCGCCTCCTCATGCTGCTGCCAAGTCCAGAGTCTCTCATGGGTCCCTGTACGGCCTCCCATTGCTGCTGTCTCCATCGCCACACTCTGCCATGTGCCACTTTCAGGTCTCCTCACACACTGCTGGTGTGTTCAATATTTTGACATAGGGTGCTGGCAGTATACGGGCCTCCCATAGCTGCTGCCAGGCCCGTAATCTGCCATGGGCCCCTATACCGCCTCCTCATGCTGCTGCCAAGTCCAGAGTCTGTCATGGGTCCCTGTACGGCCTCCCATTGCTGCTGTCTCCATCGCCACACTCTGCCATGTGCCACTTTCAGGTCTCCTCACACACTGCTGGTGTGTTCAATTTTTTGACATAGGGTGCTGGCAGATTACGGGCCTCCCATAGCTGCTGCCAGGCCCCTAATCTGCCATGGGCCCCTGTACCGCCTCCTCATGCTGCTGCCAGGTCCACAGTGTCTCATGCCATGTGCCACTTTCAGGTCTCCTCACACTGCTGGTGTGTTCCATTTTTTGTCATAGGGTGCTGGCAGATTACGGGCCTCCTATAGCTGCTGCCAGGCCCCTAATCTGCCATGGGCCCCTATACCGCCTCCTCATGCTGCTGCCAAGTCCAGAGTCTCTCATGGGTCCCTGTACGGCCTCCCATTGCTGCTGTCTCCATCGTCACATTCTGCCATGTGCCACTTTCAGGTCTCCTCAAACACTGCTGGTGTGTTCAATTTTTTTACATAGGGTGCTGGCAGATTACGGGCCTCCCATAGCTGCTGCCAGGCCCCTAATCTGCCATGGGCCCCTATACCGCCTCCTCATGCTGCTGCCAAGTCCAGAGTCTCTCATGGGTCCCTGTACGGCCTCCCATTGCTGCTGTCTCCATCGCCACACTCTGCAATGTGCCACTTTCAGGTCTCCTCACACACTGCTGGTGTGTTCAATTTTTTGACATAGGGTGCTGGCAGATTACGGGCCTCCCATAGCTGCTGCCAGGCCCCTAATCTGCCATGGGCCCTTGTACCGCCTCCTCATGCTGCTGCCAGGTCCACAGTGTCTCATGCCATGTGCCACTTTCAGGTCTCCTCACACTGCTGGTGTGTTCAATTTTTTGACATAGGGTGCTGGCAGATTACGGGCCTCCCATAGCTGCTGCCAGGCCCCTAATCTGCCATGGGCCCCTATACCGCCTCCTCATGCTGCTGCCAAGTCCAGAGTCTCTCATGGGTCCCTGTACGGCCTCCCATTGCTGCTGTCTCCATCGCCACACTCTGCCATGTGCCACTTTCAGGTCTCCTCACACACTGCTGGTGTGTTCAATATTTTGACATAGGGTGCTGGCAGTATACGGGCCTCCCATAGCTGCTGCCAGGCCCGTAATCTGCCATGGGCCCCTATACCGCCTCCTCATGCTGCTGCCAAGTCCAGAGTCTGTCATGGGTCCCTGTACGGCCTCCCATTGCTGCTGTCTCCATCGCCACACTCTGCCATGTGCCACTTTCAGGTCTCCTCACACACTGCTGGTGTGTTCAATTTTTTGACATAGGGTGCTGGCAGATTACGGGCCTCCCATAGCTGCTGCCAGGCCCCTAATCTGCCATGGGCCCCTGTACCGCCTCCTCATGCTGCTGCCAGGTCCACAGTGTCTCATGCCATGTGCCACTTTCAGGTCTCCTCACACTGCTGGTGTGTTCCATTTTTTGTCATAGGGTGCTGGCAGATTACGGGCCTCCTATAGCTGCTGCCAGGCCCCTAATCTGCCATGGGCCCCTATACCGCCTCCTCATGCTGCTGCCAAGTCCAGAGTCTCTCATGGGTCCCTGTACGGCCTCCCATTGCTACTGTCTCCATCGTCACATTCTGCCATGTGCCACTTTCAGGTCTCCTCAAACACTGCTGGTGTGTTCAATTTTTTTACATAGGGTGCTGGCAGATTACGGGCCTCCCATAGCTGCTGCCAGGCCCCTAATCTGCCATGGGCCCCTATACCGCCTCCTCATGCTGCTGCCAAGTCCAGAGTCTGTCATGGGTCCCTGTACGGCCTCCCATTGCTGCTGTCTCCATCGCCACACTCTGCAATGTGCCACTTTCAGGTCTCCTCACACACTGCTGGTGTGTTCAATTTTTTGACATAGGGTGCTGGCAGATTACGGGCCTCCCATAGCTGCTGCCAGGCCCCTAATCTGCCATGGGCCCTTGTACCGCCTCCTCATGCTGCTGCCAGGTCCACAGTGTCTCATGCCATGTGCCACTTTCAGGTCTCCTCACACTGCTGGTGTGTTCAATTTTTTGACATAGGGTGCTGGCAGATTACGGGCCTCCCATAGCTGCTGCCAGGCCCCTAATCTGCCATGGGCCCCTATACCGCCTCCTCATGCTGCTGCCAAGTCCAGAGTCTCTCATGGGTCCCTGTACGGCCTCCCATTGCTGCTGTCTCCATCGCCACACTCTGCCATGTGCCACTTTCAGGTCTCCTCACACACTGCTGGTGTGTTCAATATTTTGACATAGGGTGCTGGCAGATTACGGGCCTCCCATAGCTGCTGCCAGGCCCCTAATCTGCCATGGGCCCCTATACCGCCTCCTCATGCTGCTGCCAAGTCCAGAGTCTCTCATGGGTCCCTGTACGGCCTCCCATTGCTGCTGTCTCCATCGCCACACTCTGCCATGTGCCACTTTCAGGTCTCCTCACACACTGCTGGTGTGTTCAATTTTTTGACATAGGGTGCTGGCAGATTACGGGCCTCCCATAGCTGCTGCCAGGCCCCTAATCTGCCATGGGCCCCTGTACCGCCTCCTCATGCTGCTGCCAGGTCCACAGTGTCTCATGCCATGTGCCACTTTCAGGTCTCCTCACACTGCTGGTGTGTTCAATTTTTTGACATAGGGTGCTGGCAGATTACGGGCCTCCCATAGCTGCTGCCAGGCCCCTAATCTGCCATGGGCCCCTATACCGCCTCCTCATGCTGCTGCCAAGTCCAGAGTCTCTCATGGGTCCCTGTACGGCCTCCCATTGCTGCTGTCTCCATCACCACACTCTGCCATGTGCCACTTTCAGGTCTCCTCACACACTGCTGGTGTGTTCAATTTTTTGACATAGGGTGCTGGCAGATTACGGGCCTCCCATAGCTGCTGCCAGGCCCCTAATCTGCCATGGGCCCCTATACCGCCTCCTCATGCTGCTGCCAAGTCCAGAGTCTCTCATGGGTCCCTGTACGGCGTCCCATTGCTGCTGTCTCCATCGCCACACTCTGCCATGTGCCACTTTCAGGTCTCCTCACACACTGCTGGTGTGTTCAATTTTTTGACATAGGGTGCTGGCAGATTACGGGCCTCCCATAGCTGCTGCCAGGCCCCTAATCTGCCATGGGCCCCTGTACCGCCTCCTCATGCTGCTGCCAGGTCCACAGTGTCTCATGCCATGTGCCACTTTCAGGTCTCCTCACACTGCTGGTGTGTTCCATTTTTTGTCATAGGGTGCTGGCAGATTACGGGCCTCCTATAGCTGCTGCCAGGCCCCTAATCTGCCATGGGCCCCTATACCGCCTCCTCATGCTGCTGCCAGGTCCAGAGTCTCTCATGGGTCCTTGTACGGCCTCCCATTGCTGATGTCTCCATCGCCACACTCTGCCATGTGCCACTTTCAGATCTCCTCACACTGCTGGTGTGTTACATTTTTTGTCATAGGGTGCTGGCAGATTACGGGCCTCCCATTGCTGCTGCCAGGCCCGTAATCTGCCATGGGCCCCCGTACCGACTCCTCATGCTGTGACGTTGCAACAAGGTGGAATTCAACCCTACATATGTTAGACCGCCTTTACGAACAGCGAAAGGCCATCACATATTTCCTGATGTTAAAAGCGGATAAAGGTACTCCCTGTGTAACTTAGATGTCAGCCATTGGCAGCTCATGCGTGACACCTGCGCTTGCTCAGGCCCTTTGAGGAGGCCACGCTATTCGTGAGTCGGCAGGACTATGGGATGAACGACGTCATTCCTCTGTTGCACGTCCTGGAACAAATGCTGTTACCAATGGCTGGTCAGGGTGCGGTAGACGTGGCGCACAGATCTCAACGCCACATGACCCCTGTGGGGGCAAGACAGGAAGAAGAGGAGGAGGTAGAGGAGGACATTGGTGCTCAGGAATTATTGAGTGAAATGGGTGGTTTTTCCACTCAGCGGACAGGAGTGGAGGAGCAGGAGCATCTGGTAGAGGAGGAGGAAGAGGAGACAGAGGACCCAGACGCACCGTGGCAGTATGCTGTGGAGATGGAGGCAGGGAGTCCCTCGCATTCCTTGGCACAAATGGCCCATAGCATGCTCGCTTGCTTGCGTACCGACAGCCGAATAATAACCATCAGACAGAGGGATGACTTTTGGCTGTCCACCTTGTTGGACCCTCGCTACCGTTCAAAAATGGTGGCCTTTTTCACACCTGCTGAGAGGGAGGCCAAAATAACGTACTATAAAAACCACCTATGTAGTCAGCTGGTCTCTGCCTGTCTGCGCCAACGTCCATCCTCAGACACTGTGGGCCCTGTGCGCTCGCGTTCCGCTGCCATGGCAGCAGGGGAGGGGTGGGGTGGTAGGAGCAGTGGCAGCTCCACCAGCAGCAGCTGCCTCAGTCTGCAGTCGATGATGAGTAGCTTTCTTCACCAGCGCAGTGAGGAAACTACTAACCAGCCGCAGCAGCAGCAGCATCAGGTGGACCTGGAGCAGGACCTCAAACAACAGGCTTAGGCCTACTTGGACAGCACCCTGCCAACCGAGGTAGACAATCCCCTTGACTACTGGGCAACGAAACTTGACCTTTGGCCCCAACTAGCTGAATTTGCCCTTGAAAGGCTGTCATGCCCGGCCAGTAGCGTGGCATCGGAGTGCGTGTTTAGTGCGGCAGGAGGTATTGCAACTCCGCGGAGGACACGACTGTCCACCCAAAGTGTGGAGAGACTCACGTTTGTGAAAATGAATCAGGCGTGGATTAGTCTGGATTTCAAACCACCAGTTCCTGACACAACTGACTAAATCCGCCATGAATCATGCCCCAAACATGTGCCACTTTCAGGTCTCCTCACACTGCTGGTGTGTTCCATTTTTTGTCATAGGGTGCTGGCAGATTACGGGCCTCCCATAGCTGCTGCCAGGCCCCTAATCTGCCATGGGCCCCTATACCGCCTCCTCATGCTGCTGCCAAGTCCAGAGTCTCTCATGGGTCCCTGTACGGCCTCCCATTGCTGCTGTCTCCATCGCCACACTCTGCCATGTGCCACTTTCAGGTCTCCTCACACTGCTGGTGTGTTCCATTTTTTGTCATAGGGTGCTGGCAGATTACGGGCCTCCCATAGCTGCTGCCAGGCCCGTAATCTGCCATGGGCCCCTATACCGCCTCCTCATGCTGCTGCCAGGTCCAGAGTCTTTCATGGGTCCCTGTACGGCCTCCCATTGCTGCTGTCTCCATCGCCACACTCTGCCATGTGCCACTTTCAGGTCTCCTCACACTGCTGGTGTGTTCCATTTTTTGTCATAGGGTGCTGGCAGATTACGGGCCTCCCATAGCTGCTGCCAGGCCCCTAATCTGTCATGGGCCCCTGTACCGCCTCCTCATGCTGCTGCCAGGTCCAGAGTGTGTCATGGGTCCCTGTACGGCCTCCCATTGCTGCTGTCTCCATCGCCACACTCTGCCATGTACCACTTTCAGGTCTCCTCACACTGCTGGTGGTTTCCATTTTTGTCATAGGGTGCTGTATGGCCTCCCATTGCTGCTGCCTCCACCACCACACTGTGGCTCCACACTCTGGTTTTGGCCCCGTGACTGCCCAAATGAGTGAAGTGTGCGGTGATTCTAAGATCGACGGCACTCATCTGCATGTCATACTGACTGTCAGTATTATTTCTCTTCCCCAGCAGACTCCAAGGGCATTTAAATTAAAGGTACAGTGTTCTGCACTAATATAAAGGCTCTCTGAAGCCTAGAAACACCCTTTTATAAGTTAAATTCGCAGCGAATATATTCGACTCGAATCAAAATTTTTCCACGAATTCGCCGAATCAGTCGAATCGAATTTTTGAATACTTCGCTCATCTCTACCTATGACCATAGGATTCTATGCTTATCTTTTTGTTCCTGCCTGCCCCTGCCTGTATGATCTATGTCGTCTATTTGCTGCAAGACCATCTGCCTGCATTGTAGAAGGGAGGGCAGCCTTTGTTTTTTGTTTTTTTTTGCATAAGGACAAGATGATGTTTACGCCTAGGACTTTACTGCCAACACCACAACACCCCTTCTCAATACTAGTACCATTACCCTTCTGCTTACTGCCAGCACCCTAACCCTACTCCTCCTCATTCTCAGCACCTCAAAATTCCTCCTTCTGCTGTCTCAGGGCAATCTAAATGCTGATGAAGGGCAGGTGTTTAACAAAGCTGCCATGGAAGTGATTGTGAGACATTTTTCTTTACGTTCTGTAAAACCTATACATTGGAAAGACCTAAAAATCAACTGTAGAGGTCTGTGGACTTGCCCTGGGAATAGTAGGGCAAAAAAACCTGTTGACTCCTCATAGTCAGTTGACAATGTATGGTGGAATTAGCAGAAGAGGAGGAGAAGAATGAAAAGGGTGCATGAGCAGCACTAAAAAAGAAATTGGAGGCGGTGTTGCCAATCACTGAGCTGGCAGAAACATTCTGAGAGCACTTGACATTGAATATGCCGATAGGATTCTCACAAGTTTTCCCCCAGCTGGGACACCATCTACAGCCATTGTTGCTAGTATTTTGTGTTTATCTCACTTTTCACAGTTTCACAGTTAGATGGCAGAATTGAAACTTGTTCCATTGTTTCTGCATGACTTGCTTGGCATTACATTATTCTACTGGTTTGGCCTATATCAGGTCCTGATTGTGGCTCAAGCAGATACAAACTCTTCTATGTCACCTTACAACTGATTTCTTAAAGTTTATAATAGGGACTTATTGGGCAATTTGCAATCAATGTATTATCGGCACAGCAGAATCAACTGTGTTCTTCTATTTACTTCACTTCTTTCACCACAGCTGGGTGTACCTTTCACTTTATGTGTCATTAAAGCGGACAGATGGACATACTCTTTCAGTCTCTGTATAACCATGCACTATGTGAACTCAGGCTTCTCATCTACCAAAGCATTTTGAGTTTAAAACGGCAATTTGGGGCAGTGGTCCAGGAGGGAATAGCTGGCTTGTTATGTTTATTTATTTATTTATTTTTTTGTTACCAGCATGATGTTCTGTTTGGCTCAATACAGAACTATTGTGGGACAGCTATGTTCAGTCCCCCTATTTAGGATATTTGATTCCTACAGATACTCCTTATCATAAGGAAAAATCTAGTATCTAGCTGATAACTAATCCAGGGATGTATTCCCTTTAAGATGCAACAATGTTGCAGTAGTGGTGTCACCCACTTATCGGACTATTTTTTAACACAACATTCCCAAAATAACCCCGACGCAATTTCAATCATTACACTTTTAGATCTTCTTCAGGGGGCATGAGTACAAAAAGGATCTGAATTTGTGGTCAAAAAATACTGACATCCAAGATGGGACTGCATAGTCCAAACTTCAATGATGTAAACCATCGGAGGGGCAAGAGTGGTCAAATATCCATCTTGTGGTACTGATGGCAGAGAAGAAAAGCCAAATCACCCTCCATATCCTTCGTATGTGGGGCAAGGCCTATAAGTACAATGAACTAGAGTTTTCCTCATTCTGTAGGAAAGATATCATGAATTCCAGTGGGCTAAAGGGTATGCCCAGCTGCTTTATCGCCGTCTAAAAAAAGAGGGGAGGAGAGAAAGATCCTAACCCCTGCACGGTTGTTCTATATAAACTCTCTCCACACTTCCACCAAACTGTCCAAATGTAGCATGAGAGACCACTTCCAACAAGGAAAGCCAACCATACGCCTTAGTAAAATAATCAGTAATTGTTTTCTCTACTTGCTGTTTTTATTATCTATGGCACACTCACAGCATGGTGAACCCTAAATTTATATCATGGAATGTCAGGGGACTAAATTCCAAGATAAAAGGTTTTTACATATCTTTAAAAATATTCTACACCAGAAGACCTGCTTGAAGGGAATGATGATGTTAATGAAATGCTCATTTGCTCATGCATTCCATGCAACTTGCTCTGCATATGAGAGGAGTGTCCTTTTGATCTCTTCTAAACTTTACACTATTTATAATGTAAATGTCCCTCCTCCTTTTGACATTACTAAATTTGAAATCTGCATGAATAAAATGTTAAGAGATTGACAAAGGCGATATATCAGTACTCAGGTGTATCCAGCCCCCTTGGAAAAATGGTGTTCTGGCTTTAATGTAATAGATTTATGATGGTGGAAACACGCTCAGTGTGGGGAATTCACATGCCATTCAGGGACACATCATACCCTTTCCAGGGTTGATGTGATTCTCTCCACCTTAGAAAATCTCTAACAAGTCACTCAGATTTTCTACCTCCTCTAAGCCATTTTAGATCACTCTGTCATAAAACTTACCCTACTCTGTCATAGAACTTACCCTGTCACAATGAGGGGGCTTTTGCATGTGGAGCATGAGTCCTTTATGGCTACAAGACCCAACAGTATTGTACAAAGATCTTGTATGATGAACTAGACAGTTATGTATATAAAATATCCCTACCATCTCTGACTAGGCAGTAGAGAGTTATTGGACTCCCCCTTTACATCGGAGGAAATCAGTGGTGTATTTTGGTTTTGTGCTGTCCTAGGCAAGACTAAAATCAGGCACCTCCAATCTAAATTTGCCCCACCCCTTCCTGTTTAAGATCCACCCCTTCATCTTACTCTTCATATTAGAGCTCCAGCTCAGGAGTTGGTCAGAGACTGTGGACATGATACAGGAGTTGGTCAGAGACTGCAGACATAGTACAGAAGATGGTCAGAGACTGCAGAAATACTACAGGAGATGGTCATAGACTGCAGATAGGATACAAGAGAAGGTCAGAGACTGCAAACATGGTACAGGAGATGGTCAGAGACTGCGGACATACTACAGGAGGTCAGAGACTGAACATGACACAGGAGATAGTCAGAGACTGAGAACATGATACAGGAGAAGGTCAGAGACAAGACTGCGAATATGATAAAGGAGATGGTCTAGAGATTGCAGACATGATACAGGGCAAGGTCAGAGACTGTGGACATGATACAGGGGAAGGTCAGAGACTGTGAACATGATACAGGAGATATTCAGAGACTGTGAACATGATACAGGAGAAGGTCAGAGACAAGACTGCGGATATGATAAAGGAGATGGTCAGAGATTGCGGACATGATACAGGGGAAGGTCAGAGACTGCGGGACATGATACAGGAGACAGTCAGAGACTGTGTCTATGATTAAGGAGATGGTCAGAGATTGTGTACATGATACAGGGGAAGGTCAGAGACTGTGGACATGATACAGGAGAAGGTCAGAGACTGCAGACATGATACAGAAGAAGGTCTGTCACAGCTGCTTCCCCCTCTCAGCCCCCCTTGCTCTGTCCCTGCTCTCTCTGCAGTCTCTCATCCGTGCCCCTCTCACCTCCTGCAGAGATGAAAGGCATTCCTAAGACAGACTGGAGCCACGGGGGGGTTTTTTCAGGACTTTGAGCAGCAGTGCCAGCTCATGGAGGTGCCAAGTACAGATTGGATACGGCACCTCGTGGGTCTGCTCGAAGGGGGTGCGGCTGCAGCCTACCGCACTCTGGATTATGTGGACAGGCAAGATTACGCCTGGGTCAAACAGACTGTGTTAGAGTATTACGCAGTGACCCCAGAAGTGCACCGGGTGCGCTTCCATGACCTTCCCTGCCATGCGGAGCCGTCCTATCAGATGTATGCGCACAAGATGTCACAGTCCTATTAGAGGTGGCTAGAGGGGGAACAGGCCCGCACCGCAGAAGAAATCATCCAAGCATTTCTGAAGGAGCAATTCTACAACCAATGCCCGGTGGAAGTGCGCGGATGGGTAAGAGAGAAAGCCCCTATCACCCTTGCAAAGGCTGCTGCCCTGGCCAACGAGATCCTGGCCATTAAACCCCATTGGAAACAGCGGGCCCCTGAGCTGCCAAGGGCCCCACCCCTCACCACCTCGGCCAAAAGGGGCCCCCACCTACCACTGACAACTCTGCAGGACCGCCACCCAGAGCCCGGTTCACGGGGCCCCCCATGGACCACCGCTGCTACGGGTGCAACCAGCCGGGGCACCTCCAAGCCAACTGCCCCACCTCCCGAAGCCGCCGTTTCCCCCGCCCAGTCCACTACCTGGAGCTCCATACCGCAGAAGAACCACTGCCCCTGCCTCCCAGCGAATGGATGAGCTCCCCAGAAGACAACCACTCCCGGGGGGTTCACAGTGTCCACCCCCACCCAGAAACAGCGCCACCTGCAGGCCTTGCGTGTGGACAGGCAACCCGCCACTGGTTTTTGGGATACGGGGGCCTTCTTGACCATCGCCGACCCCTGAGTGATCCGACCAGAAGCCATCCAACCCGGCCCTGGATTCGCCATCAAGCTGGCGGGAGGAGCCAGACATCATATCCCCAGAGCATCCGTACACCTCGACTATGGGTTCGGGGAGCAACAGTGCCAGATCGGCGTCATGAGCGGCCTCCCGGTGGATGTTCTGCTCGGCAACGACCTAGGGGAGCTACGATGCCAGTACGTTGGGGCAGTGACCCAGAGCCAAGCAGGTCAAGGTCCTCCTACAGATGAAGCCACCATGGGACCTTTCCCAAGCATGGACTCGGGGAGCGAACTCCCACCTGACCCCGACCTTCCCCTGATCTGGGACCAGTAGACCTTCAAGCAGGAGGTAGCCACAGACCCCACTTTGGCTAAGTTTAGGACCCAGGCCGCCGCAGGGTGGCAGGAGGGGGGTGGAGACCAGCTTTGGTGGGAGCGGGGGCTGTTGTACCACGAGGCAGGCCCAAGCCGCCCGGGTCAACCCTCTGCTAGCTCCAAACAACTGATAGTGCCTAGACAGTTCAGGTTCCCGCTACTCCAGATAGCCCATGACATTCCAGTAGCCGGCCACCTGGGTAAGAGGAGAACGGGGCTGCAGCTGACCCAAGCCTTCTACTGGCCGGGTATCACCCAGGACGTAGCCCACTTCTGTCAGACCTGTGACATCTGTCAGAGGAAGGGACGCCCAAGGGGATCACCCCAAGGCCCCGCTCCGCCCCTTACCCATCATTGACGAGCCTTTTCAGCAGATAGCTGTAGATATCCTGGGACCCCTGGCCCGGCCCAGTAAGTCCGGAAAGCGGTACATCCTCACGGTGGTGGATTACGCCACCTGCTACCCCGAGGCTGTTCCCCTGTCCAGCATCTCCGCCCCTAAAGTGGCCGAGGCCCTAGTCACCGTTTTCTCCAGGGTGGGTTTCCCAGTTCATGTCTGAGGTGGTCCAATCCCTCTGGTGCACGTTCGGGGTACGGGAGATCTGGACCACTCCCTATCACCCCCAAACCAATGGCCTCTGCGAGCGCTTCAATGGCACACTGAAGAGCATGCTGAGGTCCTTCGTTGATGGGAGGCGGACTGGGAGAAGCTCCTCCCTCACCTGCTGTTTGCATATCAGCAGGTACCGCAAGAGTCAACGGGGTTCTCCCCCTTGGTCCGCAGTCCCCTATCCCTGCTTTGGGAGCATTGGGAAGGGCAGATAGAGGACACGGGTACCCCCGTCATTCCCTACGTTCTTGAGCTGTGGGTAGAGGTTGACCCGCCTGGCCAAGATGGCCCACGACCACCTCCAGGCGGCCCAGACACACCAGAAGGTATGGTACAACTGCAAGGCACGCGGCTGCAAGTTCACTGAAGGTCAGCAGGTGCTCAAGATCGTCCCCAACCCCCAGAACAAGCTCCAGCACACCTGGGAAGGGCCCTACAATGTCCTTCGCAAGTTAGACGAGACTAGCTACATCATTAGCCTTGACGCCCGTGACCGCCAGCAGCGCACGGTCCACATCAACATGTTGAAAGAGTACCACGACCGGACTCTACCCGTGCTAGCCGTCTGCCCTGCCTCCACAGGCAGAGCAGATGAGGGAGCCCTGCCCGATCTCCTGCAAGCCACCAAGGTCACCACTCCCCTAGATCAGATTCCCACGGGGGCTTGGCTGAACCCCCGCCAGATGGCCCAGATGCGGCCCGTGCTAGCGGACCGGGCCATCGCCTTCTCGACCACCCCAGGCTGCACTGGGTTAGCCCTCCACCACGTGGAGACCCACAGTCAAAACAGAGGGCGTTGAGAGCTCCACCTTTATCAGCCCGTTCGGCCTGTACGAATTCTTCATCATGCCCTTCGGCATGAAAAACGCCCCCGCCACCTTTCAATGGGTCGTGGACCAGCTACTAGAGGGATGTCAAGAGTTCACGTGCGCCTACCTAGATGACATAGCCATCTTTAGCCACATGTGGAAGGAGCACCTGGCCCACGTGGGAGCCATCCTAGACCGCATCTGCAGGGCCGGGCTGACAGTGAGACCAGACAAGTGCCAGTTGGGAATGGCTGAGGTACAGTACCTCGGGCACAGAGTAGGGGGGGAACACTGAAACCTGAACCAGCCAAGGTTCAGGTTATTTATGACTGGCCCACCCCCAAGACCAAGAAGCAAGTGATGGCCTTCCTTGGCACTTCTGGCTATTACCGTTAATGTGTACCTAATTTCAGCTCCACGGCCCAGCCCCTGACCTACCTGACCCGAAAGAACAGTCCCCGGATGGTGACCTGGACCTTGGCCTGTGAATCCACCTTCCGTGATCTCAAAGCTGCCCTGGCGAGCAACCCCATTCTGGCCGCCCCTGACCACAACAGACACTTCCTTGTGCAGACAGACGCCTCCACCTACGGCATAGGGGCTGTCCTCTGCCAAGTCAACGAGGCTGGGGAGGAACATCCCGTCGCTTTCCTCAGCCGCAAACTACTGGACCGGGAAGTTGCCTATGCTACTGTGGAGAAGGAATGTCTGGCCATAGTCTGGGCCCTAAAGAAAATTCAGCCCTATCCGTACGGCCAGCAGTTCATCATCGTCACTAATCACAACCCCCTTACGTGGCTGAACCGGGTGTCCGGGGACAATGGGCGCCTCCTTAGGTGGAGCCTCGCCCTCCAGCACTATAATTTCACCATTAGATATAGACGAGGAAGCCAACACCAAAATGCAGACAGCATTTCCCGCCAACAAGATCCACAGTAGCAAAGTCAGGGCCCACAAGTGCCTTCAAGGGTCCCCCTTGCTGGCATTTGTGAAATGGAAGGGGGAGGAGTGTCACAGCTGCTTCTCCCTCTCAGCCCCCCTTGCCCTGTCCCTGCTCTCTCTGCCATCTATTATCCGTGCCCCTCTCACCTTCTGCAGAGATGAAAGGCATTCCTAAGACAGGCTGGAGCCACGCCAGCTCCGGCCCACCCCAGTTGCCCAGGCGACTAGGGGGCGTCCGACATCAGTTTAAGAAGCTGATGCCCAGCGCTCCCGGGGAATTCACCGCTGTGCAGCCACTGAAGGAGCCCGAGCTGTGGCAGGGACCTTCGTGGCCAGGCTCTGCAGACCCAAGCCTGCCTAAGACCCCCCCCCCCCTCAGAGCAGGGGAAAACTGCCTGCGAGCCACCAGAGATCCGTGAGTAAATGCCCTCTCCCTGCTTCACTTGAACTGTTCCTGTGCTGACCCCACACCACCCCCCTGTTGGAATACAATTGCTACAGAGACTCACACCAACCCCCCTGTTGGATTACAATTGCTACAGAGACTCTTACTGTGTTGGACTTTGTGTGTGTTGGTCCCTCCTTGTCGCCCTTTACTGGTGTACTCACCCTCCCTGCGAACTCCCCTATTCAGTGACTGTCATCTGTTTGCCTCAATAAAGCTTTGTGCGTTTGCCATCTACTCTGTGTGTTCTGTCCTGCCTACCTTCCGTCACAAGGTCAGAGACTGTGAACATGATACAGAATATAGTCAGAGACTGCGAACATGATGAGGAGAAAGTCAGAGACAAGACTGCGGATATGATAAAGGAGATGGTCAGAGATTGCGGACATGATACAGGGGAAGGTCAGAGACTGTGGACATGATACAGGAGATGGTCAGATACTGTGTATATGATAAAGGAGATGGTCAGAGATTGCAGACATGATACAGGAGAAGGTCAGAGATTGCAGACATGATACAGGAGATGGTCAGAGATTGCAGATCAGGGGCGGACTGACCATTTGGAAACTCGGGCACTGCCCGAGGGCCCGGGGTCAGTAGGGGGCCCCATGAGATGCCCCTGGTACCTTTTTCATAGGCTTTTTTGAGTTTGGGCAAGGACACAGGGGCCCCATGATCCCCTATTGCCCGGGGGCCCCATGAGTTGTCAGTCCGCCCCTGTGCAGACATGATACAGGAGACAGTCAGAGATTGCAGGCACGATACAGGAGACGGTCAGAGACTGCGGATATGATACAGGAGACAGTCAGAAACTGCGGACAGGATACAGGAGACAGAGACTGCGGACACGATACAGGAGGATACAGAATACAGTCTCACATATCTGATGTTTAGATACTGGCTAAGATGCTGGCTTGTAGACTTAATTCTGGAATCTGTTTGTTTATAAATTCAGACCAAACTGGATTTTTACCTTCAAAGACTTTTTTCAAATTTACATAGCCAGCATTGATTTTGGAAACCACCTGCCATTCTAGCCTGGCACTCCATTGCTCCTGATGATGTCACCTACTTGTCATCTGTTCAGTGTAAGTTCATATACCTCATTAAAACTCACATTTCTATATTGGTTTCCACTATGGAAAGTGTTTATTTCTTTTTCATGGTGCCATTATATGTGTCCAACTGAGTTCTGATCTGTGGAAACATAGCAGTGCGGTTGTTTGAATAAGTACCGAAGTGAAGGTGGATATCCTATGGAGTATACAGAGTGCTGTTTAACCACTCAATATAGGGGGTCATTCAACTTTGGTAAGCCTCCCTCTTTTACACACTGAGGTGGCATGAAGCTTTGCTATGGGGAAGCTATTGGGATACACATCTGCCCTCCTTTTGTCGCATATTGAAGAATAATCAGCTTATCTTTTGGCTTTTCATCTGGGACTTTTGTTTTTTTCACTTTTAACACCTATATATTAATGCAATTTTATGATACTGTACAGTACATGTTTTTTGTGTAATGATTATATTATACACATGTTTATGAATATGACATCACTGTGATTTATATAGCACTGCACTGTTGTCGGTTGTATTTACCTCCATTTAATGGAGCTATATGGTCCAGGCTCTGTGTAGGTTCAGTTTTGGTCCCAGTTTCATTGGCTGGAAAAAACCCCACTATATAACAAAATGATTGCCCACCTATAGATTAAAAATATTATTAATTATTCATTTCTTATATACAGGGGCACCAAGAAGGGATATCCTCTTTCTCCCCTTATGTTTACTTCAGTGATTGAACCACTGGAAGATTTACTAAGTGACCTCCTCTAGTTCAAGATATGTCTGTCAGAGCCCTGAAGAAAAGATAACTTACAGTACTTATCCAGTCTCACACATTCTCTGAAGGTAGTTCTGAAATAAATAAACAAATGTGAAAATTATTCTGGATTTAAAGTAAACTGGAAGAAGTCTGACATTTTGTTGATGCACAATATATGGGACCATAGAGGAACTGTAGTTCTCCATGGAGCACATGTGCAGAGATTAATTCTTCCTCCAGCAAAGTAGCTGGAAGAGCTGGAGAACAAAAGCAATCCTGTTTACTTTCAAATTGCTAAGGGATGACAGTCCAGTCCATTCTGATTCCTGAAGCTGCACTGTACCACACTGACTGTGCAAGTCCATTTCAGCTGCTCTGGATAGTCTGAACTTTTCTGCAGTGGGCAGTGAAGACAGCCAATCAATAAGCAGTGCACGGTGAGGACAGCCAGTCAGTGAGCAGTGTGGACAGCCAGTCAGTGAGCAGTGTGCAGTGAGGACAGCCAATCAATGAGCAGTGTGCAGTGAGGACAGCCAGTCAGTGAGCAGTGTGCAGTGAGGACAGCCAGTCAGTGAGAAGTGTGCAGTGAGGACAGCCAGTCAGTAAGCAGTGTGTGGTGAGGACAGTCAATGTGTGGTGAGGACAGCCAGTCAGAGAGCAGTGCACGGTGAGGACAGCCAGTCAGTGAGCAGTGTGAGAGGAAGGGCTGAGAGCAGCTCTCCAGTTCTTTTTGTGCAGTGTAAGGGTTGAAACAACACAGATGGAGCATGGAGGCAATTCTTGCAGTGATGAAGGTAGACCTTTCCCCTTCATCCATATACCTATGGTTGCTATTTCTGATCTGCCTCCTTCTCAGTTTCAGCTTCCAGAGCAGCCACTTGTAATTGTGTAGGAGGGAGAGTTCAGCCCCACTCACGCCCCACCCACCACTGCAGCCAGGGGAGAAACTCAAAGGCAGACCTTGCCAGCTCCAAGACACAGATGGTCGCAGAGATGGGGGTGAAACCAAGCAACCCCTTGGTGTTGTCCCTAGATTGGGGTGTACCCAGGCACACCCTGCACATGCCTATGGTGAGCCCACTCTCTCAATCCATCATGAGTCTACTCTGTCATACAGTGTGGTTCACGCTGGATTGAGAGAGCGGGCTCACGCTGGATGACAGAGAGCAGATGCATACTGCATGACAGACACATTGTGAGCCTGCTCTCTGTCATCCTGCACCCCTCTAAATGCTGCACCCCTCGCTATGCCTCTGCCCTTTGGGGTAATTTTACTAAAACAGTTGCACACAGAATCTGGTGTAACTGTGCATAGTAACCAGCTTCTAGCATGTCTAGCTTGTACAGTTAAGCCTTGACAATAAAATTTAGAAGCTGATTGGTTACTATGCTCAGCTGCACCAGGTTCTGTTTACTCCAGTTTTAGTAAACCTCCCCCTTTGCAGCCCACCCTGGCCACTGACTACGGGGACTCCTGGCCTGAATTTAGGCTTTTTATGAGCTATTTATCAATAGGGTTGATTTACTAAAGGCAAATACTCTGTTTGCTTTACAAGAGAAGTTGCACTTTGCAAAGGGATTTGCCCCAGAGCTTAGTGAATGAAGTGAAGCCTCCACTTCCATCGTCCAATCAAGGGCAAGCAAAAATGTTGTGTTTTTTTTTTTCCTTGCACATGACTGGGTATTCAATATAAAATGAAACTTTACCACATTGACTAACCTCTGGAGCAAACTAATTTCCAAAGTTCCAACTTCCATTGCAAAGTGAACATCCTATTTACCTTTAGTAAAACCTCATTATGGCCAAGCGTGTTGCTGACCAAGACCTACTCCATAGTAGTCTTTGTTTACATACACTGCATTGTTAATGACCAACAAACCTGATATATACATGTGAGAGTTCCACAGTGAGAGCCCCACACAAGAATCTTATTGTTTTGTTGCTCAATTTAGACCAAACCTTTTGGCCAACCATTACCAACCAGGGTTTTGTGGAGTTCCAGAACTTGCTAGGGGTTCCTTGAGTTGTGGTTAATTGACCTATTATTTGATGGAAAATTATGGGGCCAAAGCTCCCTGGTAAAGCCAGAAGCATGACAGCAATGATCATTTTAGATGTCTGTAAGTATGGCATTCTGACTACCACTGTAAGTGTTGCATTATTTCTACTGACCACCAACATATAGGTTGTTCCCATTGACTTCCGATAAATTGGTTTTATTAAGGGTTCCCTAAAATCTGAAAATTATTTAAGGGGTTCCTCTGGGGTAAAAAGGTTCAGAAAGGCTGCTCTAGGCCATCTGACAAAATATGGACATCTGAAAGCTACGATAGCAAAATATATAGAGAGGAGACTAGAGCTCCACCTGCTGACTTTAGTCTAGGAGCACACAAATTATTATTATATCTTGTGTCATATTTACCTGCCTCTTTAGTCCCCTTCCTCACACCAGTACCATCCACATAATGCTTTCCATGTAGTAGAAGACATAACCAAACTGACCCATTGAATATCAGAATAGTTTTCATATTACCCAGTCATACCTTAGCAGGCTGGATCACTAAACCTGTGTTTTTAAGCTTTATTATATTGTGTATAGTGTGACCCTTGTATTACATTAGATATCTCTAATTTAGCATAATTTCAAGCTTTTGTTTTGCTCATCAAAATGTGTTCAACATAAGATAGTCTAAAGCCTTGTACAGACCATGAGAATATCTGGCGAATGATCATGCATTTTTTTTTTTGCATGCTATTCTCCATATTGAAAATGAAGAGGTTATTTGCAAAAATTCTCATATGACAGAACAGAATTTCAGAAGTGATGTAATGTATTGTATTGTATTTTCAGATGAAAACCGTACTGATTTAACAAAAATCATACGTTCTGCTATCGTACAAGAAACATTATTGTGTTTGTTCCTTTGGATAATTTCAGATGAACTGTTGTGATCGGCTGTCGAAAGCTGTATACTAATGATTAGATTATCGTACGATTGCTTTGAAAGTGGTATTTTTCATACGATTTTCTGATCGTGTGTGCAAGGCATGTGACATCATGAGCTCTCTTTACTAATGTAAAAGTAAACTACAAGAAAATTGTGTACTCCCCCCCTCAGTAAGCTCTTGAACACATCAAACAAAGTCCTCTGTGGCTCAGAGTTACAGATCTGTCAGTGACTGCCCCCAGCTGCCCCACATCCACACATTATACTTATAGGAGGAAATGTTTTATTTCCTCTCCCAAAGCCTTTGAGATACTGTTAAACATAAAGGTGCTCACTTAATGGAACTGACATGTCTGGTTTCTAGATTTCTTTTCTCTTGGCACCTAGGGGCAAAGAGCAGCTGTTAATGACACACTTACAGGAAGGGAGGTTAAAATTGTTGACATTAAAGTGATAGAGAAAGAATTTCACTAGCTTTACTCCGTTAACCATGAAAGATTGGCTTGCTGTGTGTATAGGATCAAACTGGGATAGAAGAGTGTAATAACTATGGTTTATATCATTAATCTGTATCCTCCTTATCTTTCATTTTCATGAGTATTTATGGAGTCACTGAGCTACGCTGACCAGACTCATTTGTAATAACACTTACTTTGAGGAAACAGCAGCCCAGTCATGAACTATACATAAATGCAAAAGTGAAGCTTTAAACAGCTGTCAAAACCTTTTTCTTTACCTCACTGACCTACTTATAATACAAATTCATTTCCAATGTTAAATGGCTAAAACTCCAAAACACAAGTTACTATGGGTACATTTGAATGTAGGAAAAACTAAGTTTAAATATCTAAGGCCAAAACTTTTTTTCAGCTTTGGATAAAGTGGTGAGTCGCTAGATGCCCTGTTTTCTTTATTATATTTTTATAGGTCTATCTCCACTAGAGAAAAGTTTTCTCTCTATTTGTCCTGGTGACCATCATATCCAGAACAGAAAAAGAGGGAAATCCAAAATTTTAATTTGTCACCAGAATAAAAATATAGGGGAAATCTTCAAACAGGGATACTTGCTCCAGAGAAAACCTTCTAAAAAGGGCTTTACCATACTTTGGAGAGATTTACTCTCACTTCCTGTTGGCTCTGCACAGTTTGTAATAATAATAATAATAGCCTTACCAGGGATTTTAACCATTACTTATGTGATCCAAAATGAAAAACAAAGTTCAGGCTTTTCATATATGTACTCTAACATCTAATGTGACCATCAAGTTGTGGTAAAATGTAACTGATCCAACTGTGGCAAGAAGGTTGGTTATAATGGACAAATATACACATTTGTTCTTTGGATTGGTCTTCATTTGTGTGCATGTCCCCACATCTGCCTCAGTACTTGACATCGCACCATCTTGTGTTGCTCCTGTCCACCTATTTAATTGTCTAACCTTTGTAAGTGTGAAACTTTTTTGTAATATTGGATTTACCAACGTATCTGGCTGTATGAATATTTATTATTGTATTCTGATTTATATAGAAAGTATACCCAAGCTCTTGAATAAGCATTCATTCATGAAACACGTTGAGCTACATCAAGCTTATTCATTTGATATTACGCTAATTCTGGGTCTCATCGCACCCAAATATCCATCAGTACTTTGTTGCTACAGGGGGGTCTGCCTGGCCCATGTTAAGCAACAATCTCTAAGCTTGATGTTTTTACATATTGTTTTTTAAATTGCTTTCATATTAATGAGTTTTTATATTTATTGCGTAGTCTACTAAAATAAAAAATGTACCAATCTGGTGCCTAAAAAGTCCATGCCTTCCTCAATGTTATTCATTTTTTTATTACATGATTTAGGATGTGGCACATTGAAACCTTTGTGTACACCCTCAATGCCACCCTTTTGTGGTGTACCAGCATTTATTTAACCACTTCAATACTGGCACTTTTACACCCTTCCTGCCCAGGCAAATTTTCAGGTTTCAGCGATCTCGCACTTTGAATGCCAATTGCATGTCATGCAACACTGTACCCAAACAAAATTTTTATCAATTTGCTCTCACAGCTAGAGCTTTCATTTGGTGGTATATAATCACCACTGAGTTTTTTATTTTTTGCTAAATTATGAAAAAAGAATAAAAATGTTGAAAAGCACATGTTTCTCTTCATTTCTGTTATAACATTTTGCAAATTAATAATTGTTCTTCATAGATTTAGACCAAGATGTATTCTGCTACATTTCTTTGGTGAAAAAAACCCAAAATCGGTATTTATTATTTAGTCTGTAGGAAAGTTATGCAGCCCACATACTATGGTATATATTTGAACATCAATCAATCCTGAAGTACTGACAGCCAATTTAATTTTTTTATTTCCCAAAAATGTCAGGGCAGTACAGATATCCCCCCAAATGACCCCTTTTTGCAAAGTAGACAGTATGAGGTATTTAGTAAGAGGCATGCTGAGTTTTTAGAAGTAATTTCTTGTCATAATTTTTTTGTAAAAATACAAAAAAGATATATATTTTGTACATACTGCCACCAGTGCAGTACAGTGTCATCATATAACTTGTGTGGCGGCGATCAGGGACACTGACAGGTGACAGTACAAAAAAAATTATTCATTTTTAAAATTATTTAAATGTTTGTATTATTATTATTATACAGGATTTATATACCGCCAAAAGTTTGCTTAGCGCTTTACAATATAACGGGAGACAATACAGCAACAATACAGTTAAATACAAGAGGGATAGGAGGGCCTTTGTATTATTTTTTATAAAAAATTTTCTTTTATTTTAAGATTTTTTTTGTGACCAGAGTGTATAATGTTACCATAGTAACATTAGTAACATGGGAAAGTTTTTTTTTTTTTACACAATATGATTGCTTATAGCAAAGAATTTAATTGCTATTAGCAAGCATTTACCTGAATTAAATTGATTCAGTTAGGTTTTTTGTTGTGATTAGCTGTGATTAGCAACAGCTAATCACATGATACAGATAAACAATGATGGGCCCAGTCTGTACAATTTTATTACTGTGACCAATCACAGCTAGTGACACAATTGTATACAATGGATGGCATGAAAGGAAGCGATCCATTGTTTACGATTGTCATGTGACCTGTTGTGATTAGACACAGCAGTCAAATGGTACTGGAAATGGGCCGGTACACAGATCTGTCATTGGCTGTGTCTGAGGGACACAGCCGTTGACAGATCTCACCACAACTGACCCTGCGGGAATGCGGAAGACATATGATGCCAACCTGGATCTACGAGAGTCCCGCTTGGCCGTCATTTTACTATTGGCCTTGCGGGAACTACTTGGTCACCAACATCTTCCCCAGTATGTCTTCTGGGTCTTCTCTCAGCGGCCATTGAGGGGCTACCAATAATGAAAAATCTGGGCATGCGCTCTGGAGATATATCATTGCCAAATCATGGCTGGGAGTGTACACCACACTGTTCATGCACCACAGGCAGAGTACACAAAATAAAAAATTGCTAAAAGAAAAAGGAAATTGTATTTAGCAAAAAAATTATACACACTCTGCCAAGAAATTTTTCATTCCTTTGTTTTATTTCTTGCCAAACAACAGAAACTAGAGTCTAATTACCATATAGATGAAAATATGAGACCTTTTGTCAGGAAGAAGCTCGCCATAATGCAGCTGATGCCTCTGGGCTTACACAATGGCGCAGGTGCAGATGTGCGAAGGCCCGTTCTGCTGTGCATAGTCGTGAATACATGCGTCTGCCTGTTGCTAATGTTGGCACCAATCAGACTATTTAAACCCAATAGCGCTATTAGCCTGTGCTGTCTGATCTGCAGCTCACCCCCCCCCCCCGTATTCCTGTGTCTGTTCCTGTGATTACCTGTGATTGACCCCAGTTTGTTTCTTGGACTCAGCCTCTGCCTCCTGTCTCTGCTTGATCTGCTCCCACCATCACTGACCTTGGCTTGTGACATGACCATTCTTCTGCCTGTTGCTTATGCCTGATCCGCTTATCTGTTACCGACCCGGCTTCTCTGACCCTGCATACAGTCTGCTACCAGCCTGCTCCACTGCCTGCCTGCTCTGCTACCAGCTGGTCCCGCTGTGATGTCTGCCTGCTACCAGCCTGCTCTGCTGCCAGCTGGTCCAGCCCTCCCATCTGCCAGCGAAGTGCCAACAATCCCTGCACAGACTACAGGACTGACCAGGCACTCATACCCCACTGTGCTCTTGTGGTTGCTGTTCCACATTCAGTGGCCTTCGAGCCAGAGCTGTACGAGAAGCCTTCCTCTGCCATCAGGCTCACAAGTCAGGTACGTGACACCTTTTTTCTAATTAGAATGGCTTTGGACCAAGTTGAAAGCCTTATGCTAGCAAGTTGGCATTTGTAACACTAGCTTTGAGTTGTAATATTATTGTGGCTTCTGGTAGCCAGCACAAGTTGGCAATGGCTGAGTCTTTAACATACTGTACTACAAAATATGTTATGTACCTTTGAATATTCTGTATATTTAATACTCAGCCCCTGCCAACTTGTGCTAGCTACCAGAAGCCACAATAATATTACAGCTCAAAGCTGCTGTTAAGTTTGCAAACGCTGTGTAAAAACTTCCAGCGGTTCCTAGTAAACAGTGACGGAAATGTTTCTGAGATTTCTGAGACAGAGTCCTCTGCAACCCTCTGTAGTTTTACACAACGTGGAACTAATGGTGAAAATTACTAAAGATGGTAGCCTATGAAATAGCTCAGGCATCTCAGCACGTAGCAAATATGCTTTGGTTGGAATGGTCATTCCAGTTGAAAAAGAGCCAGTCAGCATTCTGACCCTATGTTTTTTTTGTTAACTTTGAAGTCACAAAATATGCCAAAATATGGACATGGTGAGTAGCCACCAATGACAAGCATATCATGCATTAATTCTGGGCCATCTAAATACTGACAAAAGAGCATTCCCGTTTGTTTAATATGCATGAATAAAGAACTTCACAGCATTTTAGTTAAAATTAGCTTAGTATCTGGTGCTTCAGCTGACATTTTATTTATATTACTGATACTTATATAGCTGCAACAATTTATGCAGAGCTTTACATATATAAAACATTCAGTCCCTGCCCTCAAGGTGCTTACAATCTAAAATCATTAAAGATGGCCATACATGGATCCAAATTTGGCCGGTTCAGCAGGGACCGGCCAAGATTCGATCCATGTATGGGCAAGCTAATTGTACCCAAGTAGATCCATTGATCAACTTTGTACAACCAGCCTGTTGGATTTTTCTACCTATGATTGCTGCAGGTGGTTATAGTCTCTCACAGTAATCACTATGTTCTGCTGGCCGGTTAAGGTTCCCCGGGTCCCCCTCATCAGAACAGTTCTGCGGGAGGCATTCCCCCATCAACGCTGGCTGTGTTGGTGGGGGAATCAAGTGATTTTCTTTCCTTCCACCTGTGGTACTCGCATTCATACATACACATACTAGGGCCAATTTAGGAAGGAGCCAACTAACCATGTCTTTTGGTTTGGAAAATTCTTCAGTGTAAAACAGTGTCATAAGGTGCCATTATCTCTGAATGGACCAACTGTAATTACTTATTTGACATTATTTGCATTAATATTTGTGGACTTCCTCTTATGAAACCAAATGCATATAATTATTAAAAATTTAGTAAAAGGTGTCTTATTAAAATATGAAAACTCTTTAAAATATGCTGCATCTATTTTAGCCATGAAAGAGTTCTATATAAATAATGCCAAAAGAAAAAAAATATATAACATGTCCCCTTTAATAATGCTCAGCACTAGGACAAGTTACTATTGATATGTAACCAGTGCTTTAGGCAAGAAAAAATGAGAGTCAGATGAAATACATCTTTGTTTCTTTCATTTCAATAATAACACAGAACTGTAGCCATGAATATATATAATAATTCTAATTACAGGTATGTCAAAGCATATGTGCAGTTTCATGCTACAGTTCAATAAGAACTTCAAAGCCTACTTGTACAATCAGCTTGTCATGAAGGAATGTATAAAACGAAATGACAACAATAAGTGGATTGAAATCAGAAATAAAGAAAAAGTACTGTAAGGAGTTCTTATTTGGTACAAGTAACAAAAGCTTTAGAATTTTCCATTATCCACCTATGAGATTTACAGCAAGACTTTTTCAAACAGCTCTCTAAATATTAGGCTGTAAATTTTACTGGGATATAAATATTTCACAGTATATAACGTTATACAGCACATCACTATTTTATATAAAAACTATGAGATTATAGAAGATTTATTTTCAAAATGTCAGTGTTCCTTCCTACAGATCAGAGGAACACAGTCTAAGAGGCTGTGCTTCACTAAAATAACTTGCAGCGAGTTCCCTTTAATCCACAGTCTGACTCAAGAATTCTTGAACCATCCGAAAGTTCTGAATATGTAGTTAATCTTAAACATTATATTACTTTGGAACATGAGATGTGTGAGCTTTGAAAATAGGGAAACACAGAGAAGAGACATTCTACTGTGTTAGTACAAGTAGAAAAATAGAAACATGGATGGTTTGAATCCTCACATACAATCCTTCCCAGGCTCCCATGAGAATTTTAGTGTGACATAGCAAAACGGGATTTTGAAACCTCACAAATGTCCTTTGACAGGCTGCCATTGAACATTTAGTATACAGGTGATACACATTTTTATCAGGACAATTCAAAACATTGACTTTCCAAGCAACCACACTTTCCAAAGCAGTGGACCAATGATGAGCACAACATTCATGAACTGCACTCAAAAAACATTATACGCATCTTGAATTACCTTATATATATATATATATATATATATATATATATATACAGTATACCGTATAGCCAGGGGCCTATTCATATGGCTTTGCAAATCTTTATGGTCAGCAGCCAGGACCTCAACAAGGATATTTTGGTCACCTATTGCAGTTTTATCTTTCACAATTTCTATGGAGATACTAAGAGGACATGCAAGGTTTGTGTCTTGGAGGAATGGGCACACAGTATGAACAACAAATGTTTTCACGTGGGCAACAGAGATCAGCTGCTCTGGTGCTTTTGGAGTTTTTCCCACCTTTAGGAAACTATAAGAGCCTTCCAGAACATGGGTAGGGGCTAAGCAAATGCACAGCATGAATATGGATACAGCCCAGGCCAATTGTAGGGGAAGGTAGTCCCATTGAATGCTGGGAATGGTATTTATATTCTGAAAGCACATGGGTTCAGTGTCTTCCCCCAGGAGTGGGTTGCACCAAGCCAGGCTCACCTGGCACATGTTTGTAACCTTTTGAAGTGATAATATGCTCATCTAATTCCACTGTTCAAGCATATAGTATGTAATGTACAAAGTGCAGTCAGTAGTATTTAACAAAATGAGTGCAGGGGTCAAAGTATATAGTGTACAGAATACAGGAGTACAGAGTATGTATCCCTTTCACCATGCACAAATCCCCTAGGCAATAAGAAAACCTCTTCCCTCATCTCTCCAAGCAAAAATGCTTCCTCAGAACGAATCTCTCCTCCTCAAAAAAACTCTTCTCACCATGGTCAGCAAAAGTCACCCTCCACCAAGAACACCCCTTCTCACTTTTGTCAGCAAAAGCTGCACCCTCCCCACCATTGAATATCTACCACTCCAAATAAAAAGTTCCAACTTTGCAAAAAATTACCATTTTCCACACAAAAATCACTCCTGTAGCACAATGGTGCCCCCTGCATAAACATCTCTACCCAGCAAAAAATCCCCACAGCCAAAAATTCCCACTCCCTGACACTATAATCCTTACTCCCCACTGAAATTCCCACTCTCTAGCACTGCAATCCCCACTACCCAGAAAAAAATCAGCCTCTAGCACAAAAATCCCCATCTCTCTGGCATCCCTCTGCCAAGCGTTCACCAGACCTCATGCAAAGCAGCACCTAGGCAGCATTAGTGAATCTTCCCCCAGCTATGTCATCTGACACGTCAGAGTTGAGAAGCAGCCTAGGAGTTCCCTTTACTCTGCTCTGCTGCTCTGATCTGAGGTATTACGGGGAGCAGGGTACTTTGCTGGTATGTGGGAGTGCCTGCAAAGTGGTAAGTGATATGAACCAAAGCTGCACAGGAACTCCTGCATAAATAGAAAGTGTGGGGCCTTGCTCACCTGGGACACAGAATAGACCCAGGGCACATGCCCCCAGTGCCAGGCACTAGCGACTCCAACCATGGTAGCTGCCCGTAATAGGAAGACTAAAGGGCACTTTTACCCCCTTCCTGTCTAGGCTAATTTTCACCTTTCAGCCCTTTTGCACTTTAAATGACAATTATGCGGTCATCCAGCACTATACCCATATGAAATGCTTATAATTTTTTTCACACAAATAGATATTTCTTTGGTGGTATTTAATTACCATTTAATTTTTTTATGTTTTGCTCTATAAACAAAAAAAGACAAAAAATTTTGAAAAAAAAATGTGCTTTTCTTTGTTTCTGTTATAACATTTTGCTAATAAATAATCTTTCTATACAAATTTAGGCGAAAATGTATTCTGCTACATGTCTTTGGTAGAAATAACCCAAATCAGTGTTTATTATTTAGTTGGTAGGAAAGTTATAGAGTCCACAAACTATGGTATATATTTAAAAATTGATAAATCCTGATGTACTGATGAAGGCTGATCTCATTTCTTGAGGCCCAAAAACACCAGGACAGTACAAATACCCTCAAAATTACCATTTTTCAGAAAGTAGATAGTCTGAGGTATTTAGTAAGAGGCATGGTGAGTTTTTTTATGTTGTCATAATTTTGTGGAAAATGAAGAAATTAAAATAAAAATTCACAATTTTTAATTTCAATAGTTTTTATTGAAGTTTTAATAACAAGACATTGTAGGTAAATACGGTTCAGTTAGAAGTAATGCAGTACAGGAAAGTAAACAAAACAATATTTTCCCCACCATTTGGCTGGGGGTAATACTAGAATAAGTGGCGTTGGCATGAGAGGTATGCTCAGTATATTCTGAATCATGTAAGGTTGTAGAAGAGATCTATAGGGGGTGGAGAACAAGGAGTAGGGAAATAGGGGAGGTAGGAAAGGGGAGAGGGAAGGGAAGGGTAAGTACACCAGTCTAAGCAGATAAGTCAAGGTATTTTATAGTGAATTTATTAGAATTTTACTGAGCAGTTTGGGTTTTGTAACCATCGAGACCAATGGAGCTTAAATGTGTGATAGGTAGAATTGTTTAGGGCAGATCTTTTTTCCATATCACATTGGAAGTTAAGATCTGTTATCAGTGAAGTAAGAGAAGGGGATTTAGTAGTGTTCCATAATTTAGTTATGTTTATTTTAGCTGCCGATAATGTGGGGATAATAATGGTACGGCAGTCTCGAGGGAAATCGTTGATTCCAATATGGAGGAGTGCTAGAGCAGCGTTTGGGGTTATTGGAGTTTTAGCTAATGTTGAGAGCATTTGGAAGAAGCTATTCCAGAAGGATGTGAGTGATTTGCATGTCCATAGTGTATGGAGCGTTGATCCTATTTCTCCACATTGTCTCCAACAGGAGGAGGAGTGTTATGGGTAATATAGTGAAAGTTTAACGGGTGTTAAGTACCATTGATGTAGTATTTTTAAGTACGATTCCCAATGAGAACTACATCCTGAGGCTCTATAAGTGATGGTGAAGGTTTTTTCCCACAAGTGTGGAGGTATTGGCTGTAGGAGAGTTTTTTCCCAGGTAATTAAGGAGGAAGATTGTAGGGTGAATAGTGAGTCTACTATTAGTGTGTAAAAGGTAGAGATACCTTTACCTGGATATTTTGTTTTGTTAAAAAATTGGTATACGGTGGTAGGAACCGCAAAATGAGGAATATTTATTGTTCTTAACCAGTGAGCTATTCTCAGGTAGGTGAAATATTCAGTTGCGGGTAGATTAAATTTATCGTGAAGAGTCTGGAACGATTCCAAATTGTGATTTGTGTAGAGATCTTTTATGTCGGTTAGGCTGGATTTTTCCCATTGTAATAGAGTTAGGGATGGAGTGATGAGCTGTAGTATATTGATTGGGGTGGTTATGTGTTTGGTATTTTCAAATTTAGTAGTTGTAAGGTTGTACCAGGCTTGGAGAGAGGCTTGGATACAAGGGTGTTTAAGTAGGTATTTGGTTTGGGGTATTTGAGGTGTGAAGAGTATGTTTCGAGGTAAAAGTGGGAGCAATTGCAGTGTTTCCATGGTAGACCATAATTTTTCTTTTGTTGTGTGCCACCAAAAGTATTTTTGGTCAAGAAGAGTCACATTGTAGTACGATTTTAAGTGTAGAAGGCCTGCTCCTCCTCTGGATGTTGGATGTAATAGTAGATTTGTAGTACATCTGGGTTTTTTAGAATTCCAGAGGAATTTAGAGAAGACTGTTTGTAGTTTACAGAAGAAGATATTGGGAATGGGAATAGGGAGAGTCATAATATGTATAGAATTTTTTGGTAATATGAACATTTTCAGAGTCGCTACTCGTCCCAGTTTGGAGAGTGTTGATGTACGGAGTGCTGAGATTTCACCTGGAATAGTAGTAATTTATGATTTGCAGGGTATAATTGGTCTATTGTTGCTGTGAGTTTAATTCCTAAATAGGGTATGTTGTGTTGTTCCCAGGAGAAGGGAAATTGTTTGGCTAGTGATGTTTGGGTATGGTTAGGTGTGTGGAGATTTAAGATGGAGGATTTAGGTTCATTACGTTTGTAATAGGAAACTTCCGAATAATTTTGGAGAATTGAACTAATTGGAGAAATTTATGTGGGTTGGTTATCATTAGTATGATGTCATCTGCGAATAAACTGATTTTGTGTTCTGTGTGGGGGTGGGTAATCCCTGAAAATGATGGGTCATTTCTTAGTTTTGAAGCTAAGGGTTCAATAAGTAGTGTAAATATTATGGGGGATAAGGGGCAACCTTGTCTGGTGCTGTTTGTGATGTCAAAGGGATCTGATAGTGTTCCATCTGTTAATACTTTGGCAGAGGGATTGGAGTAGAGGGAAAGGATGGCTGATAACATCCAATCCGTGATGCCAAATTTTTTTAGTTTAATAGATGCAAGGAGTTGGTCAATTTGTTGGGTTTGTTGTTTTGTGATGCAGGAGTTTATTTGTATGAGGATACCTCTCATGTAGGATTTGTAAGAGGGCCATAGTGTGGAAATAGAAATGTCAGGTGTGTCATTAAGTTCAAAAAACATATTGTGTGCATCTAGTATTTTCTTCTTTTCGTCTGGGTTCTTCAATAACGATGAATTTAGTCTCCAGATTTGGGGTATCGAGGAGTATTGCTGGTCGTCAAGGGTAATGTTGATTGGAGCGTGATCTGACCATGTTATGGTACCAATTGATGAGGAGGTTAAGCATTGTAAGGTCCATTTGTCTGTGATAAAAAAGTCAATTCTGGAGTAGGATAGGTGGGATGGAGAGTAGTAGGTGTAATCTTTTTCCGTGCTGTGTTGGCATCGCCAAATGTCATAGAGATCATTGTTATGAAGAAATTGGTTGAAATTCTGTTTGGAAGATCGTTTGTTTGAAGAAGAGTCCAGAAGTGGGTTGCCAATGATGTTGAAGTCACCACTTATGAGGAGTCTTCCTTGTTTTTGGGAGGAGATAATTGATTGAAGTCTGTTGTAGAATTGTAATTGATTGGAGTTAGGGCCATAGACGTTGACTAGGGTGTGTATAATTTTGTTGAGTTTGCAGATCAGGATATGGTATCGACCTTTAGGGTCGATTGTTTCTGAGATATGTTGGAATTGGAAAGAGTCTTTTATGGCTGTAATGACACCATTTTTCTTTTTAGGGTTCGTTGCCATGTATATATGGGAGAAATGTTGCAGGTGGAACTTAGGGATTTTGGTTGTCGCGAAGTGTGTTTCCTGTAGAAAAAGTACATCAGCGTATAAGGAGCGAGTTTCTTTCAGGAGCAGGGACCTCTTAAAGGGGGAGTTTAGACCGTGAACATTAATAGATGATATTTTAACCATTTGATAAGCTTTTGATTGGAGTTAGTGAGTAGGAGAGTCGTTTCTTATCTTGATGAGAAGGTACATGTGTTGTAGTTATAGGTGGCGGTCTTCCATACAGAGGATGTGTTAGTTGTGGAATGATCGTTGGATCAGGTGGAGTTTTGCTGGTGATGTCGGAGATGGTGGTTGAACGGTGGAGTGATTCCGTTGACTGGTGGTACAGGAGGGGGGGAAGGGTAGAGAGGGTAAAAAAAAGACTTGCGAGAAATGCAAGTAACATGAGTAGCGTGAATTGCTACTGTATAACAGGGGGGTTTGAACAAGCATAGACCATAAGAGAGGTCATGCTGAAAAGTCTCTTGTAACTTGAAAATGTTCAATTTGGGGCTGTTTGCCAGCAGTTGGTTAGGTAAGGGAGAGAGTGTAGAATCAGGACCACTCAGCATCCATTGGTTGCATGTTGGGAGGAGTGGAGTGTTGAGGTTCCGCCGGTATTATGTTCCAGTTTTTTAGGAGATCGATGCCTGCTTCTAGATTTTTGATGGTGTATATTTTCCCATGTTGTTTAATGGTAAAATTTGTGGGGAAGCCCCATTGATAAACTATCCCATGGTTCCTCAGAGCTTTGGTTATGGTTACAAGCTTTTTGCGGTTGAGGAGTGTGGCTTTGGATAAATCAGCAAATCATTTGATATTTGCGTGTGATGGCGGAAGGGGTGCAGGATTTCTGGCTGTTGACATTATTTTCTCTTATACATTGTAAAAGTGTATACGTGCCAGTACATCTCTGGGAATAGAGGCTGGTAAGAAAGTTGGCTTGGGTATTCTGTGCGCCCGATCTATGGCGAGTTCCATATCCGTGAGTGAGGGAATGAGGATTTTGATGTATTGTTGGAGATATGGATTCAGGGCATCGTTGGTAATTGATTCAGGTATGCCTCTAAATTTGATGTTATTGGGTCTGGATCGGTCTTCTAAATCAGCTAATTTCAGGTTTATTTGTTCAATATCTGCTTCTTGGTCTGCATGTGAGTCAATCAAGTCATTATGGGCTGTGAACATTTCTCCCATTTTGTTTTCAATATGGCGTATGCGGTGTTCTTGTTGTTGTACCACATTCGAGATTTGGGATAGTGACGCTGTAAGATCAGTGTGG
Organism: Staurois parvus; assembly: GCF_062004578.1. NCBI lineage: Eukaryota > Metazoa > Chordata > Amphibia > Anura > Ranidae > Staurois > Staurois parvus. The sequence goes on from NW_028318135.1 coordinate 1,911,671, forward strand.
AGTGTTTGACGCAGAGAAAGAAGCATGTTTTTCATAGATATCTCAGTGATAGGTTGATCAGAAGCAGGGAAAGATTCAATTAAAGATGGAGCAGAATTTTGAGGTAGAATTTGTGAAATAAAGAGTTGGTTGTCAGGAGTGGATTCAGTATCCAATCTGGGTCTGGATTTAGCAGGGCTGCTTGTGGTAGGAGACAGGGTAGGAGAGGACTCACCCGGGTCTCCTGGGTACAGTGGTGCTCTTAATCTGCGATCCAGGTGCTGTGCTGTGGTGTCTCTGTCACAGTCTCTGTGTCTATTCATGCTGCAGCTGGCGCCATCTTGGCTGCATGAGGGGACAGCAGGGAAGAAGCTTGTCAGCTTCCCTGGCTGTCCTGGGGCTTTCCTCCTCCGTGGTATGGTAGATGAGGGGTTAATATGCCCTTATGTGTAATTTGAGTCACTCTTATCTCTCTGTTGTCAGTGTGTGCCGTGTTTCTGCTGACAGATGGACGGAGCTCTGTCTCTCACAGGTCCATCCTCAGAGCCGGCCGCCCCTCCCCTTCAATTCACAATTTTTACATACTGTCACCAGTACAGTACAGTATCATCCTATAACTGGTGTGGTGGTGATCAGGGACACTGACTGGTGTCAATATATCAATAACAATTTTTTATGTTTTTTATCATTTTTTATTATGTTTTTTAATTGTTAATGATTTATTTTCTACTCCTGTGACCAGAGCAATGCAATGTTACCATAGTAACATTGTAATACTCTGGGCATGTAATCAGGTTTTTTTTTTTTACACATTATGATTGGTATAAGCAAGCATTTTTACTGAATGAAACTGATTCATTCAGTAGTTTTTGTTGTGATCAGCTGTGATTGGCCATAGCTAATCACATGCTTCAGATGGGCTGTGATTGGCTCAGTATGTACATGTGATCACTGTGATCAATCACAGCTTTCAGCATAGTTGTAAGCAAAGAATGGCATGAAAGGTAGCTATTCACTGTTTACAATTTTCATGAGATCTGATGTGATTGGTTACAGTGATCACATGCCACTGGCAGTAGGCCGATGTAGTGATCTGTCATCAGCCATGTTCCATGGACACAGCTGGTGACAGATCGCGTTGGACTGTAACCCGATCACGGGAGGGCGTCATATAACATACTCCCAGGATAATAGGGTTCCCGCTCGATCATCATATTGCAATAGGCCAGGAGGGAAGGAGTTAACATTATAGCAGTTTTCTTTTATGGGGTTACTTAGCAAGAAGTTAGTTGTGTGTACAATGATGTCTCTCACATCTACAACAGCTTAATTATTAAATGTATGATAAGTGGAGACTGCCACCTGATCTCACATGATAATTCTAGTTGCCTGACTGGCATGCTGATGCAATAGCTTCAATACTTGGAACAAGTGTTCAGGGCACATAGCCTAACTGCTTGCATATCCTGGGATTCATAAATCACTGAAGTCAGAGAGACAACCAAGCAACCTCTATTTTCACAAAAAGGACAGGAATGGCAATGTGATATTTCTTTTATTAAAGACTTACAAAACATGATTTGCTATTACTTTCAAACTTTATGTACTTTACAGGCTGTAATACGATACTTTTTCTTTTGCTATTCATCTGTAGCCTTGAGTGCCCTTTTACATCTTTATGCATGTTAACATTTTTTTGCTTTCATTTTTTGTGCTTTGATGCATATTGCATTAAGGCAGTCCATTTTTTAAATGAGCCTTAACCTTAACACATAAAAAAAAAAAATAAAACCTGCAGTAAATTTGCTCAACACAGTGCATCACAGCATTGTGGTACACTGAAGGGCAGCTACATTTTTGTATACTATACATCAAATATATGCTGTGCTGTACTGTACACTCCAACATGTGCATGTAGGCCAGTGTTCAGGGGACCTTACAAAAATGCTTTACCATACACCAGTTTGTATCTTTATGATTAAATGTATGTTTAGAGGTCCTTAACACTTTGGAAAAACATCATGTCTACATGTTTAGTAAAAGTATCCCTCTATTGCTATCCAAAACAGTACAGAAAGGGTTACAAATTCCCATAGAAAACCTAGAGTGATCATTTTTCTTATTTAATCTTTTCAAGATGATTCCTCTGTAGTTGCCTTCTCCAAATACCATCCATTTGATAATATTTACATGAAAAAAGGCTCCAAAGAAGAAAATGAGCCATTTCCTTTACTAATTTCTTAATGGCCAATTGCCATATATACATAGACACAACAGTTCCCATTTAAATATACAATACTTTATAAATATAAAATACAGTTTTTTAGGATATCCTCAATTTTCTTATTTTCTTAGAGGAACCTATTAACCAAAAACAACTTATGTGAAAAATAATATATATTAAACAGCATATTAGCCACATGTGCACAGAAATGTATTCATGAAAAGTGATATGTATTTTTTTATGAAAAATAGTGCACAGCGCTGTGAAAGAGTATATGCCCTCTTCCCAATTTGTTTGCATATTTATCAAACTTAAATGATTCAGATCATCAAAAAAAAATATTATTACACAAAGATAACCTCAGTGAATACAAAATACAGTTTTTAAATGATGATTATATTTATTAAGGGAAAAAAGCTGTCCAAACCTGTCTGGTCCTATATGAAAAAAGTAATTGCTCCCCTCCCCCTTGCTAAATCATGAATGAACTGTGATTAATGACATTTTTGGGAATACTGAGTTAAATTTATCTTCCCACACCCAGGCCTGATTACTGCAAGGCCTGTTGAATTAAGAAACCACTTAAATAAAAGCTGTCTGATAAACTGGAGCATGCTAAAATATCTCAAAAAGCAACACATTGATGTAAATAAATTCAAGAACAGGTGAGAAACAAAGTCATTGACATGTATCAGTCTGGAAAGGGTTACAAGGGATTTGGGACTCCAGCGAACAACGGTGAGAGCCATTATTGACAAATGGAGAAAACTTGGAACAGTGGAGAACATTTCCAGAAGTGGCCGGCCTAAAAAAAATTACTCCAAGAGCACAACAAGGACTCATCCAGTAGGTCATAAAAGAACCCAGAAAAACTTCTAAAGAACTGCAGGCCTCACTTGACTCAGTTAAAGTCAGTGTTCATGATTCAATTATAAGAAAGAGATTGGGCAAAAATGGCATCCATGGGAGAAGTCCAAGGTGAAAGCCACTGCTGACCAAAAAGAACATAAAAAAGAAGACAAAAGTTTGTTTCACATTTGCCCCAAAACATCCTGATTATCCCCAAGCTTTTTAGGCAAATATTCTGTGGACTGATGAAACATATGTTTAACTTTTTGGAAGGTGTGCTTCCTGTTACTTCTGGAACTAACACAGCATTTCATAAAAAGAACATCATACCAATAGTCAAACATGGTGGTGGTAGTGTGATGGTCTGGGGCTGCTTTGCAGTTTCAGGACCTGGACGGCTTGCCATAATTGATGGAACCATTAATTCTGCACTCTACCAGAAAATCCTGAAGGAGAATGTCTGGCCATTAGTTTGTGACCTCAAGCTCAAGTGCACTTGCAGGAGGACAATATTCTGAAATACACCAGCAAGTCCACCTCTGAATGGCTCAGAAAAAAAACAAAAAACAAAATTAAGATTTTGGAGTGGCCAAGTCAAAGCCCGAACTTTGAATTGAGATGCTGTGGCATGACCTTAGATTTAGGAGTCAATTACTCTTTCACATATGGCCAGGCAAGTTTGGACAGCTTTTTTCCCTTTATAAATGAAATCATTATTTAAAAAATGCATTTTTTATTTACCCAAGTTATTTTTGTGTAATATTAAAATTTGTTTGATGATCTGAATCACTTAAGTGTGAACAATTTGAAAAAAAAATCAGGAATGGGGCAAATACTTTTTCTCAGCACTGTAAGTCCCTGAATGAGAGAGTGGTCAGATAAACTGCTGATATACCTTCACAAGATGACTGTGCTTTATTGCTTAAACTACGGCAGATAGAAGGTCATCAGGTCATTGAACTGGCTGTAGAGTCTGGCGGGGCTATGCAACCCCAGGGACTGGATGGTCAGAAATACCTTTGGCAGGTAAAATAGCTTCCACATGCTGTATGCATTTTGTTTGTACTGTGACAGTGTGAGACCCTGTCACTATATAAATGAATATAAAAATGACACTGGATTCTCAAAGCTTCAGTTTGAGAAGCTCTGGCAGGTTTGTTGTAAATGGAGAAAGTGGTGTTCTATGTTATCTCCGGGTTTGGTATTTCTGGATCAGGACTGGGAGCTTGAGGGTTCAAAACTGGCTCAGGGCAGTGGAAATTGGAAGTGAATTTGTTGCAGTTGCTGCCATTTGGAGGCAGACCCCTGTGAGGAGCCCTGTTGTTTCTGTGAGAGTCTGCATCCCTTGTGAGGAGGACCTCTTGCCAAAACGACTTGAAAAACTGGGACAGTTACACGGATTTTGGAGGCCAAGAGAGGGTCTGGGAGGTTGAGAGAACTGAGGCAGTTGTACACTTCTCATTAAAAACATCCCATAGTGAGATACAACAGGACAAGGCAATATTCAAGAGTATCCCACTCTGACAGCGCTTAATCATAACCTGACTGCGCATCAATTTTGCTTTGTCATTTTGTACCTCACTATGGGATGTTTTTAATGAGAAGTGTACAATAAAGTCAGAAAAGACTTCTCTTAGTGCAGCTAATCCGTGCATCCCTGATCTTCTCAGGGGGAACCGGGTCATACACAGGTAAGCAGGTTCAATGGATCATGTCTCAAGAATACAGGGATAGGTTTATGACCATTAAGAACAACTCATAGTGACAGACAAATTTGAATAGGTTGCTGGCTGCCTATGGCCACAAGCATAGGTCCACACTGGTGTTTGGGTGCTGGGAATCCTGTTTACCTTACACTATGTAAAGTCATGGCAACTTTCTTCTTGCTGCAGCTACAGGTAGAGGTGGTAGACTAGAAGCATAGGCAACATATGGAAAGAATAGATGTGTTTTATCTCAACTGCTACACAGTCTTTGAAACCATATTCAACATTGAGTCTGCAGTCTGGAAAAGTTGCCCAAATTGATTCAGTTTACCATACAGGTGCTCTGGTGCTACCTTAGCTAGCCACCACACTTGTTATTTTCAAACTACCCATTATTATGTTTATCAGCACACATTACTAGGAAAATGCCTTAGTTCTCCATAAAAAACTAATAATTCAAAGACACACATAATAGATACTCAGAGGGCTTTTATTGAAAAGAGCAGAAGGATATCATAAATGATTTATTGTTCCAATTTTTTGAAACAGGGTGACAAAGGCAGTTTGTGACTTGCCAGAACAATAGTTCAATAATGTTCACACTTGACTTTATTTCTAACTCCTGCCAAACACCTGTATAGCATTTGACAGGTGTTACACAGGTGTTTGGGAAGCTTTTTTAACTTTCCCCAAGTGCTCCCCAAATACCCTAAGTGTGTTTTTGAGGCGTTTGCAAAGCATTAAAACCGCACCACAAACGCCTATAATGAAGTTTAATGGTATTAACGCTCCGCAAACACCTCTCAACCTCCTTGCAAATGCCTGCCAGGTGTTTGTGGAGCATTACCATAGACTTGAATGGGAGGCTTCAACGCCTCCTGACTGGACATGAGGTGTCAGTTTTGCCGTGACGCAACGCGACGCAACTCTAATGCTTCAGTGTGAACAGCACTGTGTGCTGCCATGTACAAAATTTTCATAGGCATTTGAGAAGCATTAAAAATGCTTCCCAAACACATGTCTGATGCCTACTGACAAACCTAGTGTCAACGTAGCTTAAAGCATTCATGTTACCCTCCTGGGTTCTCTTGGTAACACGCAAGTGAACTTTAATGGCATCCTAGTATTTGCCTGTAGGGCTCAATAATGAGTTGGCCTACTCTTTTCAGCTATAACAGCTTCAACTCTTCTGGGAAGGCTGTCCACAAGGTTTAGGAGTGTGTCTATGGGAATGTTTGACCATTCTTCTAGAAGCACATTTGTGAGGTCAGGCACTGATGTTGGATGAGAAGGTCTGGCTCTCAGTCTTTACTCTAATTCATCCCAAAGGTGTTCTATCGGGTTGAGGTCAGGACTCTGTGCAGGTCAATCAAGTCCTTCCTCCCAAAACTTGCTCATCCATGTCTTTATGAACCTTGCTTTGTGCACTGGTGCGCAGTCATGTTGGAACAAGAAGGGGCCATCCCCAAACTCTTCCCACAAAGTTAAGAGCATGAAATTGTCCAAAATGCCTTGGTATGCTGATGCCTTAAGAGTTCCCTTCACTGTAACTAAGGGGAAAAGCCCAACCCCTGAAAAACAACCCCACACTATAGTCCCCCCTCCGCCAAATTTTACACATGGCACAATGCTGTCAGGCAAGTACTGTTTTCCTGTCAACCACCAAACCCAGACATATTCATCACTCCAGAGAACATGTCTTTACTGCTCTAGATTCCAGTGGTGGTGTGCCTTACACCACTGCATCTGACGTTTAGCATTGCTCTTGGTGATGTAAGGCTTGGATGCAGCTGCTTGGCCATGGAAACCCATTCCATGAAGCTCTCTATGCACAATCGTTGTGCTAATCTGAAGGCCACATGAAGCTTGGAGTTCTTTAGCAATTGACTCTGCAAACACTTGGCAACTTCTGTGCACTGTGTACTTCAGCATGCGCTGACCCCGCTCTGCCATTTTACGTGGCCTACCACTTCGTGGCTGAATTGCTGTTGTTCTCAGTTGCTTCCACTTTGTTATAATACTACTAACAGTTGACTGTGGAATATTTAGTAGCAAGGAAACTTCACAGATGGACTAATTGCACTGATGGCAACCTATCATGCTACCATGTTTGAATTCACTGAGCTCCTGAGAGTAACCCATTCTTTCACAATTGTTTGTAGAAGCAGTCTGCATGCCTAGGTACTTGATTTTATACACCTGTGGCCATGGAAGTGATTGGAAAACCTGAATCCAATGATTTTTTTATTTTTTTTTTAAAGAGGCCAGTCCGCCATTGCCCCTCTATGTTACTAGTGCTTTGCTGTACCATCCGCCCATTTAAACAAAAAATAAAATGGACCAGGCTTAATTTAAACTGAGAAAACATTGTTTACAGTGACAAAGGCCAGTCCCCCCCCAACACACACACATACAAACATGTACACACAATATATCATATTTCATATATGAAACTCATGATTGCCAATGGAGCACATTTTTTATTTTTACTGATCTCTTGCAATGGATAATGTCATTAACCCATAAAACCCAAGGTATTATTTATCTTAAAATTGTATTTCAGACAGTTAGCTGTATTTTAGTGATAAATTAGCAGCATGTTTTTGTGAAAAACAGAGCTTTTGAACACTGCTTTAGCAGTTGATCACTATGTTACCAAAGTGACCACAAGTCGGGAGTCAATCTTTTCATCTTTGGGCGCCATATTCATCAGTCTAGCCTGGTGAAACTGAGTTTACAGTGCACAGTCATGTACACTTGCATGCACAACTGGTTACTTTAAATTGATAAAGATGAAGGTTTAATACTACATCCTGGTTGGGTAGGTGTTGTCAATAAGCCCATAACTCAGTAACTAGGGGTCAAGTAATGCTTTTACTAAAAATGAGTGTTTATGTGAGACAACTGAACAAAAAACATGCACTGCTATATTTTGTTTTTACTAATGATGACAAACCAATCTGGGATCTGTGCTCTTACCTAAAAAAAACCTACCTTAGATCCAAAAACTACTTTATATACAGTATATCCATTTAAGGGATACGGTATCAAACAAATATTACAGCACTAAATTCCAAAAAAGTCTCTAAATAGATGCAAGATAAACATTAATGAACATATATCATATTTCTCAAATCAATGAACATACTGTAATTTATATAAAGTTCAAATTTCAAAATACACAGTAAATTAACAATTAATTCACACAGTCAATTCATATAAAGTGCAAATATCAGCATACACTAGAATGTGCAAATCAACAAATTAAAAAATAAAATTCAAAGTGCCAATCAAAATTCCCATACATGTACCAGAGAATACAGTGAAATGCATAATGAATAAGTCTTAGACTTTTTCTTTTAAATTTTATTTAACTCTTTGGGGGACCAAGTACATGGTATGAATGTAATCACAAGCAGGGGCGGACTGACAACTCAAGGGGCCCCCAGGCAATAGGGGATCATGGGGCCCCTGTGTCCTTGCCCAAGCTCAAAAATGAAAAAGGTACCAGGGGCATCTCATGGGGCCCCCTACTGACCACGGGCCCTCGGGCAGTGCCCGATTTTCCAAATGGTCAGTCCGCCCCTGGTCACAAGGAGACACATGGATGCTGACATTCACTGACATTTGTACTTTATGTGGATTTACTTTGTGTTTTATATTTACTTATACAAGATATATTTTAGGAAAAATATGTGATTACTAATAGAGACAAGCCAATACACAGCAGCTTTAGTGTAAACTGACATGTAGACCTAAAGAAACCTCCTTAATCTTTTTCACCTGACCTGATTATTTAATCCTAAAACTTTTTTGCAGGGGATTGATTGAAGAGATTAATAGAACAGTTTGGTACTGTTTGGCATTATTTCAACCTGCCTATAACTAGCTGCAAAATATGTGGTGTTTTAATGCCAGTGATTTTATTGTGTTAAAATGGGTAGCTGCCTGCAACACTTTTTAAAACATAAAATAAATAATGTTTACTGTAAGACTTGTAATACCTAACCTTTTAACAAGGGATCATAGTAATTAGCAGTTTAAGAAATAAGCTCCTTTATTATTTAATGTTGCTCTCTTTGGCCAGGTTCTCGAGCTCATTTATAGGCTTCCCCTTAAAATAAGGCTATAATTAAATCAACTTTTATGTTTTATTGTTGCAAGGAAACCTCAGATTGCTAGTGGCTATCAGTCATAAAAAATGTCCCTGCGTGATGCAGAACTTAAACTGGGTTGTGTTTAAGATATAATGTAACTCTTATTACAGACAGTCATGCTGTTAATAAAACTTAATTAGTGGGGATGAGCAAATCAATTCAACATAGACTTTTCAAGTTTCCTTTGTGTGGATATTGGTGAACTTTTGGCATTTTGAGCCAAAGAGATTTTGTAATTTTTCAATTAGACCGATGCAGTTTGAGTTTGGCTGAATCAGAGTTCACCTCAAGCTCTAGTTTGCATTTCAGTGAACCTCTGGTTTTGCAGGAAGTCATTCTCTAGTGGAGGTTTTACTGTCATCACTAATCAATGACAGCTTTCCACTCTGTAGTCACAAGGGCACCACCAGCCTCCAGTATCTTAGCATCCCTCCAGCATCCTAGTAACCTATGATGTCATGTTTGGTCAGTGACATTGACCAGTATCCCCAGATCCTTTTGGTTGCATTCAGCATAGGGAATAGGGCCAGGAATTATGAAAAAATAAATAAATAAATAAATAAATAAATATATATATATATATATATTAAAGACAAGACCTGCATAAAAGTAGGAGAGTAAAAAAGAATTTCTGTAGACTAGTTGCCTTCAGGTATACATGAAACCTCAGCAAGTATATATCCCTTCAGTTGTAGATGACTCTAGGCAATTTTTTGCCTGATACATTTGAGAGCATTTTCCCTAAGTAGTTCAAAAGGTCTTTCCTCAATACTCCCCATATACTCTGGCTTTGGACCAACAAGCATGGGTTCAATTCGCTAAGAGTTAAATAACGACTGAAAAAATGCGGTAATATAACGCATGCGGTAAATGTTTTGTAAATGTGCAATTCACTAAGAATTTTGCTGTAAAATATCTGTATTGTGGTAATTACTTATAAAATAAAAAATAAATATTTTTATGCAGTAATTTATTGCCCGGTAGCTGGTTGTTAAGGAAGCCAGACGCGGTGTCCTTAACAAAGGATAACTTATCAGTTGTCAGCGGGTGTCCCACTGACAGCTTAATTAAAACAAAACATGCCACCAATTACAAATGATGTTAAAAACAGTGTGCCCCCCCTCCATCCATACCAGGCCCTTGGGGTCTGGTATGGATTTTAAGGAAAACGTCACACTAAAATGAAAAAAAAATGTCCCTTAGGTCAATTTTAGGGGAACCCCTCACCAAAAGTAAAAAGAAAAACAAAATGGTATGTGTGTCCCCTCACAATCCTAAGGGATTTTGGGTCTGGTATTGATCTGGGGGGGACCCCATGTCCTTTTAAAAAAAAAATTGGCGTGGGGTTCCCCTTAATATCTATGCCAAACCCCTAGGTTGCTGCATCTAAAAAAATACCGCATGTGATACTGCCATCAAAACCTTGGTGATAAATATCACATTTTTTTCAGTTTCTGTTCTGTTTGTGAATTGGACATAACAGCTTACCTGCATGTTTTTTTGTTGCAGTATTTACCAACACATTTTTAATTCTGAGTTAAATAACGCAGAATCGCTATTTTTTATTTGAGTTGAACATTTTGTTACCGCATACGATCATTTATGCAAATTAGTCAAGTGACAGTATTATCGCATGCGGTAACCTTTAGTGAATTGACCCCATAATGTGATAATACTGGCATATAGTCAGTTTGCACACACATACAGTACTAGAGCCAATTAACCTACCACCATGTCTTTATGGGGGAGTAAACCCACACAAAGTGCTAACCGCTAACTCATTGTGGTGTCTGACACCAATGGGCAACTATAAATGCTGAAATATGCTAATACAAATGATCCAAATAGTAATAGATAAAACATTTATTTGACTTTCAAGTATGGTATTACTAATATTGTTTTAATTCTATTTAGTATTCACTTAACAATAATCTTTCAAAACATTACCTGTTTAAAACATCCCTTTTTTATTTAGAAATAGTTATCTGTAAATGGAAAGATACTATAAAACAAATGATTAATTGATGCTAAATTCCTAACGTCTGTGTTAAAACAAAACTCTAATCACACCAAAAATTAAAGATTAGGCATGTAACACCCTCCAGGTTAGCCACATAGGCTGATTTTTTTTTTTTTAGGCAGAGGCTGAGTAACAGTCTGAGATGAGTCAGCCTGTGAGTGAGGCAGGAGTTCACCTCAGCTCAGGCTAGGAAGCTCAATCAGGTCAGGGTTTCTGGAGCCCTACCACCTCTCCAAAAACCTGAAGATTTTCTGGAGGAGGGGAAAGGAAGGGAGGAGGCCCATATCTGCATGTTAGAGGGACCCTGGCCAATCTCCTGGCAGGACACTGGGCATGGTGACCAGGGCAACCCTAAAACGTGGAGCAGGGGAGCAGGGGCAGAGTGTTGGGTAGAAGATGGAGTTTGGAGCCTGGGAGGTGGCCCCAAGGAGAGGGCCTACCTATGGGCAGTTGCTAGAGAAGATGATCTTCACTGTGCTACCATATCCTAGGGAGGACATTCTGAGCTGTTGGGAAATAGCCAGCCCAGTGAAAGGCCAGATGGCAGCCTCCAACCCACCAAACTGACAGGAAAGGAGAGTGTGAGTACTCTTACTTCCCCTGGACTGGATAAGGGGAGAAGGCAGTCAGCTGGAAAACCCAACTAACTTCTCATCAGGGACTGCTGCTTTAAATTGGCAGTTTCAGGCCCCCTTGACCATGGACACCCTCAAGGAAGCTGGGTGCAGAGGAGGAATCCAGGGTCTGAAGAGGTACACCAAAGGAGCTTTAACACCCTTTAAAGATAGACTTCTGCTATCCACATTTTTTATGTACATAGTTGCTAAGGAGTTTGTCCTTGGTTTCTGCAGTTCCTTGGACATCCTATATACCCCTAGACCCCATCCAAGTTTAACCCCTTAATATAATTACAAAACCAAGCTCAAGAACTGTTCTTTGACTTCAGTGTGCAAAGTGTGGAAAATGCATGTTGCCTGGCTGTGCAGAGCTTAAGGGGGACCCAAAAGTCAGCAACTCATAAGGGGGTAGTGCTACAGGCATAAAGTAAATATCAATTTAGATTTTTAATGAAGGAGCTGCCCTCTTGTGGTTACACTAGAAAAACTTGTTGGACAGAATCAAACACAGTTTTCGCCATCCATCATCCTCAGCCATCACATTTAAGGTGCTTCATTACAGATCAGGCTATGCATAAATACATTGGAACCTTGGATCTGTTTAGGTCACCCTCGAGCACAGCAGTTGGCAACTACTTCTATTTAGCATGACCTTTTTGGCTAAATGAACCACAGAGGCTTCTGGGGTTTGTAGCTTTGAGGCAAGGCTTAATGCAGTGATATAAGCTGGCAATGCAGCAATGTATGTAGAGTACTCAATCTCTCACTTGAGTTAGCACCATTAAATATATATTGCGAGCAAACAACATTTTTGTGTATATTACAGCATTTATTTTAACCTTTATTTTAAATGTATACAATGGGCCTTAAATACAGCATGAAAACACAGTATGACAAAGAATTGTTCTTGCTGCAGCAGCAATTGGTGACATTACTGTTTTTATTGCACAATAAAATATGGAAGGATGAAAACAGAGCAATCTTATTGGTTGTGATGCTGAAAATGAAACTTATTTCACACACATTGGAGCACTCTTATGGCTATCTGTAAAATTAAGAGCTAAAACCTGCCCTGCTGGCAAAGGTCTATCCTACATCTAGGTAAATCAGCAATATTTGCTATCATGGAGTTTTAACTACTTCGGGTCTCATACCTATACACCCCTTATGGACCAGAGCAATTTTAACAATTCAGCTATGGGTCTATTGATTTGATAGTAATCTTGAAATTAGTAACAAAAAATATATACACTTTTTTTTGCATTCTATTTGCAATATTATCTTGCAAAAACTATTTTATTTTTTATGACATCTATAGATAAGAGATCAAAACAAAAAATATTTTTTCCTAGTGTTACCAGTGACCATAACTATCATTGACACTTCAGGTACTCTACCAGTATTTTACGATAAATGCAGCAGAGGGCAAGAAGGGAAAATGAGGAGGAGGAGGGTGTAGTAGTTAGGCCCAAAGTAATTACTTAAATGAAGTTCATAATCAGTACACATAGGGCTGAAGTGGAAACAAAATGTTTTTGACCAAGTGTAATAAAATGCTGGGTGCAATAACTAAAAGCAAGTCATACACACACACACTCAATCAACAGGTAGTCACACACACAGGGTGGATAAAAATCAATGATTTTTTTAAAAAAATCAAAAAAATCAGTTTTTATTTAAATTGGATTTTTTTTATTTAAATCAAATTTTTTTTATTTAAATCGATTTTTTTTTAAATAAAATGCTTTTTGAGGAAAATATATTACCATCCAAAGGTTATTCCATCATGAAATAAAGATTAGTTTTTTAATTATGTAGAATAAGGCTGTATATGTTTAATTTTTTTGGTAAATAAATTCCATTAAGCCATTCACAATGTCATGCTCTTCCAGAGGTTTTTGTAAGATTATTGGGCAGTTTCTCTGCCTACAAGATATTATCACAGATGCTTGGTTTACTTTTGCAGTTCTCAAAACTGAATTTGACTCAGCGGAGATCACATGCCTCTTCTTCACAGCAAAAATGTTAGAACATAAACAGAGTTAAGAAAAAGACCTTAATCCTAACTTCTACAAACCTATGAATACAGAATCAACCCCTTCAGTGCTAAGTTTCAAGAAGTTCAGTGAATAGAATAGAAACAATATTTTTCTGATTGTTTAGAGTGGAATAGATCTGCACAAGAAGAAAGTGAAACTAAGTGTGAGGCGGAAGGGGCTGACAGTCTAAGTTTCTTAAAATATATATATTTTGTTTAGCCAAATTAGTTAACAAACATGAATGTTTGTTTAAGCAAATAACATATGCTGTAATGTTATTGTTTCAGTTGAATAAATCTATTTAAATTGTTATTATTAAGGTAATGATTATTTTTATATATTTTTCTCCTTCCTAAGTACAACAGAAAAGTTGTCCAAATATGAATGATTAACCTATTAAACTGGGGATAAAAAAACTAATATGAAAAGTTGTTATTCTAAAAATCTTCATCTACTTGCATATTAAAGTTATACCAGCAAGAATTAGTCTATGTAGAAAACTATGATTTAAATCAAGCCTTACTGACTAGTGATTTAAATCGTGATTTAAATCATGATTTAAATCAGTTTGATTTAAATCAAATCCACCCTGCACACACAGGTACTTTTAATCAGCATTTATACCATTTACATATTCAATGCATGTGAAAAACCCTCTATTAAATGAATATCTGCTCTGGCACATCATAGAATTCACTCGGCACTCCAAGAAATAACAGGATCCAACTGCAATATTCTTGCACTGTCAAAACCTCTACTTGTATTATCACACAACACACAGGAAGATATATCTTATAGTCATTACAATCTGCATAATAACACACACCAATAATAATGTGAGCATTACAGCTTGAAATAGACACATCATTTGACAGCGTCACAACATAGAATTAATACATTTCCAAAGCTATGTTAGAAGCTGGAAAAAACAAATCTCCATACTGCTCAGGGGGTCATGGGGAAACCGTAAGTGCAACCAATCGATGAGCCCATATAGCCTTGGCAAGAATCCCAGCTTCAGAGCGTCCCCTCACGCATGGAATGGCTTCCTAATTGATCTCACTTGGACTCCCGGCTTTTAAACCATTTTTCTGGAAGCTTTCCAATAGTGGGCAGGCACCACACCCACCACAGGAGGAGCTAGCAGAGAGGTTCTGCGAGGACAACAGAGTCACGCTCAACCACCATATTGACCCACATTGTTATCTGAAAAGTCACATTTTTGCTTCTTATCTACCCTAAACTTCTTTTCATCTGCTCCAAACTTCTCATCTACCCTAAACTTAAAGATTTCTAACTTCTCAAGCAAGTAGGTGTCTTTAAACAGGTTTTTATCTTCTAATGTGACATTACTAGATGTCATAAACACGTTCAATTCCATAAACAAGTTTTTATCTTACTCTAAGCAGAATATCTTGTGACTCTGTTCCTTTGGCTTAGAGAAATGACATTAGTCACCTCTCATGCTCCTGGCATTTGGGCAACAATGCTTTATTGTAGAAATTGAAACAAAGGGTCCAAGGCCAACACATTTCTTAGGCATTACACCAAGTAATATAAAGCAAAAAAGACAATGGTATTCCATATAGTGTGGTTCTATGTGCTTTAAATTATCAAAAGAATGTTAAAGTTTTTGGCTATCTAAACAAAACAAAAAATGGCACAGTCTGCCTATATAAGAGACACTTTTACACAGGTCACACAGTGGTCTAAATCTAAGATGCCAATGAAGAGTGAAACATTGCATTTTTTTCAGAATGAAATATACTGTAGCAATACCATTGAACATAAGCAATCTATGGTCATCTTGCCTGTAAAATAACCAAATTGACCCTGTGTAACAATTTACATAAAAACAGAGGGGTTTGTTTGCACACATTTACAAATATATGCATAAACTGCAGTGCTCACGTCAAAGCTCCTCGGTATACTGCAGTCGTAACTGTATAATTTTCAGAGCCTCCCAAATTGGAGCATGTATGGCAGTGGATAGACTGAGGGCTGACGTGCCTGGAGGGAGCCCAATCCTCCTTAAAGGCATAGGGACGCACATGACATCCCACAAGACCACAGTGGCAGCTGTAGGCATCCAATGTGTCCCCACACCCAATTCAACCAACTGTCAAAAGTGTATATAGCTAGTCTTTGCAGTAAAGTGCACATGAAAGGACACTCTTTTTAAATTATGACAGCAGTTGTGGTGAGTAGATCCCTCGCCTGTTGTCAAGGAGGGAGGAGGGTGATTGGGGGAGAAGGTACAGGAGCTGGAACATTTACATGTTCCACTCTAAAAACAGATGGAGCATGTAACATGTTCCAAAGGTGAACTTATCCTTTAACCTCCCTGGTGGTATTCCCTAGTGTAGCTTGGGGTTAACTTTCAGTACCAAAAGCGGTAACCCCCGAGCTACACGCGGGATTACCCTGCAGCGTTGCTCAGGATTTCCCTCGATCACTTACCTTGTCCTTTGCTCCTGTGATGTCCCCCCTGCAGTGTCCCCGGCCATCTCCTCTAGCTGATGACAGCATCCGTCTTCCGGGTTCCGTTCCCTGCGAGTGTCGGGACGTACGGGACATAAGGGGGAACGGAAACCGGCAGGAAATGAAAACATTTTAAAAGTGACATTCACTCAATACACTAAAATCACATAGTATAACATTACTGTATCAAAGCATTTCACAAACATTTTATCCCTAGTGCTTTGTCCTGTGCCCTGCCTGTAGTTTTACTGTTCTTTCTGCATGGAAACTGAGAACAGTCCATGGCGTCCAAAAAGCTTCCCTTTAGGTCAAAAGTGGTTTTAGAACAGCTAGAGAACAGCGATAGTAAATTAGAACTACTTGCAGAAATGAGTGATAATGATTTGTGGGGAAATTCGTCATCAGACACTGAAAACGATTTTGCGACTAAGCTCAGTCATGTGCGAACTTGGAGCTCTATTTAAAAATTTCAGTGTTTTTGGTTTGATTACATTATTGAATTAAATGTATTATTATTATTATATTATTATTTTTTATGGTTATTTATTATATTATAATTTATGATTTTGTGTTTCAAATTTTATCCTACCCGGGATGTTTACTAGACTCTTGTTCGGACAGATTTCAGTGAGTTATTCCTAAGAATTACAGGCCTACAATAAAAAAACTACATATTTCCATGCAAAAAAAGTACCACTTTGAGCACAGAAATATTAACATAATCAAACCGCTAGGGAGGTTAAGTCCCAAAGTCACATATTTATGTATTTAGTCACATTGAAAAAAATAGACACAAGTCCATCTAATTCAATCAATAGAAAAAAAACAAACAAATAAAAATATACACAATCCTGTACTCACAGTTGATCCAGAGGCATGCAAATCTAAAAATGCAAACAGAATGCTGTTCCAAAAAAAAAGCATTTTGGGGAAAAAGTAAAACAGACAGTAGACTCTTTAGCAGTACAACTGATTCCACCTTGCCTATCTAAAATGAGCCAAACTACTCTTATTTTACCATTTTCCCTTTCCATGCTACAGTGTATAGCAGCCTGTGACATTGTGCATGATATTTATATAGAGGGAACCCCCCATACACTTTGCTGCCAGGGCCTTATAAGGATGCCTGCCAAAGGCACAGCTTGGCTTTGAGCTCTTATATGTGGGCATTGCTAGGATCATACAAGCTTTGCTGTTTAAAATCCCTATGAAAAGCTTGCATTTATAGGGTGCACATACATTTTCCCAGGACTACTCTAAACTCACCAGCGAGTGATGTGGTACTCTCAAACATAGATAATGTAAACAAAGGCAGCATGCTAGTGGGCACATACTAGCCTGATATGCGGCTAGCATTATTATTTAGAGTTACAGTATCTACTGGGTGCTTCCTGTGGTAGCATTGTTGCACTCAATATTATCTGTGCCCAGTGATGTCAGGGGCCACAGTTGAGGCTCAATACATTTAAATAAGGTGACCACAAATGATTTAAGCAATAGTCTTGTCTTTTTGAACGATACAAAAAATCATGCGTATTTTGTCCATATTTAGTAAGCATACCTACTGATAGTCGTTTACTTGGTATGGAAAAAAGAGTAGACTGCTAGAAGTATGAAGTTATAGGACCTATCTTTCACAGGAAACAAATATCTTCAAGGTTGTTGCATTGTTATTTTATCCTTATTTAGTAAGTACATGCATGCTAATGATTACAAACTGGAAATGGAATTAAAAAGTATATATACCACATCTAAGTATACAGTCAGAAGGAAATATAAATCACTATTTAAACATGACTAGCTTTATGCCTGGGGAGTGTTAGTCACTGAAATATAAAAAAAAACCTTGCTTTGCAATAATTGTGTGCAATACTGAGAAAAATGTCTCCATTTAGCCATAAAGTAGATTTTATTTTGGAAAATACATTCATAAAACATCATAAGAGCATGAACCATAGCAAAGAATTCTCCTGACTAAATCCATATGCTTTGAGTTAACCCCCTGAGAATTGCTTCTACCATAATTCATTTATTTGTTTTATTCTATACAAAGAACATAATTGCAGGCAGTGATTCAAAAGAGAATCCTACTTATGTCAAAGTAAATGGTTGCAAGCAGATTTGTCATATTCCTTGACTATTGTTTGATTAATTAAGGTTGGTATATGGAATGATCTACTGACAGTGAAAAGCCTAGATATTGCTTGCTTGACTTTCAATAAAAGATAAGTTTAGTTCAGGAAACACGGTGGTGTCATGACAGGTACCACAACAATATCACTGGGTCATAAAAAAAATAAAATAAAATAAATGATAATAACAAAAATTAACATTTTTTTTATATACTGTATATAAAATATAATTGACAGTGTTAATGTATTGTATGTAGTATCAATTAATGTATATATATATATATATATATATATATATATATATATATATATATATTGCATATATTATATTGTTTTTATTATTGTTTGTTAATTTTAACTATTATTCATATTTTATATGCACTTACGTTTATGGTGCCGTGAGTCACACTAAGTGCAAGCTGGGTGAAATGGGGTTTTACTAATACTGCAGTAGCACCCAATTATATATTTAGCCATTGTTTTGTTAAACTGCTTGACTTAACCACTTCAAGTCCGGACACTTTCACCTCCTTTCTGTCCAGGCCAATTTTCAGCTTTCAGCACTGTCATACTTTGAATGACAATTTTGCGGTCATGCAACACTGTACCCATATTAATTTTTTAGCATTTTTTTGAGACAGATACAACTTTCTTTTGGTGATATTTATTCACCACTGGGATTTTTACTTTTTTTTTCTATATAAATGAAAAAGTCCAAAAATTTTGAAAAAAGTGTTTTTCTTATAAAATTTTGCAAATAAATAATCTTTCTTCATAAATCTTGGCCAAAATTTATTCAGTTATCTTTTTAGTAAAAAAAAAAATAACCCAAATTAGTATATAACCAAAAATTATAATTTTTCAAAAATGTTTTTTACATTTTTATTTTATTTTTTTATTATTATTTAAGTTTTTTTTTTTAACATACCGTCACCCTAGCAGTACAGTTTCACCATAGTGACACTGTACTACTTGTGGGGGGTGATGAAGATTTTTTTTTCCTTTTCCACTGATTGCTTTTACACCCATACAGGCTGTAAAAGCAATCATTTCTCCTTCTGTCTGGCTGCATTCTTGCAGCCATTAAAAAATACTGTGTGAGCTGTGATTGGTCATAGCTTGTCACATGGTACAAGACTGTTGTGAATAGCCCTGTACCATGTGACCTCTGTGATCATTCACAGATTTTACAGGTAGTAAGCAATGATGTCAGAAGAGACATCTTGCTTACTACTCTTCATGTGATCACTGATTGGCCAATCAGTGATCACATGATCGGGACCTCACACAGAGGTCCCGTACAATGTTCAGCAATCCGCTTTGTCCTCCAGAAACAGCGGGCACCCGATCACGGTGCTGCGCACTCCCAGGGAGCGCGCACAAGCAGGGAGCGGGGAGGATGTTTATAAACGGCCACCTGCTCCTGCACTGCTCTTGTCTGGCCATTTATATACATGGGCCGGACAGGGAGTGGTTAAAGAAGTGCACTTAGAGATCACCACTGCAACTATTTTTTTTTTTTGCATGATGACTAATGACTTTTTCAAAGCCCCGCAAAACAGTGATCTGGCAATGGTAACCAACAGAAAAAAATAACATAACACTGTAGGCTAAGAACATTTGATCAGAAGAGGAAATAATATGACCTCTGCACTGTATACAAAGTGTATGGAGATTTGTCTGTTGTTCAGGGGGTTCAGTGAACAACACCACTAATTAATGTTCAACTCAGCTAACATCCAGATGAAGGGCATAAAAAAGGATATAGGGTCCCCCAAAATTCATAAAAGACCCTTCACTTTAATTCAGCATTAGAAAAGGGATGGGATGAAATGTGTCAGTGAAAATCCCCTGTTATAATGTACAATAGAACTCTCTGAGAGAATCAATAGGGGCTATTTACTAAAATTGGAAAGTGCAAAATCTGGTGCAGATCTGCATAGAAATCAATCAGCTTCCAGGTTTTATTGACAAAGCTTAATTGAACAAGCTGAGTTAGAAGCTGATTGGCTACTGTTCTGTTGGCTCCAATCTAAGCATTGATAGTGTGATCTCTGTAACTTACAGTTGTGATGGGATAGCGATAACTTCAACCTCTGATGGACACCGCAGTCAGTGACTCAATGAGAATGACATCTTGTAGATCTTGTGAAGTTTATTGCATAAACTGAGAGAATCTTACAACAATGAAATTCCATAGGTCAAAAGAACATGCCGTTTCCTGCTCCATGCAATGAGGCTTACTGCAATGCATCTCTGGGAGAGGGGGAGGGCTATCTATGCAACATTAGCTAAACTAAAGAAAAGGGAGGAGCAAAGACAAAACACTGAAAACATTTAAAGGCATATGACAGTCAACATGACAGTCATGTGAAACATGACAGCTACCATGCACAGCTGCACCAGATTCTGCATGCACCAGTTTTAGTAAATCACCCCCAATGTCTCCAGTGTCTGAAGATGATAATGCTTGTTATAATAGATACATTTAAATCTTATAAACATCTGCAGTATACCTACCCTGCAAAGGAAAGACAGCGCAGGGAAAACAAATACCTGCTAAATTCTTATATCTCTTAGGAACTTCAGGAACAAACACACTAGCAATGACTGCTGTTTATGACAACCTCTGCCTACAAGACTACTTTTGAGTCCATTTAACATTCTGCCATTTTACCCAACCCTGATAAAGTGGGTTGTGTGGCCCCTGAAAAACATTGGATGTCTTTTTCCCGCTTGTAGTAACCAGTTGAACAATAAAGACTATGAATGCCCAAGGATTTTTTGACCTATAACACGAGCAATAAATTATTGACAAAAGTTTTTTCAATTATTGAAAACATAAACAATAGTTTTGATTGAAAATCTACTGTAACAGGTTGCCGATCAGCCACAGTACATATACTGCGGCAGGGAAGCACCACTGCACAAAATCACATATGTATATACGTGATTTTACATTTCAGGTAGGGGCATGCGCGAGGCGCGCAACCGCCCTACCCACGCTGCCGATTATGGCCGCAGGTGTCAATCACTGTGTCCTGCCCGGTGATTACCTGCTGGTGCCCAGCGCTTACCGGCAAACACTGACAGGGAGGATGGCTGCAGTGTTTACACTGCAGCTCTCCTCCCTGTCAGTTTGAGCAATCTGGTCCAGATATCTGAGCACAGCTTTCCGGATCAGTGTGGTACTGTGAAGAACACACCCCACACCCCCTAGTGAAACACTCCTTTCACACAGTTGACCCTTTGATTGCCTCAAAATGTTAATTCCTTCCTCCCCAGTGTCAGTGTTTTTTTTTTGCACTGATCACTGTATTGGTGTCACTGGGGATGTCAGTGACCCCAAGTCAGTTCCTCCACAGTGTCAGAATGTCCGCCATAAGTCGCTGATCGCTGCCATTATTAGTATATAAAAAAAATAAATTCCAGTATATATATCGCCATTTGCAGATGCTATAACTTTCATATAAACCAATTAATTTACACGTATTGGGATTTTTTTTTTAGCAAAGAAATGTCGCAGAATACATTTTGGCCTAAATTTATGACAAAATTTGATTACATTTTTTTACTGGATAGCGCAAAAAATAAAAGACCGCACAGTTGAATAAATACCACCAAAAGAAAGCTCAATGCGTGGGGAAAAAAGGACATACATTTCATTTTGGGGCAGCGTTGCATGACCTTGCAATTGTCAGTTAAAATAATGCAGCGCCATAACACAAACCGCTTCTGTAACCGCTTCCTGACCACCCTATAGCAGAAATACTGCTACAGGGCGGCATGGGTGCGCAAAATCACATATATATACCTGGTTCGCGCTCCCGTGGTTTTCACGCCCCTCCCAGATAGCGTTAGATTGCCCATCAGTACACCAGTAATCACATTTAACACCTTGATTGCCAGGAACAGGCTCATAAACAATAAACCTCCATTGCTCGTATAGTGTCTGAATTCACACACAGGCCCGTAGAGCCCCTAGTATCCTTCTGGATGTGCTTGCAAATCCCGATTGGCAGCCCACAAATTCTTCAGCACATAGTTGTCCCTCATTCACTGCACAACCTGAAATTCAGGTGGAAACAGCAAATTTAACTACTCCCCTTGATTTTTTGGAGCTGTTTTTCACAGAATATCTGTTTGCATTGATTGTGGATCAAAGCAATTTATATGCACAACAGTTTATCGCCACCAACAAAAATTAAAACCTTGCCAGACCATTCGCATGGAAACCCATTACGGTTTCCAGATTTACATTTTTGTGGAGCCTAACCTTCAACATGGGCATTACTAAAAAAAATGAATTGCTGTTGACCCAATTCATCATATGCCCGTGTTCTCTGCTGCCATGGCCAGGCATAGATATGAGAGTATAATGTGTTTTATGCATTTCAACGATAATAAACTCTGTCATCCTCAAGGTGACCCTGAATTTGACCAGCTCCACAAAATTCAGCCCCTCATAAATTACCTTAACCAAGAATTTGCAGATGTCTATACTCCCAGCAAAAAAATTTGCGTTGATGAGTCCATCATTAATTTTTCTGGCCGCCTTGCAGTCAAACAATTTCTCCCCAGCAAACGTGCCAGATTTGGGGTCAACATGTATAAGACATGTGAGAGGGCAACAGGCTATACATATAAGTTTTGGATTTCTGAGGGAAAAGATAGTCAAGTGGAGCCCCCTGGATGCCCAGACTACATGGGGAGTAGTGGCAAGATAGTTTGGAACTTGGTGTCATCCTTTTTCCATATGGGGTACCACTTATACGTGGACAATTTTTATTCAAGCGTGCCACTATTTAAACATTTGTACAATCTTGGAACTGGTGCATGTTGCACCGTGCGACCTAATGTGTGCCCACCATTAGAAGTGGGTGGATGCAGGGCAGTATATTCTAATGGCGGGCATACCACACACTTTTTCTGGTAGATATTTCTTCTCTTTCTCATTCAGTCCACAGGCTGCATACAAAAAAAAAATAAGGAGCATATATACCCAACAAGGATCAGCGACGTACTGGTACATCCCCGGACTTTGAATGGTTATATCAGGATGATGCCTACAGCTGCAGGCATCATCCTGGTATAATTTTTTTCAGTCAGCGATCGACTTTCATGTAAAAGCAATCCTAGTGGCTAATTAGCTGCAGGATTGCTTTTACAATCAGCAGGAGATGATACCCCCCCTCCCTCGCTGCCTTCCACGGCCTTCTCGGGCAGTCTTGTGCCATCGGGGGAACCTGAGAATGCAGCCGGTGTTTCTGCCAGCTAACCATAGAGCTGATTGGAGACCAGAATGGTGCCAATTATCTCTATAGTCTAAGAAATCGGAAGCTACGAGCATTTCATCACTTCAGTTTCGCAGGATATAAACAGCTCCATTTGTAAATTGGGAAAGCATCTGATCACACCGATCTTGGTTTGATTAGATAATGTAAGGGCAGAGGAGATATCCAGAGTCTGATAGACCCCAGATTTCTCAAAAAAGAATATATGACAATGCCTATTGAAGTTATAGGGGATATTTGCATTCCCTGTGATAGCATTAAAAGTGATCAAAAAAAAAATTAAAGGGACAGTGTAAAAATTATTAAAAAAATCAAAATAACTTTAAAAAAAGGTATCGCCATGAACGTCAGATCAAGGACAGTAATTCTAACAATAGACATCCTTTGTAAATCTAAAATGGTAGCTTGTAAAGGCTTTTAAAACGTTGCCTATGGATTTTAAAAATGTCTGCAGTTTGTCGCCATTGCAAGAGACATGCGCAGCTTTAAATCATGTCATGTTTGATATCTATTTACTCGGTATACCATCATCTTTTATATTTTACCAAATATTTGGCCAATATATTGTGTTTTTGTGCATTAAAAGTAAAACGTGTATTTTTTTTAAAAAAATTGCTGAAAAATCGCTGCACGAGTGCTATGTGACATACAAAATTGTAGCACCCACCATCTTATTCACTAGGGTGTCTGCTTTAAAAAAAAATATATAATGTTTGGGGGTTTAAATTATTTCCTAGCAAAAAATTTCCTGAACAAAAAATGTCAGAAAAGGCTTGATCTTCAGGTGGTTAGAAGAGTGAGTGATGTGTGGCATAATCTTCTAATTCTGGTCATAAAATGCCCTCACCCCCCAAAATGACCCATTTTGGAAAGCAGACACCCCAAACTATTTGCTGAGAGGCATGTTGAATCAATAGAAGAATTTATTTATTGTCATTTAAATGATTTACTGCTCACACACTCCATGGGTATATGTGGAATTACTCCCCAAAACACTTTCTGTTACTTCTCCTGAGTAAGGGGGTACCACATGTGAGAGACGTTTTGGCAGTCTAGTGGCGTACAGGACCCCAAAATCCAATAAGCACCTTCAGGCTTTTAAAGGGCTTTATTTCCTCATTACACTTCCTGACTTCCTGAAATGCCAGGATAGCACCAAACCTCCCCAAATGACTCCTTTTTGGAAAGTAGACACCCCAAGGAATTTAATAAGAAGCATTGTGAGTATTTTGCAGATCTCGTTTGTTGCCACAAGTTTTTGGAAAGTGAACAAACAAAACCAAAAATGTTTTTTCTTTTTTTTTTATATTTCAAAACCTTGTGAGAAAAAATTAGATCTGCAAAATACTCACCATGCCTCGTTTTAAATTCCTTGGGATGTCAACTTTCCAAAAAGGGGTCATTTGGGGGGAGGGGGTGGGGGGATTGGTGCTATCCTGGCATTTCAGGACCTCCAAAATTGTGATAGGTAGTGAGGAAGTGAAATGAGGAAGTTACGCACCTTCAGGCTTTCAAAGTGGTCATTGGATTGCAGGCTCCTGTATGTGGCTAGACTCCCAAAAAGTCTCACACATGTGGTATCCCCATACTCGGTAGAAGTAGCAGAATGTATTTTCGGGTGTAATTCCACATATACCCATGGCTTGTGTGAGAAATATATAATTTAAATTACAACTTTGTGTAAAATGTTTTTGTCATTTTACAGAAACTTGTGGAAAAAAAATAAATTTTCCATGGATTCAATATGCCTCTCAGCAGATAGCTTAGGGTATCTACTTTCCGAAAAGGGGTCATTTGGGGGTATTTGTACTATCTTGGTATTTTAGCGCCTCAAGAAATGTGATGGGCAGTCAGAAAGTAAAAGCTGTGTAAATTCCATTATCTATACCATAGTTTGTAGATGCTATAACTTTCACACAAAGCAATCAATATACTTTTTTTACCAAAAACATGTAGTAGAATACATTTTGGCCTAAATTTATAACTAACTTTGAGTTTACTATATATTTTTTATAGCCAAAAGTAAAAAATATTGTTTTTCTTCAACATTTTTTGCCTTTTTTTGTTTATAGTGCAAAAAATAAAAAGAGCACAGGTGATCAAATACCACCAAAAGAAAGCTCTATTTGTGTGAAAAAAAGGACGTAAATTTTGTTTGGGTACAGCATTTCATGACCGTGTAATTATCAGTTGAATTAGTGCAGCACCGAGTAGCAAAAAGAGGCCTGGTCATTAAGGGATGTAAATCTTCTGGAGGCCAAGTGGTTAAAGCAGGCCATACATTATGCATTTTTTTTCCTTAAACCATGGGTTGAAGGAAAGAAAATTGCTCGATTCCCCCATCATCACAGTAAGTGAACATGTGTCAAGGCAAAGTCTATCAGAATGTCTTCCAGTTAAATGAGCAATCTCTCCAACTTGAATAAACCTTCTGTCTTCATATAGATTAAATCCTTCACCAAACAACCACCAGATGTTCCATCGCTTGGAGTTTTTCACCTCACATCACATCAGGTCAAAAAACGCATGAGTCCCCAGAAATGGACATGCAATGGTGTACGTATCTGCACTACAGCATCTTCCTCCAGAGATCACCACTTCCTAAAGAGCTCCTCCTCCACTCCACATATATGATATGAAAGCTAGGGAACACATTAGTGCTTTATCCTTAAAACAATTTAATTTTATTAAAAACTTAAACAGTAGTCACTCACATTTTCTATGTGCTCATCACACCAGTTGTAATATACACATATAAAAACAACATGATCAGCAGAAGTGTACATATACCATCCTCCACTCATCTGCTGAGATACCAAATCAATTCATGTAGTGAGTGTTGTGACGTCATCAGCCCCTCCCCTACGCATTACGCCACAGGGTCACATGGCTTACTCAGAGGGATATGATTGGATGCCTCAACGCTCTGATGGTATATATAGAAAGGCTCGTGGCCATTTTCTAGTAGCCCTCATGTGTTTGACATTGACCAATTAGCCACACCTGTGGCCATTTTGCAATAGATCAATGGATAAGCTTGTGGCCATTTTCTTGTAGCCCCTCTATAATAACCTCAACCCATTAGTCACTCTTGCTAAACGATTTTTAAGAAGATCCTACAAGTGCAATCTCTCTTACCAGAATAATATTATTAGACTCCCTCATACCTAAATAAAAACAACATAAACATGACATGAATAACTTACACTATGTTGTCTAATTACATACAACCCAATCCACCGGAACACATAGAGACATATAAAAGAATCTCCACTGGCTGCTCCGGAAAGCATGTTAAAGAAGTCCTCCCACCCACTACCCATATGGATCTGGCATACCAGACCCCCTATAATTTAAAAACTATAAAAAATATAAAAATATTACAATCATAAATAAACATGCAATGTAGGAATGGAAATGCTAATCAAATAACTATTGGTCATCATACAAAAGACCCACTAATGACCCTCCCAGATTCATATAGCAACATGGACATATCTGTTTAGAGCATAATATGAAACTAATTATAATAATTATTAGACCTAACATTATAGGTAAACCTCCATGTTGTGAAACTACTCCCTTAGTATGGGGATAACATACTCTCGTCCTGTGCTGGAGTTACAGAACATCTTTCTCCTCTTGTTGTTATTCCTAACTCTAATGCAACTATAACAATGGCCACAAGCATAAAAGCCTTTTCCACCAAAAATTGTATATTTGTTGTTTTTATTATTCGGCGGATCAATTATATTATGGACTAATTATTCCTTAATTTTAGATGCTTTTTTATATACAAATCTCGGGTTAATAGGAAGATTAGTTTTTAAATATTTATCCTGATGGAGGATGGGCCAGTATTTACATATAATGCGCTCTACTTGTTTATACTGTAGGTTGTAATTCATGACCACTACTACTCCCCTATCTTCAATGTTTCTCTCATCTGCCAAAATATCAGTTCTACTCATGTTTGCCACTGATTGGCTCTCCTCCTTAAGACAAGCTAAATCATAACCTTTGTTGGCAAACATGTTTATAGGCAGGGGCGGACTTCCTTCTAATTCTTAGAAACTGTCCCTTTGGAATATTCATTAACCATGGTTTGTAGTGGCAACTATTATTTGGTATATAGGAATTTCTGTCTGTATTTTTAAAATATGTATTAGTAATAATACTACTCTCACTAACCAATACCTTCAAATCTAGTAACTGAACATTATTCTTACTAATATCCGCAGTTAACTGAATGTTCCTATCATTATTATTAAGACCCTCAATGAACACATCGAGGTCCTCCCGCCCACAATGCCATACAAGGATCAAGTCATATTGATTTCTGGTCTGGGATCTCAAAAAATAAATTTTCCCCCCATTTAGCCATGTAAATATTAGCAGCACTGGGTGCAACTTTTGCACCCATGGCAACTCCCTCCTTCTGTAAATATTTGTGATTATAGCAAAAATAGTTATGCCTTAAACAGAACTCCAAACTTTTTATAATAAATTTTTTGTGTACCTGAGAGAGATTATTGTTTCTATTAAGTATCCATTTAACCACTTCAATCACTCCTATGTGATTAATGTTTGTGTAGAGAGATGCTACATCTGCCGTAACAAGAACTGTATCACTAGATACCTCTGCTGATTGTAGAAGCTGTAATATGTGCTTGGTGTCTTTCAAATAGGCCCGTGTGTCCTGTACCATGGGTTGTAGGAAAAAATCAATGTACTCTCCTAAATGAGAGGATAGGGAATCTATCCCATTTATGATGGGCCTCCCAGGTGGGTTTTGATTATCTTTGTGGATTTTGGGAACGCAATACATCACTGGTATTTTACATATAGATGGTATTTAGTATCTTTCTTCATATTTGTTTAGTACTCCTTTTTTAACCCCATATTTAATAATCTTTTCTAGTTCTCTCTTATATTGTTTCCGCTTCCAATCACATATGAGATCGGACTGGAAATGGGAGCGGGTACCTGTCAAATTTGGGTACCCATTTCCGCCCCCACCCTCTAAAGGTGCCAATCCTTAATGGGAAGCGCTAAAAGACAATAAACGGTACTTATATCAAATGATGGAATTAAAAAATCAAGTGACTGAATGGTGCAAGAACCGTGTCAATGGTGGATGCATGTCTACATTATAAAAACGCATGAAACCAGTTTATATAAATAAATTGAAATAAAGTGAGCTCACCCCCTATGACTACGTGCGGTCGCGCGAAACACGTCAGGGGAGCTACGGAGTTGTGACGTCACGCCGCCGGCGCCAAGAGAGCCCCGGTGGCCATCTTCAGATGAGCGGCTGCATCACCTATGGCAGTGGATACTAGGCAGTGAGAGGCCCCTACCAAGACCAGACCATTGAGGGATCTTCAGTCCTCTGGAAATGATATTTCCTAATGCGCATTTTGATTGCGTATCTGGTGAGTGCGCAATCTTATCACTTTAATCACCATAGCACCAGACTAGACCACTGGACTTTGAAGATCATCCTCAAGAAGAACCCTCAAGGTTCTGTCCTTGGACCCCTTCTCTTCTCCATCTACACCTCCTCCCTTGGTCACTTGATAAACTCCCATGGCTTTAAGTACCATCTCTATGCTGATGACACACAAATCTATCTTTCTACTCCTCACCTCACCCCTTCAGTCTCCTCTCGCATTACTAACCTACTAAATGACATATCGGCATGGATGTCACTCCACTTCCTCAAATTCAATCTTTCTAAAACTGAGCTCATACTATTCCCTCCAGTCCGTACCCCCTGACTTCTCCATCAAGATCAATAATACAACCATCAGTCCCACCCCTCATGCCATGGTACTAGGTGTAATGCTAGACTTCCATCTGTCCTTTCAGCCCCAAATATAATCACTGTCCAAATCTTGTAGACTTCACCTCCGCAACATCTCCAAGATATGCCCGTTCTTAACCTCTTTAGTCTATCCTGAATGCTGCTGCCAGACTCATCCACCTTACTAACCGTTCCATATCTGCCATCCCTCTCTGACAATCCCTCCACTGGCTTCCCATTACCAACAAATAAAATTCAAAACATTAACAATTACATATAAAGCCATTTATAACTCTGCCCCAAATTACATCACCAATCCTGTCTCCAAATATCACTCAAACCGTCCTCTCTGCTCCTCCCACAACCTCCTGCTCTCTAGCTCCCTTGTTTACCATGCTCATCTCCAGGACTTCTCCAGAGCCTCCCCCATCCTCTGGAACTCTCTACCTCAATCTATTATATTATTGCCTACTCTGCCCACTTTTAGGCTGTCCCTGAAAACTTATGTCTTCAGGGAAGCCTATTCTTCCTTCAGCTAATAACGGAATCTTCTATTCCTTCTACCAGTCCATCCCCCACAGTTATTACCTTTTGTACCACCAGCCCCTTCCTCTTAGATTGTAAGCTCCAAGGAGCTGGGCCCTCCTAACCCTCTTGAATTGAACTGTATTGTTGCTGTATTGTCTCCCTTTATTTTGTAAAGTGCTGAGCAAACTGTTGGCGCTATATAAATCCTGTATAATAATAATAATAATAACATATAACAACAACTGTGAACATACATTAATAAAGTGAACATTTGTCAATGCAAAGTCTCTCAAAATTTCTTCCAGTTAAATGAGCAATCTCTCCAACTTGAATAAACCTTTTGTCTTCATATAGATTAAATACTCCACCAAACAACCACCAGATATGCCATCACCTGGAGTTTTTGACCTCACATCATGGCAGTTCAAAAAATGCCTGTGTCCCAAGAAATGGACATGTAATGGTGTACGTATCCATACTTCAGGTTCTTCATCCAGAGATCACCACTTCCTAAAGAGCTCCTCCTCCACTCCACATATATGATATGAAAGATAGGGAACACAATAGTGCTTTATCCTTATAACAACTAAATTTTATTAAAAACTTAAACAGTTGCCACTCACATTTTCTATGTGCTCATCGCACCATGTGTAATACACATATAAAAACAGTGTGATCAGCATAAGTGACTTTGCATTGACACATGTTCACTTTATTAATGCATGTTCACAGTTGTTGCTATATGTTCATTATATTTTGCACATAGAATTAGTTTTTTTTTTTTCATAAAGTTTATTAGGAAAGCACAGAGCATACACAAAAGTACATTGAGTACAAAGAGAAAATAATGAAAATTTCAATGTAAAACAAATAACAAATACCATACAGTGAGAGATGCTAAGGTAGTCAGACAGAGAAAACAATCTTGTGTCGCAGATTTGTTTTACATGTACACAATATTTCTTTTCTCTGATATTTAATGGAGTCTGAAAATGTAAGAATAGTTATTGTGTTGGCAATGTATCGGCCAGTGACAATGACAATGACCATAAGTGAAATAGTTACGGTGGCTTTATTATGATGGACTGGTCAATTTCTATGTCACAGCAGCAACAATAGGTTAATGGAATGAAGAACAACTATAAAATATATTCATAATAAAATCTTACCCTTTTGACTTATATTCATCAAAGCTTCAATATGTTGGCTTGTCAATTAGTACATAAAGTAAGGCATGTATTAGATTGTGGAATAGGTGTGATGGCTTTGTTTCTGACACTAGATGACAAAAAGTATAAAAAATAGAACTTGAGGTTAATAGTAATTTAGGAGCAATGACACTAAACATTTTCATCGATTTTCAGATGCAAATAATTTTCACTTTCTGTGAATCGCAACTAATAGATACAATATGTACCTTTTTGTGTTTTCTTTTTTTTTTTTTTTTCCCATAAAGTTTATTAATAAACTCAGAGCATACAATAAGTACAGGTAATACAAGGTATCAGACGGAAATACAATAGGAGGTAATACACATACAGCAAACAAAAAGATACATAGCAATACATAGACAAAAAATCAGACATAAGTCATCCCAGGGAAAAGAAAACAGGGGAAAAATGAGGACATGCAAGCGCAGGAACATTAAAGGCATATCTGGTCTCAAGCCCTTATTCAGCATATTGGAATCACAGCACTGGCAGGGTCGATGATATATAACCTCAGTTACCGAGCAGAAGCAAAGAGCAGGGCCAGTGAGTCAAAGGTATGCGTTGGAAATGTATACAGTAAGTGTGGAGGGGGGGCGCAAGGGCTTGTAGGATATGGCCTTGTACTTTTGATGAAACTGAGGTAACCCACTACAGGTTGCCAGCACGTGGGTAAAGGGTTTGGGAAAGGAGATATGTAAAAGTAAAACATATGCGCAGCTGGATTGCAGATAGGGTGTAGGGCTCCTATGAGTAGAGAAGTGTACCAAAATAGAAAGGGGAGAATGAAAGCTAAACTCTGAGTAAGAAAGCAGAGAAATGGGGATTAAGAATTTAAGAATAAGCATGAAAAAGAAGGGAAGAGAGGAGAAGAAGAAAAAAAAAAGGGGGGGTAGGGAGATGGGATGTTGGGGAAGGGTCGGATGGGGAGGAGGAGTGGAGGAGTAGGAGTTTAAGTAAGTCACCTTTACTCAAGACTCCCAGAACATGAGAGATATGCGCAACCCTGGCAGAGAAGCGAGCTGGGATAGTTGCAGTCGTAGCAGGGTGCCAAGCGCAGCTTGCTCCAGGCAGTACAGGACATCGAGACAAAGGACCTCAATCACAACCTTGAAAAAACAGAGAGCTGATATATCGCCAGAAACACTACGGGGTATCAGAGAGATTCAGAATCAATCAGCAAGGCCCATGAAAGAACGATATTCAGGGGTCATTTGGAAGTGAATCCAACAGGACCACGTATGAGAAATTTAGTAGGGTTATCCAGAGAAGAAGCAATCAGCTCTTCCATTTCAGCAATTCTGTTCAAGCGTATGAACCAATCTCGCACTGTTGGGGGGTGAACAGACCCCCAGAGAACCGGTAAGCAGAGTATAGCCGCATTAAGCATATGCATAGCCAGAGATTTGAAATATAGACATTTGGGAAGTGGAGTGTGGTGGAGGAGGAGTTGGGCTGGAGAGAACTCAATATCAAGAGTAGACACCGAAGAAGTAATCCAATGTACCTCCTGCCAAAAGGGCTGAACCATAGGGCAGTCCCACCAGATATGAAGAAGAGATCCAACAGGAGCCCCACATCTCCAACAATTACTAGGTCTGGATGGAATAAAATGATGGATTCTAGAAGGTGTATTGTACCAACGTGTCACCAACTTGTATCCGTTTTCTTGTGCCGAAACATTCAAGGAGCACTTATGAGAAAAGGTAAAGATTTGGTCCCAATCAGAGGAAGAAAAATCAATGTTTAAGTCTCTTTTCCAAGCTTTGCAGGCGGGAAGTGAATCAGAGGTTCTGCCACCAAGAAGAAGCAGATAGGTAAATGAAACTAAATGCCTCCGTGGTTCAGCCTTTGAACAGAGTGACTCAAAGGAGGTGAGAGGGCAGACCCATTTATGGCGATATGCAGGAGAGAGAAGAAAATGTCTGATTTGAAGATAGGCCCAAAAGGGAAAGGTTAGATCACCCATAGTACTTGCCAGGGAACAACAAGTCTTCAGCTGACCTTTGTGAAAAAAAATGGTTCGCCAATACTTGACTGTGTGGCCAATGTGCTGATGGAAAGGACATATGCATACTGGGAGGGAAGTCCAGATTGAGGCGAAGAAAAGTTAGTGGGTTGGGGGCATCCAAAATGGAGGCCTATTTACAGACTAAGCGAAAGGTTTTAAGGGAAGGACCGATTATTGGATGTAGGAGGAGGTCTTGAGGAATGTGTTTGGTCAGAAGCCACGGGGTCGATGCCAAAGGGGAAGTGGAACAAGAGTGTTCCAGCTGGACCCACGCTTTGGTGGTAAAGTGAATATTCCAATCAATTATCCTAGTAAGATGGCAGACCCGATGGTAAAGTTGCAGGTCAGGTAATCCAATCCCCCCTTTGGATTTGGGGAGCACAAGTTGGGAGAAGGAAATACGTGGCCGTTTATGATTCCAGAGAAAAAGAGAGCACATTCTTCTACATGAAACAAAAAAGGTGGGTGGTAAATGGATAGCTAAGGTTTGAAATAGATAGAGGAGGCATGGGAGGATATTCATTTTTAGTATAGCAGCCCTACCAAACCAGGAGAAGCATGGACGATGCCACCTAGTTAGGTCTGCTCGGATGGCACCCAGGGTTGGAAGAAAGTTTTTCACATAAAGATCAGAGAGGTTACTCATAAGCTGTATTCCCAGATAGGTAAGGGAGTCCGTTTCCCATTGAAACGGGAACTGTGACTGACAAAAGGAAACCAGGTCTGGAGGAAGAGTAATGTTTAAGCCATAGGATTTGGAATTATTAATTTTGAGGTTCGAGATATATTGAAAAAAGGAAAAATCTTTAAGTAGGTTGGGCAAGGTGATCCAGGGCTCCGTCGAAAACAAAAGCATGTCGTCTGCGTAGGCAGCAAGTTTGTATTCCTTGTTCGCCACAGAAATACCCCTGATATCTGAGTTTTAGTAACAATGGTTCTAGTGATATCACAAAAAGAAGCGGGGATAGGGGGCAACCTTGGCGCATACCATTCCTAAGAGGGAATGGATGAGATAGATGCCCATTCACACGGACCTGAGCCATTGGACCAGAATACAGTGCCATAATGAAATTGAGCATGGTGTTCCCTAAACCAATGGCCTGTAGGGATGCCTTTAAGTAATCCCAGGACACCCTAGCAAAAGCCTCGGCATCTAGGGAAAGAATAAATCCTGGACTGCGAGAATCGTGAAGCCGGTGGAGAAGGTTAAGAGCCTTGATGGTGTGATCCCTTGCTTCCCTTCCCAGGATGAAGCTCACTTGGTCAAGGTCAATCAGGGAGGGTAACAAGGGAAGGTAACAGTTGGCTAGGATCTTTGCATAGATTTTGATGTCTACGTTCAAAAGAGAGATGGGTCTGTAATTGGTAACCAAAGTGATATCTTTACCTTCTTTGGGGATGACAGTGATATGAGCTTCCAGGAGGCAATGATGTTGCGTGGAGGGTGAAGAGAAAGTGTTGAAGGCAGAGTGGAAGGGTCCACTCAAAATATCTAGAAACTCCTTGTAATATGCCACAGAAAGACCATCAGGGCCCAGGCTTTTACCACGTTTCATTTGCTGGACGGCTCGGGAGAGTTCCTCCGCCGTGATATGATGTTCCAAATCCTGAACAGTATCATCAGGTACAGTGGAAGGACTATAGAGGCGAAGAAAGTCAGAGATTAGGGTGTCTCTAGGCTTATTGACCTCAGAAGGGCGACATTCTGGAGGGAGATTGTATAATTTTTTCTAGTATTGCTCGAAGTGAGATGCTATATTCGCATTTGAGGTGGCCAGAGAGCCATCTGAGCCCCTAATCTTGTGAACCGTTAGACTCGACTTTTTTGTCTGGAGGGATCTGGCTAAGAATCTCCCGCTTTTGTTAGCAAACTCATAAAAAAAATTTTTGCGACAGAATGAATCTGCTCTTAGCTGCCTTGCCTAGTTCGTTTAAGAGCTGTGTGTGGGTGTCCGTAAGATCAGATAAAGTCGAGGAGGCCTGATTATGTTTGTGCGCCTTTTTGCAGGAATTTAATGCGATCTAAGAGTTGTTGTAAGCGAGTCTGTCTCTCTTTTTTACGTTTTGTGGCCATAGCTATTAGGACTCCTCGAATGATGCATTTATGTGCCTCCCATTGAGTTAACGAAGAGGTATCTGGAGTTTGATTGTTCGAAAAGTAGCCCGCTAATTGGGAGCGAACCTCTGCTTCATTGACTTAGTCAGAAAGAAGAGAGGCATCCAAACGCCATATCTTATAACGGGAATGTTTCTCTGAAAATCGTAATGTCATAGTGATAGGGTGATGATCAGAGAGGATAATCGGTTCGATGAAAGAATCATGAAGGAAAGAGAGGTCAGCTTGCGTGATAAAGAGGTAATCGATTCTGGAATATTTGTTGTGTGGAGGGGAGAAAAATGTATAGTCTTTGACATTCGGATGGAGGACTCGCCAAGAGTCGTGAAGTTGCAGATCTTGAAGTTGAGTGTGGATCTGTCTAATGGATTTATATGGCAAGAAAGAGCTTCAGAGGAAGAGTCCAATAAAGGGCATAGGGGAATGTTAAGATCACCTCCCAAGATGAGGATACCCGTCTTGAAGGAGGAGAGTGAAGAGGTAATGGAGCGGAAAAAGGATACCTCCGAGATAACCAGAGGGAGGTGCTTTGCAATCAAAATGGCAATGCCTTTAGATTTAGCATGAGGGTTAGGAGCATGATAAACTGTCGGAAAACGGGAGTTAGTAAGCTTGGGTATGGCATCGTGACGGAAGTGCATTTCCTGAAGAAAGACAATATCCGCTCTCTGTTTAAAAAGGTGCAAAAGCAGGAGAGAGCGATTTTCAGGGGTATTCAGACCCTTCACATTAATAGACAGAACTTTCAGCGAAAGATGCCCAGACAGGGAGTTGAGAGAAGGTATGTGTCAGGGATCTCCTCGATCCCCGTCGCGATGGTCCCGGCGCAGGCGCAGTGCACCGCCCTGTGCAGGGACACGGGCACTAGGTCCGGGCCGGCCGCGGCGTTCGAGTTCGCGCATGGGCAGTAGAAGCCGCGGCCGCCCGCTGGGCACCAATGGCAGCGCAGGGCGGGATATTTAAATGGCCCTGAACTGTCATTCAGTGCCTTCTGGTCTTTCCTGCATCCTGTGATTCTGCGAACCTGTGCCCTGTAAGTTATTGACCCGGATTGTACCTGACCTTGCTAATTTCTTCTGTCCTGACCCTTGCTTTGCCTGACCTCTCTCCTTGATGCCCCCTTTTGAATTTGACCTGCTGTTGCTGACCTGGCGTGTGACCCAACCATTCTCTGCCCGCTGCCCTGTACCTTACCGTCCTCTCTGTTACCGACCCGGCCCGTCTGACCTTGCTCATCCATCCATCCGCCCATCCCTCGCAGTGGGGTCTTCTAACCTCCTCATATCAGACTCTTTCCTGTGGGAGCCCTTGGCGCATACCACTACCACTGACGGACGTACCCAGTAGCCACGACCTGGTCTCGGGGGGCTCCAAGTCCATCCCCACCATCAGGGGCCCTGGTGAACAAGCACTCTGGGACTTAGATTCCGTGCGCTGGGGACGCCTATTCAGTGGAGTGCTAGTGGTACCGCCGGGTGGTCCCTTACAGTACCAGAAGGCCATGACTGAGTCTAGAGGAGGGCCCTCTCCGCTTGAGGAGATCTGCAGGCACCTATCTAATTTGATACAGGCCGTATCGGCCCTGCAGGACAGATGTCTGCAGATTGAGAACCAGTTCCAGACCTGCACTATATCCGTCCCTGCCCCACAGGCCGCGGTCCCAGCACCCCCGGCCGTAGCAGCCCCTGTGCCAGCTTCTGGGGCTTCCGCACCACTCCCGGCGGCCGAACCCCGAGTACCCTTACCAGAACGTTTCCACGGGGACCACACACGCTTCAGGTCGATCCGTGAGTCCTGCCTTCTCTATTTTGAATTACAACCACGAACCTTTGTGACTGAATCCGTGAAGGTGGGGTTCGTCATCTCCCTCCTGCAGGGTGAACCCCAAGACTGGGCCCACCGACTGCGGGGAAAGAATGACCCTCACCTAAGTTCGGTTGACAATTTTTTTGACGCAATGGCTATCCTATACGACGACCCACAACGGGCAGCTTCTGCTGAAGCTACTTTGTACACGCTCGAGGGGCGGAGGAGTACGCGTCTGAGTTTAGGTGTTGGATGGGGGACACACGCTGGAACGAGTTTGCACTTCTGCATCAGTTCCGTATAGGCCTATCAGAAGGCCTGAAAGATGAGCTCGCCCGGGTAGAGGTGCCTGAGACTTTAGAGGACTTAATTGCGCTGACCATTAAGATTGACCGTAGACTGCGGGAACGCAGGTTTGAGAAGTCCGGTCAGGGTCATGGAAATCCCTGGGGGTCATTTCAAGGTCCCAGCAAAGCAACTAGGCCAAACTTCCAGAGCCGGCCACCTGGAGATATCCCTGAACCCATGCAACTCGGCCTGGCATGGCCTAAACTATCTCCAGAGGAACACCAGCGCAGACGATCCCAGAACCTGTGCCTCTACTGTGGTGAAGCTGGTCATATGGTACGATCCTGTCCGCAGAAACTGAGTAAGTGCACCTCTTCTTCTTCCTTGTCCATTGGCAATGTTAGTCCATCCCAATACTTAGTGGTGCCCCTTTCCTTTCAGCTTCCAGAAAGGACCGTGGAGGTGACGGCCATAGTTGATTCGGGGGCATGCAGCTGCTTCTTGGACATTAATTTTGCTCACCAGCAGGGTATTCCCCTCCAATTAAAACAGAAAGGGTTCAATATATTTTTGGCCGACGGTTCAAGGATAAAATCGGGGGTAGTGAACCAGGAAACCCCCTCCATCGCCACTGTCATTGCCGGCCAGCACCAGGAACTCCTCCGCCTGGATGCTATAGCTTCACCCCTTTTCCCAGTCATTTTGGGGCTCCCATGGTTACGGGCCCATAACCCCCAAATTGACTGGGAGACTGGAGTAATCTCGTTCCCTTCCCCATACTGTCGGATACACTGCCGCACTTCGGGCCTGGGGGTCCCCCAGTTCCTCCTGTGCTCTGAGGGGGATGCCGATTTAAAACAAGTAATCCCTGCAGCCTACCATGAGTTTCTGGATGTGTTCAGCAAACGGGGAGCCGATACTCTACCCCCCCACCGCCCATATGACTGTCCCGTTGACCTGTTACCCGGCTCAGAGATTCCTTTTGGGCGAATCTTCCCCCTTTCGGAACTCGAATTGGGGGCCCTGAAGGAATATATCGAGGACAGCCTCCAGAAGGGGTTCATCCGCCCCTCCACTTCTCCGGCAGGTGCGGGAATTTTCTTTGTTGAAAAAAAGGACAAAACCTTAAGGCCGTGTATCGATTACCGGGAGTTGAACAGGGTCACAATAAAAAACCGTTACCCACTGCCATTAGTACCGGAGTTATTCCAAAGTTTAAAAGCAGCAGTGGTTTTTACAAAGCTGGATTTGAGGGGAGCGTATAACCTGGTTTGCATAAGGGAGGGGGACGAGTGGAAGACGGCATTCCGCACCCGCTTCGGCCACTTTGAATATTTGGTCATGCCATTCGGGTTGTGCAATGCTCCGGCCACTTTTGAATGATATTTTTAGGGACTTTCTGGATGTCTTTGTTATCGTCTATTTAGACGACATTTTGATTTTCTCCCCTTCTTTGGGGGAACACAGAATACATGTAGCAAGGGTATTGGGGCGATTGCGGCAGCATGGGTTATACGCCAAGGCAGAGAAATGTTGCTTCGAACAATCCAGCATTACTTTCTTGGGCCTGATTATCTCCACTGCGGGGGTCGCGATGGATCCTCAGAAAGTCGCTGCAATACTGGATTGGCCTGAACCCACGGACAGGAAAGGCATCCAACGATTTATCGGTTTTGCAAACTTTTACCGGAAGTTCATCAAGAACTTCTCGGGTCTGGTCTCCCCCATTACTCAGCTAACCAAGCTTGGAACTCAGTTCAGATGGACACCAGAGGCTCAGGAAGCTTTTGAAGCCTTGAAGAAGCTGTTCACCTCGGCACCCATTTTGGGTCACCCAGACGCCGCCCTGCCCTACATCTTAGAGGTGGATGCATCGGAGAATGCAGTAGGTTCCATTCTTTCCCAGCGGAAAGGCACCAAGGAATTGCTCCATCCTGCAGCATTTTTCTCACGGAAGCTTACCCCAGCGGAGAAGAACTATGATATCGGTGATCGAGAACTACTGGCGATCAAAACGGCGTTAGAGGAATGGAGGTACCTGCTGGAAGGCGCCGTGCACCCCATCTTGATATTTACTGACCACAAAAACCTGGAATATCTGAGGATCGCCAAGCGTCTATGCCCACGACAGGCAAGATGGGCATTATTCTTTTCGAGATTTAACTTCCACATTACGTACCGGCCTGGATCAAAGAACACAAAGCCAGATGCGTTATCACGTATGTACGAGGACGCCAAGGAGATCCCAATGCCCGACACTATCCTGTCCTCGGGTAACTTCTTGGCCCTTCAGTCGGACGTTCGTTCCAAGATAATGGAGGCGTCCACAACCATCTCTACCCCAGTCAGAGGGCCCCTCCAGAACAAGGGGGGACTCCTATGGAGGGAAGATCGGATTGTGGTGCCGGAGGAAGCCCGAACCCTGGTCTTGGGGCATTGCCATGACCACCCGATGGCGGGGCACTTTGGCCCAGAAAAGACCCTGGAACTTCTCCGACGCTCCTTCTGGTGACCGGACATGGCTAAAGATTGTAAGGGCTATGTAAGATCCTGTATCACCTGCCAGAAGAACAAGCCATCAAGAAACAAAGTTTGGGGTCTGCTGCGACCCTTACCGATTCCTGAACGACCTTGGCAAAAGATCTCGCTAGATTTTATAGTCGAGCTCCCGCCATCGCTAGAACTCACGGCAATCCTTGTGGTCGTGGACCGCTTATCCAAAATGGCATACTTCATTCCGTTGAAGAAAACCCCCTCGGCAGCTGAGACTGCGCGAGTCTTCATTCGTGAGGTGGTAAGGCTGCATGGGGTCCCCGAAGACATTGTCTCGGACCGAGGGGTCCAGTTTACGTCAAGATTTTGGAGAGCACTGTGCAAAGCCCTGGACATCAAATTGTCCCTCTCCTCTGCGTTCCACCCTCAAACTAACGGACAAACCGAAAGGACCAACCAGACCCTGGAGCAATACTTGCGATGCTACACATCTTTTACTCAAGATGACTGGATGCCACTTCTACCCCTAGCGGAATTCGCGTACAACAACGCTTGCCATTCAGCAACGGGGCAGTCCCCGTTCTTTGCCAACTATGGTTTTCACCCCGTCTTCCTCCCAGATTTGGTCTCGGAATGCCCGGTTCCAGCAACGCAAGATGTAGTAACATTTTTCTCCGCGAACAACAAGAAACTTCAAGAGGCCATCAGTCGGGTCCAGGAAGACTACAAGAAGGCATTCAACAGGAAACGGAGGGGAGATCTGGTGTTGCGGCCTGGGGAGAAGGTTTGGTTGGCAACATCCAATCTAAACATGCTTTGCCCTTCGAAGAAATTGGGACCCAAATTTATAGGCCCTTTTTGCATTAAGCGGATGGTCAACGAAGTAGCCTACGAACTCATCCTTCCTGACACACTCAAGATCCACCCAGTCTTCCATGTGTCCCTGCTGAAGCCAGTGATCCCAGATGCCTTCCCTG
Source organism: Staurois parvus (assembly GCF_062004578.1). Taxonomy (NCBI): domain Eukaryota; kingdom Metazoa; phylum Chordata; class Amphibia; order Anura; family Ranidae; genus Staurois; species Staurois parvus. Next base: position 1,952,402 of record NW_028318135.1, read on the forward strand.
AATGAGAATCTAGACCCCCGGAGGCCATAACGGTCGAGGGAGAAGAAGAATTTGAGGTAGAAACAATCCTGAAGTGCCGAAGGAGGGGGGGCCAGACCCAATTCCTTATCAAATGGAAGGGCTATGGCCCTGAGGACAATTCTTGGGAACCAGCCCATAATGTCCATGCACCCAGACTTGTCCGGAGGTTTTTTCGCGATCACCCGTGGTGGAGAGATCGGGTGGGCATCCGGAGGTTGCCCGTAGGGGGGGGCAATGTCAGGGATCTCCTCGATCCCCGCCACGATGGTCCCGGCGCAGGCGCAGTGCACCGCCCTGTGTAGGGACACGGGCACTAGGTCTGGGCCGGCCGTGGCGTCGAGTTCGTGCACGTGCAGTAGAAGCCGCAGCCGCCCACTGGGCACCAATGGCAGCGCAGTGCGGGATATTTAAATGGCCCTGAGCTGTCATTCAGTGCCTTCTGGTCTTTCCTGCATCCTGTGATTCTGCGAACCTGTGCCCTGTAAGTTATTGACCCGGATTGTACCTGACCTTGCTAATTTCTCCTTTCCTGACCCTTGCTTTGCCTGACCTCTCTCCTGGATGCCCCCTATTGGATTTGACCTGCTGTTGCTGACCTGGCGTGTGACCCAACCATTCTCTGCCCACTGCCTTGTACCTTACCGTCCTCTCTGTTACCGACCCGGCCCGTCTGACCTTGCTCATCCATCCATCCGCCCATCCCTCGCAGTGGGGTCTTCTAACCTCCTCATATCAGACTCTTTCCCATGGGAGCCCTTGGCGCATACCACTACCACTGACGGACGTACCCAGTAGCCACGACCTGGTCTCGGGGGGCTCCAAGTCCATCCCCACCAGCAGGGGCCCTGGTGAACAAGCACCCTGGGACTTAGATTCCGTGCACTGGGGACGCCTATTCAGTGGAGTGCTAGTGGTACCGCCGGGCGGTCCCTTACAGTATGTCCGGGAGAGTAAAGGAAACCTAAAGGGATGGGAAAGGGGGTATGGGAAAGAGAGAGAAGAGAGGAAAGAGAGAAAAAAAAAGGGGGGGGGTGGGGCAGGAGGGGGAGAAGAAGGGGGGGAGAGGGGAAGGAAAAGAAAAGAAATGAAAAGGAAGAGGGAAATGAGGGGAGAAAAGAGAGAGAGAGATAACCGGCAGTGGGGGTGTCAGGAATGGACTCAGCACTGGTGGTGGGACTCACCTGCCGTGTGGGCTGCAGTACCAGAGCTGACCAGCGGGTGCTCTCAGCAGCCAGAAGCTCACTCCTGCAATCAGCCAAACCTGGGGCTGATTGCAGAAGGTGTATTTAAGGCATGACCAGGCCTGTGATCTGGGCCTTGGTGTATGTTTTCCCATGAGCCCCTGTACCTGGTATCTTGTGTTCCTGCTTCATTGCTGACCCTGCTTGATCCTGACCTCTGCTGACCGTCTCCTGTTGAACCCCTGGCTTGCCTGACCATCCTTCTGCCTGATCCTTTGTACCGCGCTGCCCGTGAGTTACTGAACCCGGCTTGTGACCCTGACCATTCTCTGCCTGCTCCTTCGGTACCTCGCTGCCCGCACGTTGCTGACCTGACCCGTCTGACCACGCTAGCTACTCTGCCATCCATCCATCCTGCATGGATCCAGCCATCCCTGCTCACACCTTCTGCCTCTTCACATCAGGCTTTCTACCTGCACATACCTCTGGCGGATCCCTCTACAATGAGCAGGTGTACTCAGGGGCCGCGACCTGGTTCCTGTCTGCTCCAAGTCCATCCCCACCATCAGGGGCCCTGGTGAATAAGCAGACTGGGACTTAGACTCCGCGCCCTGGGGAATCCTATCCTGAGGACCGCTAGAGGTACCACTGAACGGTCATTACAGAACCCTACGGCCGGCCTGACCATTCCACCTCTCCAGCCCTGACTACGCCTGTGTTCCTGCACCTACTAAGATTAGTGGAAGGTTGGTTTGTTCACTGTGCGTTTATATATATATATATATCTGGGTGGCTAATCATAATTATATTGTACCTGAGGTCTGCGTTTCCCTGTGTCAGTCCACACCTTTCTGGTCACTCCTAGATTCCTGACATCGGGTAGACCAGCTGACCCACCAAGATACGGGAAGGAGAAAAGAGGAACAAGAAAGAAGAAGGGGTAGGAGGGAAATAGCAGAAAGAGGAACAAGGAATAAAAGGAGATGAGAGGCAGAGGACAAGGGAGTAAAGACGGCCAGAAAAAGTTCAGCTCTCAAAGCTCGCTGTGTGGGAAACGCGGTGGACCTAGATCCAAAATGAAAGAGTCTGCCGGGCCATGGACCTTAAAAAATGCAAGAATTGGGGAGGGAGGGTGAGCACAATTCGTTTGAATGAAGACATAGACGGGGGCACAACAGCCATTGTCCAACATAATGGGTGAAGTAAGACACAGCAACAAGCTTAGGGATATCAAGGGAAAATGTAATAAATGTCATGAGGGCAAAGAGGCTGAATATATATCATTAGGGCGTATAGTGGTGGAAGCATTGTATGTAGGGAAATGAGAAAATGCACATCAAAGTGGAATGCAGTCGTGGCATGATCTTATGAGTTGTGGTATCGTAGGTGTGCCGTGGTAGGGCCAGTGTGCAAGTCCATGCTAAAAATAAAACATCAGTGAGATGGAAAACCTGCATATCATTAACATGAAAAGCAAATCGTATCATAATCTGTTTAGGGCAAAAACATTGCAACATCACAAAAACAGCAGGGCAACCATTAAAAAAAAGCAACCATCAAAGGAAACAATTGGGAAAAATTAAACATAGTGCACCATTTCTTTTTGGAACCCTAAGGTATCTCTCATCTGTCCTAACTCTTCTCTTCCCGACTCCCTCTCAAAAACTCAAACCATCCATCTCCCACCCCACTCCCGTAGGACTCCACGACATTCTAAAAATCAAGCAGCACCTCGTGTCTAAAAAGAAAAAAATAGCGGTAGCTAGGCAAGGGGAGAGGGAAGAGGACGGGACCAGGGGGGAGCTCAGCAGAAACTCTGAATGATGGTTTCAAAACCTGTAAGCAGTAAATGTGGTTTAGATGGGTGTTATGACATGCGGTGAAGGAGGGGGCCGGACCCCGCAGGGAACAACACCTGGAGAGTGTAACAAGGTGATACTTGATTTCAAACAGATATGTAACATAATAATAGTATGGAAATGACATCCCGGGTCCCGGATCCCCTCCTACCCCCAACCCAGTCTCCCCCCACCATCCCACACCACCCCTGGAAAAGGTATAAAGGCGAGCTGGAGTATGAAACCTCTCACAGTAAACTCTAATGACGAACAGTAGGGATCATGGTCAGGGAAATACAGACAATATGTAATGGAGGGCATGGAATTCACCTCTGACCACTGCAAGATCATCAACAGACCCCTGGGAAGCCATACAACCAAACAGGGGCCGGGCATAGAGGGTCTGGAGATCCATACTCTCTAGAGACTCTATGCAGCAGACAAATCAGCATATACATTATAAACAGGGCTAGAGAAAGACTGTAGGACTATCCCCCAGGCTTCCATCAGAGGTAGTGAAAATGCAGCAATAAAAAGGCCGGTGACATGGAGGGTGCCTGCGGAGGTACATCAGGACTAGCGGTCCATTGAAGAAGCTGAGACGGAGAGGGAAAAGGTCTTCATGATCGATGAGGTGAATTTGGCAACATCTGCAGGGGCATCAAAAGACCTGGGCCAGGGCGGATGGGTTAGAGAGCAGAAAATGAAAGGGTGAAGGTGTCCAGTTAAGGGGCCAAATAGGATCCGAGGTGCTACCGACATGGTCCTGGAGTCGGATGAGAGGGATCCGGTAAGATCATAATCTGGATAAGTATTGCTGATGAGAGAAAGTCAGGGAAAAGATTGAAGAAAGGCCTTTAGGCATCATGGCGGGGTCTGCGATGTGCAGGAGAGGCCATCGGGCTGTTGTTGGTGGTGGAGCCTCTGGCAGGAAGTCTCGGAGGAATGGAAGGGACCGATCGGCGGCGGCAGAGATGGGGGCCTTGCCAATCCAGTCACTTGGTACTCGACCAGATTCAGTAGCATTTGGAAGACTCTAAGATCTGTATCAATCTGGAAGCTCAACTAGAGGAATGTCCAGTGCGGAACAGCAGCTGGGGAGATCCTCTGGAACTCGCAGGTAGGCTGTGTGCCCCTGAGCGTGAGCAGAGAGACAGAATGGAAATCGCCACCTGTATGGTATGTTATGAGAGCGAAGTGTGTCCAGCAGGGGGCGAAATTCTCGCCTTTGTTGCAAGGTTATGGAAGAGAGGTCCTGGAACAGGTGTATCTCATTACCCTGAAATAAAAGGCGTCTTCTTTCTCTGGCCCTTCTGAGCATGTCTTCTTTGATTGGAAAGCTGACCAAGCAACACACCACATCTCTTGGGGGGTCAGAATCTCTGCCTGTGGAGCGAAGCGCTCTGTGTGCACGTTCCAGATCAATGGGTGCAGCAGGTGGACGGCCCAGCAGATCATTGAAGATCGCAATTACTGTTTTGGGGATGTTGCTCGGCTCCACAGATTCAGGCAAGCCACGTAATCTTGCTTGGGCATATATGCTCTTTTTTACCGGCAGATGAAAAATCTCATCCAACAGCACTGCACACATTTACTTATGTATATTCTGAGAGCAAGACCCTGTTGCTGTCAGAATAAACAGATTGGTGCTGCAGCTTAATAGCATTCCTGCAAAGAAAACAGCAATGGTTAACAATAAAACAGTAACAATAAAACAGTGGCTGTAAAACCATAACAGTAAAACAGCAACTCGACAACAATAAAACAACTATTTTTGTTTTTTTGTTACTTTTTATTTTTTGTTTTTTTTTTACTTTTTAGTTTCTTTTTACTTTTTTAAACTTCCAAATGTTAGGGTCTCCCAAAATGTGATAGACAGTTTCCTGACTACCTAATATCTACTGTATGGTAGCAGTCCTTCCAGAGACCAGGCTAGCCAGGACAGAAGGGACAAAAAGTGTGTCATGCCAAATTCTGTGTCTGCTACAGACACATCTATTTTGGGGTGTCCTTTGGGTTAAGGTACCGGGATGTTGGCAAGGTTTGAATTTGGGTTTGGTGATAAATTGTTGTGCATATAAATTGCTTTGATCCGCAATCAATGCAAACAGATCGTCCGGGAAAAACAGCTCCAAAAATCACCAAGTGATACTGCAGTGCTTGTATGTATAAGACCAGGCTGTACTAGGCCACTGGTGCTCACCAGTTCACCAAAAGGTAGAGCGGCACTAGTACTGGCACATTTCTGCATATGAGAATCATCATGCAATTGTACCACCTCAGCAACCTGGGAACGGGGTCAGGGGCGCATGACCTTAGCAGGGACCTCTACTCCATCATCTGAGCTATCTGTCAGGGTGCCGCTATTGTCTACAGGTTCGTATTCTGAGACTAATTCTGTCAGTGAGGCTTCCCCTTCACTCTCACCTGACCTAGTCAGAATCCTGTAGGCCTGTTCACTAGAGCACCTTCCGTTGGACATTTTGGCCACTAAATTTATAGGTATCTAGTGTGACTCATGGGAAAAAGAGCACCTGGCTGTCAGAGACTGCTTGAACCATTACAAAAAAATCTACCTGCAAGTGCTAGCAGAGATCAGGCCTGATTCTGCTAACACTGCGGTTTTGTGTGCAATGTATCAAGTGACAGTGATCTACTGACACTTGCTGGGGGAGAAGGGGAGGGTAAGAGTATGTGCTAAATGCAGGTGCTGGCAGGTGCCTGGGATGATCCCATTAATGCTGCATTTTTGGGGACGCTATACTATTGTGAACGCTGGTATAATTCTGATCTGATCAAATCAGTTTAGACACTATACTAGCAATGGCGTTTTATTGTATGTGTGAGAGTGTTCCTGGCAATCAAGGGGTTAAATGTGATGACTGGTGTAGTGATGGGCAATCTGATGCTATCTGGGAGGGACGCTAACTGACGCTAACACTATCTGAAGTTGCTGATGACACAAATACAGTGATCAGTAAAGAAATGCATACACTGTACTTGTCAGTGAAGAAGAATTTCGCAGCTGCACACACGTGCACATGCTGACGTGCACAGACGGGCTATTTAAACCCCTGCTACAAACAGAATGGTGCCTTCTGGTCTACTACTTCCTGTTTCCTGTATCCTGACTCCTGTGATCCACTTGCTTGACTGACAATGATTGAACTCCACCTGCACTGACCTGGTTCTCCTTTAACTATCCGCTTGCCTATTCCTCTGTACCTGATCTGTCCGATCGATCCTGACCCGGCCTGCCTGTCTATTCTACACTGTCTGTGACTATCCTTGGCTACCAGCTGACACGGTCATCTGTGTCCAGAGTACCGGTCCAATGGAGACCGAGGACCTGGGAAATGCCCCCAAACAGGGTGAATCGTATGCTGCCTACAGAGCATGTGTGACGTCTCATGTGACCAGGATCAAGAGGGAGGAGGAGAAGCTGAACAAGCTAAAGCTGGATTTGAAGAGAGTGAAGGCGAGCTACGAGAGAGTATGGAGTACTAAGAGGCAACTCATGTGGCCTGAACTTGACTCCATGGAGCTGGCAGTCTGCCGGCAAAGCTCTTATGTGAGTACCCTGAAGCAAGCCAGTGGAATTCTCAAGGAGAAGTACTCCAACAAGGAGCGTTTCAAGATGGCCAGGGAGCGGCCACTAGCCGCAGTAAGAGGGCAGCCTCTCAGGGGACCAGTTGGATCAGCTGTGACAGCTATGGAGGAAGTCCCGGAGCAAGCTGGCAGAGAGAAAGGAGGAGGAAGTGCAGGGATCCATCCCTGCTCAGCAGCCCATATCGCGACACTGGCGCTGGACGCAGGCCCCGTCCACTCCAAGGTACCGGCTCCGGGCGTAGGTCTCGCTCACACTGAGGCTTCGGCTCTGGCAACAGGCTCTGTCCCCTCCAAGGTACCGGCTTCGGCCGTAGACCACACCCACACTGTGGCTTTGGCTCTGGCCTCAGGCCCCGCCCACACTGCGGCCCCTGCTCTATCCTCCCCCCTAGCCCCCCAGCTCCTGATGTAGGAAGAGTCTTGAGCTACTCAGCTGCCTTTAGAGGGGGAGGGAATTCTGTGAGTGCGCCTGTGGCGCAGGGTGTGGGATCAGGGGTGCAGGCACAGAGGAGAAATGTGGTAAAGCTGCGGTGGGAGGGTAGGAACCTCCCCCCATCAGAAGGGAAGTAGTTGATAGAATAATTGAGATGGGTTCAGAGCTGCTGACATTTTTGCTTTCATAGCTCCAGTAGGGACGGGGGAGTACGACATCTCCTTCCAGAGGGCTGAAGGGCTGGACACATTCTGGATGAAATATGAGCATGAATGTAAAGGGACCCCCAGACTTGTACCAAAGGTGGTGTCCAGACAGGCGTTGGTTAAAAATGTAACTATACTGGTATGTAACGAGTCGATCCCACCGGCGGATATAGCAGTGTTGCTAGGGAGGTGTGGGGATGTACTAGCCCCCCTTAAAAAAATAGTGGATGATAGGGGAATTTGGACTGGGGGGTGGACTGCTAAAGTTATATTGCATGTGGAAGAAGGCCGGGTGAAACATCTACCCACATCAGCCTTTATTGGTAGAGACCAACTTATTATTTTCTATGCCGGGCAACTGAAGGTCTGCCACAGATGTGGCAATAAAGGGCATTTCACTGCAACTTGCGAGGTCCTAAAATGCTCGCTGTGCCAGGGTATCGGTCACACAGCCCATGAGTGCAATCTCATTTGGTGCAATCTGTGCCTACAGTTAGGGCACTTGTACAGTCGGTGCCCAGTGGCACTTCATAATTTACCTGGGCTAGAGGAAGAGCTGGATAGGATGGAGGCCGAGGAGAGGGGCACAGAAGCTCCTCCCCCTGGCAATTCTGCCAAGACAGGTACCCAGGTACCTGTAACATCTACTGTGTCCCCTAGGGTGCCTGTGACTGTCCCCTCTGTAAAGTCTCCTCATGTCTCTGTGTCTCCCCAAGTGTCTCCCTCAGTGTCGTCTACCCCTACCCCCTGTGCCCCCTGCCCAGAATATGTGAAAGAGTGTGCCCAAGGCGCCTTCTGTAACACCCCCTCCAACTTTACTTCCACTCCGTCGTCAAGACCCTGTAAAGGGCAAGGCGGTTTCTGAGGGAGGTCAAGGGAGGGTGGATCAGGCGATTCCTGATCCTGGAGGAAATAGGTCAGATAGAGTTGAGAGGGAAAGATGGTCGGTGGTGGGGAAAGGGAAGAATAGGGTGGTGTTGACTCCTGCATCTGCCATATCCTCTTTGGAGGTGGAGGAGATGAATTTATCACCAATAGGTTTGGGATCCTTTCAGGGGGTGGGAGTGATTCTGGTGATGCCCTTTCCCCTATAGAGGATGTGGAGGCAGGATGTAAAAAAGGGACAGGTCTCCGGTTAGGCCGAGGAAGGCTAAGGTTAAGAAACGACCATATCAATGATTGGATAGGGTCATAAAGGCCTCTTTGCCTGATAGGCCATAAAAGCCTGGATTAATGTTCCTTACGGTATGGTTTTATGGGTATTTTCTGATGCAGTAAATAGGCCATAAAGTCCTGATATTTTGCCTGATGGGCCCAATGGCTTAGTTACTGCTTTGTTTCTTTTGAATATTTTGTACATATTATTTGTTTTATTATGTATAGGACCATAAAGGCCTCTAGTTGCTTTTTTTGGAGACAGCCATAAAGGCTTGTAGTCCTTCTTGCTTATTTTTCCTGTTAGTTAGGATGGTGATGTAACCAGATAGTTTTTTCTATTTAGTTGTAACCAGAAGTAAGGATTTTTTATTTATTTATTTATTTGTATATATTTTTGTAAAAAAATGTTTTTGTTGCTGGTTGCAAGATTCTTTTAATAAAAAAAATCTCCAGCTATCCTCCAAGCCAGAACCCCGGTGTTAATCACTCTTCCACTGTCCACACACCCCCACACCAGACACACCACAAACGGTAGCTTGCCACCACCCAACAGTTTATCCACAGAACGGTCTGTTGGGACACCACACACACACAGATCTCCGTCTGGCAGATTTGCTACCTTTACAATCTGCACGCAATCTGCCAACACACAGTGCAATTGCATACAGATAGGCAATGAACTTGACAGAGCATTTAAAGATACTAAAATACAATACAATACAATACAATCTCTCCAAAGATATGAGCCCATGCTTAAATACCCTGAAGTCACTTAATAATTTTATGATTTAATATCCCAAAGTGGGCAGTGCATAAAATATGTACAAAGTATAAAGACTTACAGAAAATACAAGAAATACAAGACACACAATTGGCTATTGACTATAAAATAAAAGGGAATAAAAAACAGAAATAAAACTTTTACCAAGATTTATCCTGCGACTGGAACAAGTCAGAGAAAGTGAGCGATCCGTCTGTCAATAAGGACGGGCTCCATACGAATCACAACATCCATACCTCAAGTCCTCAATTTATGGCAATATGGACGTAGGATGGACATGAGTCCTTGGCCAATTAACCCTGGGGGGTGTTCCTGTACCAGCCTACATGACGTTCTGGGTGCTGAAATGCCCAAAATTGATTGGACCAGGAACGGTTTGAATCACCAAGTAAGGGATTGAATTTCTGACACCAGCGCATCAGTCCGATCGTGACAGTACCAATCACTATTCAGCTGTCGCAATCCGGGGCCGCATAAACATTTCCTGCATTTTTCTGGCATTCTACATAGGCCACAAATACGGTTTTTACATGCAGATGTAGCCCACAGAGTGCCCAATCAGAAGAAAGTATTTTCATCTCTCTGCAACTAATATTTTAGCTTTTATGAGAGATGAAATCTATTCCCTTAATCTGTGATATACAGGTGAAACTCAAAAAATTTGAATATTGTGCAAAAGTTCATTTATTTCGGTAATGCAACTTAAAAGGTGAAACTAATATATGAGATAGACTCATTACATGCAAAGCAAGATAGTTCAAGCAGTGATTTGCCATAATTGTGATGATTATGGCTTACAGCTCATGAAAACCCAAAATCCACAATCTCAGAAAATTAGAATATTGTGAAAAGGTGCAATATTCTAGGCTCAATGTGTCCCACTCTAATCAGCCAATTAAGCCATAACACCTTCAAAGGGTTCCTGAGCCTTTAAATGGTCTCTCAGTCTGGTTCAGTAGGAATCACAATCATGGCAAAGACTGCTGACCTGACAATTGTGCAGAAAACCATCATTGACAACCTCCATAAGGTGGGAAAGCCTCAAAAGATAATTGCAAAAGAAGTTGGATGTTCCCAAAGTGCTGTATCAAAGCACATTAATAGGAAGTTATGTGGAAGGGAAAAGTGTGGAAGAAAAAGGTGCTCAAGCAGCAGGGCTGACCGCAGCCTGGAGAGGATTGTCAGGAAAAGGCCATTCAAAAGTGTTGGGGACTTTCACAAGGAGTGGACTGAGGCTGGAGTCAGTGCATCAAGAGCCACCACACACAGACGGATCCTGGACATGGGTTTCAAATGTTGTATTCCTCTTGTCAAGCCGTGCCTGAACAACAAACAACGTCAGAAGCGTCTTACCTGGGCTAAAGAAAAACAGACCTGGTCTGTTGCTCAGTGGTCCAAAGTCCTCTTTTCTGATGGGAGCAACTTTTGCATATCATTTGGAAACCAAGGACCCAGAGTATGGAGGAAGAATGGAGAGGCACACACTGCAAGATGCTTGAAGTTCGATGTGAAGTTTCCACAGTCTGTGTTAATTTGGGGAGCCATGTCATCTGCTGGTGTTGGTCCACTGTGCTTCATTAAGTCCAGGCTCAACGCAGCCATCTACCAGGAGATTTTGGAGCACTTCATGCTTCCTTCCGCAGACGAACTTTATGGGGATGCTGAGTTCATTTTTCAGCAGGATTTGGCACCTGCCCACACTGCCAAAAGCACCAAAACCTGGTTCAATGACCGTGGGATAACTGTGCTTGATTGGCCAGCAAACTCGCCTGACCTGAACCCCATAGAGAATCTATGGGGCATTGCCAAGAGAAAGATGAGAGACATGAGACCTAACAATGCAGTAGAGCTGAAGGCCGCTATTGAAGCATCCTGGTCTTCCATAACACCTCAGCAGTGTCACAGGCTGATAGCTTCCATGCCACGCCGCATTGAGGCAGTAATTGCTGCAAAAGGGGCCCAAACCAAGTACTGAGTACATATGCATGCTTATACTTTTCAGAGGTCCAATATTATTCTATGTACAATCTTGTTTTATTGATTGCACGTAATATTCTAATTTTCTGAGATTGTGGATTTGGGGTTTTCATGAGCTGTAAGCCATAATCATCACAATTATGACAAATCACGGCTTGAACTATCTTGCTTTGCATGTAATGAGTCTATCTCATATATTAGTTTCCCCTTTTAAGTTGCATTACTGAAATAAATGAACTTTTGCACGATATTCTAATTTTTCGAGTTTCACCTGTACTTTAAAGCTCCCCAGACACATCGGAGCCCCCCTGGTGTCATGAAGCTGAAATGTCTGTGTTCCTCTTTTCAACTTCAGGAAGGTGGCAAAGTCTGATTATAGACAAATCTTATTGGCTCCCAGGTGTCACTTCCAGCCTGGAAGCTGCTGTCTTTTCAGATGCTAATGGGTGAGCACATGTCTCTGAATACCTATGACTGAATATATGACTAAATATATCTTTAATAACAAGGAATGAACTAAATTTACAATTGCATATTGCTACTGATCACATCTCAGCTACTGCAGTAGTGTTCCCTGAAGATGTACTGTTGCATGAAACTCTTTTGGATGAAACTACGGCCATGTCCAGTTCTGGGACCTGGCAGCCATATTAGTGAGTGCACTCCTATTGCTTTATTGTTATGTTGCTGAATATGGCTGTTTTTCATCTTTAAAGCTTTAAATGCTTTTTTTCCACCTAGCTCTTCTCAAGTGTGGATGGTTCACTCTGCTTCTGTGACTGGGGAAATTTTACAGAGGTCTCTGGCTTTAAGCTTTACATGCATTGTTTGCTGCTCAAATTTATGCAGCTTGAGAGTTGGTGAATGTGCATGGAGGGTAGCAGTCCTCTGGTGGAAGAAATACACAGACACATGGATATAGTCAGTGGATTTTATTATATTACACTACATGATATTTGTTCTTAACGGGACAATCACATATATATTCACTTGTACAGTATATATGGTGTACAATTTTGTTTTTGTGATTCCTTTTTTTTCCTTTCACTTGTTGGTTTGTTTTTTTATTTCTTATATTAGCACTGCACCCTATATAAGTTTATAAATTTTGGAGGTTTATGAATATTGACCTGCGTTGCTGGCTGCCAGCATTATTCATTCTGACGCTGACCTTTATTTTGCATACTGTTGTCCTCTATTTGGTGAAAGAAATACAAGGACAAATGGATATAATTAGTGAACTTTCTTATAATATATTACTGGTATATGATATTTGTTCTTACAGGGGTAGTCTCCTATATATTCACTTGTATTATTGGTGAAAGTTTTTTGCGATACGTTTTTCTTGTGATTTATTTTTGCTTTTCACTTGTTGGTTTGGTTTATTTTAGAATTTGTTGATGCACCCTATATAAGTATAAAGGATGGAAGTGTTTGAATTGTATAGACACTAGTCTTTTTCTCTCATAACCTTTGTAACTGTATGAAATAAAACTGTATGAAATAAAATGCTTGTCTTTCATGCTAGATCTTTGGAAAAATACACATCACAGTCTGTATTTGTTGTCCATCAACAACTAATACCTAATAGAACTATAGTTTGTGTTATAGGCAGTATATATAATTTTAAATACTATGGTATAGAAAGCTGATAGTCTGATTGATTGAGTGACTAAAGTTTAAGGGACAACCAATGCTACAACCAAAAATCATATTTGTGAGTGACAGTAAATTTAGTGAGATATTTCTTTGAATTATAATGTTTACTTAATGTCTGTCTGTTGTATTACATACAGATAGAATGACTCCAGTAAAATAATTGAGGCACTGACCTTTCATTTGAGCATCATACTTTTTGGATTGGTTCCTTGGGTTATCACTTAAGACCACTATTTTCTTAAGGTTTTTTTTTTTCCAATTAATTGATATAGATAGTGGTTTCTTCGCTACACAGCACCTCAGGGGAGGTAACTTCAAAGCTCAGATACTTACTACCACTAGGAAGCTTCCAGGAACAGCTCTCAGGAGCACTCAGAGGTGCTCTGGCTGAGAGTTCCATACCTTCAACCCCTTTCTACACAAAAAACCCTGCATTCACCTTCTCATCTCCAGGTTAGCATGGATAGTTCTCATTCACCCAATCAAGCAACTTGTTCAACAGCTGTAGTACACTGAACTCCTCCACCCCATAACCATTTACTAGTTCCCCTGATTGGAGGATAATATTTTTTAGAGATTTTTGTTTTGAAACTCCATGGCAAAAATAAACATGAACCATTCTTCTTCTTTCTTTGTACATCCTTCAGCTGATATTAACTGTTAGAAATGTGGCAAACAATGAAGTATAAAATAATTTTCTCCTATACCCTCTTTTTCTCTCTTTCTCTTTATGCTGGAACTTGCTGTCTGTCATTAAAATAAGGCACCACTGCTAAAAATGCAGGAAAAGTTTGGGAAAAGTAATGTGGTACATCTCTGAAATACATTCACATTTCCCTATATTTTTCCCCATGTTCCCATTTCTATTTGAAATCACAAAGTGGTGCCTTTGCTACATTGAAATCCCAGCCAACATTGTCAGCTCTTGCTCTTGCTTTGTCCTTCACCCCTATTTGTTCCATTTTTCTTCATCCTTCTCTATCCCAGATATGTACATCAATTTCTTTCCTAGCAAAACAATGCTGAGGAAGAGCCTAAACACACACTTTGTATGAGGAAAAGGTTCTTGAGAGATGTAGTTTTGGGAGTGTGCCTATGTAAATAAGAACTGAACTCCCAACAGCTGCTTCTGCAAAAAAAAAAAATTTAGTCCTGGTAATGACATCGCAGGGAGTAATAAAGCTGCTTCTTGCTATAAATACAACATAAACAAATATATATATACACTGCTCCAAAAAATTAAAGGAACACTTTTTAATCAGAGTATAGCATCAAGTGAGGTAAACTCCTGAGATATTGATCTGGTCAGTTAAGTAGCAGAGGGGGTGGTTAATCAATTTCAGCTGCTTTGGTGTTAATGAAACTAACAACAGGTCCACTAGATGGGCAACAATGAGACAACCCCCAAAACAGGGATGGTTTTACAGGTGGAGGCAGCTGACATTTTTTCCCAACTCATCTTTTCTGACTGTTTTTCACTAGTTTTGCATTTGGCTAGGGTCAGTGTCACTAGTGCATGAGGCGATACCTGGACCAGTCCAACTCCTCCAGGATGGCACATCAATACGTGCCATTGCCAGAAGGTTTGCTTTGTCTCCCAGCACAATCTCAAGAGCATGGAGGAGATTACAGGAGACAGGCAGTTACTCTAGGAGAGCTGGACAGGGCTGTAGAAGGTCCTTAACCCATCAGCAGACCGGTATCTTCTTTGTGCAAGGAGGAATAGGATGAGCACTGCCAAAGCCCTAAAAAAATTACCTCCAGCAGGCCACTGGTATGAATATCTCTGACCAAACAATCAGAAACAGACTTCAGTGGGCCCTGTGCTCACTACCTGGCACCACAGAGCTCGATTGGCATTTGCCATTGAACACCAAATTTCGCAGGTCTGCCTCTGGCATCCCTGTACTTTTCATAGATGAGAGCAGGTTCACCCTGAGCACATGTGACAGACGTGAAAAGGTCTGGAGAAGCCATGGAGAATGTTATGCTGCTTGTAACATTGTTCAGCATGACCATTTTGGTGGTGGGTCAGTGAAGGTCTGGGGAGGCATATCCATGGAGGGACACACAGACCTCTACAGGCTAGACAATGGCACCCTGACTGTCATTAGGTATTGGGATGAAATCCTTGGACCCATTGTCAGATCCTATGCTGGTGCAGTGGGTAATGGGTTCCTCCTGGTGCATGACAATGCCCGGCCTCATGTGATGAGAGTATGTTGGCAGTTCCTGGAGGAAGAAGAAATTGAAACCATTGAATCACCCTCTCGCTGTTTCATGTTTCAGTCCATCTGATGCCGCTGGGTTGTACCTCAGACTGTCCAGGAGCTCAGTGATGCCCTGGTCCAGATCTGGGAGGAAATCCCCCAGGTCACCATTCATTGTCTCTTTAGGAGCATGCCCATGTCAGGCATGCATACAAACATGTGGGTGTCATACAAACTATTGAGTACCATTTTGAGCTGCTGCAATGATATTCCAGCAAAATGGACTAGCCTGTTGCATCATTTTTTCACTTTGATTTTCGGGGTGTCTTTGAATTCAGTCCTCTGTAGGCTGACTTTTATTTCTATCAAATGTTGGGACATCCTTACATTCCTAACACATTACCCAGTCCATATCAGTATACATATCCAGCATGATATTTTTCGCCACTGAGATCTGATGTGTTTTCAAAGTGTTCCTTTAATTTTTGGAGCAGTGTATATGTATATGTGTGCATATGCAGCTACTGGACAGATTATCCCACTCTCTTCACACAGCTGAAACACCAAGGAAGCTTTTACATGCCAGTTTGCAGTGACAATCTGTGGCTCTATATCTGGAAGATGATCTGTACTCTACTTGCTCAAGATCAATTGGAATTTTGAAATATCTTGCCTGTCCCCCTGATGGCGCCCTCCGGGGCCACTAATGGAGGCAAAAAGGGTGGCGTGCTTTCCCTTCCCCTACACCGATCTGGGAGGATCTGGGATACAGTGGCTACATATATGTTTTTTGGTTTATAACAAGTGGCGATCCTCTATCTTTGTTCCAATGTTGGGTTATGCATCATGTTCTATTTAACACTTCTGAGGAAGAGATTGTCTATCATCTTGAAACGCGTCAAGTTCTCTTTCATGATTTGCATTCTTTATTTCCTGCCTGTGCCTTAACTGTAACAGAAATGTAATGTTTAACTGCTGCACCATGTATGTCTGTGGTAATTTTAAAATATTCTGTATCTAAATAAAGGATGGTTCTATAAACAATTATGAACTTAATGATCCTACTTGTTTTGTCTGTGTTACAAAAATCCCATTAAAAAAAGGGGTTTTATATATTATTTATGAATTTGCACCAATGTGAAAAAACTTTAGAAATTACATATCCCAAAGTCTATAGTTTAATATTCCTCAAATAACAGTCCCATAAATTTAAACTGTGTAAGTCTCTATACATTCACTTCAACAGTACTGTATATGACTTCAATCTTCCACCATGATTTTGAGTTGTGCCCTCACCTGTTTAGATTCACCTCATTGAAGAGAACATCATATGTATGTAACAGACTGCTGTAACAATCATAATCCTCTGCCCAGTCCCACATCTGTCCTACCCAACATGATAATCCACCCATCAGATGCCTTGCATCTAGTACAGCTACCTTTGAAAACGTCTGTATGTGGTGCACTTACAGATATATTTGTCCATATTTATTTCACTGTTTATCACATATATTTTTGAAATAATTTATGTATAATGGCAAGGACTGTATATATATATATATATATATATATATATACTGTATATACATATACAGGTGTGGGTACTGCCTGAACATACACTTTAGGGGCAAATTTATACAGAATCTAACAGTATGCACTGCAGGTGAATCTTCCTGATGTGTGTTTTTAAAATTAGAGTAATTGAGTCATACCCAGGGAATGTTTGGAAAAAGTCACCTTCACTGCTTCATAAATATGCCCCTAAGTGTCACATGCCTAAATTGAGACCAATAAGTATATTGTGTGCATGTAGGGGATGAGGAGATGCTTGGACATTTGGAATACTTCTATTAGGTTTGCTCTGTCAAGTATGTTTTTTTAATACTTATTGATGATCTAATATGGAGGAAAAATAGGTAGCAAACACATGTTATGTTATGTTATGTTATGATATGTGTCATGTGTCTTTATTTCATAATATGTCACCTGTATCTAAAGCATTACTTTTTTTTAAGTAAAATTAATAATTTAATTTCAATATTTGCCAAAAAGCCTATATAAGGATAAGCAAGAATAGGCATTTCACTGGGGTGGGGGTGTGAAGGAATGAACAAAAGAGGGGGGGGATAGAAGGAATGGAGAGATGGGGGATGGGTTGAAAAATAAAGTAAAAAAAATGATCAAGCACCAGTTATACATGAGCATCCTCTATGTATAGATGTAGAGATACAACAGTCACATAACATATGTTATCAAGATTTAACAGTACATCTGAGGTCAGTTAACCCTACATTGTAGAACTTTGAAACAGTGAGGCTGGTGATTGACAATAGTTTTTCCATTTCACATTGGTGGTTAAGTATAGATATGCAAACTAAGACAGTGATAGCGATTTTTGCCGCTAAGAATAAATGTATGAGTACCTGCCTAATATTAGGAGGGAAATCATGAATACCTAAATGCAGAAGAGCTAAGGCGAGGTTGGGGGTCTATCGGCTTTCCTGCTATTTGAGACACTGTATGCAAAATGTGATTCCAAAAGGATCTTAAAGATTTACATTGCCATAGGATGTGGTAAAGAGAACCAATTTCTCCACAATTCCTCCAGCAATGGGCTTTTTGGGTAGAGTAAAATTTGGAGAGTTTGTATGGTTTAAGGTACCATTGAAGAATTGATTTTTGGTATAGTTCCCAGTGGGATACACAATGAGAAGAGGAATACATGGAGGTTAAAGCTTTTTGCTACGTTTCCTCAGGGAAATTGGTGCCTACGTTTTGTTACCATTTTGATATAGTGACAGTTAGAGATGAGCGAATCGAAGTAGGCGAAGTGGAATTCGTTTCGAATATTAGGAAAATTTCGATTCGCGTCGAATCCGAAAATAAGCAGACTTCGGATGCGCGAATTGAAATTTTTCCTAAAATGGCGGCGACATGTGCGGCGACGGAGCGGGGATGTCTGGGAAGGCGCGCAGACAAGGCGCGCTGACCCATAATGCATTCATTCATGACATGTGATCGCATTAGCCAATCAGCAGCCAGCCAGCCAGCACAGTGTAATGGTCGAGCTATAAATGGCGGCCATTTTAGAATTCTCCATTTGCCTCCAGTCATTCAACAGAGGCAGACCTGGCTGTATTCAGGGAGAGAGTTAGGGACAGAGAAACGTTACTTAGGGACACAGAAACGTTAGTTAGGGCCAGAGAATCATTACTTAGGGCCACAGAAACGTTACTTAGGGCCACAGAAACGTTACTTAGGGCCACAGAATCGTTAGTTAGGGCCACAGAAACGTTACTTAGGGACACAGAATTGTTACTCAGGGACAGACATAATTGTTACTGAGGGATACAGAATTGTTACTGAGGGCCACAGAATCGTTACTTAGGGCCACAGAAACGTTACTTAGGGCCACAGAATTGTTACTTAGGGACAGACACAAAATTGTTACTGAGGGACACAGATTTGTTACTGAGGGCCACAGAATCGTTACTTAGGGCCACAGAATTGTTACTTAGGGACAGACACAGAATTGTTACTTAGGGACACAGATTTGTTACTGAGGGCCACAGAATCGTTACTTAGGGCCACAGAAACGTTACTTAGGGCCACAGAAACGTTACTTAGGGCCACAGAATTGTTACTTAGGGACAGACACAGAATTGTTATTGAGGGACACAGAATTGTTACTGAGGGCCACAGAACCGTTACTTAGAGCCACAGAAACGTTACTTAGGGCCACAGAATTGTTACTTAGGGACAGACACAGAATTGTTACTGAGGGATACAGAATTGTTACTGAGGGCCACAGAATCGTTACTTAGGGCCACAGAAACGTTACTTAGGGCCACAGAATTGTTACTTAGGGGCAGACACAGAATTGTTATTGAGGGACACAGAATTGTTACTGAGGGCCACAGAACCATTACTTAGGGCCACAGAAACGTTACTTAGGGCCACAGAAACGTTACTTAGGGCCACAGAAACGTAACTTAGGGCCACAGAAACGTTACTTAGGGACACAGAATTGTTACTCAGGGACAGACACAGAATTGTTACTGAGGGATACAGAATTGTTACTGAGGGCCACAGAATCGTTACTTAGGGCCACAGAAACGTTACTTAGGGCCACAGAATTGTTACTTAGGGGCAGACACAGAATTGTTATTGAGGGACACAGAATTGTTACTGAGGGCCACAGAACCATTACTTAGGGCCACAGAAACGTTACTTAGGGCCACAGAATTGTTACTTTGGGACAGACACAGATTGTTACTGAGGGACACAGATTTGTTACTGAGGGCCACAGAAACGTTACTTAGGGCCACAGAAACGTTACTTAGGGCCACAGAATCGTTACTTAGGGCCTGTCAGGGCTCCCAGGTATGACCAGAGGTGTGTGACTGACGCAGGGAAACGCAGACTTCAGATATGTGATAAACAATACAATTTATTAACACTAACCATACAAACATAAACGCAGTGCAATACTAAACATAATACAGTGCAAACAAACCCAACCAATCACCCACAGATAACAGTACATACAAGCAAGCGTCGTCAGGCAGGCCGGGTCAATATCAATTGGGCAGGTAGGTACAGGGGGAGCAAGCAGAGAATGGTCGGGGTCACAGGCCAGGTTCAGCAGGTAGCAAGCAGCGTAGTACAGAGGGTCAGGCAGAGGGATGGTCAGGGTCACAAGCCAGGGATCAAAACAGGTAACAAGCAGCGTAGTACAGAGGGTCAGGCAGAGGGACAGAAACAGGATTCAGGACAGATACAGGGCCCAGGACAAACACAACACCAAGGCAGAGTCTGTGGGTCTGGCCATCCCTTAAATACCCCAGCATCATCAGTTCCAGGTGTTAGCTGGCTGAAAGGTTGAGTCTCTGATTGCTGGGAGCACCCGCTGGCCAGCCCTGGTACTGCAGATCAAAAGGCAGGTGAGTCCCACCATTGCTGGCCAGTCCATTCCTGACAGTACCCCCCCCCCAAGGAACGGCCTCAGGACGCTCCAAACAGTCCTAGCTGGGCAAAATGTTCCACCGCCCGGGTCTGGTAACTGGCGGGATATCAAAGACTGGCACACCGGGCAGGACTCCGGGCAGCGGCACACCGGGCTGGACTCCGGGCAGCGGCACACCGGGCTGGACTCCGGGCAGAGGCACACCGGGCTGGACTCCGGGCAGAGGCACACCGGGCTGGACTCCGGGCAGAGGCACACCGGGCTGGCCTCCGGGCAGAGGCACACCGAGCAGAGGCACACCGGGCAGAGGCACACCGGGCAGAGGCACACCGGGCAGAGGCACATCGGGCAGGACTCCGGGCAGAGGCACATCGGGCAGGACTCTGGGCAGAGGCACATCGGGCAGAGGCACATCGGGCAGGACTCCGTGCAGAGGCACATCGGGCAGGACTCCGGGCAGAGGCACACCGGGCAGAGGCACATCGGGCAGGACTCCGGGCAGAGGCACATCGGGCAGGACTCCGGGCAGAGGCACATCGGATTACCAGGCGAAGCAGCAGGCAGCGGGCCACCAGGCGGAGCAGCAGGCACCGGGCCCCCGGGCGGAGCAGCAGGCACCGGGCCCCCGGGCGGAGCAGCAGGCACCGGGCCCCCGGGCGGAGCAGCAGGCACCGGGCCCCCGGGCGGGGCGACCGGGCCCCGGGCGGGGCAGCAGGCACCGGGCCCCCGGGCGGAGCAGCAGGCACCGGGCCCCCGGGCGGAGCAGCAAACATCGGGCCCCCGGGCGGGGCGCCAGGCATCGGGCCCCCGGGCGGGGCGCCAGGCACCGGGCCCCCGGGCGGAGCAGCAGGCACCGGGCCCCCGGGCGGAGCAGCAGGCACCGGGCCCCCGGGCGGAGCAGCAGGCACCGGGCCCCCGGGCGGAGCAGCAGGCACCGGGCCCCCGGGCGGGGCGGCGGGCGCCGGACCCCCAGGCGGAGCGACAGGTCTCGGGCCCTCAGGCGGAGCGGCGGGCGCCGGACCCCCAAGGCACAACCGTGGGCTCCGAGTCAACTGGGATGACCGCTGGCACTGGGTCAGACATTGGATCGTCTGGCTGGACAGCGGGCATCGGGTCACCAGGCATCAGGTCATTTGGCTCGACAGCGGGCACCGCGTCATCTGGCAAGGCAGTGGGCTCCGAGTCAACTGGTATGACCGCGGGCACTGGGTCAGACATTGGATTGTCTGACTGGACAGCGGGCACTGGGTCACCAGGCATCAGGTCATTTGGCTCGACAGCGGGCACCGCGTCATCTGGCAAGGCAGTGGGCTCCGAGTCAACTGGTATGACCGCGGGCACTGGGTCAGACATTGGATCGTCTGACTGGACTGCGGGCATCGGGTCACCAGGCATCAGGTCATTTGGCTCGACAGCGGGCACCGCGTCATCTGGCAAGGCAGTGGGCTCCGAGTCAACAGGCACGACAGTGAGCACCGGGTCATCAGGTACCGGATTGTCTGGCTCGACAGCGGGCATCGGGTCACCAGGTATGACAGCGGGCACTGGGTCACCAGGCATCAGGTCATTTGGCTCGACAGCGGGCACCGGATCAGGTACCGGATCATCTGGATCAACAGCGGGCATCGAGTCAACTGGCCTAATAGGATCGTCAGGCTGGATCAGTTCATCATGCTGGGTAGAGGCATCAGGCTGAATGCCGGCGTCCGGCTGAGTAGAGGCTTCAGGCCGAGTAGAGGCTTCAGGCCGAGTAGAGGCTTCAGGCCGAGTAGAGGCTTCAGGCCGAGTAGAGGCATCAGGCCGAGTAGAGGCTTCAGGCCGAGTAGAGGCTTCAGGCCGAGTAGAGGCATCAGGCCGAGTAGAGGCTTCAGGCCGAGTAGAGGCATCAGGCCGAGTAGAGGCATCAGGCCGAGTAGAGGCTTCAGGCCGAGTAGAGGCATCAGGCCGAGTAGAGGCTTCAGGCCGAGTAGAGGCTTCAGGCCGAGTAGAGGCATCAGGCCGAGTAGAGGAATCAGGCCGAGTAGAGGCATCAGGCTGAAGAGAGGCATCAGGCTGCATACAGGCATCAGGCTGAAGAGAGGCATCAGGCTGCATACAGGCATCAGGCTGAAGAGAGGCATCAGGCTGAGTAGAGGCATCAGGCTGAGTAGAGGCATCAGGCTGAGTAGAGGCATCAGGCTGAGTAGAGGCTTCAGGCTGAGTAGAGGCATCAGGCTGAGTAGAGGCTTCAGGCTGAGTAGAGGCTTCAGGCTGAGTAGAGGCTTCAGGCTGAGTAGAGGCTTCAGGCTGAACCACGGAAGGCAGGCTCACCGGTTTGGATACTGGCAGGATGGTATTGGTTGGAAAGAATTTTCGCTTTTTTCTGGTTTTAACTACTGGAGCACTGCAAGTAAACGCAGGTCTGCAAACGAATGGAGCAGCTGGAGACAGAGAAGAGCTGGAGGATGGAACAGGGGAGGGAACAGTTGCTACAGAGGGCTTTTTTACAGGGTTAAAGGCAGGATAGGTGCAGCGAGTGGGAACAGGGGACTGACATGCGGTAGATAGCAGGGCAGGAGGAGCTGTTGGGAATGCAGGAATAGAGTTTTGAGGAAATAGATTAGAAGCAGGACTGGGTCTTTGTAAGCTGACTGAGGCTGGGTGCAACAATCTGTCCGTGTCTGCAGTATGGGTTGAACAAAGCTGAGCTTACACAAAGCCTGTCTGGTCAATGACTGCACTGCGTTTATACAATCTCTTAGTGTCTGTGGTGAACATGTGGAATAACGCTCCAGAAAGTAACCCACATCATCCTCTAATAACCACACCAGGGACTCTACCTGGTCTGCACTAAATGGTGGCAAAAATTCATCCCTGCATTCGGGGGTACCAGATGAAACCAACTCAGCACAAACCTCAATCAATGGCTGCACCTCAGAGAACTCTGTGCCCTGATCTACTAGAACATGAGCGAGCCGTATACATTCTAGCAGTTCATCCCGGGGATACTCCTTCAGAGTTTGATAAGCATACTCCCTGTCATCAAACACTAGCAGATATAAATATTCAACCTCATCAAGATCCATCCTTCCCATCAACAAGCCAAGATGGCTTCCCTGTGCAGCCACTTCTGGTCAGGATTGGCCTTGGTGTAATGTCAGGGCTCCCAGGTATGACCAGAGGTGTGTGACTGACGCAGGGAAATGCAGACTTCAGATATGTGATAAACAATACAATTTATTAACACTAACCATACAAACATAAACGCAGTGCAATACTAAACATAATACAGTGCAAACAAACCCAACCAATCACCCACAGATAACAGTACATACAAGCAAGCGTCGTCAGGCAGGCCGGGTCAATATCAATTGGGCAGGTAGGTACAGGGGGAGCAAGCAGAGAATGGTCGGGGTCACAGGCCAGGTTCAGCAGGTAGCAAGCAGCGTAGTACAGAGGGTCAGGCAGAGGGATGGTCAGGGTCACAAGCCAGGGATCAAAACAGGTAACAAGCAGCGTAGTACAGAGGGTCAGGCAGAGGGACAGAAACAGGATTCAGGACAGATACAGGGCCCAGGACAAACACAACACCAAGGCAGAGTCTGTGGGTCTGGCCATCCCTTAAATACCCCAGCATCATCAGTTCCAGGTGTTAGCTGGCTGAAAGGTTGAGTCTCTGATTGCTGGGAGCACCCGCTGGCCAGCCCTGGTACTGCAGATCAAAAGGCAGGTGAGTCCCACCATTGCTGGCCAGTCCATTCCTGACAGGGCCACAGAAACGTTACTTAGGGCCACAGAAACGTAACTTAGGGCCACAGAATTGTTACTTAGGGACAGACACAGAATTGTTACTGAGGGACACAGATTTGTTACTGAGGGCCACAGAAACGTTACTTAGGGCCACAGAAACGTTACTTAGGGCCACAGAATCGTTACTTAGGGCCACAGAAACGTTACTTAGGGCCACAGAATTGTTACTTAGGGACAGACACAGAATTGTTATTGAGGGACACAGAATTGTTACTGAGGGCCACAGAACCGTTACTTAGGGCCACAGAAACGTTACTTAGGGCCACAGAATTGTTACTTAGGGACAGACACAGAATTGTTACTGAGGGACACAGATTTGTTACTGAGGGCCACAGAAACGTTACTTAGGGCCACAGAAACGTTACTTAGGGCCACAGAATCATTACTTAGGGCCACAGAAACGTTACTTAGGGCCACAGAATTGTTACTTAGGGACAGACACAGAATTGTTACTGAGGGCCACAGAATTGTTACTGAGAGCCACAGAACCGTTACTTAGGGCCACAGAAACGTTACTTAGGGCCACAGAAACGTTACTTAGGGCCACAGAAACGTTACTTAGGGCTACAGAAACGTTACTTAGGGACACAGAAACGTTACTTAGGGCCACAGAAACTTTACTTAGGGCCACAGAATTGTTACTTAGGGACAGACACAGAATTGTTACTGAAGGACACAGAATTGTTGCTGAGGGCCACAGAACCGTTATTTAGGGCCACAGAAACGTTACTTAGGGCCACAGAAACGTTACTTACGGCCACAGAAACGTTACTTAGGGCCACAGAATCGTTACTTAGGGCCACAGAAACGTTACTTAGGGCCGCAGAAACGTTACTTAGGGCCACAGAAACGTTACTTAGGGACACAGAATTGTTACTCAGGGACAGACACAGAATTCTTACTCAGGGACAGACACAGAATTGTTACTCAGGGACACAGAATTGTTACTGAGGGACACAGAATTGTTACTGAGGGACACAGAATTGTTACTCAGGGACAGACACAGAATTGTTACTCAGGGACAGACACAGAATTGTTACTGAGGGACACAGAATTGTTACTGAGGGCCACAGAACTGTTACTTAGGGCCACAGAAACGTTACTCAGGGACACAGAATTGTTACTCAGGGACAGACATAGAATTGTTACTGAGGGACACAGAATTGTTACTGAGGGACACAGAATTGTTACTGAGAGCCACAGAACTGTTACTTAGGGCCACAGAAACGTTACTCAGGGACACAGAATTGTTAATCAGGGACAGACACAGAATTCTTACTCAGGGACAGACACAGAATTGTTACTCAGGGACACAGAATTGTTACTGAGGGACACAGAATTGTTACTGAGGGACACAGAGTTGTTACTGAGGGACACAGAATTGTTACTCAGGGACACAGAATTGTTACTCAGGGACAGACACAGAATTGTTACTGAGGGACACAGAATTGTTACTGAGGGACACAGAATTGTTACTGAGGGACACAGAATTGTTACTGAGGGCCACAGAACTGTTACTTAGGGCCACAGAAACGTTACTCAGGGACACAGAATTGTTACTCAGGGACAGACACAGAATTGTTACTCAGGGACACAGAATCGTTTAATTAAAGAGTATGTCAGACAACATGCAGAGGAGTGGCAGAGGAGGCAATGTTTTAGGAGCGAGCAGACGTGGCAGCAGAGGAAGGGGTCGAGGCAGCACTATTCGCAGCCAGAGGCCAGTGCTCCCGGTGTCATCCAGTACAGTGAGGAAGAGCTAACAGAGGGCAGTCAGGAACGGGGGGAGACATCCGCCTCTTCAGCAGCCAGGCGAAGAAGTAGTGGCGAGGAGAGTGGCTCGGTAGCCGGTCTAGAGACAGGTCTGTCTCCTGACCCACACGCAGCCGAGGGGGCTAGTAGTGAGGCGGAGACCCTAATTGATGATGATGAGGCTGATCGCACTTGGCAGCCTCATCGTCATCAGGCTATTGCTTCCGCATCATCAGGAGAAGAGGGTGGCAGCTTGGCAGCGAGCAAAACAGTCGGTGGGTTGTCTCCATCGCCACACTCTGCCATGTGCCACTTTCAGGTCTCCTCACACTGCTGGTGTGTTCCATTTTTTGTCATAGGGTGCTGGCAGATTACAGGCCTCCCATAGCTGCTGCCAGGCCCCTAATCTGCCATGGGCCCCTGTACCGCCTCCTCATGCTGCTGCCAGGTCCACAGTGTCTCATGCCATGTGCCACTTTCAGGTCTCCTCACACTGCTGGTGTGTTCAATTTTTTGTCATAGGGTGCTGGCAGATTACGGGCCTCCCATAGCTGCTGCCAGGCCCCTAATCTGCCATGGGCCCCTGTACCACCTCCTCATGCTGCTGCCAGGTCCAGAGTCTCTCATGGGTCCCTGTACGGCCTCCCATTGCTGCTGTCTCCATCGCCACACTCTGCCATGTGCCACTTTCAGGTCTCCTCACACACTGCTGGTGTGTTCCATTTTTTGACATAGAGTGCTGGCAGATTACGGGCCTCCCATAGCTGCTGCCAGGCCCCTAATCTGCCATGGGCCCCTATACCGCCTCCTCATGCTGCTGCCAGGTCCAGAGTGTCTCATGGGTCCCTGTACGGCCTCCCATTGCTGCTGTCTCCATCGCCACACTCTGCCATGTGCCACTTTCAGGTCTCCTCACACACTGCTGGTGTGTTCCATTTTTTGACATAGGGTGCTGGCAGATTACGGGCCTCCCATAGCTGCTGCCAGGCCCCTAATCTGCCATTGGCCCCTATACCGCCTCCTCATGCTGCTGCCAGGTCCAGAGTCTCTCATGGGTCCCTGTACGGCCTCCCATTGCTGCTGTCTCCATCGCCACACTCTGCCATGTGCCACTTTCAGGTCTCCTCACACACTGCTGGTGTGTTCCATTTTTTGACATAGGGTGCTGGAAGATTACGGGCCTCCCATAGCTGCTGCCAGGCCCCTAATCTGCCATGGGCCCCTATACCGCCTCCTCATGCTGCTGCCAGGTCCAGAGTGTCCCATGGGTCCCTGTACGGCCTCCCATTGCTGCTGTCTCCATCGTCACACTCTGCCATGTGCCACTTTCAGGTCTCCTCACACACTGCTGGTGTGTTGAATTTTTTGACATAGGGTGCTGGCAGATTACGGGCCTCCCATAGCTGCTGCCAGGCCCCTAATCTGCCATGGGCCCCTATACCGCCTCCTCATGCTGCTGCCAGGTCCAGAGTGTCTCATGGGTCCCTGTACGGCCTCCCATTGCTGCTGTCTCTATCGCCACACTCTGCCATGTGCCACTTTCAGGTCTCCTCACACTGCTGGTGTGTTCCATTTTTTGTCATAGGGTGCTGGCAGATTACGGGCCTCCCATAGCTGCTGCCAGGCCCCTAATCTGCCATGGGCCCCTATACCACCTCTTCATGCTGCTGCCAAGTCCAGAGTCTCTCATGGGTCCCTGTACGGCCTCCCATTGCTGCTGTCTCCATCGCCACACTCTGCCATGTGCCACTTTCAGGTCTCCTAACACACTGCTGGTGTGTTCCATTTTTTGTCATAGGGTGCTGGCAGATTACGGGCCTCCCATAGCTGCTGCCAGGCCCCTAATCTGCCATGGGCCACTGTACCGCCTCCTCATGCTGCTACCAGGTCCAGGCGAACGTAGTCACACAGGGGAGGAACTTCTGAGTGTAATGAACAGAGAAATCGACAGATGGCTGTCTCCGCGCAAACTGAAAATCGGAACCATGTTGACCGACAACGGAAAGAACATGGTGTCTGCTCTGCGTCAAGGAAGGTTGTGCCATGCGCCATGCATGGCTCACGTGTTCAATCTGGTTGTCAAGCGGTTCCTAAAATCCACCATCCCACTGCAAGACATCCTTAAAATGTCACGTAAACTTTGCATGCATTTCAGCCATTCCTAAACCGCAAAGCACACCCTCCTTGAGCTGCAGCGGCAGAACGGAATTCCACAGCATCGCCTGATCTGCGACGTTGCAACAAGGTGGAATTCAACCCTACACATGGTAGACCACCTTTACGAACAGCGAAAGGCCATCACCGATTTCCTGATGTTACAAGCGGATAAAGGTACTCCCCTGTGTAACTTCAATGTCAGCCATTGGCAGCTCATGCGTGACACCTGCCGCTTGCTCAGGCCCTTTGAGGAGGCCACGCTATTCGTGAGTCGGCAGGACTATGGGATGAACGACGTCATTCCTCTGTTGCACGTCCTGGAACAAATGCTGTTAACAATGGCTGGTCAGGGTGCGGTAGACGTGGCGCACAGATCTCAACGCCACATGACCCCTGTGGGGGCAGGACAGGAAGAAGAGGAGGAGGTAGAGGAGGACATTTGTGCTCAGGAATTATTGAGTGAAATGGGTGGTTTTTCCACTCAGCGGACAGGAGTGGAGGAGCAGGAGCATCTGGTAGAGGAGGAGGAGGAGGAGACAGAGGACCCAGATGCACCGTGGCAGTATGCTGTGGAGATGGAGGCAGGGAGTCCCTTGCATTCCTTGGCACAAATGGCCCATAGCATGCTCGGTTGCTTGCGTAGCGACAGCCGAATAATAACCATCAGACAGAGGGATGACTTTTGGCTGTCCACCTTGTTGGACCCTCGCTACCGTTCAAAAATGGTGGCCTTTTTCACACCTGCTGAGAGGGAGGCCAAAATAACGTACTATAAAAACCACCTATGTAGTCAGTTGGTCTCTGCCTTTGTGCGCCAACGTCCATCCTCAGACACTGTGGGCCCTGTGCGCTCGCGTTCCGCTGCCATGGCAGCAAAGGAGGGGTGGGGTGGTAGGAGCAGTGGCAGCTCCACCAGCAGCGGCTGCCTCAGTCTGCAGTCGATGATGAGTAGCTTTCTTCACCAGCGCAGTGAGGAAACTACTAACCAGCCGCAGCAGCAGCAGTAGCATCAGGTGGACCTGGAGCAGGACCTCAAACAACAGGCTTGGGCCTACTTGGACAGCACCCTGCCAACCGAGGTAGACAATCCCCTTGACTACTGGGCAACGAAACTTGACCTTTGGTCCCAACTAGCTGAATTTGCCCTTGAAAGGCTGTCATGCCCTGCCAGTAGCGTGGCATCGGAGCGCGTGTTTAGTGCGGCAGGAGGTATTGTAACTCCGCGGAGGACACGACTGTCCACCCAAAGTGTGGAGAGACTCACGTTTGTGAAAATGAATCAGGCGTGGATTAGTCTGGATTTCAAACCACCAGTTCCTGACACAACTGACTAAATCCGCCATGAATCATGCCCCAAACATGTGCCACTTTCAGGTCTCCTCACACTGCTGGTGGGTTCCATTTTTTGACATAGGGTGCTGGCAGATTACGGGCCTCCTATAGCTGCTGCCAGGCCCCTAATCTGCCATGGGCCCCTATACCGCCTCCTCATGCTGCTGCTAGGTCCAGAGTCTCTCATGGGTCCCTGTACGGCCTCCCATTGCTGCTGTCTCCATCGCCACACTCTGCCATGTGCCACTTTCAGGTCTCCTCACACTGCTGGTGTGTTCCATTTTTTGTCATAGGGTGCTGGCAGATTACGGGCCTCCCATAGCTGCTGCCAGGCCCCTAATCTGCCATGGGCCCCTGTACCGCCTCCTCATGCTGCTGCCAGGTCCACAGTGTCTCATGCCATGTGCCACTTTCAGGTCTCCTCACACTGCTGGTGTGTTCCATTTTTTGTCATAGGGTGCTGGCAGATTACGGGCCTCCTATAGCTGCTGCCAGGCCCCTAATCTGCCATGGGCCCCTATACCGCCTCCTCATGCTGCTGCCAGGTCCAGAGTCTCTCATGGGTCCCTGTACGGCCTCCCATTGCTGCTGTCTCCATCGCCACACTCTGCCATGTGCCACTTTCAGGTCTCCTCACACTGCTGGTGTGTTCCATTTTTTGTCATAGGGTGCTGGCAGATTACGGGCCTCCTATAGCTGCTGCCAGGCCCCTAATCTGCCATGGGCCCCTATACCGCCTCCTCATGCTGCTGCCAGGTCCAGAGTCTCTCATGGGTCCCTGTACGGCCTCCCATTGCTGCTGTCTCCATCACCACACTCTGCCATGTGCCACTTTCAGGTCTCCTCACACTGCTGGTGTGTTCCATTTTTTGTCATAGGGTGCTGGCAGATTACGGGCCTCCTATAGCTGCTGCCAGGCCCCTTATCTGCCATGGGCCCCCATACCGCCTCCTCATGCTGCTTCCAGGTCCAGAGTCTCTCATGGGTCCCTGTACGGCCTCCCATTGCTGCTGTCTCCATTGCCACACTCTGCCATGTGCCACTTTCAGGTCTCCTCACACTGCTGGTGTGTTCCATTTTTTGTCATAGGGTGCTGGCAGATTACGGGCCTCCCATAGCTGCTGCCAGGCCCCTAATCTGCCATGGGCCCCTGTACCGCCTCCTCATGCTGCTGCCAGGTCCACAGTGTCTCATGCCATGTGCCACTTTCAGGTCTCCTCACACTGCTGGTGTGTTCCATTTTTTGTCATAGGGTGCTGGTAGATTACAGGCCTCCTATAGCTGCTGCCAGGCCCCTAATCTGCCATGGGCCCCTATACCGCCTCCTCATGCTGCTGCCAGGTCCAGAGTCTCTCATGGGTCCCTGTACGGCCTCCCATTGCTGCTGTCTCCATCGCCACACTCTGCCATGTGCCACTTTCAGGTCTCCTCCCACTGCTGGTGTGTTCCATTTTTTGTCATAGGGTGCTGGCAGATTACGGGCCTCCCATAGCTGCTGCCAGGCCCCTAATCTGCCATGGGCCCCCGTACCGACTCCTCATGCTGCTGACAGGCCCGTAATCTGTCATGGGCCCCTGTTGTCGCTTGTTGGCATATTCCGCTCGTTCAGATGCTCCTTCTCCTGCTACTCCTCTTCACGGATTCCGTCAGCAGTCTTTCTTGGAATCCGTTTCCAAGAGACAACAGTTTGCGAGCACGCACCCGACGGTGCAGAAGCTGAACGTCCTCCTGTCCAAGTTGCTGCTGCCAGGCTCGTAATCTGTCATGCGCCCCTGTACCGCCTCCTCATGCTGCTGCCAGGTCCAGAGTGTGTCATGGGCCCCCGTACCGACTCCTCATGCTGCTGCCAGGCCCGTAATCTGTCATGGGCCCCTGTACCGCCTCCTCATGCTGCTGCCAGGTCCAGAGTGTGTCATGGGTCCCTGTACGGCCTCCCATTGCTGCTGTCTCCATCGCCACACTCTGCCATGTGCCACTTTCAGGTCTCCTCACACTGCTGGTGGTTTCCATTTTTGTCATAGGGTGCTGTATGGCCTCCCATTGCTGCTGCTTCCACCGCCACACTGTGGCTCCACACTCTGGTTTTGGCCCCGTGACTGCCCAAATGAGTGAAGTGTGCGGTGATTCTAAGATCGACGGCACTCATCTGCATGTCATACTGACTGTCAGTATTATTTCTCTTCCCCAGCAGACTCCAAGGGCATTTAAATTAAAGGTACAGTGTTCTGCACTAATATAAAGCCTCTCTGAAGCCTAGAAACACCCTTTTATAAGTTAAATTATAAGAATAATAATTAATAACACCCTTTTATAAGAATATATTCGACTCGAATCGAAATTTTTCCACGAATTCGCCGAATCAGTCGAATCGAATTTTTGAATACTTCGCTCATCTCTAGTGACAGTATTAGAAAAGCAATTGTTTCGATTGTTCCAAGCATAAAGCATTGAAATGTCTCTTATAAGGTGGAAGGGGTCTTGGAGGAATCTGTAGAGTGTTAAGTGTAGAGGTATCAGATAAATGTGTAGGAAATGCAGGATCTATAGATAGGAAGAGAAAGAGGGGGGCAAAGGACAGTGAACACTGATATTATGAAATGATTGTAGGGAGCCATTGTTGTGTATATCCACAAGAAAGGAGATGCCTCGATCTTGCCATGTAGCTAGATAAATGTGTGGAATACAGTGATGTAGAACCAATATAGTGACTAAGAGTTTCTCTGTGGCTATAGAAGGTAAAGAGGGGGGATTAAAGTCTGGCCATACTTTGAAAGTTGTGAGTACTGGTAGAATCTTAGAGGAGAGGCATGAGGCTCCTAATCTTATGGCAAAAAGGAAAAATTTCATATCACCATAGGCGATGGTAGAAGCTTCCATGTGTGGCCAGGGCTTATGATCGGGAAGAGACCACCAGTATTTAATCTGGTCTAAAACACATGCTTTAGATGAATTTGAGTAACGGGACATGATGGTGGAGTGCAACCATCCGTAATGACACATTTGGAGAATACTTGAAGGAAGCCCAGTGAACCCTATCTTTGTCTATCATTAGGATTGCTTGAGAAATTTGGGGATTTGGGTGGTTATTGTTTGCTTGTTCTCAAGAGGATAAGGAATGGAGTAAGTCTTCAATCTGTCTTGCTCTCTGTTTTTTAACAAATGTTGCTGTTTTAATCAGTATGCCTCTCATATACATTTTATATGTATTCCTCAGGGTAATCAGTTAGTTTCAGGCCTGTCATTGATTGCAAAAAAGTTGTGGTGTTCCTGTATGATGTGTTGGTACAATTGTTTGTCAGCTAGAAGTGAAGAATTTAGTCTCCATATAGAAGGTGGAGTTTTACGAAGGTTGTCATCAAATTCAAGAGTAATAGGATCATGGTCGGAGCATGCAATTGTACCAATGTCAGAGCGCAAGACATTTTGTAAAGAGCACTTATCTATTAAGAAAAAAATTAATCCGAGAATAGGATATGTATGGAGTAGAAAAAGAAGGTAAAGCCCCTTTCAGATCCATGGAAGCAGCTCCAGATATCAAAGAGATTATGCTTGCAAAGCAAGGAGGAGATAGATTGAGTGGGTTCCCTATGAGTGGTGGTAGAGTCCATAGTGGGGTCAACAATAGTGTTGAAGTCTTTGCCAATAAAAAGTGTTCCTTAGCGTATGTCTGTCAGTTTGGGGGGGCAGATAATGCTGCAACTAAAAAAATGTCCTGTAAAAGTTAACAATTGTGAGCTCAGTGCCTGTCATTGACGGTGCAAAAAATGCATGTTGGAGAGACTCGCACTTAGGTAGGGAGATCAATGAAGACTGTTAGTTTCTTTCTGCATCCAATCTCTCTGGTGGAGTAGGAGTTTTGGGTTAGGCATCCATGGGAAGCAAATGCCATTGCTTGAGCAGTTGGAATCCCTTATCCGCACTGTAGATTGTGACCTTTTTCCCATTCCAGGTAGCGAGATCTTTTGTAGGAAATCCCCATCTATAGAAGATATTGTAGTTTTGTCGAGCTTTGGCTACTGGTGCAAGCTTCTTTTGATTGATTGAAGTTTGCTGCGATATATATCTGTATACAGAGAATTCGTCTAGGACCACTGGATTTTGTTTAGTGGCTGCCATGGTCCTGTCTTTCACATGAACGTAATGGATTCTTGCCAGAGTGTCACTAGGCACTGTATCAGAGAGGAACTTAGGCTTTTGGATCCGATGTGCCCTATCGATACACAATTCAGCATCACTCAATGTGGGTATCAGGGCTCTCATATGACACTGAATAAAGGTAGTAAGCTCAGAAGTGGGAATGGATTCTGGGATACCTCTGAACTTTATATTGTTCCGCCTCCAGTGGTCTTTTAAATCTGTAATCTTATTTTGTAAGCGTTGGATCTCTGCTTCTTGGTCAGTATAGGCATACACCAAATCGTTATGGGTGGAATAGAAATCTGCCATTTTAGATTCCATGTGATCTATCTTATCTGCGTGTGACTGGAAAGTATAATTCAGAGAGTTATACATATCAGAAAAGTTTTCTAGAAGAGAGATCTTTTCATGGAAACCAACATGCTTTTCATTGTGTGTTCTGAAATAGGCTGGTCACCAGCAGGGAATGATTCAATGGAATGATCAGCTATGGTGTGCTGTGGAGAGCCTGAGAGAAGGGTTAGGTGCTTCTTGGAAGGATGAGAATCTTCCTCTCTGCGCTGCTTAGATTTTGCTGGACTTAGGGGGGTAGGTGTAGCAGGTGGGGAAAACTCACCCACGTCCAGCTGGGGCTCCATGCCCTGTCTACCCTGCTGCTGTAAGTCAGTGTGCTGGCTGGCTTCGGCGCCGGAGCTGGAGCCAGTGCCTTCTTGTCCTCTTTTCTGTCCTGCTGCTGGGTAGACATCAGTGAGGCACTGGGGTGGATTGGTGGGCTTCCTCTGTTTAGACAACATGTCCAAAGGATCCGACAGGGCTGAGAGTGATAGCAGTGAGGTAGGAGTCTCTGTCAATATAAATCGTTGCTGTGTGGAGCGAGACAGCAGGAGCTCCAGATCAAGTGGCCATCTTCTTTGCCACTCGGACACCCTCCCCACCCAAATAATTACTTTTGTTATTAAAGCCAAAACAGTCTGCACAGGGGACATATCTTACAGTCAGTAGGATGTGTCTCTTGTACTGATGCCTCTTGTGTTAATAGCCATACTACAGCTTCTATGAATGGACCAAGATCTAAGAATGTAGGGCAGGTGGATGATTAATGGCTTTGCCTTCTCTATTCATAGAGGATGTTTCATCCATAAAATATATATTATATAGGGCGCGCTTGTTGGAGCCCAACCTCTGTAGCTGTAGGATAAAGGTGCCAGATGGATATCAGGGATGGATGGATGGGAGCAGTAACACTGAGGCAGCTCTTCTTAGAGTGGAAGCAAGGCTCTAATGCAGTAACAATAACATTGTAACAGTAACATTGTGTGGTAATTAGATCCAGGTGGGACATCCAGCCATCCAGCAGCAAACTCTATAGTCTATAGGATCAGGAAGTAGAGTCCAGGATGTGCCTGTGCATCACAATGAAGCTAGGAGAGCATAATCGGAGGAAGGAGGTGAAGGGGGTGGTAATGCATTTCGGAGCAAGCTCAAGACTCCTTCTTCACACCTGAGCCCCAGTAGAACCCTGACATTTTTATAGTGTGAAGGGAATGGGAGAGAGGCAAGTAGTTCCTGGGTCCTAAGGACCTACATGTTTTCCTGCATCGTACAGGAATGTATACATATATTAACATATATCTAAAAAAAATGGCATATTCGATAGAAGGGAAATAGAAAATGACAATTAAATTAAATCTAAAATAAATCTAAAAATAAATAGAATAGAACAATGGAGGTGAAAATAAATGTTAATAATAATGAATAAATCAATAATGAAATATGAGATAATGAGATAATGAAAAAGGTAGATTATTGTACCATAAATAAAAAATTAACAGAAATAAATATAAAAGCAAGATTAAAAACAAAGTTAGAAAAATGTATTTTAATAAAAACACATTTTAATAAATGGGCTTGCTATAATAGTATGTGAATTTTATGTATCTCCTTATTATCCCTTTGTGATGTACTAAAAGGGATCGTAGTTAAGTGAGAGAGGGATATGGAAGGGATATACCTAAATTTGTTGGAGGAAAGAACTACTAGTGATAAAGTACAAACAGCTGTATAAGTATATTGTGTTGATATTTATAACCACCATTTGAAAGGAAGCGAATGTCCCTATAAAATGAAGCTTATTTCAAGCTCTTAATTTAGGCCACCTGGGGATAACACATCCAAGGTGTAGATCCAAAATGTTTCCCTCTGACAGAGATGCATAAAGTGCTCTGTCAGAGGGAGGTCCCGTGGCATTCCTTCAATGATCCACAAACTAAGACCGTCAGTGGATTTATCGTGGCATTCAAGGAAATGTCTTGGTACGCTATGCTGATCTTTTCCATCTTCTATAATGCGACGGTGCTCGCCAAAACGTTTACGAAGGGTATGTGTGGTTCTACCCACATAGTTCAGACCACAAGGACAATAGACCACGTATTCAGAAGAGCATGTTTAAAATTCCTTAATCTGATATGATATCCCTTTTGACAGTGAACTCCTTTTGTCCATGATGAATAAACTGGCATGTCTTACATAAGGGTTTTTTGAACTGATACATACCAACAATAGGGGAAAGGGTGAGAGGAACTGTGTTCTTTCTCTTAGTTTTAAGTTTGCTGGGTGCTAAATAGTAGCCCAAGAGATTATGGATATGGCCACATCACTACCAAAGAGATTGTTTATTACCCTTAGAAAAGTCACAAAATACAAAGAAAAGTTAATTAAAACAAAACTTGGCAAGTTTTGCCGAGATTTGGATGATTACAATTATAATAAAGTTTTTTCATGGAAGCATAAGAGACACAATGATATCCCATCTCTAATGTCCATCCGATTTCCGGAACATTTCCAAGTGTCCACCAACATCCATACATCTCTACCAATTCTATGTTCTCAGGATATATTGTCTACTCATTCTTCCCACTACCCCTCTTATAAAAACTCCTCTACTAAGGTTACAAAAGGACATTCATTCCCCTCTAGACACACCGGTCCCAATACCACTAGTAGCTCACTCCAATGCAGGTTTACATATCAAGTCTGCTATACATGTACACACACTTCCCATGTACCCCGAAACAATGTTTCCACCAATTCTTGCATCACATCTCATACCCAGGATAGTAACATCCTAACAGTTGCTCCAGTTTTCCAACCTTCATGTTTCTCCAGTAAACCACATCTAGGCTCTTCCAATATAGATAAGACCAATACTACTACTTTGATTCCTCCTGCCCTTGGTATACCTTTAGATGCTCCACCACCGCATTTAAACACGCAGGTCCATGAACGTAGTAATCCTAACTTGTCGTTCGATAATTCTAACACCACCTTATGCTGCCCTTTACAATATGGGGACTTCACTACTCCCATTGGCACTAGTACATCTGCGGTATCTTTTTTAGTGCAAAGCCTTCCCCTTCCACCAAGATCACCCAAAACATAAAAAAGGAAAAGAAAATACGTAGAAGAGGCTGTAGGGGAAGAGGAGGTAGGCCACAGCCCTATGGTAAAGATTTTGAATTTATCAAACCATCTTTTATCTTCACAGGAGATCACTCTATTGAGTCGGGGACTATCCTTCGCCCCTACCATTCCACCCAACCCCTTTGTATTGTTTAAAGACCTCAACAGATTTGTACGCAATCTCTCTTTAAAAGATACTTCAGCATAAAGGCTGAGAAAAGAGGCCCTTCTGACTATGAGATAGACAACGACATGACACTAGCCCAAACATCTCTGTCGATAACCAAACTGCCTTAACTATATTACAAGAACTATATTCCGATAATTCTGAATATAATCATCTATCAGAACCGGAGGCTGTCCTCTTTACACAACACCTTCTATGCTCTCCAGTTATGAGACAAACCACACTGAGACCCAAATCTAGCTTCTACCCTACACAGTACAAAGGTCCATGCCTGGAAGCCTGTTATCGAATTGTCTATTCTGACCTCATTTCTATGTGTAACAACACTAAGAAAAATAAGTATAGACAACACAACCTCACAAGGGACAAACAAAAAGCTCTTAAACTGCTCACCACCAATGACAATCTAATTATAAAACCTGCTGATAAAGGAGCTAGTATAGTCATATTAAACCGTAATGACTATCTTTCAGAAGCACATAGACTACTATCAGATATAGACACATATACTAAATTAAAAAGTGATCCACTCCTTACATTCAGTATCGAGGTTAAACAATTAGCTACCCAAGCATTTACTGTAATGATGGTATTATTTCTAAAATGGAAATACGGCGTGTGGAATTTTACAACACGCCGTATTTCTATTATTTGCCCAAGGTGCATAAAAATACTACCAATCCTCCCGGCCGACCCATAGTGGCCGCCATGAACAGTGTCTCTAGTGGCTTCTCACAATATGTAGATTTTTTCTTACAACCATTAGCCCAAAATCTGCAATCATTTATCAGAGATGGTATACACTTATTAGAACTACTGCTATAGGTATTATTGATGGGAACCTACATATGTTTGGCTGTCCCTTGATGTCTCCTCTCTCTATACATCTATACCCCACCATATTGGCATACGGGCCATACAACATTTTTTTATCAGAGGATGCTACCATTAACCCTAGACAGGCCACATTTGTTCTCAATGCTACACTATTTTGCCTTACTCATAATTATTTTTAATTTGATAGAGATTTCTACTTGCAGCTACAATGCACAGCGATGGGAGCAATTTTTCCCCTTCATACGCCAGTCTCACTATGGGCCACTGGGAACATCTTTATATCTGGCATAACAACCCATAACTATCCCACATCATGTATTACGGTCGCTACATTGACGATATTATAATTATTTGGGATGGGAACATTACTGACATTCAGGATTTTGTATCCTACTGTAATATCAATGATATGGGCCTGGCATTTACCCATGTAGTCGACAAAGACCACCTAGTCTTTCTTTATCTTGATATTTATCACAGCAACAATCAGATTCATTCCAGGAACTACACCAAACCCACAGCCGGAAACTCTTTTTTACATTATAAGAGTTGCCACCACCCACGTTGGCTTAGAAACATTCCTAAAAGCCAATTTTGTTGATTGTGCCATAAATGCACCCAGCAATCTGACTACATTTCACAAGGTACAATACTTAAAAATACATTTATCGAGAAGGCTTACCCTTTGGATATTGTAGAAGCACACACACTTTATACCAATGGCCCTACAACATCAGAACATCCTACTGACAATATGCCATTGCAGATTAGATTTGTCAGTCAATTCCATAGTCATCATAAGCAGATGGAATATACTAAATGCTAACACTGGCCAATCTTGCACCAAGACCCTTACTTCAAATCACTTTTACCACATTAACCCAAGTTTTCATACAGGAAAGCTCCCAACTTAAAAGGGAAAATAGCACCCAGCAAACGTAAAACTAAGAGAAAGAACACAGTTCCTCTCACCCTTTCCCCTATTGTTGGTATGTACAGTATAATTGCAAAAAACCCTTATGTAAGACATGCCAGTTTATTCATCATGGACAAAAGGAGTTCACTGTCAAAAGGGATATCATATCAGATTAAGGAATTTTAAACATGCTCTTCTGAATACGTGGTCTATTGTCTAATTTGTCCTAGTGGTCTGAACTATGTGGGTAGAACCAACCTGTACCCTTCGTAAATGTTTTGGGGAGCACCGTCACCTTATAGAGGATGGAAAAGATCAGCATAGCGTACCCAGACATTTTCTTGAATGCCACAATAAATCCACTGATGGTCTTAGTGTGTGGATCATTGAAGGAATGCCACGGGACCTCCCTCTGGCAGACCGCTTTATGCGTCTCTCTCAGAGGGAAACATTTTGGATCTACACCTTGGATGTGTTATCCCCTGGTGGCCTAAATGAAGAGCTTGAAATAAGCTCCATTTTATAGGGACATTCGCTTCCTTCCAAATAGTGGTTATAAATATCAACACAATATCCTTATACAGCTGTTTGTACTTTATTACTAGTAGTCCTTTCCTCCAACAAATTTAGGTATATCCCTTTCATATTTCTCTCTCACTTAACTACGATCCCTTTTAGTACATCACAAAGGGATAATAAGGAGATACATAAAATTCAGATACTATTATAGCAAGCCCATTTATTAAAATGTGTTTTTATTAAAATGCGTTTTTCTAACTTTGTTTTTAATGTATACATTTTTTATTTATGGTACAATAATATACCTTTTTCATTATCTCATTGATTTATTCATTATTATTAACATTTATTTTTACCTCCATTGTTCTATACCAGGGGTGGCTAACCTGTGGCTCTCCAGCTGTTGTGGAACTACATTTCCCATGAGGCATTGCAAAGATGGGAAGTTACTGACTTGCAGAGGCATGATGGAACTTGTAGTCCTGCAGCAGCTGGAGAGCCGCAGGTTGGCCACCCCTGTTCTATACTATTTATTTTTAGATTTATTTTAGATTTAATGTAATTGTGATTTTCTATTTCCCTTCTATCGAATATGCCATTTATATATATATATATATATATATACAGTATATATATATATAATTATATTATTATATGTATACATACACACTCGTATACTTTTTGACCCAAAAGTATTACAGCTATTCTCTAATGTGTTTTTATTTCTGTTTTCATTTCTGTTTTTATATCTTTTTTATACCTGTATTAATTCCTGTACAATGCAGGAAAACATGTAGGTACTTAGGACCCAGGAACTACTTGCCTCCCTGCCATTCCCTTCACACTATAAAAATGTCAGGGTTCTACTGGGGCTCAAGTCTGAAGAAGGAGCCTATTGAGCATGCTCCGAAATACATTACCGCCCCCTTCACCTCTTAAATCCAACTCTGCTTACCTAGCTTCATTTTGATGCACAGGCACATCCTGGACTCTACTTCCTTTTTTTTTAAATTTAAATATTTATTCATTTTCCATATAAAATACATGTTCCATCATTACTCTCATATAACATACAAAACCATCAGTTATATCCCTTTCTAGCATTATTCCCATTACCCCCCCCTCCTATCTAATACCCCCTCCCACCCTGAAACCTACCCCCCCCCCCCCAAAAACAAAGCCACCCACTCTGCAATTCTCCATTACATCTGTTCCTAAGTAAGGGGTACTTTCACATATCCCACTCTACTGCTTCATATATTTCACCTTAGGCACAAAGTCTTCCCATTTTCCCCACCTCCTATCATATAACCCCATCTTGTCTTCTTGCATATAATACAGTTTTTCCATCCTACATACCTGATTCACTCTTTCCACCCAATCCTCTTCTCTCGGCACCTCTGAGCTATGCCAGAACTTAGGTATCAAACCCTTTGCCGCATTTAGATAATACCATATATCCGAATGCTTGTATTTGTTCACTGATAGCTCTGTACTATGTAGTAGACACAACTCTGGATCCAATCCTATCTTTATCCCAGAGACTATCCCAATTAAGCAAACCATTGTCTCCCAAAAACCTTGAATCTTTGGGCACTCCCACCATATGTGATGTAACGTACCTATCTTTCCACACACCCCCAACACTCTGGTGCATTCTCCCCACTCATCTTGTATTCGACGCTAGGTGAAATGTGCCATCTTGTTAAACACTTATAATTTACCTCCACCTCTCTCATGCTTACATTCTCGTGTGTTAGTCTATATATTTTCCTCTGTTTGTCTTCATCTATCTCTATTCCCAAATCCTTTCCCATTTTGCTATGAACATTGGCTTTGAGTGTGTGTCTAACTCAGTGAGAATCTTATAAACTTTTGCCGTGCCCCGTTTCCCATCTCCACGTGATTCCAACAACCTCTCAAACAAATTCCAATCCTTTCTCAATCTCAAAGGTTTCGGAAGACTCCCAACAAAGTGTTTTAATTGGTGATATCTCCACTCATCTATCTTAATGAAAAGTTCCCTTTTATCCTTTTTCAAGTCCTTAAGTGTTCTCAATTCCTGCCCTTCCATAATATCCCTCAATTGAATATCCTCCTTTTTAAACCACTTTCCTGTGCTATCCTCCCTACCTGGAGGAAAATACTCCGTGTTCCTCAGTGACATTATTGTGAATTAAAATCCCACTTCATAAACTTGTGCAGTTTATCCCAAACCATTAAAACATTTAATGTATAAACACTAGTGGTATCTTTTAATCCTCTATATTGTGCTGGTACCCATATGATTTTACTCAAGTTAACTCCGCTTAATTCATTTTCACTTTTAATCCACCTTTTCCCCTCTGGGATATGTGTCCAGTCATAAATTCTTGCAAGAACTGCTGCTTTATAATACCTCTTGAAATCTGGCACTCCCAATCCTCCCTTCTCTTTATTTCTATTCAACAAATCATAAGATATTCTAGGTTTTTTATTTTTTCGTATATATCTTGTTAACATCTTTTTAATTACCTTAAAAAAATCCTCAGGAAGTCTAATTGGGATCATCTGGAATTTATATAGGATTTTAGGTACAATTACCATTTTTATCAGATTTATGCGCCCTATCCAAGACGAGTTACCTCCTCCCAATCTCTTTAGTTCCTCCTTAATCTCATTTAAAAGTGAGATGTAATTTGACTTATACAAGTTCATATTTGAAGCCATGAGTCTAACCCCTAGATATTTTATCTCTCTATCCTTCCATATAAAAGGGAATTCTTTTTGTATCTTTTCTTTTTCACTATTTGGAAGATTTACACTTAAGATCTCAGTTTTTGTTGGGTTGATTTCCAAATTTGATAGCTCCCCATAATCCTTTAAGCTCTTCATTAAATTTGGGAGTGTTATCCTACAATTTCCCACATAGAACAACAGGTCGTCCGCAAAGGCCGCCACTTTATGTTCAATTCCCCCTATCTGTATTCCTTTTATGTCCATATTTTTCATAATTGTTGCCAGTAAAGGTTCCAATGACAATACATACAACAATGGGGACAGTGGGCATCCCTGTCTTGTTCCATTTGACATCCCAATAGGTTCCGACCTCTCTCTGTTAACCAAAATAACCACGGAGGGCTCTCTATACAATTTTCCTATCCACTCTCTCATTCTAACTCCGAATCCTAGAGTTTCCAGAGTGTCCATCATAAAGCTCCAATCTACTCTATCAAATGCCTTTTCAGCATCGATTGAAAGCACCTCCTTCGGTGTTTTCCCCTTCCTAGCTTTCTGGATAAGCAACAAAGTTCTCAACCCATTGTCTCTACCCTCCCTCCCTGGTACAAATCCCACCTGGGGCCCCTGGATCCATTCTGGCATTAGATCTTTCAACCTATTTGCTAAAGCCTTTGCATATAACTTAGTGTCTATGTTCAAAAGTGAGATTGGTCTATAGCTAGAGCACTGAGAAGCATCCTTCCCTTCCTTTTGAATAAGCACCACATGGGCTTGTAAAGATTCTCGCCTCATCTCAAACTCCCCACCTAGGGCGTTCATATATTTCTTCAATTTCGGTATTAACAATTCACTATATTTTTTATAGTACCTCATAGTATAACCATCTGGGCTTGGGCTTTTCCCCATCATGGTACTTATTAATGCTATTTTTATTTCCTCCTGTGTAATTTCTAAATCAAGGGAATTCAGTTGATCTTCACTTAACTTTGATAGTCCAGAGTTTTTTAGATATATCCTTCTTTTTTCTCTACTCACATTTCCACTTTTATTTACTGAATCCTGGGAAGTAATATTATACAGCTTGCTATAATATTCCTTAACCTCCTTGGCGGTATTCCCGAGTGTAGCTCGGGGTAACATTTCAGTACCACAAACGGTAACCCCGAGCTACACTCGGGAATACCATGCGGCACTGCTCCGGCATTTGTTCTTCACTTACCTTACCCTGCGCTCCCACGATGTGTCCCCTGCAGCGTCCCCGGCCATCTCCTCCGGCCGATGCCGGCATCCGGCTTCTGTGTCCTGTCCCTGTGACGTTGGGACGTACGGGCGCCGCTGGCGGCGGGAAATTTAAAAATTTAAAAAAATGTC
Source organism: Staurois parvus (assembly GCF_062004578.1). Lineage (NCBI taxonomy): Eukaryota > Metazoa > Chordata > Amphibia > Anura > Ranidae > Staurois > Staurois parvus. Next base: position 1,995,618 of record NW_028318135.1, read on the forward strand.
TTTTTTTTTTTTTTACATTTTACATAGTAAAACATTGCTGTCTCAACCAATTTCACATACATCTTGTCCCTAATGCTTTGTCCTGTGCCCTGCCTGCATTTTGTCTGTTCTTTCTGCCTGGAAACTGAGAAATGTCCATGGCGTCCAAAAAGTGTCCCTTTAGCTCAAAAGCGGTTTAGATCAGCTAGGAGAACAGCGATAGTAAATCAGAACCACTTGCAGAATTGAGTGATAATGATTTGTGGGGAAATTCGTCATCAGACACTGAAAACGATTTTGCGACTTTGCTCAGCAATGTGCTAACTTGGCGCTATATTTCAAATTTCAGTGTTTTTGGTTTGATTATATTATTGAATTAAATGTATTATTATTATATTATTATTTTTTATGATTATTTATTAAATTATAATTTATGATTACGTGTTTCAAATTTTATCATACCCGGGATGTTTACTAGACTCTTGTTCGGACAGATTTCAGTGAGTTATTCCTAAGAATTACAGGCCTACAATAAAAAAACTACATATTTCCAAAAAAATGGTACCGCTTTCAGCACCAAAAATTGGAAAGAATCATACCGCCAAGGAGGTTAAACACCTTGGCGATCTCATTAGTAGAATAAAGAATTTCTCTCTTGGGGTTTCTTATTTTTTCTATATAATTCCTGTTTTTCTTTTTCCTCAAGGCTCTCATCAAATATTTTCCTGGTCTATCTCCCCATCTATACCTCTCACTTGCCACTTTATTAAAAACTCTTCTCCTCTCCTCTTCCATCAGCATCTCTAGTTCTTCTTTCTTTTTTGTTACCTTCTGTCTTATCTCTTTTGTTATTCTATTTTTATGTATCTGCTTCAGGTCAAATATTTCTTTTAACAGCCCAGTAAATTTCTCTCTACTTTCCCTTTTCTTTTTTGCCCCGGACGCAATCAATATACCTCTTATGTAGGCCTTGTGGGACTCCCATACTGTAGCTACCGACACTTCCCCTGTCTCATTCTCCTGGAAAAATCTTTCAATCTCTTCTCTAATCTTCTGATCAATCTCCTGATCCAGGAGAAGAGCCTCATTCAACTTCCATCATATACCACCTGTCACCCGCCTCCCCCACCCTAATTTCAATGTAACAGGGGCATGATCTGAGAGAGACATTGCCTCTATCTCTACTTTAGCCACTCTCTCAATAAGTTGATGGTCCACCAATATATAGTCCAGTCTCGAGTACATCTCATGTGCATTAGAGAAGAAGGTATAGTCTCTCTCTTTTCCATGTATTATTCTCCAAATATCCACGAGCTGGCAGTCATGCATCACCCTCTTCAAAGTTATTAGAGACCTACCTCCCTCTCGCTGCACAGAATCGTATCCATTTGTGAATCCATACAGAAATTCAAGTCCCCTGCCACTATCAAGTGCCCCTTTTTGAAGGCCATCAATTTTCTCAAAACACCTTTCAAATATAACTCCGGGCTCTTATTTGGGCAATAAATATTCGCAATTGTACATTCCATTTCCTGCAACCTACCTCTCAAAAACAAAAATCTCCCCTCAGGATCTATTTCTCTTTTCTCCAACTCAAGCCTTATGTTTTTTGCAAACCCTATTGCTTCTCCCTTAGCTCTCTTAATTGGGGAATCTGCATAAAACCATCTTGGATAGTTTCTAGAATTCAACTTAATATTTGACTTAATCTCAAGATGTGTCTCCTGTAAAAAGACCACTGAAGCTTCTCTATGTTGCAACTCCTTGAATAGCTTAAATCTTTTCCCAGGACAATTCAACCCATTTACATTATATGTTATAAACCGTAGATCTTCCATACTTCTTGTATCTCTTTTTTTCTCCTCAATTTCCTCTTTTCCACCCTCAATTCCCTTGTACTTCCCTTCCTTATGCAGAGTGTTAACTTTAATACCCTCTCTCCATTCCCTCCCACCCACCCTCCCCTGTTACTCCCCTCCCATCCCACACCCCTCCCGATACCCCCCCCCCACTACCCCTCTCGTTTTTAGGCCTCTAATTTGCCTATTAATCATTTGTGGGTCTATACCCACCCTTGATTGAACCTTAGGGCTAAACTCCACTCATGAACGGCACTCCCTCCCTCCAACCACTCCCATTACCCTCCGTCTATCTGTTTATTTCTATTAACTTTATTTTTCATGGTGCGTGAGGAAGAAGAAGAGAAAAAAAAAACCACACCCCTCTACTCCTCCTCAATTCCCCGTTCTAACAGTCTGCCAAGCCTCCTTTCCCCTAACATCAATTTCTCCCTCTTCTTCCCACCCACTAATAACTGTTCTATGTAATTCCAGTCTAACACAGAAGTCTCTCAGGTCCTCTGGAAATCTCAGATACGCTGTAACACCATTCTTCCATCCGATTAAACACGCTGGGTTACCCCATCTATAGTGTACATTCCGTTCTCTCATCTAGCAGGGGTTTCAAAGATCTCCTGTTCCACAAAGTCTCAAGCGATAAGTCCGCAAAGATCTGAATGTTCATTTCTCCATACTTAACCACTTGAGCTCCAGAGAATTTATCCCCCTTAATGACCAGGCCTCTTTTTGCTACTTGGCGCTGCACTAATTCAACTAATAATTGCGCGGTCATGCAATGCTGCACCCAAACTAAATTTACGTCCTTTTTTTCACACAAATAGAGCTTTCTTTTGGTGGTATTTGATCACCTGTGCGATTTTTATTTTTCACGCTATAAACAAAAAAAGACCAAGTATTTTGAAGAAAAACAATATTTTTTACTTTCAGCTATAAAAAATATATAGTAAACTCAAAGTTAGTTATAAATTTAGGCCAAAATTTATTCTGCTACATGTTTTTGGTAAAAAAAATCCCAATGAGTGTATATTGATTGCTTTGTGTGGAAGTTATAGCGTCTACAAACTATGGTATAAATACTGCAACTTACGCCATTTTTCTGCTATACAGCGCTGCGCTAGTTTAACGGACAATTGCGCGGTCATGCAATATGGTACATAAATTAAATTTACATCCTTTTTTTCCCCACAAATTGAGCTTTCTTTTGGTGGTATTTGATCGCCTGTGTGGTTTTTATTTTTTGCGCTATAAAAAAAGGCTGACAATTTTGAGGAAAAAAAACAATATTTTGAATTTTTTGCTATAAAACATGTCCAGTAAAAAAAAATGCAAAAATCAAATTTAGTCATAAATTTCAGCCAAAATGCACTCTGCGACATGTCTTTGCTAAAAAAAAAACAATACGTGTAAATTAATTGGTTTACGTGACAGTTATAGCGTTTACAAATGGCAGGAAAGATAATGGGATTTTTAGGGTTTTTTTTATACTAATAATGGCGGTGATCAGTGAATTATGGCGGCGATCAGTGACTTATGGCTGCGACCAGCGACTTATGGCGGGACTGCGGCGGACATTCTGACATTGGGGGGTACTGACTTGGGGTCACTGACATCCCCAAAAACACTAATACAGTGATCAGTGCAAAAAGAAAAACACTGACACTGTACTAATGGCACTGGGGAGGAAGGGGTTAACTTTATTTTGCAGGGAAGGGTTATCTGAGTGAGGGGGAGTGTTTTACTAGGGGGTGGGGGTGTGTGCTGCACGGGACAAGGCTGATCGAGAGAGAGAAACTCTTCTGTCTCGATCAGCTCATCCTCGAGCTGTCAGGGAAGTGACAGACAGCACAGCTACTGCAGCTGTGCTCTCTGTCACTGTTTACCGCCGATCGCCGGGAAACAGCCGCTAAGGACCAGCTGTGACTGACATCCGCGGCAGTGATCGGTGGGACAAATAGGGCGGTGGGGCGCCTCACGCACGCCCCCTATTTGTTTACAAAACATACGTTTTAAAACGTGGTTTTGCCTGCCAGTGCCGCCCTGCCGCGGTATTTCTACAGTGACAGGGCGGCAAGTGGTTAATGATTGTTTTTCCTTTGATCCTTCTCCAAATCTCCTCCTTTTCCCCATACTTGTGCAGTGGAGCAATTGTATCTCTTGGTTTTTCCTTCTCCTTTCCTTGGTGAAACTTTCCTGATCTATAGACAACCTCCAACTTGACTAACTCTGTTTCAAGTCTATCCAGAATGGAGTCAAAAATTTTACAAACTGTTTCTCTCAGTTCTCTTCCTTTAAAGATTTCTGGGATTCCTCGTATCCTAAGGTTGCTTCTCCTATCCCTGTTTTCTTGTACTTCCATCTTATACAGCAATTTTTTCTGAGTGTTCCCAATAGTAGCAATCCTTTTTTCTAAATCTTAGATATTTTGGGTATGATTTTTAACTTTTCCCTCCGTTTCTTCCACTCTCAGTAACAAATGCCCCAAATCCTGTCGTATGGTTGTTTCTTGCTTTAAGGCTTTTTCCAGGTTTTTGAACATTTCTGCCATTTCTCTTTTATTCAATACTTGTAACTCATTTTCCAGGCCCAACGATAATCTAGGGCTGTTTTCCAGGCTAATTTCCATTTCCCCTTTTTCACTTCCACCTTGGGACCTTTCTGGAGTCACATTCCCCTGGGACGTATATTTTTTAATTGTACCCATCTGGGACCCTTTAAGTCCGCTTCCTTTAGTGCCCTTATTCTTCATCTCTTCTGTGTAGCTGTTTCTCCTTAATCAACCTAGAGGGAGACTTTAGGATATATATTAGGGTGCCTTCCTTTCCTCTTCTCTTCCAGAGCCAGTAACCTCTTATCTTTTTCCAAAGTCTTAAATCCCCCTGGGAATCCCCCTGCTCTCCTTTACAGGATTTTTAAATACACATCCCACAGTCCAAGACACCATACTTTCACATTTTGCTATCGACCTGGGCCGTCTTCACTCACCCTCCTTCATGAATTTCTCCTGTGAGTTGGCCCCAGACCACAGCTGTCTGCCTCTCTCTCCCGGAATGTGTCCCTAGGGGATTCCTTCAGGGTTCCTGCAGTCCCCTGCCGTCTGCCCATGGATGTCTGACTGCTGCCTTTGCTGCCTCTGCTGCCCGGCGGGTTAGGGATTAGACCGGCATCTCCCTCTCCTTTCTGAGCGCTGGCCGGCTTCTCCCCTTCCCAATGTTCCTTTGCAGCTGACCACGTGGTCACGCTGCGTCACTCCATCACCTCAGCAACCCCACCGCCGTCTCTTGGATCGCCGAGGGATCGTCTTCTGGGGATCGGGGCCCGCTTCCTCTCCTGCCCCTCTCCCAGCTCCAGCATCTCACGGCCAAGGCTCAGCTAACCCAGGTAGGGCTCCACACACCGTTACATGTGGGTTCTCGGGGTGGTTCTATGGAGGTTGCCGAAGAGCACTCACAGCGTGCTCTCCTGTGCCGCCATACTCAGGCTCCGCCCCCCCCTTCCCCCTGGACTCTACTTCCTGATCCTATAAACAGAGTTTGCTGCTGGATGGCTGGATGTCCCGCCTGGATCTAATTACAATACGATGAGTCTTTTTAACTATTTATCTTGTAAGTGCAATTTATCCATTGTTTACTAAATAAATTGTCAATACTGCACTTAGAGGCGCCTTCCTCTCTTTTTCTTTGTTTTTTTGATGTTTCATCCATAGAAGTTCTATTGCAGTTTCTATGAATGGAGAAGCTGGGTGGAATAGGTTAGATTCTCTTGATGAGAGCCTGTAGTTGGGGGGATGAAGGATGTATGAGGATTACTATCAACTGGGAAGAATCAACACAATGGACACAACCTACTGACTGTCAGGTATGTCCCCTTTGCTGCTTTTTCTGTTTTTGGTTATGGCTGCACTTATGCTTTGAACTAAAATTAATTGAGTATACATAAGTATATGGGAAGGGGGGTACTATTACACTTTCTTAAGAAGTGCTGATAAGTTTTGGTGTTATAAAACCTGACAGAGGAACCTATGAGGATTGTAAAAGTTTTTAAAGACCATTAGTGAAAAATTTAGCTCCTGCTTGTATGTCTGGATTTTTCCATATACCTTCTCTATTCTCATAAACATTGATTGCTTTTTTGGTGGCAAAATTAACCCAAAGACAACTAACCCAAAGTATAAACTAAGCCCCACGTTTCAAGCAACTAAACATGTGTCAGTTATACACTCAGGCTTCCAGATGCTGTATGAAGCTTCTTTGGCCTGATTGTGCACAGTTACACAAGTCTCCTGCCAAATCTTTTTTTAATATGCACTAGCAACACTCACTAACTTCTGGAAATATATGCCAAGTTCATATAACAACTATTTTCTGGTCTCATTCAATATATAAGCTACTCACAAGTTCTTTCCAAGAAAATGTCTGTTACCATAGAAACTATTAAAATAAGAGAAGAAGAAATATATAAAAAGTGTGATAGACTGCATGTTTTGATTAAACACTTCACTTGTAGATTTAAGACTTGTCCTTGTAGAATACTTTATACAGAAGATAAAATTAAAAATTTATTATTATTAAGTTGAACTTGAGGAAATCACTGTGTGGTCACTCAACACAATATGGATTAATTGTTTGTCATGTTCTTGGCATGAATGTGAATCGGCTCATTAAATCTGTCACCAAAATATTTTAAATTAAGTACTCATTTTTACCCAGCACGTTTGATGAATAAATCCAACCAAAAGCTATTGATATTTTAATATTTTAGAATCTTAATATGTATCCAAAATCCAAACAATTTTTAAATTGAGTGTGGAAGTGTTCAAGTCACAAGTTTCTATTGCTGACTGTGTCTTCACTGTGGAGGTGCACCCTCTCAATTTGTGAAAATTGTCACAGGGAGAAAAAATGAAGGGAAAGTCAAAATGTTATAATTTTCACTGGGAAAAATGGTGAGAGAAAATCTTTCAATGGGGAATCTCTATAGAAGGGAATTTTTTTCTACATGCACTTTAACCCCTTCCCACCGGCGCCTCCCCCCCCTTTAAGAGTTTCAGAAGCCGGGAGGCGGGGCGGGGTTTCGGGATCATGTGACCGCCGTGACGTGTTGTCACGGCGGTCACATGATTGGGAAAGGTCCCGATCGAAAGAGCAGACCGGGACCTTTCCGTGAGTAGCGGACATGTGTGCTGGGAGCGTGCAGGGTGCACGCTCTCAGCACATATGTTTTTTTCTTACCTGAACGCAAATGTGTGGCCGTTCGGCGTCTAGGCCCAGACGCTGCAAGGCAGCACATTTGTATGCGGCCGGCATGAAGGGGTGAATCACACACTCTTTATTTTTCTATCTTTTGGGGAATTCTGCATGAAAATCTAATATTTTTCATGGCTCAACTCTGCAGAAGTTAAAACACCAAGCAAGAATTTCTTAATTTGTCAGCTTGATGGTCTAAAATGTAAATCACAGCAGTTCTAGCCTATATTCATTTTTAATTCTTTGTAACACCCTAGAAAGATATAAAATAGCATATGGTGATGTAAGCTTCTGGCATTTAATCAAAATTATTATATCAAGATTGTCTAGGTTTGACATTTAATTAGGCCCTGTCACCATGCCCATGCAGAGCAAATTGACCGTATCTCAGCAAAGTAACCCCTCCCCCAACCCTCTATACTCTTCTTGGCTGGGCTCCCTACTGCTTCTTCCTCTTTCAAATCTGGCAACACTACCTGATGCTTCTGGGTATAGGGGAGCATGTGGCCTAGTCACCTGCTAGCTCAAGCACTGTCACATGATTAGGGAGTAAGGTCATTGCTAATACTATTAAAAATACCAGTTCTAGCGGGTCTGACATGTCTCTCCCATTCAGGTCTGTACTGGCCATAAGGTGCACTAGACATTTGCCTGGTAGGCTTGGGCCACATGTCCTAACAGGGTCATTAACAGGGCACTGCCACTGGGAGTAGTGACAGCGGCAGCCTCATTACTAGTCCTATCATTTACAGGCTGCCAGCCTAGCGCTGTTAGCAGGACCAGAAGGGGGGAGGGGCAATGGAGGCTTGTGTGGTGCTAGGTGGGTGCTGAAATTCTCTTAGCACCCCCGTTTGCATCCTATAAATGACAAATGATCCTGAAGTGTGTGGAGCAGCCCTTTGATGTTGCGTACTGTCGCTTGTTGTGTTCTTTGTCTTGGGCTGTCATGCATTCAGAACCGAGTACATTGCGCACCTTGCTTTCACCTGTCCATGTCCTCTCTACTCCTGATTGCTGTATTCACTTAAGAAAGTGTGACCCTTCCCCCTCAGTCTAGGCTCAGCCATGCCCTCTCCTCATATGTAGCAGAGAATGCCTGGAGTCTGCACTGAAGTTTAGAAGGTTTGTTTTCTTGTGTTATAATGCAGATGCCTAATGTGAAGGGGGATGAGGGGTGGCTGAATAGAACTGGCTGGGGGTTGCAGTGATTTGGTGTCAGCATGGGGCTAGAACTTTGTGGCAATACTGCAGTGCTACAGTTCCCCCTTCTGCATGAAGTCACCATAGTGCTAAAGCCTTTTAGTCCCCATCGCTGAAGTCAGCTTGGGAATAGGAAGTTGCAAGAGCCAATAAACTGCAATGCAAGTATTTTAAGCTTACAGGTTATGACCTAAGGTGACCATACACTACATAATCTGATTATACAATCTTCTTTAGATCTATCAAGAACTATATAGTGTAAGGGCCTGCTTATTTGATACAAATGCAATGCATTGTTTATATGTGTCACAGGTGGGATAGCGGTGCCCAGAATGCATGGTGGGGGTGGTTGCACTAAGGGGTCACATGACTGGGGGTATGATATCCTAATCATTTTTATAATGAAGGATGCCCAGAGTGTGTTTAAAGCCCCCTGCTGCTACCAATGTATTCCATACTTTGGTGTCAGTAATGGGGTTTTAGAGGAACTCTCAGTAATATTGTTACCTTAATTTATTACATACAGTATTTGGGTATATTATTTTCATGGGCCATAATATACAATAGGCATGAACAAATGTGTCGGGGATAGGTTTGCAAGGCATTCATCACACCCACAGTAAAGTCCAAAAACCGTGAACTAAAATCCAAACCCCATTCAAGTCTATGAAGTGTGATTCTTGAAAAGCAATTCTGGCCAATTTTTTTGTTCAAATTCTTTATTTTGAATACAGCAGTTTCCAGCCATTGAAAACATTGCAATAAGGCAAATGTATAACAACCATGTCACAAAAGGAGATTTTAAATTAATAACATAGGTGTTGTTGGGTATCTTAGAATATGTAAGAAAAACCCTGAAAATATCTGGAATCCCTGAAAACTGTGAGTTCCAGGAGTTGCCATAGGTTGCAGACAACATACAGAGGAAACACTTTGGGGGATTGTATCTTTTTTACTGTTATCTGGGAGAAAGAAGTAAGGTGGGAAATGATAGTTAAAGAGTAGAAGAAAAGGAAGAAAAAAAGGGGGGGGGAGGTTGAGGAATGGTAAGGGGGACAAAAAGGGAAGGGGTACAGGATGGTGTGTCGAATGACTACATCTGTAGGCAGAGCCAAGAATATTCAATCTTAATTGAGAGGATGGCCCACCTCGAGAAGGGACTTCCCCTCCTCTGAGAAAATAAACATGTTCCATAAGGTCCATGTTTTAGTATATACCTCATGTTTATTTTGTTTCGACAGTACCAAATCTTCCATTAAATTCAACTCCTCTACCCTTAGGATCCGGAGCCCAATAGATGGAGGTTGTGGATTTTTCCATCTAAGGGATATACATGATTTGGCAGCGTTAAGAAGGTGACATAGAAATAAAAGTTTGTAAATTTTGGATGGTAGGTTTGTAGCATGCAGAAGAAAAAATGCTGGATCGTCAGGGGCATGGTAATCTGTGAATTTTTGCACAAACCTTTGGACCTCTTTCCAGTAGCGCTCCAGCCTTGGGCATGACCAGAAAACATGTACTGTTAAAGTGTCCCCCTTTCTTTATGACAGCACTTATTCAAGGTAGCCGGAAAGTGCTTATGGAGGATGGAGGGTGTGCAATACCACTGTAAAAAGATCTTGAAATTATTTTCCTGAATCTTAGTACAAGATGATGATTTCAAAGAAAAATAAACAGTTAGTTTTTTGTGATTCTGAGAAGGTCCTCCTCAGGTCATATTCCCAATTCTCCAAATAGGGTAAGGAGAAGTCTTCCGAGGGTGAAATCAGAGTAAACAGCTTAGATAAGACATGAGGGAGAGCACTACTGCCCTAGCAGTATTCTTCAAATGTGGTCAATCTACGCTAAGAGCCTTGAGAGGAGGGAAGGGAACGATGAAATTTATGAAGCTGTAAGGCCTATCAGAAATCAAGTTGGTAAGATCCAGCAGGGTCCATTAAAGGTCTGTATGCAGGGCCAGGAGCCTGCTTACAGAAAATGAGATGCCCCAGGGGGGGGGCCTTCCATGAGTCCTAGTGTAAAGCATGAATTGCCCAAGATTGGAAATAGGGGGGAACTCCCCAGAGCAATGGATGTAGTCAAGAATAACATCCAGCACACTCGTGATGTATTCACTCAGCAGATGAGATTTGAGCGTTGAGGGTAGAGAAGTATAACACCACGGGACTCGTGAAAGTTGAATCTGATTCTGTTCAATATGAGTCCACAGTTTAGTGTACCTATGCTGGCACCAGTCTATTAGTCATCCTAGGTGTGTTGCTTGATAGTATCTTTGCAGGTCAGGGATGGCTAGACCACCAAATTGCTTGGGCAATGTGAGCAGGTGACATCGGGCTCAGGGTCTGTTATTTGTCCAGATAAAGGCCAGGAGCAAAGAGTGTGGTTGTTTAAATAATAAAGGTGGAACATGAATTTAAGGTAAATGTATGAGAAATTTTTGGGGGGAATATAAGTACCTAGGTATGTAATCTCCTCAGAGGTCCATTTAAATGTAAATTTCGATTGTAGGGAGCTAATAAGAGATTGCGGCATCGCAACACCCATCGCCTCCAATTTAGAGAAATTTATCTTAAGATAAGATAAAGACCCATAGTGTTAAAACTCCCGCAGTAAATTAGGAAGCAAGATCCCAGGACTGGTTAAGGAGAACAGCATATCATCCGAAAAAAAGCAGATACATTATGATGAGCAGCATCTATACATATCCCTTGGATGTCAGAATTGTTTCTGACTGCCCAAAGAAAAGGCTCCAAAGTGAGGGAAAAAAGCAAGGCTGAGAAGGGGCACCCCTGCCTGATGCCATTTGTGATAGGGAAAGGATCCAAGAGGATGCCATTTACTTTAACAGAGGCTGTTGGTATAGTGTAAACACTGGAGATCCAATTAAGCATGATGTTTCCGCAAGCCAATATAGCCAACATAAACTGTCAATTCACCCGGTCAAAGGCCTTTTCAGCATCTGTACCCAGAAAAATACAGGGGGTATTGGTCTAATTGGCTGTATGGATTAAGTTGAGGACCTTCATCATGTTATCTCGAGCTGAAGTCTTGTGGCCAGTATCTTAGTAAAAAGTTTCAGATCGATATTTAAAAAAGAGATTGGTCTGTAACTACTGCATGACAAAGGATCCTTTCCCTCTTTAAGTAGAACAGTAATATGAGCTTTCAGGGTGTCTGGATAGAAAGAAGCTGAATCTCCTAATAGCTGAATCTTCTAAAGCATTAAGCATTTTAAACATATAGGGGCCTCGGTTGGGAAGTAGCAGTTTATGATATTGCACAGTAGATCCATCTGGGCCTGGTGCTTTACCTGATTTGGTCAGACTGACTGCTAATCACAGCTAATCCATGGTAATAGGTGTCTCTATGTCCTGACAAATCGAGGACAACAGTTTGGGCATACAGGAGGATGTTAGATAGTCCTTTGCTTGGACAGAAGAGGCATATGTAGAATTCAGATTATATAAAGAGGAGTTAAATTCTCCAAACATTTTGGCTATATGTTTGGGCAGAGAGGCCTGCTGACCATCCGTCTACATGATATTGGGAACGTAAGTCACTACCAGGGGCGGACTGACAACTCATGGGGCCCCCCGGGCAATAGGGGATCATGGGGCTCCTGTGTCCTTGACAAAACTCAAAAAAGCCTATAAAAAAGGTACCAGAGGCATCTCATGGGGCCCCCTACTGACCTCGGGCCCTTGGGCAGTGCCAGATTTTCCAAATGGTCAGTCCGCCCCTGGTCACTACTCTTTGTCCTTGTAAAGATTTGGCCAAACGTCTGCCACATTTATTGCCAGACTCATAGAAGACACATATATAGGTTTGAACTGCGGCCTTGACTCTGAACCTTAAGAGATCTATTACTTGTTTCCGGTGTTGTACTAGATCCCTTTCTAAAGCTTGGGATTGTGCATGTTTATGGTGAGATTCCAATTTGTGAATGGCTGCCAATGGTTTCCAATTGTTTCTCCCGTTCCTTCTTGATCCAGGCCCCACGCATATTTAGGATCCATCGAATAACAGCTTTGTGTGCTTCCCATACAACTCCCGTGTTACAGCCAAGTGTATCATTAGTAGGAACATATGCATCAAGCTCACACACAACGTCCTCTAGGACTGTGGGGTCTTGAAGCAGACTTTCATTAAATCTTTAAGAGGATCACCTAGAAGAATAAGTGTCAGAAAGAGAATACTGTAATGTGATTGGAGCATGGTCAGACCACATGATATTCCCTATGGAAAAAGCTGTCACTGCATGGTGAACTTTTTGAGAACTCCCGATGGGAGGGGCGAAACGCGTTGACGCATTTCCAGTCCATTTGTCGTACGTCTGACGTCACTTCCGGTGAGTGGAGCACACGCCGAGCGGTGCGTTCCAGTGGCCATTTTGCGGGATTTAGGCTGGTTCTTTGCTGTGTCTCTGCCTCATCTGACTGCATTGATGTGGGAACCCTGGAGTATGTGCTGGCTGTGATCATCAGGCTGTTTTGGGCCTAATAAATGTGCCTTTTATGAGCTATTGAAATGTGAGTGGCCTGGAGTCTGTTCATTATGGTATAGGATTGATCTTGGCAATATTACACTATGTAAGCTTTCTTCTTTGACAACACGGTGGAGCAAGCGAGGAGGCCACGGTGAGGACCTGAAAGAGGATCTGATCTTGGGGAGGCTAACATTGAGCGGATGAAAAGAGGGCTTGAGATTCCCTATAAAATTCCTAAAGGCTTTACATTCACCAAAATCTGGTGAGTGCATTTGATGTTGGTGTGCACGGGTGAAAGGTGGAAGGCTAGAAATTTCATTTGGGTCTTTATTTTTCACCACAAGGGACTTTATGGAGTTTTTTATTTGAAGATTCCTTTGATACCAATATGCACTAAGTGATATGGGATTTTGATATTTTGTGATTTATTAATATCTATTTTGCGCTGTTTATTTATATATTATGATCAATCCCACCTAGCTTTCCAAGCAACCCCCTCCCATGCTAATCGAGAAGCCCTAGAACAATCTCAACTAGCCCTTGATCTCCTCCTTACGGACCAAGCCGAGCTCTCTCTCTATAGATCTCGACACAAATACTACACTAAAGCCAATAAACCTGGCACCTTTCTAGCTCTCTCACTCCGTAGACTAGATCAAGCTAATAAGCCTATACGGCTACGTACTTCATCTGACACCCTTACTAGTAATCTGGAACGGATCCTGCAAATTTTCCACAAGCATCTCTCATGTCTTTATTCTATTTCCACACCCTTTGACTCTTCCCAGGCCAACGCCCTTTTCGCTTCTCTCCCATTCCCGAATCTTACTGAAAATCACCTAACAGCACTAGAGCGACCTATCACCAGAGCTGAAACCTTAAATGCTATTAAACTCTTAAAGCCCCACAAGCGCCCAGGACCCGATGGCTTTTCTGCCACGTATTATAAAAAGTCTGCCCATATACTTACGCCTGTTCTAACAAACGCATTCAATGCCATACTTTCGGGCCAAACTTTCAGCTCAGATACAGTACAAGCCAACATCTTGATGATCCCTAAGCCGAACTCAGACGACACACAGTGGTCTAATTACAGGCCAATATCCCTCCTTAACATAGATGTCAAATTGTTAGCCAAAATCTTATTTACACGCCTCAACACATGCATTGGATCCCTAATCCATAATGACCAAGTAGGCTTCATACCAACCCGACAAGCTGGAGATAATGTCCGACGCGCATTCCTTCTAGCACATATAGTTAAATCCCGCAATATTCCTGCCTGTTTCTTGTCCCTGGACATACGGAAAGCATTCGACACCGTCTCGTGGCCTTACTTGGACTACATTCTGCGCCGATGGGGCTTTGGCCCTCATTTCTTAACTTGGATCTTCTCTCTCTACCAAGGACCCTCGGCCAGAGTCAAATACTTAGGCCATCGATCTGCTCGTTTTCCAATTTTATGTGGCACCAGACAAGGCTGTCACCTATCCCCTCTACTTTTCGCCCTAGCTATAGAACCACTGGCCCTTTTGATTAGGACCAACCCGAATGTCCACGGACTTGAGATAGGAGCTACCTCCCATAAATTGTGTTTATTTGCGGATGACGTTTAACTTTTCCTCACCTCCCCCTTAACATCCACACCTACCCTCCTTCACCTACTTGACAGTTTTGGTTCGCTCTCTGGCCTTCAAATCAACCCCCAGAAGTCATTAGCGCTCAATATTATGCTCCCCCCTAATGATTTAACCCATCTTAAACAGATACTGCCATTCACATGGTCGCAAGGTTCCATTCCCTTTTTAGGCATAAACTTACCCTGCATATCTCGGGCCTCTATGCCACCAACTACATCCCTATACTAGCTCATTTATCAGCACTTATGACCAAATGGTCCTCCCTCCCACTAGCCTGGCTAGGCAGTATAGCAGTTGTGAAGATGTCGATTCTTCCCAAAATTCTTTATCTCTTCAGAGTTCTCCCTATCCCACTACCCGCCCATTACCTACGTGCCTTACAACACCGCATTTTCTCCTATGTCTGGGGCAAAGTTCGCCCACGTGTTCCCTGCTCTACTCTTTATCGTCCCAAACTTAATGGCGGACTGGGTCTCCCAGATATCAACAAGTATTACCAAGCGGCACACATAGCACAAATTTAAAAACATCATGCTACCCACGAAACCCCACAGTGGGTTATCCTAGAATCCATAGAGTGTGACCCCTTATCTACAGCGAACCTTCTCTGGTTAAAATCCATTGACCGCCGTACGATTACTTATCCCATTACCTCTCACTTTTTGCTTTTCTGGGATAAATTGAAATCCCGTTATCTCCTACAATCGCCTCATAATCCCCTTCTTTCATTTCTCCGAAATCCAGCCTTTCCCCCAGCATGGTCCTCGCCACACGCTTTTCTTCGCTGGTCCACAGCAGATCTTACCCAGACTTATCACTTCGTGCTCAGGAACAAATTTAGATCTTTTATCTCATTATGCAAATCCCATGACCTCCCATCCTCTGAAATATTCCGATATCTACAATTGAAACATTTTTACGCTCCATACACAATAGCTGCCAACCCAGTATCCACTTTGTCCCCCTTTGAGCGGGCATGTCTCAAAGACCCCCATAGACGGGGTCTCATATCATACCTATATTCCCTCTTCACAACCTTGACTAGTGCATCATTACCCTCATACACGCACAAATGGGAAGAGGACCTGGGCCGGCAGATTGACCTTTCGGATTGGGACCTCATGTGGTCTAATACAAAAGAGTCGTCACAAACCATTGTGGCCTTGGAGACCAATTACAAAGTCCTGACCCGCTGGTACCTAGTCCCAGCTAGAATAGCAAAATATACCCCCAATTACTCCTCCGCTTGTTTCAGAAGCTGCGTAGACCTGGGCACATTTTTTCATATTTGGTGGGACTGTCCTACTGTCACGATCCGCCTGGCGGCGTCTCTATCGGTCCACAGCACATATTTCCTCAGGGCGCGGGGTCTAAGTCCCAATCTGCTTATTCACCAGGGCCCCTGATGGTGGGGATGGACTTGGAGCAGACTGAGACCAGGTCGCTACCCCTGAGTATGTCCGACAATGGTAGAGAGCACCATCAGAGGAGTGTGGGGTAAGGAGTCTGCTGTGAAGAGGCTGGCAGACCTGGTAACCAGGAACGATCCCTGCGGGATGGATGGATCGTCTGGGTGGCTGGAAGCGTAGTCAGGCGGGCCAGGTCAGCAACGTGTGGGCAGCGAGGTACCGGAGGAGAAGGCAGAGAGTGGTCGAGGTCACAAGCCAGGTTCAGTAACTAGCGGACAGCGCGGTACAAAGGGGTCAGGCAGAAGGATGGTCAGGCAAGCCAAGGGTTAAGCAGGATACAATCAGCAGGGTCAGGTACAAAGCAGAGGTTGGCAACGGAGTAACACAGGATCAGGTATCAGGAACAGAGCACAAAAGACCAAACGGCAATTTGACATACCTCTATTCCCATTTAAATAGCCCACCCTGCGCTGTCATTAGTGCCAGGCGCACGTCCGCGATCGCGAGTGCGCATGCGCAGCCATCGTGATCGCCCAGGTCCCGCTGCCCGCTGATTAGAACGCATCGGTGTCCTGCGCATGCGCTACCCGGCATATCGCGGCAGGGACACCGATCCCTGACATCTACCGTCCAAGTTTTCTGGGCAGAAGTCTTTAGAATACAATCCACCCTTAGCGCTAAATCCCTCCAACCGAACCCATTAATTGCATTACTCAACCTATGACCACCGGACATCACTAAAACACAATTCAAACTCATCCTACAAGTTACCACAGCAGCCAAGCAGGTCATCGCTAAATCTTGGAAATCTCCCTCGCTAAGCACCACTGTTAAAAATAAGGTCACTCAGTCTATGATCCACACAAAAATAGAAGCCAAAATCCTAGACTCCATCCCCAAATTCAAGATGACTTGGAACCCCTGGGTAGAACATTTCCTCCTGCCCAATTTCGATGACTCGCTTCTCAATCCATAACCAATGCTTCACGCTACACTGGTACCACTCCTCACTAATTCTACATCCCTCTTCTTCTGCTAACCGTGGAGTCCCCATGAGTTGTCAGTCCACCCCTGGTGTGGTAAAAAGAGGGGTAGAACCTATTTTTGAGGAAAGGAAGTTTACTATCCCTAAAGTAAGTCTCCTGTATAAAGGCAACGTCGGAATGATGACATTTTAACTCACCAAGAAGCATACCTTGCTTCTCAGGGATGTTAAGTCCTTTAGCATTAGTAGAAGTAATGCAAATCCAGTCCATTCTTCACACCTAAAGGAGAGGGAGGAGAAAAAAAAAAGAAAAAAAAAGGGAGGGGAGAAAGGAGGGGGAGAGGGGGAAAGAGGGTAGGAAGGAGAAAAAGGTAAGAAAGAAAGGCTGATTAAGGAAACTGGGGGAATTTGTTACCTGGAGCAACCCCCCTTAAGCACTAAGATGGGAAATCCCTAAGGCACTCACTAGCATGTCAGATGACCATGCAAGCTCAGGCCTAGGGAGGGGTATGGTTGGAAAAAGCCAAGGGAAGAGCTCCAACTTCCCTCCCCTGACTTGAAGAAGTAAAAAGACAAACGGCATAACATAACAAAATTAACAAACATAACAGCAAGCGTGATGTATACAAATAACCCTTTTTCATTGAAAAAGTGCCAACAAGTTAAGTCTAGCCACAGGGCGATGTATGGGTGACTGACACATGAAAGCCCTGAGAGGACTGTCGCAGAGTAAAATAGCCACCAGGCAATCTTCCTTTCCAGAATTCCAATTTTCTGGCCATTTTTAAGGCAAATAGGCAAGGCATTGGCAAATGAAGGGCGCTGGGACCTTGACACTGCCATGGGGGATAAATACCAATACAAAAAAAAAAGTTAGAAAATACCAGGAAGAAGGAAAAGGGTTCATGTGTTTATGCAACTTTGAGAATGACAGGGGAAAAACAATAATCATTTAAATTACATGCTTGGGAGAAGCCTTTAAGCTGTCACAAAACAGTAAATTTTTATTGTGTGATATATTTTGCATGTATAATAGATTTTTTTTTTACTTTTACGGTATTACTTTGGCTTAAATGCAGTAGAAGTAACAACACCACAATCTGATTTATTACAACTTTGTTGGTAGTTTTGACTTTTTATTCGGAGGTAACAGGCATTTGTGGATGTGAATGGTGGATCTAAAAGCTACAGCAATAATACTGCTACAGGGCGGCATGAGTGTGCGAAATCACATATATATATATACGTGATTTCGCATTTCTGGGTAGAAGGGGCATGCGAGCCGCGCGTGCGCCCTACCAGCACAGCATTCGCGGCCTTGGCTGTCAATCACCTGGTCCCAGCCGGTGATTACTCGCCGACATCTGGTGATGGAGGAGCATTACCGACAGAGGGAGAGAGCTGTAAGTAAACAATACAGTTCTCTCTCTCTTGTTAGCTGCTGACATAGCAGAGCCATGCATAGCAGTGTGCTTACAGTGAAGCACGCACACACAGCACATAGTAAAACAGCACACAGTTAACCCTTTGATTGCCCCACATGTTAGCCCCTTTCTGCCCAGTGCCATTAGTACAGTGTCAGTGCTTTTTATTAGCACTGATCACTGTATTGGTGCCACTGGGGATGTCAGTGACACCAAGTCAGTTCCCCCCAGTGTCAAAATGGCTGCTGCAGTCCCACAGTCCCGCAGTCCCACTATAAGTCGCTGATCGCCACCATTACTAGTAAAAATAAAAAATAAATCCCAGTGTATATACCTCCATTTGTAAACACTATAACTTTCACGTAAACCAATAAATTTACACTTATTGGGATTTTTTTTATTCTAGCAAAGACATGTAGCAGAATACATTTTCACCTAATTTATGACAAAGTTTGATTTTTTTTTGATTTTTTTACTGGATATGTTTAATAGCAACAAAATTCAAAAAAAGTTAAAAAAAAAGTCAAAAAAGAGGAGCAGTGGGGCCCTTATTTTGCTAAGTAGTATCAATAATGTTCTTCTTTCACTGATCTTAGTAGTGCAGATTAATTTGTCCCCTTATACTTGTGGCACCCAAATTACTGGTAGTTTCACCACACCTGATACACTACAGAAAGAGGCTGTAAAGCACAATGGTGCTTTCAGCAGCATCTGTGTAAAAAAAGCCCACACCACAGAGCTAGCACTTAGGTACAGTTTGCCACCTTGTCATTGCCATCTTCCTCATCATTTAAGCCTACTTGGCAGTAAGCTGTAGCTGCAGGAACATTACAGACAATTGCTGCTGTATGCAGGCATCCTTATTCTAACAACATGAATCTTGTGAATCCTCCTGCAGTAAGTTACTGATGTTGTGATGATTAACCCCTTGGCACCAGTGCCTCCCGGGCCTTTAAGGGTTTCAGAAGCCGGGAGGCGGGGCAGGGTTTTAGGATCAAGTGACCACCGTGATTCGCCGTTACGGCGGTCACATGATCGGGAAAGATCCCGATCGAAAGAGGAGATCAGGACCTATCCGTGAGTACCAAACATGTGTGCTGGGAGCGCGCAGGGCACGCGCTCTCAGCACATATATTTTTCTTAATTGCACACAAATGTGCGGCAGCTCAGCATCTAGGCCCAGACGCCGGGAGGCTGCACATTTGTGTGCGGCTGGCGTAAAGAGGTTAAATAATTCAGCATAGTATTTCAAGCCATTTTGTACAAGTATAGCAGGTTTAGCAGAGGAGAAGAAAGAAACGGCCACATTTGCAACTGTTGTGGAAAACTGTCAGCGCCACATCTGAGAGGAGGAAGATGATTAAAGCTTGGTGAGCCATTCAACTAGCTCTATCATATGATCTGGCTGTATAACACTCCCACTGTCAAAAAAGACAGACATTCCCTGCCTCTCAAATGTTCAATCACTACTTTGTCTTGTGAATGCTTACCCTCTACTAGTGCATATTAGGAACCTCTGCCTTTTCCTTTAGGCCTGCCTGAAATAATGAATACAGGAGATTGCCTAACTTTATTATCAGCTAGGGAATCACACAAGAACAAGCAGGAAACGGGGAACAGCTGAAGACCAGTCAGCACTTAGCATAGGCTGAGGCACCCTTTAAATAGTCCGCCTGGCACCAATCTTCGTTTTGTGTGTGCACGTGTGCGTGCGTGTGCACGATCGCGCATTTCTGTGCGCATGCGCACGACCGATCACTCTTCTCCGAACCAAGCTTCTGTGAAGAACAGCCCAATTTCAGATTTGTAGTAGATAATCAGACCTTATCTCCTGGTTTCAGATTTAGATTCCCCCTCCTTTTTCTGTCAAAAATTTTTTTGTTACTTGCTTGAGCTTCTAAAATAGTTTTTTGTAGCATTTGGCCGTTCCTACTGAGGAAATCCAACCTTTCTTGTACTGCCGGAACAGAGGGTTCCACCGGCATTTCAGGGAGGAAGGAAGGATGATATCCATAGTTGGAGTAAAAAGGGGACTGTTTGGTAGCAGAGTGGATGGAATTGTTGTATGCAAATTCAGCTAATGGAAAGAGAGACACCCAGTCATCCTGTGAATAAGATGAGAAACATCGTAAGTATTGTTCAAGGGTCTGGTTTGTTGTCCCAGTTTGTCCATTTGTTTGCAGATGATACGCAGAAGAGAAGTTCAATCTCTAGTGCCTCACACAGAGCTTTTTCAGAACTTAGAAGTGAACTGCACTCCCCGATCGGACACGATATTTCTAGGAACACCATGTAATCTCACTATTTCTTTAATAAAAGCAGAAGAAGTCTCAGCGGCAGAAGGAGTCCCTCTCAGGGGAATGAAGTGGGCCAATTTTGACAGACGATCAATCATGACAAAGATGGTGGTGAACCCTTCAGATGGGGGGAGCTCTACAATAAAATCCAGAGAAATCATACTCCATGGCTTTTCAGGTACTGGCAGAGATTCCAACAGGCCCCAGGTTTTGGCTTTATCAGACTTGTTTCGGAGACATACTGAGCAACATCTAACATAGTTCTTACAAACCTTCATTAAGTTTGGCCACCAGAAGGAACGGGAGAACAAATATGAGGTCTTGTGGATCCTGAAGTGACCAGCTAAATGATGATCACGACATCTTTTAAGAATGAGAGTTCTGAGTATATAAATCTGTTCTTTGTGAAGATACAGACTGTCTCTTAGCTGAAGATGCATTTCCAAGGGGGGTGGATGATCATCAACCACTTCTTTTATTTGTGCTACAAGATCTGTTTGTAGGAGTAAAAATTTTTTAGCTGGCAGGATCTTGTCAGGTTCGGATGGTACAATTCGGTCATGAAACATGCGTGAGACCGCATCGGGTTTGCCGTTCTTTGATCCTGGACGGTATGTCAAGTGAAACACAAATCGGGAGAAGAACAGTGCCCATCTTGCCTGCCGTGGCCTTAGGCGTTTTGCAGTTCTCAAGTACTCTAGGTAAAGATGAGGATAGGCTGGGAAGCTACCTCCAGCAAGTAGCTCCATTCCTCAAGGGCTGCCTTGATGGCTAACAGCTCTCTGTCTCCCACATCATAGTTCCTTTCAGCAAGTTGTAAGTGAAGATGAAAGGAGAGGTGCGTTTGACTCGTTCCTTGGGGGTGCATCATATGGAACCAGCTAGGAGAAGGCTTATGAGGTCTCACTGGACATGTCAGTACATATTGACCTGCATCACCACAGTAGAGGCAAAGGTTGGAGTTTTGTCATCGAAGATGATCAGCAGAGGATAACGGTGGTCTCCAAAAGCTCCTTCTAGGAGAATTACGATGCCCTCTTTTGCTGGGGAGTATGTCTGATGTGACAACAGTGGGTGAGGAGACAGGAGTCTCCATTTCTGAGCAGATCAAGACACCCCTGCTAGTTCTTTCATCCCGCCTTTTCCAGATCCAGTGGTTGATTTGAATGGCAAGGATAATTAGGTCCTCTATCCTGGTTGGTACTCCAACTCCGGCAAGCTCATCTTTCAAGATGTTAGAGAGACCAAGGCAAAACTGATGGCAGAGAGCAGACTCGTTCCATTGAGTGTCAGAACGCCATATATGGAACTCAGTGACATATTCCTCTATAGGCCTTTGGCCCTGCTGTAGCTTGCTAAGCATATATTCTGCAGTCTGATGATGGAAGGGATCAGTGTAAAGTTGTGACATCGCTGAGAAAAAAGAGTCCATAGAAGTCAGAGCCGGATCATGTTGCTCACGAAGGTGGTGTGCCCAGGATTGGAGTTCATTCTGAAGGAGTGAAATAATGAATCCCACTTTGGTGCTTTGTGATGCGAAGGTTCTTGGTAGCAGAAAAAAATATAGCTCACAGGAGTTACGAAAGGTTCGAAACTTACTGCGGTCTCCCATGAAATACTCAGGTATTGGCACCCAGGGTTCTGGTAGAGGAGAAGTTCCATGAATCATGCTGAGCTCTGTCTGGGTACTTATGTCTGAGACTGCAGAGGGACCCATGGCTGTTGAGACATCTGACTTGGTTGGTAGTTGGTTTTCCATATGCTCAAGGTTTCTTTGCAAACTCTGCACCATGTAAGACAAGGCAGAGATTGATTGACAGAGGTCCCTTATTGCAAAGGCCTCCCTTTCAGACTCCATCACTGGCTGACTGGTACTGTCATGTACCTGATTGAAGACTGAAATTATGAGGTCAGCCTCACTTGTGTCACTAGCCCTGACCCCACTGGAAGTTGAACAGAGGGTGTCTAGGGACCAGGGGGACAAGAGCGCCTGCAGATGTTGTTTGCAGCTCTTGCAGCTGGAGACTTTGGAAGACTGATGAACCTCCGATTCAGGAACAGTAGTAATATGCAGAGCTGGTATGGTAGGTCACCAGGTGTACACCAGAGTAAGACAGGAAGCTGGGATGGGAGACAGGAGCAATGTCATAGGAATAGCCGGGGTCATCAACGGGCGGACAGCGAGGTACCAAATCATAAGCAAGCCAAAGTCAGGAGTGGAGCGAGGTCAGGAACAAGTATCAAGCAGGAGAGTAATCAAGAGGTAGGTCAGGAACAAGCCGGGTCAGCAACAAGGGAATCACACAGGAACGAGCAGGAAACAGGGAACAGCTGAAGACCAGTCAGCACTTAGCATAGGCCGAGACACCCTTCAAATAGTCCATCTGGTGTCAATCTTCGCTTTGCGTATGCACGTGCGCATACGTGTGCGCGATTGCTCATTTCTGTGCGCATGCGTACGACCAATCACTCTTCTCTGGACATTTCTATGTGCATGTGCATTTCTATTTGCCAATCGTCTCACCAGGATTCCCTTACACACTTACTTTCTTGAACATTTACTTCCTTGACATATGTTCACTGCTGGGAGGAGGAGTTTTAGGAGGTAGCATCAGTACATAAATCACTGCTTGTAGGCAGCACAGTATCATTGAATATGTGATCCTTAGAGATGAAAAATAAACCAATAAATAGAGTAGAAACTGCAAAGCATATTGGGAATCCAGGAATGTGTGGAAATAAATGTTAGCAGACAGGAAACAATCGCAATATAAAAGAATTTAGCTTATATTGGATTGTCAAAAATAACAACTGTTTTTATTGCTATTACGATGCCAATGTTATAAAATGAAATAGTATTCTGTAACTATAGAAATACAATGTAATGTGGTGATTTGGTGCAACAAACTGTACCACACAAGTATGCTGTGATGTACTTCAAAGGCACCTTTGGTGGCTGGGAAAAGACAGAAAATAGCTGTTGATCTTGCCATAAATACAGTTTTGTTGTAGCTTTCAATCAATTCATATGAAAGCACACATAATATTACCTTCCTAGCTATCTTCTGTAAACTACAAGTTTCTGCCCCACATAATGAGGATGAAGAGAGGAAAATATGTTTTTAGGCAAAATCAACAGAGCAAACTAGGTAAAAATCATTGCTCCTACCGTATATATAGTAGAAGAGTGAGTGCAGCCATCCTAAGGCAGAAGCACATTTTTTGCAGGATTACTAGTTGAGAATAAAGGCACAAAAGACTGAAAAAAGAAAATAAATACAATGACCACATCTATGGACTGGTCAGCTACATTATTAAAGCAGAGTTTCGGCCCCTTACCCCAAGCCAATTCTTTAGTCTGCCATAAGGTGCTGGTGCTGCAATCTTGACTACGGGGAACCAGTAGTGAAGCCTTCATCGTCTCCTACTGCGCATGTGCGATGTGCACTGCACTTTGCGAATGGGCCGTAGTCCTCTGGGACCTTGAAAGTGTCCCTGAGGGCTGCAGAGGGGGGAAGGCAAATGTCCAGCTCAGTTTGCTGCAACGAAATGAGCCAGGAGTGGGAGAAGGTACCTGTCAAAACTAGGTACCCACTCCCCCCCAAAAGGTGCTAAATGTGGCAGCAGGGGGGGGGGGGAGGCAGAAAAACAAATGGCACTTTAAAGTTTTGTTTTGGGGCTTAGAAATGCTTTACAAAGCTAAACCATTCCTACTTAACCTTTCATGAATTTTTCTAATGACTCAGCGAGTACATGGTTTTGTGGACTTAAAAATGAATACCTTTAAACTGAATTCAACTTAAAATGAATTGGCAAGTTAAATGTATTTCTGAAACTGCTATCATATTCATAACTGCGGACTTTCCCGGAAGTAAAACCATAACAGCTATACACTGCTACATCTGTATGCAACAGGACTTTTTTTGCAGTTAAGTAGTAAATTGCTCCTAATATGTTACCATTTATTATATGTATTTTAGTGGTACCACTTTGGATGCCTTATTAAATTGATTGGGTAAGATGGATGATGATGTGATTCCTTGAGTGGGCTCACTAAAAGACTATTTTTTTAAACATGGTACATAAGCCCATCTGTGCATCACTCTAAACCATCCATTATAGTTTTGTGACATAACAAAAATACTAAAAATGACTTTAATGATTTTAATTATTCTGAACCCTAGAAATAACGTTTTCCTCCAAGCTAATAGTTTCATGGTCATTTTATTTTTGCAGAAAAAAATGGAGCCTATTAGATAAGAATTCTGGAAGTAGCTTAAAATAGACAGGCTGGAACCAATTAACATTAAAACAAAAAGCAAAGATTACAGACAGCAGCATATGTGAATTCATTTCATCAAAGCTCAATCAGACACATTTGTTTTCAGCCAAAAGATATATATCTTAAGGGGCATCAATGATCTATGTGCCATATTTTCATAATTACCAATATGTTAACTATTTTCCCTCTGTTTTGTCTAAAGTGAAAGCATTATTTAATTATTTAAAAATAACATTCTTCCAGGTAATAAAAATATGCATTTTTTTTAAACTAAAAGTCCATTAGTTAAGTTGTTTCTGTTAACATTGTTACAAATAAAATTGCTAAAATGACCACAAAAATATGTATTAGCAAGATGTTGATGCCTAGAATATGATTCTATGAATATGATCCCCAGATATAGATGGAGACTGGTGGGCTAACTTAACTATTCACTTCTTAAAGGATAAGTTCACCTTTTGGTAAAAAATAATAAATGCCCATTTTTTTTTGCAGGAAAAAAATGTGCTTTTATTATTTTTTGCTGCAGGAGCCTGTAATGCATTGCACCAGTGATCAGTAGATCGTTGGTGCCATGCAGGTCTTCTGCAGATCTGTCAGTATATCTGCTTGCCCATACAGGATGTACTGAGAGGAAGATTCAATGAACTACCACAGCGCTCCATGGTTCCATGGTAGTTCATTGAGAACTACAAGCTGACAGCCACTAAGGCTATCGGACTTATAGTTTCTCATTCACAGAGGAGTGATGCAGCCCGGCAGGTGGATACCCCCACAGCATTGTTTTTTTTTTATTTGACAGCTAGCGAGGAGGAGGGGGAGATCCCCCGCTAGCTGCCAAAGCAGGTGGAGCGGGGACTGGTGGTTTCCTAAAATGTTACATGTTACCCCCTGAATATGGGTGTAACGTGTAACATGTTATGAAAGGTGAACTTATCCTTTAAATATGTCTTGTAGATCCAGGTGTAAGATTTTCCTATAGTCCTTTCTTTCCAGGACTATTTATGCTAGTCTTAGAGTTTTTGCCCATTCCTGCTCACCTCTCTCCATAAGGAGTATATGAAAAGCAGCATACAGCATTCTTGCTGATTTCTACATATAAAGTAAATAAAAAAAGAAGATCAATAGGGATATTCCCTTAATAACTGTACAAGTGTACAATATCACCACCTCAGGAGAAAAATTAGGTTATTTATAATAGTTCAAAATCTATTCGCTAAATTCCAATGTACGCTTTAACAGTTTATGCAATTTCAAATATTGTTTTCAATCCTTTTAATTATGCAATTTTATTCATGCACTTCTTGTAATTGACATCTATCAAAATGTGTGCATTGTAAATTCACAACCTACAGCTTTTTAACAACGTTTGTATATATTTTAACTTATTAATGATTTGTCACCATTGAAACTGTTGTTCTGAGACTGAACTTTAATGTCTTCTGTTCTTAAATTGCCCTGTTGCTCAGGATGCTTTAAAATCTTGTAGTCATTGAAATTGTATTTAGTGAGATGGTAACAGACTTCAACATTTTTGGAGGAAAAGGAAGAATGAAAGCTGGACAAGAAAGATTGCTTCACAGAAACGTCCATAGGACATATACTATAAGATCCCCGTATAAACATATTGAAGTTAATGGAATGGATATTATTATGAAATAATCATCATCATCATCATAATATTAACATTATGGTGATCATGATGATGATGAACATGATGATTATAATTATTATTAGTAGAAGTAATAGAATCAGTAGTAGTAGTAGTATTAACAACAAGCTGGTTGATTAGTTTTGGTATTAGTTGATCTGTTACAAACAGACATTACAAATATATGGATATATATGCTGAAATTGAGTCTGTTTGGTATTTTCAGGTTTCTTTTTAGGGTACTTTCATTTTTTTCCAGGAACTGTCTACAAATACTTAAATGAGTGGGAAATAATACACTGGTCAGTGGAATACTCTGGCAAGCCCCTTCAATTTGAAATGCCTAAGTTTTCTTAATAGTTATAAAAATTTCTCAGATATTTCCCATACATTGTATTAATGCTACTTCTATATAAGGGAGCATGCATACCGTAGATCAACAGGTTTTCCTATAAATGCTCTATAATGTCTACTTATTAATAGACAAAAACATTTAAAGGATTATAAAAAGGGAGTAAGACATTAAAAGATACCTGAAGCATACATTGACATTCAGCATCCCCAATAACAAATAAATTCATGTTTTAAATGTTGTAATTTTAGTATGTGTTAATTATGTAATATGTAGAAACATTATAAGAGTAGCTTAGGATTTTTGCACATTAAAAAAATGAATGTTCTTTCTTTAATGTAAAACTTTCCTTTTTAATTTGAAAAGATGGATCATTTTTATAACTGTGTTTTACAAATAATTCATATGCTATTTAAAAAAATATCTTGATATATAATGCAATCTTAAAATAGATCAATTTGACAAATTACTACTTTTAAGCTAATTTTTATTAGGCACAGGTCAAAAATAGTAAGAAACAACCTCATTTAAAATATGTTCATTTTTTAAGAGCTTTAAGTACACTTTAATTGAAGTACAAATTAGATTATATATTTATATTACAAAAATTAAATTACAGGTCATTATGGAGAATAAGGGGAT
This sequence comes from Staurois parvus, assembly GCF_062004578.1. Taxonomy (NCBI): domain Eukaryota; kingdom Metazoa; phylum Chordata; class Amphibia; order Anura; family Ranidae; genus Staurois; species Staurois parvus. Next base: position 2,023,067 of record NW_028318135.1, read on the forward strand.
AGTGACATTTTCTAAATATTATAAATGCAAAAATAAATTCTTTCTAAGCTTTATTAGTGTGGTGTCAAACTCTTCTATGCTGCGTGCTGTAAATAGTCTAATGACGTCTGGAAGCAGGGCCATTTGCTATAGCTTGAGGCTCAACATTCCAATAACCTGTTTCTAGTTAGAAAGACATTAGAAAGATCTAACATTCGTGGCAAATGGTTCCTGTTATAGTGTAGATTTAGGAAACCTCACTTCCTGTAAATTTACTAAGCATCAATAATATTGTAACAGGTTGTCTTTCATGATGGTCAGTGGGACTGTGGTTCACGACCTACCTGAAGGCAGTATCATTTAAACAATAATTTTTTAACATATTTAGTGTGGAACTACACCAGTAGCATTATTAAAGTATAGGATAGTTGCCAGACTGGGTATATTTTAAACAAGTTATTTCAAATATCACAGGAAGTCTGCACCAAAATACTTAAATACATGTAAAAAGATTAATCCAAATTTAATTGATTGAAAATGCACCTCTCTTTTCATTTTTTTTTAGACTTACTGTCATGTTTTTTTCTTTCTTTAAAAAGCACCATATAATACAATATTCTGTAGCACTGTGCAGTTATGGAGAGAAATTAGACACCCCAAAACCCAGCACACCAAAATTTTACAAAAGGCAATAATATTTACAAATAGAATGTGCTCTTCTGTGAGAGATTCAAAATACGGTACATTTACAAAAATATTTTTTACTGTTATCCACAAATGTATAGGGAGAAATGCATATTAGTTTTAATTTTCCCTAAACACCATCAGGCATATAAAGTGAATGCAAGTATATTTTAAAATGAGAACCTTGCGCTAGTAAGGTCTACTTGTTTAGTGAAAGACCCCTCCTCCTTGCCAATACTCTTCACTAAATGTAATGAAAAAAAACTCTGTCTGGAGAAAAAGGTTAGTTATTGCATTTACCATTCCCATGCTTCCACCTATTTTTATGTTTTGTGCAGCATTTTAGCAAAAGGGAGGGGCCCTCACTAAATAAGCAGATCTTGCTTGGAAAGTCGAACCTTGCCAAGAGATAAAAAAAGAAAAGTTATAACTAATCTAGGAGAACAAAAATTAGTTATTATCAATAATCAAGAGTAAATATTTAAATACATTTTTTATTTTGGATAGTGTGATGAAGGAAGAACCCCTGTTGGGTTTTTAATCCCATTTGGATCTCTGTAAGTTTTGCCTAACAGTAAGTGTCACCTAACTTAAGGCTTCATGAAATTGTTATCACCAAACGGTAAGTGATGGGAAATCTGCAACAAACAGCAGCAGCATAGACAGGAAATAAAATGCTTTTTCTTAGTAGAATAGGGGAAGGCTAGAGCCCTCATTGGCTTGTTATTGCTGTCTGTGTAACTTTTGTACATTTAACCCTTCCCCTTTTTAAAAACTCAAAATAAAGAAGTATTGGCTGGAATTACACTTTACCACAGACTCCAGTTTTGGCTTGAGGATTCTAGTTGGTTCCCAGCAGTGGCATAGCATGGGTTGTCATCGACCGAGGCAATGCAAGTAATTTGCGCCCCCTAAATCGTGGATGTTTAGTACTGGTATAAATACTGGTGTCATTAAAGTGAAATGCAATGAATACTAGTATACTCAAATTACTATACTAATGTTAATGAGAGTACATGAATATACTGTTGATATTCACCATCATGCTCTCTTCTGACTATACTACTAACTTATTGTATGTTTCAGCCTCTTTAAAACAGTTGGGGACTCTAAAAAAAAGGAACAAATACTGCACCATTAAGTTACCACCAATGAGTTAACAAGACTGAATCATGCATCAATCTCCATAGCTGCATATTGCTTTTCTGCATGTCCCAAGCCCCCACCATATCCTGTATCCTCTTCATATCCCACACCCAGCCATGTCCCAGGTCTCCTTAACCATGTCCTGTACCCCCTTTGTGTCCCACAACCACCCTTAATGTCTCCACACCCAGCCATGTTTCAGGTTCTCTTCACCAACATCTCCCTGTGTCCTGCATCCCCCAAACTGTGTCCCACACCCAACCATGCCCAAGGTATACTTCATCATGTCACACATTTACCCCCCAAAATGTCCTGCAGCCAGCCTTGTCCCTCCACCTTGTCCTGCATCCCCTCCTGAACCCAGCTACAGTCATGGCCGAAATTGTTGGCACCCTTGATATTTCTCCGGGAAATCATGTATTTCTCACGAAACGTATTGCATTAACACATGTTTTGCTATACACATGTTTATTCCCTTTGTGTGTATTGGGACAAAACAAAAAAAGGGAGGAAAGAAAGCAAATTCGACATAATGTCACACAAACCTCCAAAAATGGGCTGGACAAAAGTATTGGCACCCTTTCACAACTGCGGATAAATAAGAATGTTACAAGCATGTGATGCTCCTGTAAACTCACCTGGGGCAAGTAACAGGTGTGGGCAATATAGAAATCACACCTGAAAGCAGATAAAAAGGAGAGACGTTCACTTAACCTTTGCATTGTGTGTCTGTCTGTGCCACACTAAGCATGGACAACAGAAAGAGGAGACGAGAACTGTCTGAGGACCTGAGAACCAAAATTGTGGCAAAATATCAACAATCTCAAGGTTACAAGTCCATCTCCAGAGAACTAGATTTGCCTTTGTCCACAGTGCGCAACATTATCAAGAAGTTTGCAACCCATGGCACTGTAGCTAATCTCCCTGGTCGTGGACGGATGAGGAAAATTGATGAAAGATTGCAACGCAGAATAGTCCGGATGGTGGATAAGCAGCCCCAAACATGTTCCAAAGACATTCAAGCTGTCCTGCAGGCTCAGGGAGCATCAGTGTCAGCGCGAACTATCCGTCGACATTTAAATGAAATGAAACGCTATGGCAGGAGACCCAGGAGGACCCCACTGCTGACACAGAGACATAAAAAAGCAAGACTACAGTTTGCCAAAATGTACTTGAGTAAGCCAAAAGCCTTCTGGGAAAACGTCTTGTGGACAGATGAGACCAAGATAGAGCTTTTCGGTAAAGCACATCATTCTACTGTTTACCGAAAACGGAATGAGGCCTACAAAGAACAAAACACAGTACCTACGGTAAAATATGGTGGAGGTTCAATGATGTTTTGGGGTTGTTTTGCTGCCTCTGGCACTGGGTGCCTTGACTGTGTGCAAGGCATCATGAAATCTGAGGATTACCAAAGGATTTTGGGTCGCACTGTAGGGCCCAGTGTCAGAAAGCTGGGTTTGCGTCCAAGATCCTGGGTCTTCCAGCAGGACAATGACCCCAAACATACGTCAAAAAGCACTCAGAAATGGATGGCAAAGAAGCGCTGGAGAGTTCTGAAGTGGCCAGCAATGAGCCCAGATCTAAATCCCATTGAACACCTGTGGAGAGATCTTAAAATTGCTGTTGGGAAAAGGTGTCCTTCCAATAAGAGAGACCTGGAGCTGTTTGCAAAGGAAGAGTGGTCCAAAATTCCGGGTGAGAGGTGTCAGAAGCTTATTGATGGTTATAGGAAGCGACTGATTTCAGTTATGTTTTCCAAAGGGTGTGCAACCAAATATTAAGTTAAGGGTGCCAATACTTTTGTCCAGCCCATTTTTGGGGTTTTGTGTGACATTATGTCATATTTGCTTTTCTGCCTCTGTTTTATATTTGTTCCAATACATACAAAGGGAATAAACATGTGTATAGCAAAACATGTGTTAATGCAATACCTTTTTTGTGTGAAATACTTGATTTTCAGGAAAAATATCAAGGGTGCCAACAATTTCGGCCATGACTGTATGTCTCATGTCTCTTCCATGTCCTACATCCCCCATGTCTCACACTTTGCAATATACCACATCCCCCTCCCCACCATGTCCTGCACCCAGTCATTTTCTTCACACCCCCATTATGTTCTGCACCCAGCTATGTCCCACCACCCCAGCCACGTCCCGTCAGAGGATTAAGAGCCCCATGAACCTGGTGCTGAGGATTTGGTGGGCATTTTATGAAAATAAATTTATCTTCCACTTCTGTGCACTTCGGGCTGTTCATCTCCCTTCCACCTCCTTCATACTCTGGAAAAGGTCTCTAGGAGCAACATTCTCTGTTGGGCAGAGACTGTTCCCATAGATATTGTCTGTGCTCCACTGTTCTCAGAGACTACCTGACAAAGACTGCAGCTAACACAGAGATTACCAGTGTGCTCCCACAGAGACTACCCCCCAGTCACAGAGACTTCCCCACATGTCACAGATACTGCCCCACATTTAAAAAAGACTGCCCTGCATGTCACAGAAACTGCCCCACATTTACCGGAGACTGCCTCATATGCTACAAAGACTGTCCCACATGTCACAGAGACTGCCCCAGATGTCACAGAGATTGCCCAACATGTCACGGAGACTGCCCCATATGTCACAGAGACTGCCCATATGTCACAGAAACTGCCCCACATATCACAGAAACTGCCACACATTTAACAGACACTGCCCCACATTTAACAGACACTGACCTACATTTCACAGACGATATTGCACCTTACATCAGACCATTGCACTCTGATTTGTTATGCATTTACAGGTTAGTACTCCTTAGGTTCTACTGTATGTTACACACTTCTCACCTTTCTTCTCTATAAACTGTGCTATATTTTCCATACTCTGGACTAAAGTGTTCAGTTACTAATAGTTCCTGCTTGAGACAATTAAACTATTCTTTAGAAAGACTCTGGGCTCAATTCACAAAATGGTATTTTCTGCTTTAAGATCAGAGGTAAAATAGCATTTTTCAAACTTTTTTTGCAATTCACTAAAAAATGCTTCTGAAATAAGGCATGTGTTATTCAATTGAAATGTGCTGTATTTAACTCATGAAACCATTCGGTATTTTATCTCATGCAATGTCATATCCAGTGGGATGGATGCAGTGGAGAGGGATTAGAACACCTGTCAGTTTTTATGGCTGTCTGTGCCCCCATTAGGAAGATTCTCTCTCTCTCTCTCTCTCTCTCTCTCTCTCTCTTTCTCTGTGTTTACTGTTTCTCCTTATCACTGAAAGTGAAAGAAACAGAAATTCCCATATTTTGGGCTGACATTGAACACTAATAGTGGGTAAATCTGCCCAATGGTACACAAATGGGAAAAAAACGACAAGGGTTCTAACCCTTCATTACTCTATTCACAATGAAAAAAAAATTTGGTCTTCAAACCACCAAAAATAGAAAGTAACCTGATTTTGACTACCAACCCTTTACTAAAGAAAAATCAATGAAACAGCATGACACATTTGGATAGAAATAAATAAAATGCAGCTGTCTTTACTGGTAACATATTAAAAGCATGAGCAAAAAATAAACAAATCTTGGCCAAAAATCTACAAATGCTTCTGGTACCAGTAATTGCCTTTGAATGTAAACATCCAATATGTATAAACAGGTAGTTTTGAAAAGGCTGATAATGGGTCCACTCATAAATAAACATCCATATGTATCAAACTAAAGGACTCTGTAGTACCAGACACAAGTATAGATCAGCCATTTGTAGTGAGGGTCTACCACATCCATATCCATATGGCGCACACTTAATTCATGTTCCGTAATGTATACAAGTAACCAGTCTCCAACAGCAGTGTAGATATACAAAGTCCCATATGGAAGTAGAAGTAAGTCCAAGAATGGGCATTAAGCTACCAGGCCACCGACCATACATATAGTATCCTGTGTTCAAAAGAGAACCAGCAGGCTGTGCTTCTGGGCAGGGCCTGAACATGGCGGCGGGGGAGAGCTCAATGTAGGAGCTCGTGGACGGAGCTCCGTTGTCTGGCCTCCCCAAGCCTCCAGGTCTATCCCCTCAGGCATGCTTTGAGTCCCGTGGCGGAGGACTTACCCTGGCCCGACGGTCCCCTGTTGGGAGGGGGTGGATGCTGGCGTGGAGAGAGAGAGGAGCAGCTGGAGACCGGCAGAGAGAGAGTCCCTGAATGCCGGGAGACGAAGGGGGATCACGTGACCGGCCGCAAAGCACCACTGGGAGTTCGGAAAGCCGGCCGGCCGGCGTTTTGCAGTGAGAGAGCTGCGCCGACCTGTTTTGCCGGTGGCCGATTCAATCTCCCCCTGGCACCCTGAAACCCCCCTAGTTAAAAACAAACGGGAGAAGAACCTTTGGAACCAGGACAAGGAGATCGAGGAGAGTCTGGGGAGCTGCCCCCCCCCCTCCCACAAACGGAATCTTAGGGGAATCGAACGAGAGAGCACTCACAAAGAAGAAAATACACAAGGAGGGTGAGTGACCATGACTGTACTTTATTTTGTACCGATATGAAGCTCTGAGTGGACCCCTAAAGAGAAGCAAGGAGTAAGGGAAAGGGGGGCCCCCGGAGACTGTATAAAAGGTGGAAGAGGCCCGAGGGAAGGGGAGCTTAAGGAAAGGAAGAGAAGAGAAAAGAGAAGGGAAGGAAAGAAGAAAAAAAAAAAAAAAAAAAAATCAGCAGGGTGTCAGGGAGGAGATTTGAAGGTTAAAGAACTGTTTTTCCCCTCCTTACACACAAATTTATAAAGGAGTATAAGAAGAATATAAGCCACAGAGAAAAATGAAAAATAAAAACGTAAAAGGAAGTGGGCTTAAAGGGTCCCAGACTGGTACAATTAAAAAATATACCTCCCAAGGAAACGTAACCCCAGAAAGACCCCAGAGCAGGACTGAAAAAGGAGAAGTAGACCTTAGTATGGAAAGTAGTCCTAGAGTATCATTAGGCCTTGATACTAGCAACCAGCAAACATCAGGCAATATAGAGATGGGAAAAGACCTACAAATACCTAACAAAAAAGAAATGGCAGAAATGTTTAAAGAATTGGAGAAAACAATAAAACAAGAAATGGTAAATATCCGTAGCGATCTGGGACACCTGTTGGAGAGAGTTGAAGAAACGGAGGAGAAGGTTAAAAGTCAGACCCAGGCTATCCTTGAACTAGAAAAAGAAATAACTAACATTGGGAAAGCCCAAGAAAAACTGTTATATAAGGTTGAGATACAAGAAAACAAAGACAGGAAGAGAAACATCCTGATACGTGGGGTCCCAGAGAACTCAAAGGGAGAAAGTCTGCAAGAGGTGGTTTGTAAAATACTTAATACTATAATAGACAGCCCTGAAATGGATAGGACTAAAATAGAAGGAACTTTTAGAAAAGGAAAAATTCAAAGAGTCCTGGGGAAAGAAAGGCCGAGAGATATATTAGTTCAATTCTATGAGCTCCGGGATAAAGAAAAAATCTGGAAGAAGACCAAAGGAAAATCAGTAATTAAATATGAAGGAGGAGACATACAGATATATGCGGATCTGGCCCCAGAGACTCTGTGGAGAAGGAGATCTTTGAGACCCCTATTGGAAAGGTTGAAAGAACAAAATGTGCAATATAGATGGGGGACTCCCGAATGCTTAATAGGATGGAAAAATGGGACTACAGCATACCTCAGGTTTCCAGAAGACTTGAAAAATTTTTTTGACAGTTTAAAAATTCAAAGAATGGAAATCCCTGGCTGGGAAGAAGAACAATGGGAAAATAGAACGAAGAGAAAAGAGGACTGGCAATTTGTGGGGGGGATGAGGCGGGGGGAAGGGGGGAGGGGGAGAGGGATGGAGGAGGAGAAATAGGGGTTTTCCTTTTTTTTTTTTTTTTTTTCCCCTCCTCCGTCCTTTTTCTGCCCTCACCCCACCGTCCTCGTTTTTGTGTCTGAGATTAATCTGGATGGGACCTGGGGGGTTATGGGGAGGTTAGACAAGGGGAAGTCGCCCATGGACGGAGTCTTAGCCCAAGGTTTAAATCAAAAGTGGTTTTTATAATCCATAAATGATTAGTAGGCAAATGATAGGCCTAAAAAGTGGGGGTAGGGGAGGGGGGAGGGGGGGAGCGGGGAGGTTGGAAGGGTGGGAAATGGGAGAGGGGGGATGTTATTTCTGCAAGATAAAAGAAGTTACAAAAGCAAGTGAGAAGGGAGAAGGAGGAGAGGAGAAGAAGGGAGAAGAGGAAATGAGAAAAGGGGAGAGAAAAGGAAAATATAGATGGAGGAGAAAAGAGGAAATTTAAGGAAGATGGAAGAGATTCAGTTTATAACATATAATGTAAATGGGATGAACTGCCCTGGGAAAAGATATAGATTATTTAAAGAACTCCACCATAGGGCAGCCTCAGTGATATTTCTACAGGAGACACATCTTGAGATAAAGTCAAATGTTAGGCTGAGGTCTAGAAATCACCCAACATGGTACTACGCAGACTCCCCGGTTAAAAGAGCAAAAGGGGTAGCAATAGGTTTGGCAAAGAATATTAGGTTTGAGTTGGAAGATAGGAAAACAGACCCAGATGGGAGATTCTTGTTTTTAAAGGGCAAGTTACAAGAGATCGAGTGTACACTGGCCAACATCTACTGTCCTAATAAAAAACCGGAGGCGTATCTGAAAAAAGTGATGAGGAAGTTGATGGACTTTAAAAAAGGACGTTTGATCCTGGCAGGGGACTTTAACTTTTGTATGGATCCACAAAGGGACGCCACCTCCCATATAAAAAGAGAGGGAAATAGGGCCCTGAAATTATTGAAAAAAGAATTACACATAAGTCAATTGGTAGATGCCTGGAGAATTACACATATGCAAGATAGAGATTATACTTTCTTTTCAAACATGCATAAGAGATATTCAAGACTAGACCATATATTAATAGAACATCAATCAATTGACCATCTGATCCAAGTAGAAATAGAGACAATATCTTTATCAGATCACGCCCCAGTTATTATGAAAATGGAATGGGGGAGGAGGAAAATCGGAGGGCTGGGATGGAAATTGAATGAGACACTTTTAGTGGAAAAGGAAATAGCTCAGAAAATAGGGCAGGAGATCGAACGCTTTTTTAAGGAGAACGAGACAGGTGAGGTATCAACAGCCACAGTGTGGGAATCTCACAAAGCATACATAAGAGGAATATTAATGGCAATTGGGGCAAGAAAGAAAAAAGAAAGAAGGGAGAAAATGAGGGACCTCTTAGAAGAAATAAGTAAAATAGAACAAATACATAAGAACAGAATAACAAAAGAAATAGAGCTGAAGTTAAAAAAAAAGCAAGAAGAATTGAAAGAAGTGATAGAAGAGGAGAGGAGAAAAGTATATAACAGAGTTTTGAGTGAGAGATATAGATGGGGAGAAAGACCTGGAAAATATCTGATGAGAGCCCTGAGGAAAAAGAAAAATAGAAATTATATAGAAAAAATAAAAGATGCTAAAGGAAACATGTTGCATTCAAATAAAGATATCATCAAAGCCTTCACAGAATATTACAGGAAACTGTATAATATAAGTCCCCTGGAAGGATTAGAAAACATACAAAATGAGAAGAATCAAAAAAGAAATATCTGGAAATGGCTGGGTTACTAAAACTAAGTGAGGACCAACTGAACTCCCTAGATGCAGATATCTCACAGGACGAAATAAAATTAGCACTGAAGGGGTCAGTGTCGGGGAAAAGCCCAGGTCCAGACGGATATACAGTCAGATACTATAAAAAATTTAGTGAAATTTTAATACCAAAACTTAGAAATTATATGAACGCCCTAGGTGGAGAGATGGAAATAAGAAGAGAATCATTACAAGCCCAAGTAGTGCTCATTCAAAAAGAGGGAAAAGATCCCTCACAGTGTTCGAGCTATAGACCTATTTCACTATTGAACACCGACATTAAGTTATATGCCAAGGTCCTAGCAAATAGATTGAAAGAGCTAATGCCAGAATGGATACAAGAGGATCAGGTGGGTTTTGTCCCAGGGAGGGAGGGTAAAGACAATGGGTTAAGATCACTGATGTTAATCCAAAAGAGTAAAAAGGGAAAAGAACCGGTGGTGTTACTCTCTATAGATGCTGAAAAAGCGTTTGACAGAGTGAATTGGAGATTCATGACAGATACTCTGGAAGCCTTAGGTATTGGGCCTAGGATGAGAGAGTGGATAGGGAAGTTGTACAGATACCCTTCTGTGGTCATTGCGGTAAATGGGGAGAGGTCAGAACCCATTGAGATGTCAAATGGAACAAGACAGGGATGCCCATTGTCCCCATTGTTGTATGTTATATCATTAGAACCATTGTTGTCAACAATAAGGCTGAATAGAGATGTAAAGGGAATCCTGATAGGAGATACAGAACATAAAGTTGCTGCCTTTGCAGACGACTTGCTGTTCTATGTAGGAAATCCCAGGATAACACTTCCAAACTTAATGAAGTCATTAAAGGAATATGGAGAATTATCAAACTTAAAGATAAACCCAACAAAAACGGAGATTCTAAATATAAACATCTTAAAAAGTGAAAAAGAAAAAATACAAAAGGAATTCCCATTTAAATGGAAAGACAGAGATATAAAATATCTAGGAGTAAAGCTTACAGCCTCACACAAACATCTATATAAATTAAATTATATTTCATTGATAAATGAGATTAGAGACGAGTTAAAAAGATTGGAGGGAGGAACCCCGACATGGATGGGCCGTATTAATCTGGTAAAAATGATAATAGTACCAAAAATCATATATAGATATCAAATGATCCCAATTAAACTCCCAGAGCTTTTCTTTAAAATAATTAAGAAACTGATAACAAAATACATATGGAGGAATAAAAAACCAAGACTGTCATACGAACTGCTGAGTAGGAGGAAAGAAAGAGGGGGTTTAGGGCTCCCAGACTTTAAAAGATATTACAAAGCGGTAATATTGGCAAGAACCATAGATTGGATATATAATCATAAAAAAAGTTGGGTGAGAATAGAGAATGAACTCAGTGGAATAGACCTGGGAAGAATGATATGGGTGCCAACACAGTATAGGGGTTTAAATGATAATGTAAATACATACACTTTAAATGTACTAAAGGTTTCGGATAATTTACACAAAAGTATGAAATGGACTTTTAATTCAACACTGATTCCACTAAAAAACACGAAGTTTTTCCCCCCAGGCAGAGAAGAAATAGGAGGGAGGTGGTTTAAAAAAGATAGGGTGCAATTGAGAGATATTCTGGTGGGAGATGAAATAGGATCATTTGGTGATTTGAAGAAAAAAGAGGGCGAGATCTTCACTAAACTAGATGAATTGCGGTATTTTCAATTGAGGTGTTTTGTTGGAAGTTTGCCAAAACCTTTAAGGACAAAAGAAAATTGGAATCTGTTCGAAAAGGTATTGGGAACACAAGGTGATGGGAAGCACGGGATCACTAAAGTTTACAAAATACTCACTGAATTAGACACAAACACAAAGCCAACATATATAACAAAATGGGAAATGGATATGGGAGTTGTGATAGATGAGGAAAAGCAGAGGAGAATGTATAGATTAATTCACGAGAACGTCTCTATGAGAGAAGTGGAGATGAACTATAAGTGTTTGACAAGATGGCACATCACACCAAATGTAGAAAATAAGATATGTGGGCAGAGTTCACCACTGTGTTGGAGGGGATGTGGAGAGGTAGGCACTGTATACCATATATGGTGGGGATGCCCTAAAATCCAGATATTCTGGAAAACAGTAATCCACTTGATAGGAAAATTGACAGAAATAGATATAGAGCTAGATCCAGAAGTATGTATTTTGCATAACATGGATATAACAGTAAATAAATATAAAAAATCAGGGATATGGTACTATATAAATGCTGCAAAAGCTCTGATACCCAAGTTCTGGCGGCAAACAGAGATACCGAAGGAAGAGGACTGGATTGAAAGAGTTGAGCAGATCAAAAAGATGGAAAGGTTGTGTCATATCCAAGAAGATAGGATGGAGGCCTATTATGGGAAATGGGAGAACTGGGAAAAAGCCAGATTATATAGGAAGTATAGGAAAGAATAAAAGATAAAAACAGAAAAACTTCACTTGCTGATGTAAGAAGACGCAGAGAAAAGGTAGGATAGGCAGAGGGGATTCGGGGTGGGGGGCGGTGCCGGGAGGGAAATGTTGTATAGAGTAATATAAAGTAGAAATGTTGGATATTATAATATTATAGAATATATTTCTTATATATATATATATATCTACATTGTGTTGATGAAATGTATTTAAAATGGAAAAATGAATAAATATTTAAATATAAAAAAAAAAAACAAAAGAGAACCAGCAATGTATATATTCATATGACTTGTGAAGACTCCACCCATTATTCATATTTAGGTTTCTATGCTTTACTGTTGAGAGACTAATCCAAAACGGTAGAGACTACTCCAAATTCGCTAATATATTTGTACATTCCCTAAATATTGCATGACTGAACCATTACTTATTTAACTCACACATTTATTTCCTTAGTGGATTGACTTTAAGGCCATATCATGAGGTATTTACCAAACGTTTTTGGTTTTTGAGGTAAATACCAAATAAAAGGATAGTGAATTGACATTTTCAGCATTGCAATATTTAGAAAAAATGTGTCAGATCACCTAAATACTGCATGCAATCTGCTTTAGTGAATGGAGCCCTCTGTCATCCAAACAAAATTAAAACGTACAGTAGGTATACCTACTGTAGATGTGTGTGCACAGGCCTGCAGCAGTCTCTACTACTCTGCTTCTGCAGCTGAAGACAAGGCAAAGCTTCAGTACTTCCTCATAGTAGCAAAGCTGGCCTGGCCATTCCTGCTTAATGCATATTCCTATTTGGCAGCGAGGACAGTCCATTATAATGATGGCCCAGTAGGAATGTGGGAAGGTAGGAGGTAATGGTAAGATCTGATACTACCAAGATGTTTCCATTAGAACTATTCAACACACAACCTAAAAATTAGATATTAAAGGCCCTTGCAGGTATTTACAGGAGTTGCATTAAATTATTGAAACAAGTATTGTAAAAAACAAAATTGTTACCTAATGTGGTGTTGAACCATCTTTGGCATCCAAGATGGCCTGAATTCTCCTAGGAATTGACAAATATAAATCTTGGATGGTAGATAATGGAATCTGATATCTCTCTTCAAAATTCAGGGTCACATTGCTGCGCAATGTCCTTTTGTCTCTTTTCCCAGAAACTGTATATGTTGCTTCTGATACTGTACCTCAGGACACTGCAAATACATTGGCAACTTCAGTCACAGAGGCACCAACTAAGCAAGCACCAACAATTTGCCCTCTTTGAAACTCAGTAAGCTCTAAAATAACTCTGAATTACTAGCAGAGCACGCAATAAATAACGAAAGTGAGACTTCCCACCTGTTAGCTAGGTCTCATCACACAGCAGAAGCAAAAGAATGTTACATCACTTCCGCTTTCAATGATAAACATGTTGTTACTTTCACACCTGCAAATCATGTACTGTTTCCATAATTTTGTCCAAACACTGTACTTTCTGATTAACAGTTTGAACCCCATAGAATATACTTTGTTTTTCCTAAGATCTTCTTGTCTCATTATCTTGATGGGCATAAATATCATGTGTTTGCTGAAAATTAGATTTAGTTTCTCAATTATGAGTTATTATCCAACAGCTTTTTCTCTAAACGGTGCATTATTTTGTGTGGGAATTTTAGTGATCCTAATTTGTTAGGGTTCTCTGCCCATGTAACTGAGCTTTCTAATACAGTAACCTCGACTCTCAGCAGGTGTGATAGGAATCATTCAATGCAACACACATCCTCTTATAAAATAATACAATAATTACCCCAGATTCCATAATTTGGATGGAACCTCTAGTACCCATGTTAACTGTCCTACTCCATATTTAAAAATATTAAGGACTAGTATACACTGGCTTTTAGGAGAAATTACAACTTTTTTTTTATTTCTTTTTGCAAGTCAATGTAGATTCATGCAAAATACATGGTAGCTGGCAGGCAGCTGCTCTAGATGAATTCCAGGATTTAAATTGAATCAGCTCAGCAGGTAGTCTAGATTCCCTCTAGTTTGAATGGTGACATTACATATATGACATAAGTGTACTTTAATTAATGTAGATGTAAACCCAAACTGGATAACATTTCGTTTGTGAGTGGCATTTAGTTTGTGCACTGGGTATCATAAATAATTGCTATTTTCCCCCCTTAAAATATTGTACAGTTTTCACCTTTTTTTATCCTCAGTGATGCTGATCTCCTGCAACCTCATGTCTACATGCACTTGTTCCATTGTTCTGGACCGACTTCTTGATAGTGACTATAGTAAACCACGCCAGTAAGATGTATTTTGGCACTGCTGCTTGTAATCTCCATCAGAAATGTATATCAGAGGGTGATAATGGAATATTAATACCCCAAAACAGAACATGGACTTCATGACAGTATCACCAGGTTTTATTTTAACCCCTTCATGCCTAAGGGTAAAACAAATCTTAAAGCCTAAGTAAAATTTTACAACTTTGACATATGTTAGTAAAACTGTAGATATCATCACAACTACTTTGTACATCCAGGTGGATTATACCTTGTTTTTTTCAGGACAAATTGGGCTTTCATTTGGTGGTAAATGATAATGGATATCTCCTGATTTTTTTTTATTATCAAAGGAAAACATGCCCAAAATAGTAAAAAATATATATATTTTTTTAAATTTAGCTATGTGTTTCTTTTTACTACTATAACCTACTACCAAAAAACAACCCAAAATAAATTTTCCAGCCTTTGACGATCGCAGAGATACCATATATGTGTATGTTATTTGTTGTTTGTACCTGTACTACAGCCAAGAAACAATAGTGCACATTTTGTTTTTTGTTTTTTCACCTAAAACACACTGACACTGATACCAATTTGTTTTAAATCCTGACCTTTGACCTTGACCTTCGACCCTGAGCTTGACCCAAACACTAACCCTGGCACTGAACTAGATCAAACCTTGATCTAGGTATTTCTTCTTTATTTTTTCTTTTATTTTTAAATATTTATCTTTTTTTTTTTGCAACAGTTTTTTTTTTTCTCTATGAGAGAAAGAGAGAAAAAAAAATCAAGGGGGGTGGGCTTCACAGTGACCGATCACTGTGGTAGCCAATCAGAGGCTATCACAGTGATCATGTGGCTTGGAATCGAGAGTCATTACAACGGGACCCGGGTTCTCAGTGACACCCTGGTCTTCGTGCTGGGAGCGCGCTGTTCGGCCCCACGGAAAAAAGCCCAGTTCTGTGAGGCCGCATATTTGTGTGGACGTCGGTGTCAAGGGGTTAATTAAAAACCCTAATTTAAAAAATATAAAAAACAAGTTTTAGAATTACATTGACATTAAAGTTATTTGGATTTTAGTGATTGAGTTTATATATACTTTAATTCCTTATTGTTTTAACGTAAATGTGTGTGTCACAAAAAAGTGGTAATGTTGCAAAAAACAAGAACCAGCCCTGTGTCACTCTGAAAGTTGACTATACGATGTCTATGCAATGATGTTCAGGTGTTTTATGTTAATCATGCATGGAACTTTTCTGTCATAAGACCGTTTCATAGCAACTAGGTATACAAGGTTGGTTCACCTTTACCAAAAAACTGCCTATGCAGATAAGGGGTGTCTGTAGATTGAAAAAAAAAAAGTGCAGCTTTGACTAAAGTTGCATAATGCCCTTGCTATAGGTGTAGACCATTTATATATATCATGGCCTAGCCACTACTTTTCACCTTCACTATCACAGGAGTGATCTCTCAAATACTGAGCTCAGAGTTACTGCATCAGGGGAGAGAAATCGTATGTGAGGGGGTTTGAATAAGAGAAAGGGATCACTGCTATGATGGTGCAAGTGAACAGTAATGGCAAGGCCTCTCTTAGCAATACCCTTAAATAAAATACCTAATCCAATCAGGCTTCATAAGATACTTATGATCTTATGAAGTATATACTCCTATGAGTATATAAATTACCTACACTTATAGCAAGGACATTATTCAACTTTGTTCAAAGCTGCACAGTTTGTTTTAATCTACAGATGCCCATTACCTGCATAGGCAGTTTTTTGGTACTGCGATACCTTTAATTTTAGGGATGTGGTTTGCGTGTGCCTCTACCATGGGGTCAAGACAAATCCTTCAGGCTTGGGAATAGATGCACATTCCCCCTAGAGATTTGTTTTTAAACCTAATGCATTGTATGACATTTGAACTATGGCCAGCAGGCTTAGAAAGGTCAATAAGAGGGCTTTTGGATAAGCTAAGCCCTTTCACTATAAAATAGAAGCAGCCATAGGAGTTAATTTACTAAAGACATTTATAGTCATATAAATGTATTACATTTTTTAGATTTCATTTAAATTGGCAGTGCATGGAAATTTCCTATTCAAAAAATTCTAAGGTGTCTTTAATATCTAAGTATGCCTCATTTATTTTTACAAATCTTCTTGGAAATCTTTGCTCTGATATATGGTATTAGTTTATATCAATCATGATTATTTATGTATACAGTAAATGGCTATCAGTGATGGCTGATGTTAAGCTTCACAGGGGTCTGTTTCTAATGCTTTTTATTTCAAATCTAGTGCTACAGTATATGACCAAACAAAATGCTGTATTCACATTGTTATTGCATTTTTAATGAATTCTACGCAAATGTAATACTTTTATATGAATGCAAGCATATTTGACCAAATAAAGTAGACAGTCTACTCCAGTCCGGTCATGTGATCCCCTGTGTCAGCCTAGGGTAGTTGCAGGGAAGAGTAGAGAGCTCTCAACAATGTTTGGGAATGCCTGGAGTGGCGACATCACCCTTATTATTTATTTCAGGTACTTATATAGCGCTGTCAATTTACGCAGCGCTTTACATATATATATATTGTACATTCACATCAGTCCCTAACCCTCAAGGGGCGTACAATCTAAGGTCCCTAACTTACATTCATACATACACATACTAGGGACAATTTAGACGGGATCCAGTGAACCTACCAGCATGTCTTTGGAGTGTTGGAGGAAACAGGAGTACCAGGAGGAAATCCACACAGGCACAGGGAGAACATGCAAACTCCAGGCAGGCGGAGCTGTGGCTGGGACATTGTTGGCACTTCCTCCACTTCCCTGCAGCCGCAGTTGACTTACACAGGGGATCTGGATCACATGACCTGATTGGCTTGAAAATAGATAAGTATTATATATACAGTACAACTTGCGTACACAGGTTAGTCAGCATAGATGTTAGGTTGGGGAGAAAGTATTTTTAAGAATAGTGAGGTTTAAACTGGAATTCTACTTTAAAATCTGACATTCCTGTAGGAAACAAAATCTTACTGCATGTTTACCCTTTGCTGCCTTTTTTTCTTTTGCTTTGGTACATGTTCACAATGGCATTGTCTCACTTCCCATCCCCTTTTACAGTATTTTGCCTATTAGCTATAGCAATAACCAGAATTTTCTAACAGCAATTCCCATAGACTTTAAAGGAATTTACCGCTAAATTTTGGTGTGCCAAGTTTTAAATAGGATTTTCCGAACCCTTGGTGAATCAAACCCAGCCAGATTTGATCATCCCTACGTAACTCTATGGGTACATATTTCTACAAGTTACCAACAATGCAATTTACATTATACAGCAGGTGTTTACATTTGAAAATCACCTCTTAGTTTAGTTATCGTTAAGTTATCCTTGTATCCTTGTGCATGACAAAACAACAAAAAGACAGATTTTAGGAAAATGAACAAGCACTCTCTCTCTCTGTATCTATCTATCTATCTATCTATCTATCTATCTATCTATCCAGTTGTATCTGACCCTTGGTGATTGCATGGACCATCACTTGTAAGTGACTTTTTTCCATGAATTCTCTTAGCAATTATTTTACAGGGTAGGTTGCCAGGACTTTCCCCAACCCCTACCATGCAGGAGATCCCACATGGCCAGGGATGAAACTTGGACAATTTAGACAGGAGCCAATTAATCTACCAGTGTTGGAGGAAACTGGAGGAAATCCACGCAAGCACAGGGAGAACATGCAAACTCCATGCAGGAGTCACCATGGTTGGGAATTGAACCCATGATCCATTTACTGCATGGCAGATGTGCTAACCACTAAGCCACTGTGCCACCCCATATCTATATGAAGGACGTTCAAGTCAAACTGGGAAAAATGGCCTGGTTTGATCACCAAGGGCATCCTGTATCTCCGGGACAACGCACAAGCTCATACTGCTCCCCACACTACATGCACATTACAGCAACTCGGCTAGGAGGTATTGCCACATCCCCCCTTACAACTTGGACCTTGCACTGAGTGATTTTCATCTGTTTTGACCCCTAAAAGAGTTCTTCAAAGGTCAGCATTGCAGCACTGATGACAAAGTGAACCCGGCTGTCCTAGGACGGTTCAGGTGTACTGAGAAACCTTTCTATGCCAAAGCTTTCCAGGCATTAATTAAACACTGGGATAAGTGTATAAATGTAGCAAGAGAGTATGTAAAAAAATAAATGTAGCTTCCACTCCTTGAAATTTGTTCTTATTATATAAACTCAAAAGTTCCTGTTTGACTTGAACGCCCCTCGTATCAGTATTATACAGGATTTATATAGCACCAACAGTTTGTGCAGTGCTTTACAACATGAGGGCAGAGAGTACATTTACAATACAATTTAATACTGGAGGAATCAGAAGACCGTGCTCGTTAGCGCTTACAATCTACTGTATATAAATTTTTCATGGTTTTTTTAGAACTTGGAATGCATTTTTATAAATTTGTTAATTTTATGTCCGACTTTCCGAGTTAAAATGAAGTAACATTTATCTATACTGTTAACTAAAAACTTCAATAAAATATACAGCTGTCAAAAGTCTAATAAAATGTATCACTGTCCCATTCCTTTTTTTAAGGACAGTTTAAACTTTAAAAAGCCAACTTTGTATTTCACAAAGTAAAATCCAGGCTTGTTCTCAGCAATTATCAATTTCTCTCTTCCTGGAACTGTCCCAATATAATGAAATAAGCACCTATTATGAATTCTTGTAATCTCCGTCAGACCTTCTCACAAAAGATATATAACATTTTTTCGCTGCACCAGGCTGTGCTATGGTGACGGTGTGTGACCACATCATTTTGGCTGCAGTCTTGTATTAGTCATAGGGGCAGTCTGCTGTTCACAGCAATAGAAGCGTAAACAATGTTTTCAATACTGTTTATGATTGTGAGGTTTTGTTCCAGCCGTCGTTCCATTTTTGTCTCATGTGGTCAGAACAATAAATACAGAAAAAGGTCACGCTGCAGTTCTGGTTTAATTAAAAAAAAGTGTAAAATACAGGGAACTTTTGTCATATCAGGGAAGGGATTATGTCGCTGAAAAGAGATATAAATCAGTGATGCGTGAAGATGGAGAGGCGTTCATAAAAGTACAGATGTATCCATCAGAGTGCCAGGGGAACTGCGGGATTGTGATAATTTAGCAGCTCTTTGACTGTGCAGTAGCTGCCCAAGGCAGTTCTGGGCAAGTCTGGTTGACTAGTTGTGAATGGTTAAACAAATATTTATGACTGTATAAATTATGTTTTTGATTAAAAAAACACAAAAAAACTTGAAGGAGTCTTTTATTTGTGAGTTTGGCAAACAAACACAATGTTTAATGCTTTGGCTGGTAGAAAATGATACCTAGTGACACTCTGATTGAAATGTATGTTATGGTCATTGATGAAATTCCAGTCTATTTACCTTTTTATGGCATACTTATATAACTGTTTTTGCACATGTGAACTTCTAGCAATTATATGATTACTTCAAGAACTGAGGATTGGGAGGTTCAGAGTAGCTGGAGTGTTTCAAATTGCTCACAGCTGCTTAAGATGTGAAGTTAAAACCCAGGAAAGCTTTTTAAATTATTTTTGGATAGAGACAAGAAAGGTAAGAGCCTCTGTTAGGTTTTTATTGCTGTCTCTTTTGGGTAGATTACTTCTTACTTTATGCCTGGTTGACATGAATTCAGAGGGACAGGCATTAATGGGACATCCAATGGGGACAGAGTGAGCTGCAAACACATTTTTAGGAGAGTGGAGGAAAGGCTACAACTTTGGGCAGGACTTTTATTTCAAACTTAATTTGTTATTGGGTTATTGAATAAAAAATACAAAAAGACAGAGATGTACAGTACAGGGAATGCATAGATTCCACCCACAATAAACTGATTAAGTATCCTTTGGTAGAAGCAAAAATACAGAAAAATTGCTTCAAATTGATATTTTTCTGGCAGGATTTTATAGCTGAACCAGTGGCATTCCCCAAATTTCTTGTATTTCTTGTATTTGTGTTACAGGGGCAGAAATGGACAATAAGGGTACAGGTAACAAAATAAGAAAGAGGAAGGAAAAATTTTAAACTTTTCTCACTTTAACCAAAACAAAACAAAAAAAACTCAAAAGGATCTCTGGACTGCTCTTTAGGACAAGGATCTCCAAACTTTCTAAACATAGGTCCAGTATACTGTCCTTAAAACTTTATGGGGGCTTGACTGTGACCAGTGGGAGAAAAAATATCCTGGTGTCAGTGGGAATAAACAATGTCCCATCTTTGGTAACAGTGGGAGGAATAGTACCCCAGCATTGATGTCAGTGAGAGGAATAGTGTCCCACCGGTGTCATTGGGAGAAATGCTTCTCCATCATTACAATTAAAGAGTTCCTCCTGCGCTTATTAGGGGTGGTCAGTGTATAAATAAGCAGCCAACACCAATCCTCCATAGTGTAATAGGTTTTTTATTATATATATATATTGTAATCAAACAAAATGCCTGCTCACTTTTTAGCAGCAAAAAACATGCCTTTAAACCTCATGCTATGGTGTACTGCATGGGTTTTAGGAATTGGGTGTGCTAAGATGGCGTCCACGCCGGAAGTATGTCACCGCGCTACTAAAAAGTGAGTGGGCATTTTGTTTGATTGCAATATACAGTCATGGCCGAAATTGTTGGCACCCTTGATATTTTTCCTGAAAATCAAGTATTTCACACAAAAAAGGTATTGCATTAACACATGTTTTGCTATACACATGTTTATTCCCTTTGTATGTATTGGAACAAATATAAAACAGAGGCAGAAAAGCAAATATGACATAATGTCACACAAAACCCCAAAAATGGGCTGGACAAAAGTATTGGCACCCTTAACTTAATATTTGGTTGCACACCCTTTGGAAAACATAACTGAAATCAGTCGCTTCCTATAACCATCAATAAGCTTCTGACACCTCTCACCCGGAATTTTGGACCACTCTTCCTTTGCAAACAGCTCCAGGTCTCTCTTATTGGAAGGACACCTTTTCCCAACAGCAATTTTAAGATCTCTCCACAGGTGTTCAATGGGATTTAGATCTGGGCTCATTGCTGGCCACTTCAGAACTCTCCAGCGCTTCTTTGCCATCCATTTCTGAGTGCTTTTTGACGTATGTTTGGGGTCATTGTCCTGCTGGAAGACCCAGGATCTTGGACGCAAACCCAGCTTTCTGACACTGGGCCCTACAGTGCGACCCAAAATCCTTTGGTAATCCTCAGATTTCATGATGCCTTGCACACAGTCAAGGCACCCAGTGCCAGAGGCAGCAAAACAACCCCAAAACATCATTGAACCTCCACCATATTTTACCGTAGGTACTGTGTTTTGTTCTTTGTAGGCCTCATTCCGTTTTCGGTAAACAGTAGAATGATGTGCTTTACCGAAAAGCTCTATCTTGGTCTCATCTGTCCACAAGACGTTTTCCCAGAAGGCTTTTGGCTTACTCAAGTACATTTTGGCAAACTGTAGTCTTGCTTTTTTATGTCTCTGTGTCAGCAGTGGGGTCCTCCTGGGTCTCCTGCCATAGCGTTTCATTTCATTTAAATGTCGACGGATAGTTCGCGCTGACACTGATGCTCCCTGAGCCTGCAGGACAGCTTGAATGTCTTTGGAACATGTTTGGGGCTGCTTATCCACCATCCGGACTATTCTGCGTTGCAATCTTTCATCAATTTTCCTCATCCGTCCACGACCAGGGAGATTAGCTACAGTGCCATGGGTTGCAAACTTCTTGATAATGTTGCGCACTGTGGACAAAGGCAAATCTAGTTCTCTGGAGATGGACTTGTAACCTTGAGATTGTTGATATTTTGCCACAATTTTGGTTCTCAGGTCCTCAGACAGTTCTCGTCTCCTCTTTCTGTTGTCCATGCTTAGTGTGGCACAGACAGACACACAATGCAAAGGTTAAGTGAACGTCTCTCCTTTTTATCTGCTTTCAGGTGTGATTTCTATATTGCCCACACCTGTTACTTGCCCCAGGTGAGTTTACAGGAGCATCACATGCTTGTAACATTCTTATTTATCCGCAGTTGTGAAAGGGTGCCAATACTTTTGTCCAGCCCATTTTTGGAGGTTTGTGTGACATTATGTCGAATTTGCTTTCTTTCCTCCCTTTTTTTGTTTTGTCCCAATACACACAAAGGGAATAAACATGTGTATAGCAAAACATGTGTTAATGCAATACGTTTCGTGAGAAATACATGATTTCCTGGAGAAATATCAAGGGTGCCAACAATTTCGGCCATGACTGTATATATAATAAAAAACCTATTACACTATGAGGGATCTTTTGTTTTTAACTATGATCCGGATGGGAGATTATGCTGTGTAGCGGATACTTATATCTGGAGTGGACCAGAGAAGCGTAAGTGCCGCCAGAGAGGAGGATTACTGTTGGATACCATCCAGTAACCTGATACTGCCTGTGAAGGATCCTGGGGTGATCCTGAAAACGTGCTGGCCCAGTGGGTCATAGCAAGCAGGTGAGGGGGCATTTTGGCCATTGAGGATTTTACAATTGATGTGAATGCACATTCACCTCATCACCTGCATGGAATATACCTACCTATGTATTTTTTGGAGCACGATTTATCTAAGAGTTTTGTGGACATTTAGGGATTTTTTGTTTACCTGTCACTGGAATTTTTTTGGAATGTATTGTTGATTGCACTTTTATATAAACACTTGTCACTTTGTGTTAGGAAAGTATTCCCCCAGTTTGGGGAATCACAGATATTTTGCACTAGTTTGTGTTTGGGGGGTTTTTGTTTGTTTTTTGAAATTTAAATCCCAGTAGGGATAACCCTGGGGATTTGGTTTGATTGGTTTGTTCTTTTACTTTATGAGGTCCTGGGGAGGACCAGTCTTCACATTATTGGGCACTACGTAGTTTTTGGCACCAATTAGATCCGTATTGGATCATATCACTATAGAATTATTTTTTGCATGTATATTCTATTCATTTTTCTTATTATTTATTATTATCACTGATTAAGATATTTATATATATATATATTTTTTGTATTTTTAATGTTATAGCGCCACACTATTATTATTGTTCTTCACAGTTACTTCTCCATCATTGGTGTTAACAGGGGGAATAGTGCCCCATCATTAGTGTCAGTAGGAGGAATAGTAAAACCATTGTCAGTGGTAGGAACTATGCCCCACTGACGCTGACAGTAGGGGGGGGGTGCCACAAGGGCAAGATAAAAGCAAGCAAAGGGCCCTGGGCCACAGTTTGGAGACCACTGCTCTAGGAGATTACAGTAGACTAATTTTGATACAAGGGTAAATCCACTGAAATAATTATCTCCTTGTCATCGGTGCAAGCAGTTGTGTTATTTACTTTCTATGACTATATGTAGGTGGTTATATATTTTATTTTTAAAATGTCATATTTTTAAATATGGGGGCACCCATGACACTGGTTTAGTTTCTTTTCTAATTGAAAATCATTGTATGAACTGAGCAGGCAGGAGGGGTGAAGAGTGAAACCTCTAACTCATTCAGCTTTACATATTATTTCAGCTTCACTTATTCAGCTCTGTAAGTGACACCCTTTTTTTTCTCAGCAATGCAGTTAAGGTTAACCTGTTAAACAAATGAAAACAGCCTGGGATTCTACCTTCTGGCAAGTAAATATGGAATATTTACCTGACTAAAAATTTAGGGGCAATCTTAAAATATTTTTAGCATTGAACATAAACAGTAGATGTATGTATATAAACACATGATACTGTATGCTAAAACTGCTGCAGGCTGCCATTAATTTATTGTGATGTTATTCTGCCTCAAGGTAGAACACAGAGAAATCTGTGTGATAATCATCAGAAGATTTGCAAAAGGTGTAGGACTTCTGGATTTCCTGAAAAATTATACACAATTAGCAAAGATTTCCACAGTCAGTTAGCCTTGTAGAATGCCTTAGCTGTGTCATGTGACAACAAAGTCACTTTTTAGTTCTATGGACCATTTTCTTGACAAATATTTTTTCTATGTCTGTATGCATACTAGGTCTGCTTTGACCTCACAGCTCCACAAAGTTTTGCTTTTACAGTTTTCTCATGTGATGTAAGTCATTAGCAATTTATAGTGAATGACATTGTGGCAAAAATTCCTGTAAATTGGAAAGCACCTGGACCACCCATTCTCAGTTAATTGTAAAGTAAAAGAGACATGATTTTGTATTTCTTCTCTTGCAGTTTGTAGCTGTTTAGGATTTAGTGATTCTGTAGACTGCATTGTGTAAACCCCTTTCTCAACAAAAATTAATTTTTGAGTTCTGGGCCTTTGTGCTTACATCATTTTCCTGTTTAAACTGTGGAGGTATACTTGTTTTACTTGCTAGAATAGGTGTAGCATTCCCATTTGTAACACAAAACTAGCAGGTTAGTTTAGTGGCCTTTCACCATCACATATATCTTATATGTCTTTTAGGAATCAGTAAAATTTAGAGTATTAAAATGTCATGGTATCAGTGAGCCCAGTGTCCAAGGCACTAAGCAGTGAAGTAATTGCTGCTACTCATTATGCACAGTTACTCTAATAGTTATATCTTTGAGCCATGTATCCTCTTTCTGTGTGCACCGTGTTA
This sequence comes from Staurois parvus, assembly GCF_062004578.1. Lineage (NCBI taxonomy): Eukaryota > Metazoa > Chordata > Amphibia > Anura > Ranidae > Staurois > Staurois parvus. The sequence continues at coordinate 2,047,912 of NW_028318135.1, forward strand.
CATAGTTGGTAAGGTTGCATAAAGACACTAGTCTATCCATTTCAGCCTGTGTGGGTGTGTTTATGTATTTATGTCTCTACCAGTTCCCAAATCCCTGTTATATTGTGTTCACTAAAATGCCCATCTAAAAGTTTTTTTAAATTATTGAAACTTCCTACTGACACCACCAATTATGAAAGGGAGTTCAACATCCTTTCCACTCTAACCATAAAGAATCCCCTACACAGTCTAAGGTTAAGCCCAGGGGCGGACTGACCATTTGGAAACTCGGGCTCCGCCCGAGGGCCCGGGGTCAGTAGGGGGCCCCATGAGATACCCCTGGTACCTTTTTCATAGGCTTTTTTGAGTTTGGGCAAGGACACAGGGGCCCCATGATCCCCTATTGCCCGAGGGCGCCATGAGTTGTCAGTCCGCCCCTGGTTAAGCCACTTCTCATCCAACTTCATTGAGTGGCCATATGTCTTCCTAAGTGACCTGAAACTGAATAGTTTTCTCCCTATGCTAGAATCATATTTGTATATTGCAATAATTTCTCCTCTCAAGTGTCTCTTCTCCAGGGAAAATAAGTTTAATGTGAATAGCCATTCCCCAAAACTGAGATCCTCCAGCTCCCTTATTAGTTTTTTTTGCCCCTCTCTGGACTCTCTCCAGTTCCAGCACAAGCTTCCCGAAGACTGGTGATCAGAACTAGAAGACATACTTAAGTTGCTGCTAAACAGAGTTTTGTAAATCAGTAGATTTATATTTTTATCTATGAGTAAATACACTTTTTAGCCGCCTCCCACCCGCCATATAGTACAATGATGGGCACAAGGCGGTTCTCTCGTTCTGGGAGGATGTCATATGACGTCCTCCCATTCTAACCACGCATGCACGTCTCCGTGAGCGCGCAGTGCGGCGATCGGTGGTGCGCTGTGTCCCTGGGGCACAGCAGATCACTGATCAATGGAAAGAGCTGAAGATGTCGGCTCAGGCATGTGATCAGCTGTGTCCAATCACAGCTGATCACATGTAAATAGGGAAATGCCGGTTATCAGCATTTCTCTCCTCGCGAGCTGTCACGCTGACAGCTTGAGAGGAGAGGAGAGCCGGCAATCGGCATCCCTCAGAGGGGACATGCACACTGATCATCAGGGCACTGATGATCAGTGTTCCCTGATGATCTGTGTAGCCCCAGCAGTGCCACCTATCAGTGTCCTTCAGTGCCAGCTGTCAGTGCTCATCCATGCCACCTGCCAGTGCCCATCAGTGTAACATCAATGCCACATTTCAGTGCCTACCAGTGCACATCAATGCCACATATCAGTGCCCATCTGAGCTGCCTTTCAGTGTCACCCATCAGTGCAAGCCAGTGCCACCTATCAATGCCAGTCAGTGCCACCTATCAGTGCCAATCAGTGCTGCCTATCAGTGCCAGTCAGTGCTGCCTATCAGTGCCAGTCAGTGCCGCCTATCAGTGTGCATCAAGGCCGCCTATCAGTGCCCGTCAGTGCTGCCTATCATTGCCACCTAACAGTGCCAGTCAGTACCACCTATCAGTGTCAGTCAGTGCCACCTATCAGTGCCAGTCAGTGCTGCCTATCAGTGCCACCTATCAGTGCCATATATGAGTGCTGCATTTCAGTGCCCATCAGTGCCACCTACCAGTGCCTCCTCATCAGTGCCCATCAGTGCCACTTATCAGTGTCCATCAGTGCAGCCTATCAGTGCCCATCACTGCAGCCTCATTAGCGCACAGCAGTGAAGGAAAAAAACCACTTATTTACAAAATTGTAGAACAAAAACTAAGAAAAAACTTTTTTTTTTCAAAATTTTCAGTGGTTTTTGGTTTGTTTAAGAAAAAATAAAAAACCCAGAGGTGAATAAATACCACCAAAATAAAGCTCTATCTGTCACAAAAAATGATAAAAATGTCATATGGGTACAGTGTTGCATGACCACGCAATTGTCATTCAAAGTGCAACAGCACTGAAATCTGGAAATTGGCCTGGGCAGGAAGGGGGTATAAGTGCCCTGTAGGCTAGTGGTTAATGCATGCTAACAGTCCTTTGGTCTTGCTTGCTGCCGCATGGCATTGTATGCTATTTCAAGGCTCAAAGTCATCTACTAGGACCCTCAGATCCTTTTCCATCTTTGATTCCCCCCAGAGGTTCCCCCCCCCCCCCAGTGTGCAGCTTGTAATTGTATTTTTAGTCCCCCAGGTGCATTACTTTACATTTTCCTACATTAAACCTCATTTGCCATGTAGTTGTCCACCCCTCTCTTCTGTCAAGGTCTTTTTGCAAAGATGCTATATCTTGTTGTGAAGGTATTACCCTGTTTAGCTTTGCATCATCAGTAAAAACTGAGATCAAACCATTCATACCAACCTCTATGTCTTTTTTGAACACACTAACCACTTGCTGACCATATAACCTAGTTATACGATGGCAAAATGGCTCTTCTGTGCTGGATCACATACCTAGTACATGATCCTGCACTTCCGGGTAGGAGGTGTGTACACGTTCCGCTGGCGACCCAGCTGTAAAGTGTGGTGCAGGTGCAATAGATGACCACCAGCACCCAGTGATCGGCAAAGAAAAAGACAGAATAGAGCTCTGCCTATGTAAACAAGGCAGGGCTCTGTTCTGTCTGAGGTGTTGTGCTCGATTTTGTTTCCCTGCAAAGCAGGGAATAAACACCAGCACAACCCTTAGTGAAAGCATTACGTAGTACACACAAAAACACTGGTTAGGCATACATTTACCCTTTGATCACCCTAGATGTTTAACCCCTTCCCAGCCAGTGTCATTAGTACAGTGACCACTGTATTAGTGTCAATGGCTCCCACAAAGTGTGAAAAGTGTCAGTTAGTGTCAGATTGCGTGAAATCGCAGTTCTGGTATTCTGGTAAGTCACTGATTTCTGCCATTACTAGTATAAATAAAAATAAATACAAATTCCAGTACACTGTATATACTATAGTTTGTAGATGCTACAACGTTCGTGTAAACCAATCAATATACGCTTATTGGGATTTTGTTTTACCAAAAATATGTAGCAGAATACATATTGGCCTAAATTTATGAAGAAATTTCATTTTTTTTTATTGGATATGTTTTATAGCAGAAAGTAAAAAAAATTCAGTCTTTTTAGTTTATAGTGCAAAAAAATTAAAAAAACAGTAGTAATCAAATTCCACCAAAAGAAAGTTCTATTTGTGGGAAAAAAATTACATAAATTTTGTTTGTGTACAACGTTGCATGACCACACCTTTGTCAGTTAAAGTAACGCAGTGTGAAAAAGCAAAAAATGGTCTGGTCATGAAGGAAGGTAAATTTTCTGGAGTTCAAGTGGTTAAACAGAATTAGTGGGGCAGCACAGTGGCTAAATGGTTAGCACTTCCGCCTGGCAGTACTAGGGTCGTTGGTTTGAATCCCAGCCACGGCACCACCTGCCTGGAGTTTTCATGTTCTCCCTGTGCCTGCGTGGGTTTCCTCCAGGTACTCCAGTTTCCTCCCACACTCCAAAGATATGCTGGTAGGTAAATTGGATCCTCTCTAAAGTGTCTCTAGTATGTGTATGTATGAATGTAAGATAGGGACCTTAGATTGTATGCCTCTTGAGGGTTAGGGACTGATGGGAATGTACAATATATATGTGTAAAGCACTGCGTAAATTGACGGTGCTATATAAGTACCTGAAATAAATAAATATTAATAAATAGTCCCAGGACAGAGCCTTGGTATACCTTACTTACACCACTAGGCCATTCAGAAGATACTCTATGTATCACCTTTTGTACCTGCTCCTGTAACCAGTTTTCTATCCAGGTACATACGCTATCACTAATGCCAACAGACCTCAACTTGTTAATTAAGTTTATGGGGTACCATATCAAATGCTTTGGGCAGCACAGTGGCTAAGTGATAAGCACTTCTGCCTAGCAGCACTAAAATTGTTGGTTAGAATCCCAACCACGGTATTACCTGTGTGGAGTTTGCATGTTCTTCCTGTGCCTGCATGGGTTTCCTCTGGGTACTCCGGTTTCCTTCCACACTCCAGAGACATGCTGGTAGGTTAATTGGCTCCTGTATTAATTGGTCCTAGTATGCGTATGTATGTAAGTTAGGGCTCTTAGAATGTAAGCTCCTTGAGTCTCGGTTCACACTACTGCAATCTGAAAGTCACGTGGCCTACAGTGCAACTTTTCCAGACAACTTGAGTACTACTTTGAAGCTACTCTGTACGACTCTGAAGCAACTTTCAGGGAATAACAAAAAATGAACGGTGTACCCTTTAAATATTTCCCCAATTGCACCTAAACACTTTTCAACCCAAAAAGTGTATCATCCAAATATATACTGTATATATATAAAGTGCTAATATACTAAATAACACTAATAAATAAATAAATAAATACTACTGTCCAAAAATTATATTGTCCACAATAAAAAATAAAATATAATCAAATAAAATAAACAGAATAGACAAAAATCCTCCAGAAAGACAGTACGCAAAAAGGCTTCCAGCCGAATGTAGATCCAGTGATTATGGAGATCGAACCTCAAAAAAAGAGAGAACTCACATAGTGTGATACCATAAAAACGCATAAGGTAATATCAACATCACTGCAAAACGCATGTGAATCACACTAAACCACACGTGGTGACTCATGCAGGTGAGTATAATGTGAGCTGTGCCAACCGCTATAAACACTCTCATGTAGTGTGCAAACCATGTAAACACGTGTCCACTTCTAAGTGTAAGGATAAAACACCCTTACCAGAACATGGATATAACAAGCATGTAAGTCCCAATCCAAAAACGGCTTTTCAAACTTAGCAAGTGGGAAATTCCTCCTCCATTACCATATAGATTTCCTCCAAAGCTGAGCAGATTATACTGATAAAGTTCATGTAAAAACTCATCCGGTCATGTTCTCAATGACTCCGGATAATGCCACCACAAACAGAAATAGGAAGTTCTTCAATACCACATAAATTTTATTGCATAAATGTCACATCATATTAAAATTATGAACAGACCCTCCATAGATCCTCAGGAACACTCCTCCTGTGTCTGTGAATGGAATTTCCAGGATCCAAGACTTTCAGGGAATGCCTGGGTAATCTTCCTGTAATGTTGGATCCAAATCACATCAATATAGATGTGGATCTGACTTGGAACCAACATTCATTAAAGTCTATAGGCACAAGTCGGATAGAAGTCACCTTGAAGTAGTAAAGGAACCTTGTCTAAAGTTGGAGCGACTTCAGTAGTGCAAAGTAAGACAGCTCTCAATGACTAACATGGGATTTCACATGTCATGCGACTTGGGGTCTCACAAGTTGGATCCCGAGTCACAGCATTGTGAACAGAGCATGAGGGTTAGGGACTGATGTGAATGTACAATGTATATAAAGTGCTGCGTAAAAAGTACCTGTAATAAATAAATACATTTAGACACACTGCATCCACAGGCCTTCCTTTATCCAGAATGGTCTGGCAACAACGATCCTTCATAAATCCTTGCTAGTTACTACTAATGACACGTGTGATTTTTTTTTTAATTGCTGTGCAATTTACAGTAATTTAATGGTGTAATTATAAGCTTTGCTGGTATATGTGTTTGCTTGGTGCGCTGAGGGTTAACAGCAATCCCGGGTAGATTCACGCACATTGCTGCCTTCCTCTCTTGTTAAAGTCCTCATAACAATGAAACCTCATTGGGTGTGGAGCCTAAGAGCGTGCTCAGTCTCAGCTTACAGAGCAGAGGTTATCCACAAAGAACACTGCTGGCTATATCATCAGTACCAGGAGAGTGCCTCTACTGTTCTGAGGAAGCTGACAGCTTATGTTCATAAATACTATTGTTAACATGTAAGTGTATTACAGTTTCTAATATAATGTATGAAGGTGCTTTTATAATACCACAATATGTGGAATTTTTTTTTACTTGCATTCTGAGAAACATGAGAAGGGGCAACTCAAACATAGGCAATCTGGTCTACACCTGATTAAATGCTTCTCTCACACTGCCCCCCTCCTGTGAAAGGGATCTGCTGTGGGCAGGGGCGGACTGACCATTTGGAAATTCGGGCACTGCCCGAAGGCCCGGGGTCAGTAGGGGACCCCATGAGATGCCCCTGGTACCTTTTTCATAGGCTTTTTTGAGTTTGGGCAAGGACACAGGGGCCCCATGATCTCCTATTGCCTGGGGGCCTCATGAGTTGTCAGTCTGCCCCTGGCTGTGGGACTGTAATAAAGGGCCCCGCAATGGCAATAAAGGCTCCTGGGATCAGTGGTAAGAGTTCCAGGTTCTAGGGGAAGGTCCCAGGCTGGGGGGTCGGTGGGCCCTTCAGGGTTTCTTGCACTGGGGACCTGAAGATTCTAGTTATGTTTCTGTCACCAAGTAGGTCTTCGCCAATAATAGCATAGTATTTAAAATGCCTAATAAATCAAATTTACATGTTAACATGAAAAACAATAAGTAATATATGAATAGAATAAGATTATGCAAGTTGGATAGTTATGTTGTGCATACATTATGGTATTATAGCTCTTTGAATTGAACAACATGAACAGTGAAAACGGTTGAATTTATTGCATGTGGTTATTAAAACAGAGAAGGACTATTCTTTAAGGAGTCTATATTGTCAGTTTTTTTTACATACATTTCTCATACCCTTGCATTTTATTAATTAGAGAAATTGTTAATACAGTACAGACGAGCTCCAGCATGTACATACAAATTAAGGTCAGAGTTTAGGTCATTTAGAGATCAAGTCACTCAAGACAGTAGCCTATACCACTGGCATTAATAGATTAATCAATATTACACAAAATTTTAATATACATCTAATTATGAAGCCCTTTTGCATGAGCGTAAAGGTATTGAACATTTTGACACTGGAAATGTGTCCCTCAACAGGAAACCCATACATAGTCAATAATCTATTATGATTTTCATTTTGCAGAACTAGCCTATTATTTCCATAGGTCTGAGAAATCAATCGAACATTCCGTATATCAGTGTAATAATGACATCCCAATTAAAAAGTGCAATCAGAAAACTAAGTTCTAATCAATGATTCTTGATGGCGAAAGAAATAGATGCCAAAGGCTTTTAAACCAAATAAAACATCTTTTACAGGAATGCACAGAATTAGTAATATTGTGTTGTGACTTTTTACCTGACTACAGCATATTATAATAGATAGATAGTTATCAATAGAATAATCTTTACCTATTTGTTAAAGGTACGACTAAAAAGCCCACATCCAAGTCTATCTACTGTAGAAAACTCCTATTTCCTAAAAAAAGTAAAAAATAAATAGATGTTACCCAAACAAAGACAAGAAGAATTTTACTGTAAATATAAAGTACGAAGATCATAACTTCCAATCTCACATTTGCCTAAAATTATATTTTTATTCAGTAGCATTATTTATTTAAAAAAAATAAACTATAAATTTCACAATCACTTTCACAATACTCACATTGCCCTATTGCCTTCCACCCCATGTTCGCAATAAAGCGCTATCCAAGTTGCTCCAGAAAATAATTCCTTCCTGGTTCCCCAGGAGATAATACCATATTTCCTGGATCAACTACCTTTGTTGTTATTACGTATACATATTAGTATTTAGTTATATTTTGTGCATTTAGGAATGCATCCGGTTCTTTTTTACTGTGAAGAAGCCTTTCAGTACGTGGTGGTTATGTGCACATTTCTTCTCCTTTAGACTCAGAGAGTGCCCTCTTGTCCTTTGTAATGACCTGAAAGTGAATTGTACGCCAAATTCCAAAAAGACAAAAATTCGGTGCCACTGGGGTAGGCAGGTGAAGTCCAAACTAGACGGCAGTCAGTGCTGACAGAGATAGGGAGCTTTTCCTGGCTCCAAGCTACAGCAATGTCAGAAGGAAAGATCCATAAGCTGCACATCAAAGGCAGACTCATGTTCATGAGGTGCTCTGAATGGCAGCACGTACTCTAGCTAGGCCATGCCTTTGATGTGTGTCTTATAGATCTTTCCTTCTGACATTGTACACCACGTTCACTATATGGACCACCTATGTATTTATATATGGTGATCATATTCCCCCTTGCTTCTTCTCAACTCTCCAGTTCCTCTAATCTTTCCTCATAGCTGAGCTCCTCCATGCCTCTTAACAGTTTGGTTGTCCTCTTCTGCACTTTCTCCAGTTTTTCAATATTCTTTTTGTGAACAGGTGCAAAAACCAAACTTCATATTCCAGATGAGGTCTTACTGATTTGTACAGAAGATGAAGAGGGGTTGTATTGAGGGATGTGGTATATAGGATATTCACAGCCAGGTTATATTTGATTATCTAAAAAATACATAGCCCAGCATGTTTTAAAATAAAAAAATAGTTCTTTCTTCAAAACCTCCAGACACTTATAGACCCTCTGCTCTGCATCTTGTAGCTGGCATCATCCTAGCCACTTCCTGGGAGCTCAGGCTGTCATGGACGCACCCCCTGAAAGTGTCAACCTAGACTCAAAATACAATACTGCAAAAGAGAACATCACAACATCAACAGAGTCACTCTCTTCAGTACTGAAGACCACCCCCTGCAACCACAGAGAGAAGAGGAATCCTCCAAAGACTTCATCCAAAACATCCAAAAGATTGGCAAGACATGAAAATAAGGGTTTGTGAAGGGAAGTTCTGCTTTAAGGGCCACAATACATAAAAACAATGGATATTGAAAATGCCAAAGTTGGTTTATGCTAAAATTATAAATCTAATTTATTGTGACAATGCAAATAGTTGTAGCCCATATAACAACTGTATGCAAATCCAAACAGAAGTGGGTTGCTACTACCTGTCAAAATATATTAGGCTTAAAGCATATAAGCTACTTCCGATTCCGGCGCTGATGCTGTGAGGAGGTGAGACCCGCGGCTCCCGGGATCCCCGCATATAAAGCTGGCATTCTGCGCAGGGGACTCCTGTCAGCTGCTTCAGGAGCTCCCCACTGGCCCCCCCGCACGATCCTCGGTCCCTCCGGCATGGAGCGATTCCTCCTGCCGAATCCGCAGGGCTCAGGTCCCACCACGAGGGGAGAGGGATGCGGCTCTCCCCCTCCTGCAGCCAAGATGGCCGCTGCCCATAGTATCTCAATGGACACAGGCACAGAGGCTGTTACACACGCTGGTGCAGATGTACACACCCTCCCTGCACACAGTGATAATGTTATACCAGCCCTGACCTGGCACCTGTAGTTCCACAGAAATGTATGACAAGATTGCACAAGCAGTCGCTGCCATTCTACTGCCCACAATCACACAAGCCGTGGATCATGCAGTAGCCACAGGCATTGAACAGATCAGAAAAGACATAGGTGATCATAGTAAACGTTTAACTGAAGTGGAACAGCGTCTGTCAGATTTGGAGGACGATGTTCACTCGCTGCGCTCAGGTGCACTTCAAACCAATCGTACGCACCAATCCATCCTAGACAAGCTGGATGATTTAGAAAATCGCTCACGCAGAAATAATCTGCGCATAGTGGGCCTTCCAGAATCATTTTCAACCGGGGTGCTTCCAGAATTATGCTCCACACGTATACCCTCAGCTCTAGGTCTAACCACTTTGTGTCAGGTCGAGAGAGCTCATCGCCTGGGGCCGCCTTCGAATGACCGCCATACACCGCGATCAGTGATAGTCAAGTATCTCAACTACGCTGATCGAGTGGCTATTCTTAATTCTTTCCGCAATTCTCGATCCCTACAAGTAGACGGTCACAAATTACTCCTATTTGCCGATTACTCGCAAGAAGTATCCCGCAAACGTAAGGCCTTTCAGGAAATATGTGCCACGCTCCACCAAAGGGGCTACAAATTCACCCTGGCTTATCCGGCTACTCTCCGCTTTACTACACCTTCTGGCGATACAAAGTCTTTCATACACCCTGAAGAAGCCGCTCAATATTTACAAGATTCTTTGATGGCTACGGATGGTGTGCCGTCTCCTCACCCTCGCAACACAGGCCCTAGAGATCAGTGAAGCCCTCGCAAAGATCCACCGAAACACCCACGTACTAACTTTGCTCCCTCTAAATCTCGCCAGTCCTGAGCTGGCGCACTCTCTCAGGCGCTATACGGTTTACTCCACGAATTGGACCACCTGCCTTATTTAACTAAATTTAAGTTTCTTGTGCCTTTAGCTATCATCTTCAGTCCACAGATAGCTATACCAGCTGTTAGAAAGCAATAATTTAGTTGGTCCTGTGGTACTTTACTCTCATTTTGCTTGATAGCATATATATGTACTGACTGTGTCATCCCTTCTCTGTGCCTTGCCTCGACCACAGTTCCGCTCTGGTCATTCGATTTGTTGAGCCTCTTCTCCATTTGGCGATGCCATTTAGGCAAGGGGGTCATGCTCCCCTGCCCTCTCAACAACTCCAATGAGTCACTGCTGCAGATCACTACTCTGCTATTTCCCGGATACGTTGGTCGCAGTACAGGGACAGCATGCAGATTTATGTGAAGTCCAATACACTGTTATGGTTTTTGGTTTGTTTTGCTCTTCTGATAGGGCCCAGTTGGGCCACCATGTTCCACTCTCTCTCTCCTTTCTTCTGCTCTCCTTCCTTACATTTTTCTGGAGAATCACCCCTTCCTTGGGAGTCGACCATACTTCATCAGAGATTGGGCGGTAATGGGCGGATAGCTGGCTCCACCCTACAAAACTGTAAGTCCACTACCTTTGTATTCACCTCATATCATGTGACCTAATGATTCGTATTTATTCTTGGAATGTCAAGGGCTTCAGATCACCTCATAAACGAATGGCTATTCTCCGCCATCTCCGCCGACTTAGAGCAGATGTAGCACTACTCCAAGAAACACATTTAGGCCAATCTGACTTTGTTCGTATGAAGAAACTTTGGGTAGGACACGTTATAGGTTCTCCCTCACTCAATAATAAAGCAGGTGTGCTCATTCTGTTACACAAAAAGCTCGCACCTGACATAATCTCGGTAAACACTGATGAGGCAGGCAGATTCCTAGCGGTACACCTCAAAGTAGGCTCTCAATCATTGGTCCTCACCAATATTTATGCTCCAAACTCACCGTCAAAACAGTTTTTTCAGGACCTGTCATCAAAGCTGTCCGCCTACATACATCTACCTTTAGTAGTCGGAGGGGACTTCAACTCACTTATGAATGCCTATGAAGATAAGTCAAAATCACTAGAACACAATCACCACCCACTTGCGGAGTCCCAATCAACACTCACACTACTGTCTACATTTGCGGAAGCAATGCAACTAACAGACATTTGGCATTTAGCCCACCCAGATGGGAAGGAATTCACCTTCTTTTCTCCGGTACACCATTCGCTTTCCAGAATAGACTATTTTTTTTGCAATTCTATTGCTTTGCAATACGCATCTTCCTCAGATATACATGACATAGTTATTTCTCCCATATCCATAACCCTCAACTATCTCAACAACACACAATCTCACAAAACGTGGCGCTTTCCTTCTTTCTTAGCCAATAACCAGGAGGTGTTACGTCAACTCCAAGATACTTGGGCAGACTTCCAGATCACCAATGCAGCTCACTTATCCAATCCTAACCTATTTTGGGAAACAGGAAAGGCGGTTTTACGTGGTAAAATCATCGCCTTTACATCTGCATATAAGAAAAAGGTCGCTCTAAAATACACAGAAGCTAGTAACCGACTCCGACAGACGCAAAAAAATTTGGCTGACTCCAACACACATGAACACAGGAAAGCTTGGCTAGAGGCAAAACACCAATTCGAAACATGGGCAACAGCACAAGAATCCATGCACCAATCACATCTCGACTTACAGTATCGTAAATTTGGCAACAAGCCGGGCAGACTCCTGGCTCGCTTGTGCCGTAAACCGTTTACTCCTACACAATTCACCTCCCTCAAAGACTCTCAGGGTATATTGAAACACTCCCCTGAAGAAATTGTTTCCATATTGGAAAGTTTCTGCACTAAACTATATGGCCCCGACCCTATTGACCAATCAAAGGCTTTGTCTTTTCTAGACGGCATTGCTCTTCTTCAAATCGATCTCGTAGCACTCCAATCTCTTAATGCTCCTATATCTCAATCCGATATTCAATCCGCTATAAAAATTCTAGCTAATGGTAAAGCCCCTGGCCCAGACGGATACACTTCTGAGTTCTATAAACTCATGGCTACAACCCTTTCTCCTACCCTGCAATCAGTTTACTGCTCTATACAAGAAGGGGGTGCCTATCTTCCGTCTGCCTTTCAGGCACATATAAAATTGATAGCAAAGAAAGACAAAGATCCGTCTGACCCAGGTTCCTATAGGCCGATCTCCCTTCTAAACTTAGATGCCAAAATTCTATTGAAAATTATCGCAAATCGTTTAGCTATTGTTTTACCTTCCATCATTCATCCCTCTCAAGCGGGCTTCATACAAGGACGCTCTGCTGCCTCAAACATCCGCAAAGTACTAGCAGTGTTAAATCATGCTAAAATCAATCCTCACCTAGATCTAGCGATAATCTCTCTTGATGCTGAAAAGGCCTTCGATAATGTTAACTTTCAGTGGCTGCAGATGGTTTTACATAGATTTGGCTTCTCAGGCCCTTTCACTCATGTAGTCCAAGCTATGTACTCAGCTCCTACAGCACAGGTGGTTGCTGCAGGACACACATCTACCCCTATTAAACTGCATAAAGGAACAAGACAAGGGTGCCCCTTATCCCCCTTGCTCTTCAATTTGGCCCTAGAACCCTTAGCCCGCTTCCTTCTGTTCCACTCACAGCTGCACGGAGTCCAAATAGCTCAACAAGATCTACGTTTAGCCTTGTTTGCTGATGACATTTTCATTTTCACTGCCAACCCAACTCATGACCTGCCTTATATACAGGATATTTTCACAGCCTTCAGGCACTGTTCGGGTCTTCGTATTAACTTCACGAAAAGCGAAGTCCTTCCCTTATTCCATGCACGCACTCCCTCATGGGCTCATAATTCTCATTTCAAAATTGCCCCTCATCATATTACATACTTAGGAATCAAAATTGGAAAACTTGCCTCTTCTCTCTACTCGCTCAATTTTTCACCAACAATTCAAAAAATTATAGGCGAACTAGAGGTATGGAAAGAGTTACCACTGTCACTTGTAGGGAGAGCCCACCTCTTCAAGATGGTGAGCTTCCCAAAATTATTATACCCTCTTCAGACCATCCCTCTACTACTTAAGCATACGGACATTCTTAGACTAAACAAAGCGCTCTCTACATTTATTTGGAAAGGCCGTCGGTCACGCATTGCCCTGCATAAGCTATATCTGCCTAGATGTGAGGGGGGAATTGGTCTTCCAAATATCAGAGTATATAATCTCTCATGCATCTTACGGGTGTGTATAGATTGGCTGACCAAATCCTCCAACTATTCTAATCTGCAAATAGAATCTGCCATGGCCCATCCTTTCGATCTTGCAGCCCTTTTACATTCAAACCCTAACTCACTCCCTCCACACTTAAAGTATAATCCACTCATCTGTGATACCGTTATCACATGGAGGGAGATCAGACGTAAATTAGGCGTATCCCCACGGGTTTCCCGTTTCCTCCCCATACATCATAATCCTGCTTTTTCTGTCCCTCAACAACACGCAGCTTATGATCTATGGTTGGAAAGGGACCTCAAACTAGTTAGCCAATTATACGATACGGCCTCTGGCTTTCCTTTATCTTTTTCTCAGATTTCAACTTCTTTCAATCTACCTCCTCATCATTTTCTGTATGTGTTGCAAGTTTGTAATTATGTGAATAAGATAACATTGGTTAAATCTAGTCGCTTCCGTTCCTCGTTCGTAGATATCTTAGTTAGAAATCGGAAATACAAGATATCCCACATTTATGGACCATTAAACCTACACTATGTGCACCCTCTAGAGGCCTCCACTCCTACTTCTCCTTGGATCAGAGACTTTGACAATACACTCTCAATGGATCAAATCCTCACTGGTTTCAACAATACCTGTGCCTTCAACTCCAATGAGTTCTGGCGGGAGCAACAATTAAAGTTAATGCACCATGCCAATATGCCATGCCTATATGTCCGTGGGAATCCCTCGGTCTCTACTTGCCCTTTATGTAGACACTATAAACCTTCGCAAAAACACAGATTTTGGGATTGCCAACTAATATCTACTTTTTGGTCCCAACTACTCAGCTATATCACCTTCATCACTTCTCTACAACTACCAAGGGACCCTTTACCTCTTCTCTTCGGCAACTTGGAATCAGTCTTCACAGGGGCTCATCCACTTCAGCTTGCCATTCTCCGAGCCACAAAACCGTGGCTGTCCTCTTGCCTGATGGTTGCGAGGAGAGCCATATTGAAAAAGTGGGTCTCCAACAGTCCTCCTAATATCTCGGATGTCAAGTCGGCTCTTAATGCACTTCTTCGTCTGGAACAGCTTAACTTCCTCACCTCATCCCTCCAGCACAGTGAGGATCAATATAATCGAAAATGGAGACTCTATGTTCAAAAATCCTTTCCAACCACAGAGCTTCAGTTTTTCCTTCATGGCTCTTCTGTGATGCCCCAATCTGGAAACATGATCCAGTAAACCCGGACTTATTGTCTTGATTTATGAGGATTTAAGGTGTGCATGACTATATCTAAAACATTTACAATACTCGTTTGTTGCTGCTCTCACACCGCTTCTAGCCAACCTAGGCAACCAAGCCACACTTCCTTTCATCTATTTCCTTTACCATTTTCTTTATACTTCATCTTCATCGCACATTCTTTTATAACTTCTCCCCCCACCCTTAATCAGCGAGGACTCACAACACGTATATCACTTTTTGATACAGGGAGTCGCCTCTAGCTCTATTTTTCTCTCAAACCACAGCGCTTGGCTCATTACCAAACATTCTTAATGACTTCTTGGGAGGGGATCCTCTGGCCCGTTCCAACATCATTTTCCCACCTCTTTCTTTTTTTTTCTTTTTCTCCATCTTTTTCTCCATCTTTTCTCCATACTAGCTTCCTTCTCAACTTATTTTCTCCTTCTGAATAGATCTACCTATCTCCCTGATCCTTCTTCTTTGATTATCTTCTCTACATACGCTTCTCTCCTACTTCAACATTCACGTCTTACGCATGACAACTGACATACTCTAAGCACCTCAGTTCTCATTCAAAGTTCAGTGGTATGTCCTGACCTTCTTATCTTTGGATATATATCATAGCTCACCATTACACATTCCCTACACTCTATACTGACTTACAATGCCTCCCCTCTTTTGTCTCATTTGCCTTCAGAGTTTCTGCTCAGAGGTTCTAACTGCTGACATATCGTGAATCTTTCTGATCAGTTTTCTTTGCAAAATTTTGTATTGCTCATATTGGTCAATCTATCAGTACTGTTAAAAAAAAATAAAAAAAAATGTTACTTTGTTGCCAAGAAGCATCCTTGGAGTGTTTCATCCGCTGAGTTTATGTAAATTAAAAAATTCAAATAAAGCTTTGTTTAAAAAAAAAGCATATAAGCTCACTGCACCCAACTAGCACTCTCATCTGCTTATAAGTACAAGTTCAGTGCCAAAAATGTCGGCAACAGGTGAATACAAATATCTTCTTTATTGCATAAAGGAGTAAACATATTCCATGGCAAACTTACACTAACACGTTTCAGTCTAAAAACAGACCTTATTCATAGCTATGCAGTAAGGAAGATTTTTGTATTTACCTGTTGCCAACATTTTTGGAACTGGACATATAGCAATTGTAACTGGGTGCATTGAACAGTAGGGGCATATTTAGCTTTAGCATACATCAGTAACATACAGTAGTATCCCTGTTAGAGGCCAAGTTGATGGGTGGTTCAGGGTCCAGACACATTGCATGATTCAAGGGTAAGCTGGTTACTGCCTGGATGATGTGGATGCACAGACCGGATATAGCACAGAATGCAGGGACACAGGTAAAACGCAGGAACCTCACATACGAAAAGTAAGCCATAGTGAGTATGAGCCAGAATCAGCAACAGCTGGGTAGCAGAAGTACCAAATCTGAAGACAGACGCAGGGTCAGAATCCAGTCTGGGGTTAATATTAGGCAAGCAATAGAGGTACCAAGTCATCAGGCAAAAGTCAGGAAACAAGCCGGAGTCAACAACAAGAGGTCAGGATAAAATGGAATCAGGAATCAAGCTGGATCAAGCACAGAGCAGCAGAACAAAGGTCAGGTCACAGTTCTCAGAAGCTGCCAACCACTCAGCAACTTCTCTTTAGTATACTGTTCTCTAAATTGAGAGATGGGAGCCAATTCCAGTCAGACATGCACGCTTGTTCATGCTAATGCGTTTTAGAGTAAGCACGTGTATTTTTGTGCACGCATATACACATAACCGAAACCCGGTGTATTAGACCATGGTTTGCACTATGCACATCCTTGGACATGGCCATACACTTGACTCTCCTGACACATAGATTACATTGAGCAGACAGTCACCAATTCTCACATGCAAAAGCAAATTGCAACACGTCAACACGTCAACATGACAGCAAGTCTAAAATCACAAAAGATTACAAGGTTCTTTCCCCCGGTTTGTCAGAAAAGACCCCAACCTAAAAGCAGAAAAGATGTAGAGGAGAGAAGTGCAAACAAAAGATCCAAATCGCAAACAAAGAGACAGAAAACACTATCAAGATCTTCAACCTCTCTACATATAAGCTGTCCAGAGAGGAGGAAACTTTATTACAAAAAGGACTACATTTCTGTCCAACAGCAAAACCATATTTTTTTTTAGTTATTTATTGATCTACAATAATTCACAAGGAAATTTACACTCCAAAGATACTTTGCAAATAAAAAATTGAAGAATGTATTAACACACACCACAATCCTAATAGACAAAACTGACAAGCCAATCCTAACAGACAATATTGATTTTCCAACCTCACTGGGACCTTTATCCCCCATCAATTCTCAAAATGAGAGCTGCTTCAAGACACACTTCAGATTACCTTCAACAGCTTATCCCATGCATTACAAAGGGAACTTTGTACCTACCTTTGAGAAATTGTTCACAATGGAATTTAATAAATTAAATAAGCGGAAAGGCCAAACATCCCACAACCTAACAAAAAAGTCAGGCATTTTTTAATCTCAAACAGAACCCAGAAATAGCAATTAAGAATGCAGATATAGGTGAGCAGTTGTGATTCAGAACAGAGTGGACTACCTTGGGGAGGTGCTGAGGATCCTGGGAGACACAACCTACTACAAGACACTAGACACAGATCCAACAGAACCTTTCAAACAGGAACTTTTCATGCTCATAGAAGAAGGCTATGTCAATGGGTTCCTCACTAAAGATGTAAAAGAATTCTTAAAAGTTTGCAACCCTGAAGTGCCAAATTTTTACCACTTACCGAAGATTCATAAAGCCCTAACAAACCTCCAGGTAGACCAATTATCTCTGGGATTCACCTGCTTACTTCAAACCTCTCCCAATACATAGATCACCATTTTCAGAAATTTGTCTGAAATCTTCCATCCTTCACTAAAGACACAACAGATCTACTCAATCATCTGTACGATATCCCTTGGGGAAAGGGGTACATCTGGCTCACACTGGATGTTTCATCACTATATTCAAACATTCCTCATGGCAATGGGATATCAGCAGTGAGCAGATACCATCTGTCTGATCCCCTTATGCTAAGGTCACAGGCTGATTTCATACTCCATGGTATTAATTATATCCTTTTAGACAACTATTTTTCCTTTTTAGACAAGTTATATAATTAGACAAGAGGGGCAGCGATGGGAACATGCTTCACACTGAGTTCTGCAAGCTTGTATATAGGAGCCTTTAAACAGGAGTTCATCTATACCAACAATCCTTTCCATTAACACATAAAATTGTACAGGTGTTATATGGAACAGAGACAATAGTAAAATTGGTGCATTTGTCCAACATCTAAAACAAATTGGATGTAGTCTGTCTTTTACCAGCAACACTCATCCTAATTAGATTGACTACCTAGACATCATCCTGATGGGCAACGAAGGTGGAACTATGACCAGCAAAAACTACTTAGATAGTAACACCTATTTAGATTTCACCAGCTGCCACTATAAACTTTGGCTGAGGAATATTATGTCTGGGCAATTCAAACGATTAAGAAGAAATTGCACAATGCAAAAAGGCAAGATGACACCTTCAAAGATCAATTTCATGCAAAAGGATACCCCAAAACCTTAATTGAAAGCTACTACCTGAGAGCAAGGGAGCTAACACAAGCGGATTGCCTCAAGCCCACTCCAAGTGGACAAAACAAATCACTGGTATTTGTCACATAGTACAACAAAACCATACAGGCATCCACTGCAAACTAAACAAGCACTGGCATATACTACAGGTGGATCCATTATTAGAAAAAAAAAAATTCCCCTAAACCCAGGCTCATCTTACATAGAGCCAAGACCCTCAAGATAGCCCAGAGTTGTGTTAAAAAAAGGACCTCTCTGATCACCAAAACAAAAACACCAGGATGCTACAGATGTAACCATACTAAGTGTCTCTGCTGCAAGACAACTTATTCAATAACATCCAACAACAATGGAATATCATGGCCCATCAAAGTCAGGGTGGGCTGCCCCTCTGACTATGTTATCTATGTGATCACTTGTCCCTCTAAATTACAATATGTAGGTAGAACCATACAAACGTTTAGGAACAGGCTCAACAAACACCACCACAATATCAAAATTGGATTTAAACACTATAGCCTATTTCACCATTTGCAAGTATGCACAATAGAGGTTTTGATCTATGTACAGCAAGCATCATCGAGCAAGTACCTCCATCCATTCAGTACAACAATTTGAAAAACTATGCCAAAGATAAACTTTTTGGATTTTCCAGCTCAATACTCTTACACCTGATGGTTTTATGAAAGCATAGAAACTCTCTGCTGAGCTAATACCTTAATGGTTCAGTCTATCAATGTATTCATGTATCAATCAATTTCTGCCTTTTTTTTCTATTTTTCTTTTGGTTTGTTTTTTTGTGTTGTTTGCTTTGCCCCGCACCCTATCCTATGACTAGTCTTAGCCAAAGTTTGTTCTCCCTCGCACATATCACTTCCCTCCCCACAGTATTGCTGCCATAGGATAGTTTCCACTCATATGTATTTATTCAATTTTTTTTTGCCTCACTCCCAACCTTTTGACCTATCCAGCCCCAGCATGGTCTTTCTCAAACTTACAACTTCCCTTTTTACAGTGAAATAGGCATATCATAGTCCCTGCTCACACACATACATTTACCGCATACATACATTCATATTTTTCATCCTTTGCCCCACCCCCAATTCTCTGATGCTGCCATCCCCAGCAAGTTCTTACATACAACTACCACCTCCCTCTCCACAGTTTTGCTGACATAGCACAGTTATTGCTCACATGCATTTCTGCAATACATAGATATGTGGATATGTACATATATTTTTTTTCTTTCCCTTTTTTCCCAGTCCCAACCCTCTGACTGTTCCAGTCCCAGTATGATCTTTATTATATCTACCATTTCTTCCCTGCAGTGATGATGGCATAGCGGAATTCATATTTGTCTAGTTTCATTTCCCACCCCTAACCCTCTAATCCTTCCAGCCCCAGTATGGTCTTTTCCATACCTACCACTTCACTCCCCACAGTACAACTGGCTTAGCATGGTCCCTGTTTATATTCATTCATCTAATTTTATCTCTCTATTTATCTATCCATTTATTTACAGTATTTTTTCTCATTTTTTCTTTTGCCCCTCCCCAAACCCCCCAACTATTCCAGCCCCAGTATGGTGTCTCTTACAAGTATCATCTCCCTTTCTATAGTGATTCTGGCATAGCCTAGTCCCTGTTCGCTTGCACTGGCTGCCCAGACTCTGCCCTTGTTTAGCCCTTTCCTGCATAATGGAGGATTTAAGCCTGACACACACACACACGATTGTGCCTTCACAATCCAAGTTCCTACATCATCTGGGTGAGTCAGCTTTGAAATCTCTCAAGTGTATCTCCTGTTTTAGTCCCACTCTCCTCCAGCTGGGATTTCAGCAAATACTTTGTGTCTACCATTCACAGCTGAATCTTTAGCTTCATTTTGCCTGTTTTTGCTTCCTTTTCTCCCTTTTTCTGTTTCTGCCATATAAACTTTGTTCTCATTACTCTCAGCTGTTAGCCCTACAAGGACTTGGCCTGCGCTTGTTTTAGGCTCTGCTCCAATGTTCCATCATTTAAGCTACAGCTCACACACATATTGGGTCCATATATTATAGAATAGGACCTACTTTGCATGACTATCACATTGTCTATGGACTGTTTGAACTGGTTTATCCACTTCTCATTTGCAGTGCATTGGTGTTTGTTTTTTATTATTATTAATATTATTACTATTGATATTATTTTTTGTTTATTAATTTTTTGTGGCTTGCATTGTCACTTTCAAAAGAATGAGAACACATTTAGCTTTTGTTTTTATGTTGCCCTGTTGCCCTAACAAAAACAGGTTCTATTCTCCTTTTTGGTTTTAATACCTTTTAGCTGAGCAATGTGTGTCCCTTTTTTGGCTCCAATAATACTGTATTAAACGACAAGTTCACCTTGTTCACCATGGGAACATGTTATATGTTTCACCCATTTTTAGTAGGGTGGAACATGTAACATGTTCCCAATGCTGCAGCTGCTTCCTGCTGCACCCCCCCCCCCCCGTAAAAGAAGTTTGAGGAGAGGTTCCCTATACCAGCTGCCAGTATTTAAAAACAACTTGGCTCCACCCACATGGCCACGTTATTCATTCACAGAGTTCGGTGAATGAATAAACTACAAGTCCTGACAACCTTAGCGGCTGTTGGCTTGTAGTTCTCAATGGACTACCACGGCACTGTGGAGTGCCATGGTAGTTCATTGAATCTTCCTGTCAGTATATCTGCTTTCTCATACATCCCGTATGGGCAAGCAGATATACTGACAGGTCTACAGGAGACAGGCTCCTGTAGACAAAAATAATGAATGTACATTTTTTACCTTAAATATGTATTTTTGTGCAAAAGGTGAACTTATCCTTTAAGGTATTTGTACTTTTATATTTTTTAAATACTCATAACTTGTATTTTCTTTATTGTCTAATTTTTAGCCCTGATGAAGGGAGAGTTCTGAGTCAGACAGCAATAACATTTTGACAGTGGCTCTAACTCTCTTCCTGTCTACCCAAAATAAAAAAAACTCTTGGCTAGAGTTGGGCTGTAAAATGTGTTTATTTTGTTTGACCAAGTTAGTGTCAGATAAATAAGGATGCATACACTAAAAAGGAATCAAATTTGTTCATTTACTTGATGGCTGTGATCAAATGAACAATAATATTGTCTGCCTCCACTATGCTTGTTCACAGATCTCAGCAAATTCCATAAAGCCATAGGTAACACTGTCTTATAGACAATTTTCCATTCTATGAAACAATACATCACAAAGCTCTGAATGCTTAAACTTAATTTGCAAGTGCCATTTTACCGAGAATTAAGATTAGTTACCAAAAAATAGCTGAATGTCCACAGAGGTGTAGAAGTATCAGGTCATATGATGTACACCCAAAGTACTTTAATAAGATTTTTAGGGTGTAGACCATATGCACAATGTTTGAAGCTGCTTAAAGGAAGGGAAAAAAGAGCAAAATAAAAAAATGTAATGGGATAGTACAAAAATTAAAAAGAAAAAAAAATAAGCCCTCCTCCCCAAACACACCTTTACTAAAGAAAATATTTAAGCAACATGTTCCTAAAGAACTCAATGAATGAAACTGATGGTTTCTGCATTAGTGAAATTTCACCAGCAACATATAGGTAATTTTGGAAAGAATTAATTTTAGTTGAGACCATCCCTACTTGTTACGACTGTGCTTTCTGAAAATCACACGATAGGACACCACATTTATGTTATATTCTGGTATGAGTAAACTATATATATTTTAATTTGCTGTTATTTATAACATCTTACTTATAGTTAACATTTGTAAGATATACTGTATCACTTGTTCCTCTTGTTAAACTGTTTTTTATTGTTTAAAACTATTTTATCCATACCTTTTTCTATTTTCCTTTTTGGCAATTGCATGCCTAGAAGCTGGGGGGTTAATCATTACTAAGTCAATTACCCATCCACAGCCTCTTATGAGAAAGCTTAATTTAATCCACATAACATGTCCTTGTCATATTTCAATTAAACACGTTATCAGATTCTTAACGGCTTCTGAGCCTGTTATGCTGTTCTTTAATTTTCACTAATGGGCTATTTAACACTAACAGATGTCATAATTATACAAATTATTGATTGCATTGTGCTTGTTAATTCAGGTATTTTCGGGTGACTTGTCATTGGAGATTAATTTAATTGAAATATGGTTCAGTGATGTTACAAGTTACTGTTTCATTCCAGCATTTCTAGTTCATATGTGAGAAAGACAGTTTAAGTAGTGTGTGATACAGCAAAAAAATCAAATACTGAAATGTATGACATCTGGCATAAAGTTGAATAGATTTTATTCATTTTGTTTTATAGAATATGAATATTTGTTGATTTTCCAATATTGCCGCAGGCACTTCCTTAGAGTCTGATTGTACATTCTTGAGTCTTTCAGTCATATTATGTATAATATATTGAAGAAAGCCTGCTCACTATAAATAATGCATTCTTGTAACTATTTTTAGCTGTTTATGTGCACTCATTTTTCCATGGTTGTGGAATTATAAATACCTATTTAGAGATGACTTATTTACTTTGAGAAATACATTGGTGTATTAAAATCTTGTACTTTTTCCTTTTCTTCCTCTATCATTAGTCAACTCACTTCCCTTTCTTGAGGCTATTTTCCTCCTGCAGCAGCCAAACTCCATAATAGCACATTTTAGGTTTCAGGCAGGCACATTCTGCTCATTGAATCTGAATACACTTACACTTACACTGTCTTGGAACTAACAGATGGAAGTCAGATGTACATGCAGTAGGAATATAGCTTTTAATTAGTCACTGGGCACTTTTACCCCCTTCCTGCCCAGGCCAATTTTCAGCTTTCAGTGCTATTGCACTTTGAATGACAATTGTGTCATGCAACACTGTACCCAAACAAAATTATTATAATTTTTTTGAGACAGATAGAACTTTCTTTTGGTGGTATGTATTCACCACTGTGTTTTTTATATTTTGCTAAACAAACTAAAAAAGTTTTTTCTTAGTTTCTGTTATAAAATTTAGTAAATACGTAATTTTTCTCCTTCACTGATGTGCACTAATGAGGCTGCACTGATGGGCCCTGATAGGCTGCACTGATGGGCACTAATAGGTGGCACTGATGAGGCAGCACTGATAGGTGGCACTGGTGGGCATTGATAGGCATCACTGATTGGCATTGAAAGGCAGAACTCATATATGGCACTGATAGGCGGCACTGATGGGCACTGATAGGTCACACTAACTGCACTGATAGGCAGCACTGAAAGGCAGCTCTGATGGGCATTGATATGTGGCATTGATGTGCACTGATATGTGGAATTGATGTGCACTGATATGTGGCATTGATGGGCACTGACAGGTGGCAGTTATGGGCACTGACAGGTGGCACTGATGGGGCTACACTGATAATCAGGGCACTGATGAGCAGTGCCCTGATGATCCGTGTATATGTCTCCTCTGAAGAATGCCACTTACCGGCATAGCAGAGCAATACAAAGCAATGTGCTTACACAGTAAAGCACACACACAGCACACAGTAAAACATCACATACCTATGGTGTAACTATAGTGTCTGTAATCATGTACAGTGGCTGGCTGCTCTGATATCTCTGTATGTCAGTGCCACCAGCTAGTGCCTTTGATCACTGCCACAGCAGTACAGTGTCAAAATATCAGTGCTGTCAATTACCTCCTCACCAGTCAAAGTCTCCCAAATCACCCCTGCACTAGTCAGTTTCCCTGATCAATGCCAGACCAGTCACGGTGTCTCTGATTATCACCACGCCAGTCACAATGTCACTGATCAGCACAACACCAGTCATAGTTTCACCATAAGGACAGATTCACATGTGCAATGATCTTTGAAGATCATGTTTGAATTGCTCTTCAGAGCACATTTGACAGGCAGTAAGGAGGTATTGTATCACCTCCTCACTACTTTCTTTGAGCCCTTGGACCTTGCACAAGAACCCCCATTCACTTGAATGGGTCATGATCAGGGGCGGACTGACAATTCCAGAACTCGGGCACTTCCCGAGGGCCCGGGGTCAGTAGTGGGCCCCATCAAATGCCCCTGGTACCTTTTATAGGCTTTTTTTGAGTGTGGGCAAGGACACAGGGGCCCCATGATCCCCTATTGCCCAGGGGCCCCATAAGTTGTCAGTCCGCCCCTGGTCATGATTGATGGGCATACAGGTGGTACAGTATAAAGCCTGCCTCAGCTGAGAAGCAAAGTTTTGCAGCCACAGTATTTGTACACCTCCCGCCACTTCCTTTGCAGCTAAAGGGGATAGTGGTTTAGGGGCAGTAAAACTGTGGCTCAACTAAAAGATTTTACAACCCCTTTAACCTCACATGTGAGTGAGTCCTAATGGTGCTGCCAGTCACAATGTCTTGGCTCACCACCACACTACTAGAATGTTCCTGATTGCCACCAGACCAGCGTAGCCAGAACCAGCTTTCCTGATCACTGCTACAACAGTCCCATCATCATCATCAAACCTGTGTATGCCAACAATGGTGTTCCTTATCACTGCTACACCAGTTGCAGTGTCATCACACCAGTGTAAGCCAGCAACGGTATCCCTGAATGTCACCACAGTAGTTCCAGTGTCATCAGACCAGTCTAAGTCACCAACAGTGTTTCTGATTACTACAAAAACAAGTAGCAGTGTCACCAGACCAGTGCAGCCAGTAATGGTATTCCTGATTGTCATCACTCCAGTGCAATGTTACCTGTGCAGTATGCTGCCTGCTACCTGTATGGTTCCTCACTGGTTTATTGGCCACATTTCTGTCTGTATGGATTGATCCTTTACCTGTTTGCTGGCCATGTCTCTGCCTGCTGCCTGAACTGACTCATATGCACTTCTCACTGACTACATTCCTGCAAAACACCAGTCCCAGCCATCCCCATGCTGAAAACTGCACTACAGGAACCACGGGCACACTTTTATTCTTCCTTTCTTCAGCCTCCTGTACTTGCAGGCCAGTAAACATGACTTTCCTGGGGGCAGCCATGTTCCAATAGGTTAGGCTTGCTTTGCTTATAGGAACACAAACTGCTATAGTTGGCATTACATTAAGCTATATTCACTGATTACTCATACAGGGGTGACCAATACAGTACATTGTTTTCTACAGTGTTGGTTGAGTTTTGTGATACACAAGATCCAATTTCAGATGCATAATCAGTCCAAACATTGAAAAAGTAACACACGTGGTATCGCCATACTCAAGAAAAGTAGCAGAATGTGTTTTGGAATGAAATTACCATGCTACATGTGAGACATATCTTATTAAATGGACAAATTTGTGTAAAAAAATAATTTTCATTTTCTTTCTGCTTTCTGCAAAAAAACTTCAAAAAAAGAAGTCTTCAAAAGACTTGCCATTCCTTTTAGAAAATACCTTGTGGTGTTTGTTTTCAAAATGGGGTCATTTTGTGGGTGTTTCTACTGTGCTTATGTTCCAGGACCTGTAAAAATGTGATAGGTAGTCAGAAAATTAGATGTGTAATTTATGCCCCTGAAACTCCTGAAAGGTGCTCCTTGGATTTTGGATCCATTTATGCATCTAGGCTGTGAAAAAGTCTGGCACATGTGGTATCCTCATACTCAAGAGGCATAGAAAATGTATTTGGGGAGTAATTATGTATAAACTGTGTGTGAGAAATAACTTGGTAAACTGAAACATTGTGAGAAACAAACATAATTTATTCAATTTGTCAATTTTCCAAAAAAGTGACAAAAAATTGCAACTTAAAGAAACTCACCATGCATCTTGCTAAATACCTTGGACTATCTACTTCCAAAAAAGGAGTCATTTGGGTATTTGTACCGTCCTGTCATTTCAGTCTTTTTCCTTTACATAGCAAAAAATAAAAAACTCAATAGTGATTAAATACCATCAAAAGAAAGCTCCATCTGTTGCACAAAATTATATAAAATTCATTTAGGTACAGTGTTGCATGAATAAGCAATTGTCATTCAAAGTGTGACAGCGCTGCAAAATAAATTAATTTGAAAGAATGCATAGGCAGAGATCAATGTAAACAAAAATATATGCAGCTGAAAAAAGACAAGCTTAGCCCCATGTTTTCCTACTTCCCAACTGGTCATATAACCCATCACAGATTTGCATACAGTATCTGTTTTGTCTCTGTTTTTTGTGGTTTTCACTGAATTGTGAATTTCATCATATGCTCAGTGTAAAATTCTTAGTTCTGAGACTGGTTTAATTCAAAGAAGTTTAGAAAGAAGGGTAAGTGTTTATTTTGCTGTGTTGTCATTGCTATTACGGTGCTCATACATCTAGCATGTAGATGTTGCTTTTTACAGTTGTTACATATATAATACTTTCTATACTATGCACGGGGCGGCACAGTGGCTTAGTGGTTAGCACTTAGCAGTAATTGGGTCATGGGTTCAATTCCCAACCATGGTGCCTCCTGCATGGAGTTTGCATGTTCTCCCTGTGTTTGCATGGGTTTCCTCCGGCTCCTCTGGTTTCCTCCCACACTCCAAAGACATACTGGTAGGTTAATTGACTCCTGTCTAAATTGTCCTAGCTTCATCCCTGGCCATGTGGGATCTCCTGCATAGTAGGGGTTGGGAAAAGACCTGGCAACATACCCTGTAAAACAATTACTAAGAGAATTCATGGAAAAAGTCACTTACAAGTGATGGTCCATGCAATTGCCAAGGGTTGGATACGACTGAATGGATAGATAGATAGATAGATAGATAGATAGATAGATAGATAGATAGATACTCTGCACAAGTTTAGTTCTATTCCTGTTATGAAATCTGCATCTATATTATGGATGGATAAATTAGGACTTACCCACTACTAGAAAAAATGCTTTACTTATATACTGCCTGAGAGCCTGGTAGCTGGAAGGGGGGACAGCATATTTTCTATACTCTACGGGCAGCAGATGGCATTTGTGATACACCTCTCACCAGGGGTGGACTGACAACTCATGGGGCCCCCGGGCAATTGGGAATCATGGGGCCCCTGTGTCCTTGCCCACACTCAAAACAAACCCAAAAAAGCCTATAAAAGGTACCAGGGGCATTTTATGGTGCCCCTGTCTCAACCCGGGCCCTCGGGCAGTGCCTGAGTGCTCGAATGGTCAGTCCATCCCTGCCTCTCACTATGTTAACAACTCTGTGCTTAAAATAAGTGTGGTTGCAGAAAAATATAAATTCTGGCATTATGGATAGCATAATGGTAGATCCACAGTTGGTTAATACTTGTACACTTAGTGCACCAACAGATACGATGATAAAAGACCAGCTAGTAGCAAAAACAATCTCGGCCCATATTAGTGAAACATTGATCTTGGAACATAATCTAACGCTGGAAAAAGGCTATTACAATTTCAAGCAAAAGTGAAACTGCTGAGGTGTAAGCAAAAACCTTCAATCAGGGGACCACTGGCACCTTAGAGTCTGTGAATACAGAATCTGCTTCTTATATGGCACATATTCAGGTCCAACAAGGGCCAACAAGAGATTTATTTAAACTGTAATGCAGATTACAGTACTCAGGTTATTCAGGTGAGGTTCAACACAGTACCTTGCAAACTATGCTATGTGCCCTGCAAAAGATGAATGGTGCCATAAATGCAAGCAAATGGGTCACAAAAATCTTCCATACTTCTACTGCTAAACTGGTTTGCCAAGTTACTGCCCTGGTAACTTGAAAGTGGTAGTAAAGGATGATTACAATTAATGTAATGTACTGTCTCCACCTTCCTTTTCCTATGCCACGATCCTGTATAAAACGATCTTTGAAAATAACTATTTTTGATCCAATCTGGTCCAGTCACATCCAGCAGCTGTGGATTCCCTGTGTAACCGAGGGCTCAACAAAGGCTGTGAATTCCCTTTAAGTAACATCTCCCGCCATCTCCTATTGCCCTCAATCTTTGTCAGCGCTTCCCCCTCTCCTCTGCAGCAGCCACTCTCTGACATAGGGCTCCTGGATCATGTGACCAGAATGAACAGATTAAAACAAAATGGATTTTACACAGATCTTTCTTATACAGAGTATGCTGAATAGGTAAGAGGAGGAGGAGGGAGGCATTTTTAAGAATAGTGGTGATTAGCCTTGTTCTCAACTTTAAGTATAGATAAATCTGATGCCTCCATTCCAGATAAACTTTTGTAAACTATAGCTATTACTGTTGCTTCTGCTAGCATGAGCTACTCCATTATCTTAATGCTTTATAAAGGATCTATCATCCCTATAGTGCCTGAGGAAATCTACCAGAAGTACTTGTAAAAGAACTACTTACTGCATTTACTCTGAAACTGGCTAGTTATCCTAGGGACTCTATTTGTGTGCTTGGTTGCCTGCCAGTGACTGTATAATTTCAATCAACTAGTGTGCAAGCTGAATTCTACGTTGTATGGAAAGGCACCACTATACTGGCCAGGGGTCTTTCTGCTGCCTTAAAGCTACAGTTAGCAGATCATTTTATGACAATAGATCTTATTGGTTTATCATCACTAAGTGACAACTCACTAGGCTGTGCAAAGAATTTTGTACAGAAAATTTCAAGGTCAGGCATGAAAGCAGTGTGTCAAAAAAAGAAATGCTTACCCTTCTGTGTAAGACAAACTTAAGGAAATATTAGGAAAATATGTGACTGAAAAAAATTAATGCATCTACTCTCCTATTGTGATAACAACGAAGAAAACACATACACACACATATATACATATATATACTCTTATCGGCCACTTTATTAAGTACACCTTGCTAGTACTGGTTGGACCTCCTTGTGCCTTCAGAACCGCCTTAATACTTTGTGGCTTGGATTCAGCAAGGTGTTGGATACATTCTTCAGAAATGTTGGTCCATATTGACATGATAGCATCACACAGTTGCTGCACATCCATGATGCAAATCTCCTGTTCCACCACATCCCAACGGTGCTCTATTGTATAGAGATCTGGTGACTGGGTGCCATTAGACAACAGTGAACTCATTGTCATGTTCAAAAAACCAGTTTGAGATGTTTTGAGCTTTGTGACATGGTGCATTATCCTGCTGGAAGTAGTCGTCAGAAGATGGGTATCCTGTAGTAATAAAGGGATGGACATGGTCAGCAACAATACTCAGGTAGGCCGTGGCATTTAAACAATGCTCAATTAGTACTAAGGGGACCAAAGTGTGCCAAGAAAATATCCCCCACACTATTACACCACCACCAGCCTGAACAGTTGATACAAGACGGATGGTTCCATGCTTTTATGTTGTTTACGCCAAATTCTGACACTACCATCTGAATGGTATAGCTGAAATCAAGACTCATCAGACCAGGCAACATTTTTCCAATCTTCTTTTGTCCAATTTTGTGAGCCTGCATGAAATGTAGCCTCCATTTCCTGTTCTTAATTGACAGTGGCACCCAGTGTGGTCTTCTGCTGCTGTAGCCCATCTGCTTCAAGGTTCGACCTGTTGTGCATTCAGAGATGGTATTCTGCATACCTTGGATGTAGCAAGTGGTTATTTGAGTTATTGTTGCCTTTATATCATCTTGAATCAGTCTGCCCATTCTCCTCTGACCTCAACAAGTTATTTTCGTCCACATAACTGTCGCTCACTGGATATTTTCTCTTTTTCGGTTCATTCTCTGTAAACTCTAGAGATGGTTGTGCATAAAAATTCCAGTAGAACAGCAATTTTTAAAATACTCAGACCAGCCTGTTTGGCACCAATAACCATGCCACATTCAAAGTCTCTTAAATCCCCTTTCTTCCCTACTCTGATGCTCAGTTTGAAATTCAGCAAGTCATCTTCACCATGTCTACATGTTTAAGTGCATTGAGTTGCTGCCATGTGATTGGCTGATTAGCATTTGTGTCTTTACCAATATATATATGACTTTCATGAAATAAAGCTGTTGAGATTAATTGTCATCATTTACCATCTGCTGAGGAAGCATTTCCAGAGCTCAGAGGACCTAGATAATTTTCTGTCCTGGTTCTTTAAGTTGCATATCAACAGATTTTGCTGGATAAGGAAAGTAGGGACAGCATACCCGGTATTACCCATGAGAACATGTTCCATTGCAAACATGCATTTTGTGGATTAGTTTCAGCATGCATTTTTTTTCAAAGAATGATGATTTTCATCCTTAGTAACATATCTGGTGCACAAAGCTGGATGACATAATTACTGTATATACAGCCCTACTCTTGTCATGATAAGTACCCTAAAATTGTTTTAAATTGCATTGATTCTGCAGGATTGAAATTATCTAAATTCTGCTTCAGGCCTTATTCACATAGGTAATACCATACATGCTAATATAATCATTTATATGAATTTATAGTATATTTCTAAACACATAATGTAATGTTATTAAATGGTATAATGCACACAATGCATTTACTTTCATCCAGATGCATTTTGTTTCATTCTGTTTAAAAACAAATAGACTTGTTCATCCAAGTGCAGATTAGATACTACAAATGTGTCTAAACATGTATAAATGCATGTAAAAGTGCATGAATACATAGTTTGGAGGGAAACATCTATATGGAGCACCTAAATGAATGTAAACTGGTATATGTGTAAATTAATGTAAACACATGTACATTTTGCATATAAACACATATAACTGCAATACAAACAATATACTTCTCAGCCCAATTTCTCCTGCCATTAAATACACAATCACCAGAGGCCCAGGTGAATGAGCAAACTCAACTGTCATTTCTGGTGCACATTATAACACTAGAGGAGAATTAGTGCCTGTTTCCTAAGCATGTGAAAGTTGTGATACAAGCTCCTGCTTCATCTGACTTTCAGACCTTATGTGCTTTCTTGGGTCTTACTTCATGGTGTTCCAAATGTATTTCCAGTTATAGAGCCACTGAGAACATTACTAAGTGAAATTGCAAGCATAGCGCAGTCAGAGACCACCCAGCACTTTTTTAAAACAGTTGAACAGTCGATTGCAAGCAGTCCAGCAGTAGAATTATTGGATCCTTCTCTACCTCCTTATGTTTCTGCAGATTCTTCAGACTATGTCCTTGGTACAGTCCTTACACAGTGCCATGCAGACCAGATAAAGAAAATTGTTTTTGCAACCAGAAAAAAATATTCAACTGTAGAAAAAGAAGCCCTAGCATGTGTTGGGCAACAGAGAAATTGAGAAGATACCTGCAGGGTCAACAGTTTACAATTTAGACTCACAATACTTGAACTACACTGCTTACCACAAAGCCAGATAATCAGCAAGGCTACCCGGTTTTTACTACACAGTACAATAAAATATTTCAATATGGGTTTAAAAATGTAACTGCTTATTGTCTCAGTTACTCTTACCCACATCTCCTAGTACACCAGATGAGGAAGTTGTTTCATTCACTAATATAGATGCAATTATGGATTTTGAATTCAAACAAGCTTATCCTGCAAGCCCAGTACAAGCACAAATATGGGAAAATTTTACAAAGCAAATGGGCAAATCCCTGTTCTACAAGCTTTCTGTATGATTAGTCATTAACTGTCCTTAACTGATAAAAGTCTGTGAATGACTGTGACAATCCATGCACTAAAGTGCAAAAATCAATAACGATGTTCGTGGTTGTACATATTAAAATACAATTCCATCCAACAAATGTGTTCGAATAGTGTCCTAATGTTGGTAAAGTGCAATACTTTCAACGTGCAGGATGTGAGAGTGCGAACAAACACAAAAAGGAATCCACCACCTTGGACGGATGTACAGTGGGGATCGAAAGTTTGGGCACCCCAGCTAAAAATTTGTATTAATGTGCATAAAGAAGCCAAGGAAAGATGGAAAAATCTCCAAAAGGCATCAAATTACAGATTAGACATTCTTATAATATGTCAACAAAAGTTAAATTTTATTTCCATCATTTACACTTTCAAAATAACAGAAAACAAAAAAATGGCGTCTGCAAAAGTTTGGGCACCCTGCAGAATTTATAGCATGCACTGCCCCCTTTGCAAAGCTGAGACCTGCCAGTGTCATGGATTGTTCTCAATCATCGTCTGGGAAGACCAGGTGATGTCAATCTCAAAGGTTTTAAATGCACAGACTCATCTGACCTTGCCCCAACAATCAGCACCATGGGTTCTTCTAAGCAGTTGTCTAGAAAACTGAAACTGAAAATAGTTGACGCTCACAAAGCTGGAGAAGGCTATAAGAAGATAGCAAAGCGTTTTCAGATGTCAATATCCTCTGTTCAGAATGTAATTAAGAAATGGCAGTCATCAGGAACAGTGGAAGTTAAAGCAACATCTGGAAGACCAAGAAAAATATCAGACAGAACAGCTCGCAGGATTGTGAGAAAAACAATTCAAAACCCACGTTTGACTGCACGATCCTTCCAGAGAGCTCTGGCAGACACTGGAGTTGTGGTACACTATTCCACTATAAAGAGATACTTGTACAAATATGGTCTTCATGGAAGAGTCATCAGAAGAAAACCTCTTCTACGTCCTCACCACAAAAATCATCTTTTGAACTTTGCAAATGAACATATAGACAAGCCTGATGCATTTTGGAAACAAGTTCTGTGGACCGATGAGGTTAAAATTGAACTTTTTGGCCGGAATGAGCAAAGGTACGTTTGGAGAAGAAGGGGCACAGAATTTAATGAAAAGAACCTCTGTCCAACTGTTAAGCATGCGGTTGGATCAATCATGCTTTGGGGTTGTGTTGCAGCCAGTGGCACAGGGAACATCTCACGAGTAGAAGGAAAAATGGATTCAATAAAATTTCAGCAAATTTTGGATGGTAACTTGATGCCATCTGTGAAAAAGCTGAAGGTAAAGAGAGGATGGCTTCTACAAATGGATAATGATCCTAAACACACCTCGAAATCCACGGGGGATTACATCAAGAGGTGTAAACTGAAGGTTTTGCCATGGCCTTCACAATCTCCTGACCTCAACATAATTCAAAATCTATGGATAGACCTTAAAAGAGCAGTGCGTGACAGACAGCCCAGAAATCTCAAAGAACTGGAAGACTTTTGTAAGGATGAATGGGCAAAGATACCTCAAACAAGAATTGAAAGACTCTTGGCTGGCTACAAAAAGCGTTTACAAGCTGTGATACTTGCCAAAGGGGACAGTACAAGATATTAACTCTGCAGGGTGCCCAAACTTTTGCAGACGCCATTTTTTTGTTTTCTGTTATTTTGAAAGTGTAAATGATGGAAATAAAATCTAACTTTTGTTGACATATTATAAGAATGTCTAATCTGTAATTTGATGCCTTTTGGAGATTTTTCCATCTTTCTTTGGCCTTTTTATGCACATTAATACAAATGTTTAGCTGGGGTGCCCAAACTTTCGATCCCCACTGTACACTCATAGTTACATAGTTACATAGTCTGGCTAAAAAAAAATAAAAGTCCATTCAGTTCAACCATAGAAAATTTTTTTTTATAATCCTATACCCACATGATCTAATTTGCTCCTGCTGGGAATAAAATTCCTTCCTGATCCACTGAG
This sequence comes from Staurois parvus, assembly GCF_062004578.1. Taxonomy (NCBI): domain Eukaryota; kingdom Metazoa; phylum Chordata; class Amphibia; order Anura; family Ranidae; genus Staurois; species Staurois parvus. The sequence goes on from NW_028318135.1 coordinate 2,081,702, forward strand.
AGGCAATCGGATATTTCCTGGATCAACTTTATCTATAAATGTTAGTATCCAGTTATATTATGTGTATCTAAGAAACAATCCAGGTCTTTTTTGAAGCAATCCACTGAGCTGGCCAGAACAAACTCTTGATGGAGTCTATTCCACATTCTCAAAACTAGCACTGTGAAGAAACCTTTCAGTGTTTGGAGATATATGGTATCAGGCATATAAATGATATGTCACATCTGGAGGTGAAGTGGCAGCCAAGGTGTTAATCAAACTGCTCCATCTGGGCTTAGGTGGAAGAAGGGACCTTTGTCCTATGGAAAATAGCAAATCCGAGTCTGTCCTATTCACAGCCACCGTTACTTCTGTCCCGCAAATTCAAATTTCGAGCCTAACCCGGACGCATGCGCATGAGCCATTTGCTATAACATTAATGAATTATTGCAATAAATGGCTATTTGTCCCAAATATAACATCTGCTACTGTAGTTCCATTTCTATCCCCAGTAAATAGCAGGGAAGGTACCCCAAATGAGTTGATAATGTACATATGGTGCAGCGCTAAATTAAATACACATAATGAGATGATACCATATTAAACAAATATAAAACTGTAAATCCCCCCAAAAAAGGGAATCTAAGATAAAGTGCAACAATACATAAAGTGCAATTAAGTGAATTTCTAAAGATGGGTCACAAATACAGACCCTTTACGCCGTGAAAAACAAAAACCCAAATCCCAAATTGGGATGATACACACCAATATGTGTCAGCAAGGTGAATCCCTTAAAATGGGATAATCTTAAAGTGACAAGTGACAAGTGCCAAATCACAAAAAAGTGTATACACTATACACACAGTGAAAAATGCAAAACCAATAAATATGTGTAGTGAACCAAACAAATATTAGATATGCAGTGAAAAAACAACTATAGTGAAAAACTGATCATAACAAAGCAGCAACATGTCCCTTTTGAGTCCAGTAATAGTACTGTGGGAATCCTCCACACTAAAAAGACAGTGCTCCACTCTCAACAGGGAACTGGTGCCACATGGTGTGCACTCCAAAGGAATCCCAAAATGGCTGAAATGCCTGCTCACCTTCAATAAGTGACCCTATGGGTCATCACGCTTTTGGATCACACCCGGATCCTACGGTATAAATCTCCTTAAAGGCCGACCTCCATATACACGGGGTTCCAATGTACCAAGTATGCAATCCCCGTCCTGGATCGATAGGCAAGTGACCTTTATCTAACTCCAGCCCACTCACAGAAACTCTGTCCAGCTCTCAGTGAAAACATGCCCATAAAAGAAGAAACAATACTTCCATAGTGCAATATTGTTTAATATAGGTAATCAGACCAAAAACGCCAGTAGATACACTCACATTTGCGTAGTACTAATAAGGCATTCCACCTCATACCATGGTGGTGGAAAAAGGAAAGAGGATTTTTTGAACAAGTGAAAATTATGGAAAAAAGATTTATTGATAAAAGTTATTCACAGGAATCAATTATGGAGAAAGTATTAGAAATTGGTAATACAGATAGAAAACTGTATTTAACAGATAAAGAAAAAACAGATCAGACCTCATACCATGGGTGTATCCACATGTATCCTGGGTGCACCAAGATTGTTTCCGGCGTAATGACATCGCCACGTAGCGTATCTACGCGTTGCGTCACGTGTCACACGTGACTTCATCCGGATAACGCCATTGGTGACTCTTTTATCATTTATATAGGTTGCATGAATATCAATCAACCAATCAGCAAATAGACAGCTCCCATTTTGTTGTAGTCCTGCTCCCTTGTAAATACCAGTGGCTATTTTCCTGTAGTTCAATCTAATGAAACTACAGGTAAGCCGCACCCGCTAATTTACATAGATTCGCAGCCATTTTCTTGTTGTACGATGGGATAGAATGTCCAGACATATTGCACCACTACTAACACCAGGGAAAAAAACCTTTGGAAACCTAATACCGGTATATCTAATTGTATCACTAATACCTCCTAACCCGAGGAATAACTGATTATTAATATACTGCCGCTATGAAGAAATTAATTTAGTCCAAAAAACCAAAGTATAATATATATATATATATATATATATATATATATATATACTGTATATATATATGCCTAAAACCAGTCTTTATTAATATATGACCTACTCAAATAAAATGGCATATACAGTGGGCCAAAAAAGTATTTAGTCAATTGTGCAAGTTTTCCCACTTAAAAAGATGAGATGTAAGATGTAGTAAAGTGCATTTAAACTTTTTAGATCTGGACATTGATATTAGGGACGGCAACATCTTTACTAAAACATTTTTTAAGGGGGTTGACCGTAATGGTTATATCCCCTTAGATAGTTGCCACTACCCTCCGTGGTTGTTAAACATACCAAAAGGGCAACTAGTTAGGTTAAGGAGGAATTGCAGGAGGAAAGAGGATTTTTTTGAACAAGTGAAAATTATGGAAAAAAGATTTATTGATAAAAGTTATTCACAGGAATCAATTATGGAGAAAGTATTAGAAATTGGTAATACAGATAGAAAACTGTATTTAAAAGATAAAGAAAAAACAGATCAGTTTAATGACCAAATAGCCATTATCTTGGACTTCAATAAAAATTATAAAAAGGTTGAAAATATCTTCAAGAAATACTGGAATATCCTCAAAATAGATCCCATTTTGAATAAGATTCTACCTGAAAAGCCTAAATTTATATATCAAAAAGCTCCCACTTTAAGAAACAATTAGTTAAAAATGTTTTGAATCCACCAATCAGTAAGAAAATAGTCATGTTTTTGGATCAGGAAGGATTCTTTCCATGTAAATCCTGCTACGCGTGTAAAGCTAAAAAGGGAAAAAATCGCAGAAGGGATTCATTCATTTCTAATAGTAATGGAATGGAATACAAAATAAAAGACTTCATTTCCTGCAGAACGGAGGGGGTGGCCTATGAACTACAGTGCAGATGTGGTCTGCAATATATAGGGTGTACAAAAAGGCCATTATGGGTGAGACTAAGAGAACATGTTCAAAACATCAAAAAGGGTTTCCCCAAGCATTACATGTAAAAACATTTTGCGAGGCATCATAATAAAGACCCATCCAGTTTAAAGTTTTGGGGTATTATGAGATATAAGAAACACTGAAGGGGTAGCAATAAAATTTTATCATTGAGTCAGGCAGAAACCAAATGGATTTTTTTAATGCAAACGCTAGTGCCTCTAGGTCTCAATGTTGAGTTAGATTTCAATTGTTTTATTAATGATGCTTAAATCCAATCTTACTTTTATATTCCTCATTATTTATTTGATTATGTTTATTATCTGTTACTGAATTATGATATGTGAACATATTGTGGGTGTAATCATGTGTCTCCTGTTTTTTAATTTTTAATATTTAATATTTGTATCATTTTAATAATATTTTTTAATATATTTTTTTAGCATTTTTGATGAATATATTTTTATTTTTGCTACAGATTTTTCTCTTTATATTAAGGTTCCTCATGTATATGTATTGTTTAGCAGTGTTTAGTATTTTTTATATTTTTTTGTTTTAATATATATATATATATATATATATATATATATATATGTTTTTATAATTCCCATCATATTTATATTTTTTCCCTTACTGTATATATGCCATTTTATTTGAGTAGGCCATATATTAATAAAGACCGGTTTTAGGCATACAGTATAGAAATATATATATATATATATATATATATATATATTTTTTTTTTAGCCTTTGGTTTTTTGGACTAAATTAATTTCTTCATAGTGGCAGTATATTAATAATCAGTTATTCCTGGGGTTAGGAGGTATTAATGATACAATTAGATATACTGGTATTAGGTATCCAAAGGTTTTTTTCCCTGGTGTTAGTAGTGGTGTGATATGTCTGGACATTCTATCCCATCGTACTACAAGAAAATGGCTGCGAGTCTAGGTAAATTAGTGGGTTCGGCTTACCTGTAGTTTAATTGGATTGAACTACAGGAAAATGGCCGCGGGTATTTACAAGGGATCGGGACTGCAACAAAATGGGTGCTGTCTATTTACTAATTGGTTGATTGACATTCATGCAACCTATATAAATGGGAAAAGAGTCACCAATGGCTCATCCTGATGAAGTCACGTGTGACATGTGACGCAGCGCGTCGATATGCTACGCGGTGACGTCATTACGCTGGCAGCCACCTTGGTGCACCCAGGATACATGTGGATACACCCATGGTATGAGATGGAATGCCTTATTAATACTACGCAAATGTGAGTGTATCTACTGGCGTTTTTTTGGTATGATTACCTATATTAAACAACATTGCATTATGGAAGTATTTTTTCTTCTTTTATGGGCATGTTTTCACTGAGAGCTGGGCAGAGTTTCTGTGAGTGGGCTGGAGTTAGTTAAAGGTCACCTGCCTATCGATCCAGGATGGGGATTATATACTTGGTACATTGGAACCCTGTGCATATGGAGGTCGGCCATTAAGGAGATTTATACCGTAGGATCCGGGTGTGATCCAAAAGCGTGATGACCCATTGTCAGGGATCCTGGCCGCTCGTGGGTGCACGCATGTGCAGATCGCTGACCCGCACTAGCCGGCGAGCACTGGGACTTAGGCGATCTCAGCAACGGTGGCGGCCGCGCATGCGCACTCGCGATCACTTACGAGTGCTTGTCACCAATGAGAGCACAGGGCGCCCTATTTAAACCAGCCCTGTGCATCTCCAAATCGTCTTATGGTCTTGTTCCTGTGTTCCTGATTGACCTGTACTTCTAACTGCCTTGTTGCTGACCCGGCCTGATCCTGATACTGTTGTCCTTTCCTGCTCTGACCCTTGGCTCGTCCTGACCATTCTCTGCCTGATCCTATTGCCTGACCTCCTGTTGCTGAACCCGGCTTGTGACCTGATTATTCTTTGCCTGCCGCTCTGTACTGTCTGCTCCGCTGTTACCAACCCGGCCTGTCTGACCACGTTATAGCTCTTCACATCTGGCTCTTACCTGCTTTACGCCATTGGCGGCTGCCTCTACCACAACTGGTGTTACTCAGGGGTCGCGACCTGGTCTCAGGCTGCTTCAAGTCCATCCCCACCATCAGGGGCTCTGGTGAACCAGCAGCCTGAGGCTTAGACTCCGCGCCCTGAGGGACTCCAGCCTGTGGGTCGCTAGAGACTACCATCAGTCAGCTCGTGACACCCATAGGGTCACTTATTAAAGGTGAGCAGGCATTTCTGCCATTTTGGGATTCCTTTGGAGTGCACACCACATGGCACCAGTTCCCTGTTGAGAGTGGAGCACTGTCTTTTTAGTGTGGAAGATTCCCACAGCACTTTTATTGGACTCAAAAAGGACATTTTGCTGCTTTCTTATAATCAGTTTTTCACTATAGTTGTTTTTTCACTGCATATCTAATATTTGTTTGGTTCACTACACATATTTATTGGTTTTGCATTTTTCACTGTGTGTATAGTGTATACACTTTTTTGTGATTTGGCACTTATCACTTTAAGATTATCCCATTTTAAGGGATTCACCTTGCTGACACATATTGGTGTGTATCATCCCAATTTGGGATTTGGGTTTTTTGTTTTTCACGACATATAGGGTCTGTATTTGTGACCCATCTTTAGAAATTCACTTAATTGCACTTTATGTATTGTTGCACTTTATCTTAGATTCCCTTTTTTGGGGGGATTTACAATTTTATATTTATTTAATATGGTATCATCTCATTATGTGTATTTAAGTTAGCAATGCACCATATGTACATTATCTGTGATTTTTAATCTTTTTGAGGTAAAGGGTTGGGGTGCTAGCAGCTTTGTTTAGGTTGAGTCCATCTAGCACAGGAAGAACCACTACACTTACACCCCAAATGAGCTGGTGTCTCGCAATGGACCACAATTAGTTTCAGCTTAGTTTGTGCATTAGGAAATCCTTAGTACTGCATAGGCAATCCATGGTTTATGACTCCTAAGCAAATGGAGAGATTGATGCATTCAGCAGAAGCCTTAAAGAAGCTCTTCAGACTGCAAATATTACCAAGAAATCTTGGAAGTTTTTACTACAGAATTTATTTGCCTTAAATCTGGTTCACAACTTAGCATTTTTTAGACACTCTTTGAAACTCACCAAAACTCATGTGTAATAAAACACACTGGGGGAGATTTACTTAAACTGGTACACTCAGAATCTGATGCAGCTGTGCAAAGTAGCCAATCAGCTTCTAACTTCAGCTTGTTCAATTAAAGTGGTTGTAAAGGCTCAAGATTGTATTATCTTCATGCATTCTATGCATGAAGGTTAAAAACCTTCTGAGTGCAGCAGTCCCCAGCCCCCCTAATACCCGAGCCCCATCATGATCCAGCAATGTGCACAAGAGTCTCGGCACTCTGAGGACTCTCCCTCCTCATTGGCTGAAACAGCAGTGGGAGCCACTGGCTGCTGCTGCTGTTGATCACAGCCAGTGAGCCAATGAGGAGAGAGAGGGAGGCTGAGCCCTGGTTTTGTGTGTGAATGGACAAGCAGAGCTTCAGCTTGAGAACAAGCCTGCTTGGGTGCCCCCATAGCAAGCTGCTTGCTCTGGAGGCACTTGGCAGGAGGGATGGACCAGGACCCGAGAAGAGGAGGATCCGGGCTGCTCTGTGCAAAACCACTGCACAGAGCAGTAAGTATAACATGATTGTTATTTATTAAAAATGCCTTTAATATCACATTAAGTTTTGACAATAAAACCTTGAAGCTAATTGGTTTCTATGCAGAGCTGCACCAGATTTTGCACCATGCAGTTTTAGTAAAAAACCCACATTGAAACCAATGTGTCAGTTCATATTTGTACACTGTGGTGCATTTGTAAAAATGAGACATTTGGTTTTTATATACATTTTCTGACCCATTGAAGTAAAATAAGTTACAAAAAAATGCTAAAAAAGCATGCATGGATAGAAGTGTACTGTACAAAACAGCAACTAGACATGCAACTTTACAAGCATCAACAGCTACTATGAGGCTGACAAATGTACACTAAATCACATGTTGCAGACTTGCAAACTTTCCAATCCAGAGTGACAAGTCAACAAGTACATCACACCTATGAACTGTCTCATAGAGGCCTATGGAATGCTGTTAGGCAGGACTTCAGAAGTTTCATTTGCGGAAGGATGTTTCACTATTCCTACTTATAACAAAAACTACAGACCAGAAACCCAAACCTCCTTGACCTTGACAATGAATCAGAAAGCCTCCTGTGTAGACCAAGGATTAAATTATGTAATTAAAATGTGTACTATTGTATGTGATAGAATTCTTTACATTGTTGTTGCCTGTATTTTTCAGTATTGTGGAAAAAGACTTACAATACAATATGCAGAATATGTTGTGTTCATACTTCTGAGCTATGATGCTTTCTATATTCTGGGCAAGTTATTTACGGTTCCTGTTCCTGTTATGAGATACTTATGATATACAGTATATATATAATTATTTTATTATATAAGAGAAATTGATGAACGTCTTGAAACAAATTACTTGTGAGTGTCTATTCATCACATAACTTCTACATTTACATAAAAATACTTAGTAAAAATAAATCAGTACTTTCAAATGGAAAAAAATCAAAGCTTTCATAACTTTTATGAACAATCAGGGACCATTCATACCTTTGTGTTTGATTGTGGGTTGTGTCTAATGTATGTGCTATTTAAGTCAACAAAATTTATCAAAACACACATAAACGTGGGATTTCATGCTTTCCATTAATTTCAAAGGAAAATATACAGGCAAGAACACAAAAGTGTGAAGCAAGGCTGAGCTTCTGCCAAAACTGTCACTCTTACATGAATCTCCACATATATCTCTGCAAACACTAATTGCCACGTAGGCTGGCATATACAGTATTCATATTATAAAAGATAAATAAAATAACATAAATATAGTTTACATGGTGGGATTTACATAAAGTTGCTTAGATGAGCAAAAGGACCTAGTGAGACTCATTGTTTTACCCTTCTTTGTGCTAGAGAATACTAGGATTCTATAACTTTTCTATTCCTCCTACTTCTACTACTAAATGTGAAGCCTGCTTTGTGGTATTTTCTTAACTTACAACATATGTACCCTGTAGGCAAAGATTCACACACGTCTGTGGAATTCTGAGCAAACGACGATCAGTCACGGAAACGTGTAAAAAGAATGCTGGTAATTGTCACTTCAAAAGTTGTCAGCGAGATCCTATTATAACGATACTTTTCTCACCACCTCTCCCTAATATTGAAGAGCTTCAGCGGAGTTACACATTTAATGAAGCACACCACCCGGGGGGAAATTTCCTTGATATCAAAATGTGTGTATTAAAGGTGCAACCACTCTGGTAAACATATATTAGCAGATTGCTGAAGTAATTTTATGATGCACAGTTGCCTACATTCATTGCCAGTTGTGGTCTAAATAACAAGGTTTTATAATTATGTATAAAGAACAAATGTTCTAATTACCAGAGTTATATACTGTCTTATAGGGATAACAAAAATAAAGTTTCCATGGGCCAGGAAAGAAATGTTTCTTTATTACCAGGGACCTGTCAGACGTCTGCTTTTATTTATTTATTGCCAGTTAATTCTTTTTAAAGTGTATCGGAACCCAATAACTAACATTTTATGTATTGCAGCATACCAGTCATTAGATATGATGGCTTCATTAGCACTCTTTTCACGCTTTCCTTTATTTTTACCTGGTTATCCTAACAGCATTCTGTTCTGGGGTGACAGCTCTTCCCATAATGTATCTATAAAGAAGGCATGTTATCAACCTAAACAGGACTGCAAAACCCCTCCCTCTCTCTTTGTTTCTCCATAACATAGGTTGAAGTTGTTCTGCAGTCAACAGAAAGAGCAAGGGGCAATTCTAACTGTTAAGAGTCAGCAGAGAGAACAGGAGGTTTCTAGGGCAAATTATTTTTTGGCAACAATTTATTGTACAATTATGACAAGACAACTGTTCTAGTATATTTAGCAGACCAAAAGGAATCAAATAAAAGACGTTCATTATTAAAGTTTACATACACTTTAAAAGTTAGATTGTCAGCTATTATTGTAATTAAAGCTAGAAAAGTACAATTATTATAAATGCCTTTAAAATGACAAATTAAAGCTTACATGATATTTTAGTGATCAGGTTTGCATAATCTTTCAGTTATCATTGGCTATGCTTGTTTTTTTCAGAGCTGCATATCTATACCAGCAACAAAAACAGAAGTGTGAGTCTAACCAGTCCATGTATGGTGAACTGAGCTAAAAAAACATCCCAATTACCTCTTGTAAATTGCAGCATATGCTAGTTAAAACAGGCAATGACCCATCACATAACAATCCTAAAAAATAGGGGTTATCCAAAGGTACATTATTGCATAGTCAGGGGTGGACTGACCATTTGGGTCAGTAAGGGGCCCCATGAGATGCCCCTGGTACCGTTTTCATAGGCTTTATTTGAGTTTGGGCAAGGATACAGGGGCCCCATAATCCCCTATTGCCCGTGGGCCCCATGAGTTGTCAGTCCACCCCTGTACATAGTTGAAAAAAAGAAACATGTCCATCTAGTTATACCGAGTGAAAAAATAAATAAAAAGGAAATAGAAAACTTTCTTATACAACCCTATACATATATAGCCCTATACCCAACAGTTGATCCAGAGAAGCAGAAAACCCTAAAAAGCATGGTCCAATTCATTCCACCATTTATGGATAGTGGGTGGAGTTATGTAAATATTTTTTTGGAATGAGGAATAACCACATCATTTTTAGATTTGTTATTGAGGTGATGAAACATATAATAAAAAACTTTCTGACTTAAGATGACCATGCTGCAATTCACAGTGATTTAGATTTTTTTTAGGCTATTTTGCCCCACTTTACCATAACCAGTTTAGTTATTCTTTTTGTGATGTTCCATAAAAGAAGTGTGGGCACTGGGTGTATTCAGTAAAGCACTACTGACAGTTTTCTGGTGCTATGGTCCTTTAAAATGACCTGTGCCAGATTAAAAAATTCCTACCAACCATTTTGGTAATTTTACCAACACGTTCAGTAGATTCAGTTAGTTATTAATAGCACTACTTTCACAAAGCAGCACTATTACTACACTAGATTCAAAAATAATTACCTCCAGTTCATATATAATGAAACTGGAGGTAATTAAGACCTGCTCTAACTTGGCATACAGGGAAAGGCAGAGTGACTGTCCCTGTGCACAGTGTACCAGAGCAGCATTTTTGCTGCCTCTACCCTCTCCCTGTTTCTGGTAGTTAAGGATGCTGTTAGCTTCACAACCAACAACCATCAAGAAAACACTGATGCTGCAGTGGGTGGAGCTTATAGGGAAGCTGAAACCCTTGTCTCCCATCAGGTCTACTCTCACCTTGTAAATGACAGGCAGTGTGCAGATTCTATAGCCAATAAAAAGCTGTGTATTGGCTTTTGATATGTCCGCCACATGCTGTCAATCATGAAAGGAGTGGACTTGATGGGGAATTAGTATCCGTGAATTAGTCCTCTTAAGGCTCCACCCACTAGGCACAAAACTAATATGCTATCTCAGTTGGCCTTTTGGACACAAAATAATGAGAGATATTTAAGGAAAGAAATGTAGAGGCCTAATTGTCCAAGGTGTTACATTTACTCACTTAGCAATCAGTTCCAGGAAATTTAGCAAAAATGCTTTTTTTAAACTGAAATCTAGACATATACCCAGGCTTCATTGCTTAAAGGAAGGTTCACCTTTAGGAATATGTGTTTAGGGTGCAACATGTGCTCCTAATTACCTGCCTCCCACTGCCAGAACCCCCCCCTGTGACAGCAGTGGGAGTTCCTCTACCTTGCAGTCACTGTCACATTTGAAATCAACACAATTGTGTAAGGCTCTGTCCACATACATGCGCCATTAATTCACAGGGATCTGTTAATTAATAAATGACAAGTCTCATCTGTCATTGTGGCAAATGGACTTGTAGTTTCATGGACTGTGAGCATGCTGATCAGCGAGCTTATACTCCTTTGACACTTTCTAGGGCTCTGAAATTGACAGCCCAGACAGAAGTACAGTCATAGAGTTGTGGGCAGTGTCTGCAGCATCCTGACAATAAGCCTGCAATCCACTAATCATGGGAGCAATGCTCTACAGATGCCTGTTAAAAAAAATAAAAATGCACATTTGTTCCTGCAAAAATATGTGCCTTTATTATTCTTATTTTTATATATATATATATATATATATATATATATATATACAGTTGCAAGAAAAAGTATGTGAACCCCTTGGGATTACGTGGAGTTTTGCATGAATTGGGCATAAAATGTGCTCTGAATGTCATCTAAGTCACAACAATAGAAGAACACAGTCTGCTGAACATAATACTACACAAACATTGGATGTTGCCATGGTTTAATTGCACATAACATGTAAACATTCACAGTGCAGGGAGGAAAAAGTATGTGAGGCCCTAGCTTAATGACTTATCCCAGAGCTAATTGGAGCTAGGAGTGAGCCAACCTTGACTCCAATCAGTTATGATGATATTGGATGTGTTGCTGACAGCTGTCCTGCCCTTAAAAAACACACACCTGTTTTGGGTTTACTGGTTTCAAGAAGCACTGTCTGATGTGAACCATGCCTCGCAGAAAAGAGCTCTCAGAAGACCTACGATCAAGAACTGTTGACTTGCATGAAGCTGGAAAGGGTTACAAAGGTATCTCCAAAAGCCTTGATGTTCATGTGTCCACGGAAAGACAGACTGTCTACAAATGGAGAAAGTTTAGCACTGTTGCTACTCTCCCTAGGCGAGGTTGTCCTGTAAAAATGACTGCAAGAGCACAGCACAGAATGCTGCATGAGGTAAAGAAGAATCCCAGAGTGTCAGCTAAAGACCTACAGAAATCTCTGGCACATGCTAACATTTTTGTTGACACATCTACAATAAGGAAAACATTAAACAAGAATGGAGTACATGGAAGGACACCGCTGAGGAAGCCATTGCTGTCCAAAAAGAATATTGCAGCACGTTTGAAGTTTGCAAAAGAGCACCTGGATGTTCCACAGCACTAGATTGAGTTGTTTGGGAAGAACACACAACACTATGTGTGGAGAAAAAAAGGCACAGCACACCAACATCAAAACCTCATCCCCACTGTAAAACATGGCGGAGGGAGCATCATGGTTTGGGGCTGCTTTGCTGCCTCAGGGCCTGGACGGATTGTTGTCATTGATGGGAAAATGAATCCAGAGTTTATCAAGACATTTTGCAGGAAAACGTACGACCATCTGTCTGCCAACTGAAGCTCCGCAGAGGATGGGTGATGCAACAGGACAATGACCCAAAGCATAAAAGTAATTCAACAAAACAATGGCTGCAACAGCACAGAATACGCCTTCTGGAGTGGCCCAGTCAGAGTCCTGACCTCAACCCAATTGAAATGCTGTGGCATGACCTTAAGACAGCGATTCACACCAGACATCCCAAGAATATTGCTACACTGAAACAGTTTTGTGAAATCATTGTGCAGGTCTGATCTGCAACTACAGGAAACGTTTGGTTGAGGTTATTGCTGCCAAAGGAGGGTCAACCAGTTATTAAATCCAAAGGTTCACATACTTTTTCCTCCCTGCACTGTGAATGTTTACATGTTATGTGCAATTAAACCATGGCAACATCTAATGTTTGTGTAGTATTATGTTCAGCAGACTGTGTTCTGACCTAAAGAGCCTGCACAGTTAGGCCATAAAAATTCTATAAGATATTGTACATCTAATCAAAGCACAAGAAATCACATTTTCACGTATGATTGGAAATGAAAATGAAGGGAAGGTGGAAATGACCTTGAACAGTAGATGTTGCTGAAAACATGATGAATGCACTAGAGGACCTATTATAAGGCTTTTTAAAGATGGTAATACAATTAGATTTAGTAATAAAGATAAAATTGAGGAGTCACTATGAGGTTTTCCATGATAAGAATAGAGTTAATAGGTGAGAGGGATTGGGGTAGTGGGAATATGGATTGTTGAAGCACATTATGAAGGGCTGCAGAGAGTATGCTGACCTCTGCCATTCCATTCAGAAATATATGCTTTCCAGTCTCAGTTCTGATGTGTGCTACAACAACTGACTTGGCAAATAGGGAAATATACCATTCCAGCTCACATTCCATAGACGCATGGCAGGCACATGTGGTGTACAGCGGGCGCATGTTCTAGTCTTTGGTACTATCAAGTGCGTCTATTTCAAGGATGATATTCCTTATGGACTATCATACCATTCATATCTAGCACCTACATGTGTCTCACTCCTTCCTTAAAACCCTTTTTTTCTCTTTAAAAAAAAGAAATAGTTCTACCCAAGGGCTATGTTTCCTTGTTTTCAGGGGTTATCAGTTTGGAAGACAAATTTTGGAGATAGCCCTTGGTAGCAGTATTGTTGCTCAACAAGGGTTACCAGCTAATTGGAAAACTAGGTCCTTGTGGACATACATACTAGCATACTTTCCACAATACTGGCAGTGCCTCAATAAATATATATATATATATATATGTATACAAAACAACTAATGTTTATGGTAATCATCTATATTGATAATGGAAAACTAATGGCTATAGGAATCTTAGAAAACAAAGGGAATAGTTAATGTCACTCATGGTGGTATCTGACAGGGCAAAATTGCAGCCACATGGGTCCTGGTTTAGAGACTTAGCCCATCTAATCACAAATTAATTTTAATAGGTACTCCTGTGATAGAAAGAAAACACTAATGCATATTTCAGTCTCCAGGGACTTACTGAATGGCAAATAGAATAATATATGTTTTCTTGATACAGTACATTTCTCCATTAATGAATGTCAATGAAGTGACATATACACCTGGAATTATTTTATGTTGATCTCCCGAGCAACAGCTTCGGCAGATCTACGTTATTTAATGTGAAAAATAAAAGCATTTCCTTTTTTTTTGTATTCACTGAAATGATGTACTTTTCATTTTAGCATACATTTCTAATGGCCTTTAATAACCACATTCTTCATGATAGGTGAACATTTATTAAAAGAAAAACATAATTGTTAAGAACAACACAGGTCAGAGAATGGATTTTGGAACTCTTCAATAATAACATTGCGATAATAGCTTATACGATTAGATATGATTGATAGTAAAATTGGGCCCCCATTGCTTCTCTGCACATTAAAACATGTGTCTGTCTTCTTTCTGATGCCCCTATTGCAAACAAAGAAGAATAGACTGGTATCAGCAGGTGTTCAATTAATCAAAAAAACATGAACTCCCTTTTATGGAAGTCACTCGCTGAGCATTATTAAAATATTAAGTTATAGGAATTAAAAAAAAAGTTTCTCATTGAATTTGTAACTTTTGCAATGACAAATGTCTAAGCATCCTCTAACATAAAAAAAAGTCTTGTACAAAGTAAACACCATTTTTAAATAAAACTATTTTTCTGTAATTTTCTATTCATTTTGGACCTTTATGAGACTTAAATAATGTTCTGCAAAATAGACGTAACAATGAATTAAGTCTGTTTTCCTCTCTTCTGAATGTCTTATATGTGAATGGCAATGGGTTATAGTAGCCGCTAAAGATTTTATATATATATATATATACAGTATAGTGTGTGTGTATATATACTGTACATGCACATACTAACACAATCAATGTTCAGTCTATTAGGTACACATGTTAGGTATACATACAGGTTAACACAAATACCCGAAGAGTGAATCATGTGTCTGCAACTCAATAAAACATGCAGACGTGGCCATGCTGTTCAGCTGTTTTTCAACCAGACATTAGAATGAAGAAGATGAATAATCCAAGCAGCTTTGAATATGGAATATTTGTTGGTACCAGATGAGGGGGTAGGTCCAGAATCTCAAAAACTGATGCTCAGTGTGTTCAGATAAAAATGATCAGACTTATTCAAGCTGATAGGAAGTCCATAACAATGCAAACCAGTGGTGTGTGGAAGGGAATCTCTAAATGCGCAACATATTAGGCTTCAAAGAGGAGGGTCTAGAGCAGTAAAAGATAACATCAGGTTTTACTCCTATCAGCTAAGAACAATAAAATGAGGCTACAATGGGTACTGTGACAAATACACTCTCAGATCACACCATGTGCAGAGATTTTCCTGCTCTTAGCAACAGCAAATTGAGAGTGATCATCACTGGAACAGGTTAATTAGGATGTTAACCTTTTGCACATATACACAAAAGCACCACACACAGAGCAGCTGCCACCACATGTTTTAACAGAAACATGTATAACTCACACTATCCAAAGTTTCTCTAACACTCTCTGTCATGCCCAGACAGGAATGTAACAGAGTTTTAAATACAAAAGCCCTCTACAGTGGCAAAGTTATTTAATTAGAACATTCAGAGGTTAAAGATACAACTGAATTTAATGTGGTTATAAATGCTCATGTTTTTTTTTTTACCTTTGTGCACTCTACACAGAGTGTGTGTGCAACAGCCTCACCTACAGCTTACTTAAGGCCCATCTCAACCCAATTATGTGCATGAGAGTCTTGGCTCTCCTGGGTCTCTCCCTCCTCATTGGCTGAGCCATTGCTCCCTCTACTGTCAATCACAGCCAGTGAGCCAATGAGGAGAAAGCAGGGAATGGGGCTCAAGCTGCATTCCATGTGGGAATGAACACACAGAGCAGAGGCTTGGGAGCAAGCCTACTCTGGTGCCCCCGTAGCAATCTGCTTGCTATGGGGGCACTAGGCAAGAGGGAGGGCCCAGAAGCACTGGCGGGGGACCCAAGAAGAGAAGTAGTGAGGCTGCTCTGTTCAAAACCACTGCACAAGCAAAAAAAAGAAAAAAATCTGCCTTTAATATTACTTTAAGCTTAACATATTTAAACATCATTTAGATGAAAGGAAAAAAACAGCTCAAAAATATTTACAGAAAAAAAACAAAAAACAGACAATAATTTCTGATCCTTTAAGAGGGTGTTACAGAATTACCACACCCAAGAAAAGGATCTGAGAAGTGTACTGAAGGGGCTGGAGAGTATTTTATTATCACTGACAACTATTCAAAATACATTAATATTATAATCTGACAAGGTTTTACAATCTGACAACCAACATATTATTGCACAGAAAGAATACTAAATTTGTAAGATACCAAATATGAAATTTATATGACTGTCTTTTAGGAGAGTGAGTGTGTCCCATCCATCTTCTGGACCTTTTAATATAAGTATTTCCACATACGTCAGTGTAACCTCTTTTTCTAAAGGTAATGCCATCATAGTAATAATTATGGAATATGAATAGTTTCTCCCTGATAGTAAAAAAACAAAAAACAAAACTCAGAATGTGTGTTTGCTCATTCTCCAGACTGTTTTACGACCTGGCTATTTATGACAAGGCAGCATTTAGAGTCTCTTGGGGACTTTGATAATGGAGGTTTATGCCACTACTGCATTCTGTCCTAGCAGGTCTGTGTTCAGTACAGCTTCACCATTCACTACAAATAGTTTGGGGTTCGTTAGACCTCATTAGCACCATAGGTACAGGTTAGCCAGAACTGTAAGAGTAAAAACTGGAAAAATGTTGTCTGGTCTGTAAATTTAAATTTCTGCTCCAAAGTGCATTTGACAGGGTGAAAATTTAGCCTACAAAGTACATGTATCCATTTTATCCTATGTCAGGGACTCACGTTTTCCCTATACTTGCACAGAAGGAAATAACAACCTCAATATGCATGGCATATGGGAATCCCACTTGTAAAATATTTTAGTCAATATCAGGAAATCATTTCCATGGGCTTTCTCCTACAAAATATCTAAGCCTTTTTGCTTTCATTGGCCATGGAAAAATATATACCTATTTATAACTTGCTAATTTAGACAGCTGACAGGGACCTATTTTATGCGATCCTGTGTTTTGGTATCAGAAGACGTCTTTTACCATAGCTTCCTAAGCTTTGGAAAGCTTGAAGTATGGAGATACACAGTAGAAGAAGACAGTGACTGTGCTGGTATAGCACATGAGCATAACTGGCTATAAGAACAGCTTTTATTTTGCCAAGGCTTCTGTTCTGAAAGACTGGAAAAGTACAATTCAGTGATCACGTGAAACTTACGTGGTGCCTGAATAGGGTAGAACATGTAATGGTTGTATTTCCTGTTGTGTATGAATAGTGCTGTATACTATGTGCTTTCTTGGAGTATGTCAGAGACATTTGAGGAAAGAGTCACACAATGCCAATGTCCCTGTCTAGATGTCCAAATATTATTATTGCAGGTAGTTATATAGCACCCTCATTTTATGCAGTCCTTTACAGACTATCCAATTAACCTACCAGCTTGTCTTTGGAGTGTGGGAAGAAACCTGAGTACCTGAAGAAAACCCACAAAGGCACAGGGAGAATATGCAAGCAGGTAGTGTCATGATTTAGAATTCAAAACAATGACCCTAGTGCTGCTAGGTGGACATGATAACCACTGTGCTGTTACATACAGGTAACGTAACCTAAAATATATCCACAATGAACACTTTCTACCTCAGAGACTGAAACTGCTGAGACTATAGTAGTTTAAATAGTTTAAATAGTTGCTTACTTCTGTAGAACATTTATTAGGGTTTGCCCTGCCTATTGATCTGTTTTAGGAGGACCACAGTAAACCTCTCAACAACTCCTGCCTGTATTTCAATTCTGTTTGTCATCTCCTTCTGTAACTATTTTTATAATTGGCAAATGAAAATCTAATATATATATATATATATATATACCAGTATATATATATATATATATATATATTTATCTTTTCCTTTTATACTTAGAATAACAAAGCATATACATATAATGAAAATATAATACATCATAGAGAGAAAAAAAACTATTTATGAAATGTATTCACAGGTATTTCTAAGGACAACTATCTACTTTGGTTTAGTGTCAGGGGTATTTGTTACTAAAGAACCATTCTTGCTAGAAAAGTTTAACCTTTCAACTAGGTTTGAATTTTGTACTTTTAAATACTTTTTATGTTTTTTTTTCTTAACCACATGCTGCCCAGCCACTGTATAAATACATTGGCAGGGCGGCACAGCTGGGCAAAACCACGTTTTAAAACGTGTGTTTTCAAAACAGGTAGGGGGCGCGCGCGAGGCACGCCACCGCCCTACCTGTCCCGCCGATCACGGCCGCGGATGTCAGTCGCCGGGTCACAGCCGATCATTACCGGCTGCATTAGCATTACTGTGGCTGCAGTAGCTCTGCTCTCTGTCAGTTCCCTGACAGCTCCTGACAGGCTGATCGGGAGAGAAGAGTTTATCGCTCCAGATCAGCGGTGTTCTCTGCAGTACACACCCCCGCCCCCTAGTAAAACACTCCCCTCACACAGTTAACCCTTTCACTGAATAATAAAGTTAACCCCTTCCTCCCCAGTGCCATTAGTACTGTGTCAGTGTTTTTTTTTTGCACTGATAACTGTATTGGTGTCACTGGGGATGTCAGTGACCCCCAGTTAGTTCCCCCCAGTGTCAGAATGTCCACCGCAGTCCCGCAGTCCTGCCATAAGTCACTGATCGCTGCCATAAGTCGCTGATCGCCGCCATTATTAGTAGAGATGAGCGGAGCGAATCGAACTCGGCGAAGTGGAATTCGTTTCGAATATTAGGAAAATTTCGATTCGCGACGAAATCGAAAATTAGCAGACTTCGGATGCGCGAATCGAAATTTTTCCTAAAATGGCGGCGACATGTGCGGCGACGGAGCGGGGATGTCTGGGAAGGCGCGCAGACAAGGCGCGCTGACCCATAATGCATTCATTCATGACATGTGATCGCATTAGCCAATCAGCAGCCAGCCAGCCAGCACAGTGTAATGGTCGAGCTATAAATGGCGGCCATTTTAGAATTCTCCATTTGCCTCCAGTCATTCAAGAGAGGCAGACCTGGCTGTATTGAGGAAGAGAGTTAGGGACACAGAAACGTTACTTAGGGTCAGAGAAACGTTACTTAGGGCCACAGAAACGTTACTTAGGGCCACAGAATCATTACTTAGGGACACAGAAACGTTACTTAGGGACACAGAAACGTTACTTAGGGCCACAGAAACGTTACTTAGGGCCACAGAATCGTTACTTAGGGCCACAGAAACGTTACTTAGGGCCACAGAAACGTTACTTAGGGCCACAGAAACGTTACTTAGGGCCAGAGAATCGTTACTTAGGGCCACAGAATCGTTACTTAGGGCCACTGAAACGTTACTTAGGGCCACAGAAACGTTACTTAGGGCCACAGAATCGTTACTTAGGGCCACAGAAACGTTACTTAGGGCCACAGAAACGTTACTTAGGGCCACAGAATCGTTACTTAGGGCCACAGAAACGTTACTTAGGGCCACAGAAACGTTACTTAGGGCCACAGAATCGTTACTTAGGGACACAGAACCGTTACTTAGGGCCACAGAAACGTTACTTAGGGACACAGAATTGTTACTCAGGGACAGACACAGAATTGTTACTGAGGGACACAGAATTGTTACTGAGGGACACAGAATTGTTACTGAGGGACACAGAATTGTTACTCAGGGACAGACACAGAATTGTTACTCAGGGACAGACACAGAATTGTTACTCAGGGACAGACACTGAATTGTTACTCAGGGACAGAAACTGAATTGTTACTCAGGGACAGACACAGAATTGTTACTCAGGGACAGACACAGAATTGTTACTGAGGGACACAGAATTGTTACTCAGGGACAGACACAGAATTGTTACTCAGGGACAGACACAGAATTGTTACTCAGGGACAGACACAGGATTGTTACTCAGGGACAGACACAGAATTGTTACTGAGGGACAAAGAATTGTTACTGAGGGACACAGAATTGTTACTGAGGGACACAGAATTGTTACTCAGGGACAGACACAAAATTGTTACTCAGGGACAGACACAGAATTGTTACTCAGGGACAGAAACAGAATTGTTACTGAGGGACACAGAATTGTTACTCAGGGACACAGAATTGTTACTGAGGGACACAGAAGTGTTACTGAGGGACACAGAATTGTTACTCAGGGACACAGAATTGTTACTCAGGGACAGACACAGAATTGTTACTCAGGGACACAGAATTGTTACTCAGGGACACATAATCGTTGAATTAAAGAGTATGTCAGACAACATGCAGAGGAGTGGCAGAGGAGGCAATGTTTTAGGAGCGAGCAGACGTGGCAGCAGAGGAAGGGGTCAAGGCAGCACTAGTCGCAGCCAGAGGCCATTGCTCCCGGTGTCATCCAGCGGTCGTGTCTCCACTGACAACCCTGCCGTCATCGATTGGTTGGCTCGGTCGTCTTCCTCTTCCCAGGTCACCTCTGACACCTACAGCCAACGGTCGGTGGGTACAACAGACACAACCGTTAGTTGGCATGGCCCGGGAGCAAGCCCACTGAAATCACGTGTCCTCTACCTGCCCCTGTCCTTTGGTGTTCCCTCACCAAGCGAAGTATCGCATGCTGTGGGCTCAGCCCCACTGTACAGTGAGGAAGAGCTAACAGAGGGCGGTCAGGAACGGGGGGAGACATCCGCCTCTTCAACAGCCAGGCGAAGAAGTAGTGGTGAGGAGAGTGGCTCGGTAGCTGGTCTAGAGACAGGTCTGTCTCCTGACCCACACGCAGCTGAGGGGGCTAGTAGTGAGGCGGAGACCCTAATTGATGATGATGAGGCTGATCGCACTTGGCAGCCTCGTCGTCATCAGGCTATTGCTTCCGCATCATCAGGAGAAGAGGGTGGCAGCTTGGCAGCGAGCAAAACAGTCGGTGGGTTGCCCAGGAGGCAGCAGGGTCGCAGCAGTGTCAGTGGAGGCAAACGGCCACGGAGTAGAGCACCAGCTCCACTGCAGCCTACCACCACGGCCAGTAGTGGTGCCGGTGTGCACGGAGGAAGTAGCAGTCAGCCAGTGAGGAGTATCGGGGGCAAAGTTTCCTACTCGGCGGTGTGGCAATTTTTCGTCAAGCCGCCCGAGGAAGTAAACGTAGCCGTATGTCGACTATGTGGCCAGAAAGTCAAGCGTGGCCAGGGGGCCCATGTTGGGACTACAGCATTGCGGCAGCATATGCAGCGTCGCCATTTGGTGGCCTGGGAAAACCGTGATAAAGATACGGCGGTTCTGCCTGCCCCAGCCCCCGCTCCATCACCCGCTCCGTTACTTGCTTCGTCACCCGACGTCAATCGCCCTCTATCAGCCAGTCAAGGCTCCAACACCTCTGCTGAGGGGAGTTGTCGCTCGTTGGCATCTTCCGCTCGTTCAGATGCTCCTTCTCCTGCTACTCCTCTTCACGGATTCCGTCAGCAGTCTTTCTTGGAATCCGTTTCCAAGAGACAACAGTTTGCGAGCACGCACCCAACGGTGCAAAAGCTGAACGTCCTCCTGTCCAAGTTGCTGGTGCTGCAGTCCCTCCCTTTCCAAGTGGTGGACTCAGCACCTTTCCGAGAAATGATGGCTTGTGCCGCACCGCGGTGGAGAGTGCCAAGCCGTCATTTCTTCGCCAAAAAGGCAGTGCCAGCCCTGCATTCACATGTAGAAGAGATGGTGGGCCAGTCTTTGAGCATGTCGGTCTCTGCCAAAGTGCACGGCAGTGCCGACGTGTGGAGCTGTAACTACGGTCAGGGACAGTACATGTCATTTACGGCCCACTGGGTGAACGTGGTGCCGGCACAGCCGCACCAGCAACTTGGACAGGTCACGCCGCTTTTGCCTCCACGTTTGCACGTCCTTGGTCCACAAAAGATGTCCGCCTCTACCATCTCTTCTTCCGCCGTGTCCTCAGCCGCCACCCCCCTGTGCCAAGTCCCATTACCCGACCGGCATATCACATGTGCAGGGCGCAACGGTGTCACGTTGTGCTGCACCTGGTATGCCTTGGCGAACATAGTCACACAGGGGAGGAACTTCTGAGTGTAATGAACAGAGAAATCGACAGATGGCTGTCTCCGCGCAAACTGAAAATCGGAACCATGTTGACCGACAACGGAAAGAACATGGTGTCTGCTCTGTGTCAAGGAAGGTTGTGCCATGCGCCATGCATGGCTCACGTGTTCAATTTGGTTGTCAAGCGGTTCCTAAAATCCACCATCCCACTGCAAGACATCCTTAAAATGTCACGTAAACTTTGCATGCATTTCAGCCATTCCTACACCGCAAAGCACACCCTCCTTGAGCTGCAGCGGCAGAACAGAATTCCACAGCATCGCCTGATCTGCGACGTTGCAACAAGGTGGAATTCAACCCTACACATGTTAGACCGCCTTTACGAACAGCGAAAGGCCATCACCGATTTCCTGATGTTACAAGCGGATAAAGGTACTCCCCTGTGTAACTTCGATGTCAGCCATTGGCAGCTCATGCGTGACACCTGCCGCTTGCTCAGGCCCTTTGAGGAGGCCACGCTATTCGTGAGTCGGCAGGACTATGGGATGAACGACGTCATTCCTCTGTTGCACGTCCTTGAACAAATGCTGTTAACAATGGCTGGTCAGGGTGCGGTAGACGTGGTGCACAGATCTCAACGCCACATGACCCCTGTGGGGGCAGGACAGGAAGAAGAGGAGGAGGTAGAGGAGGATATTTGTGCTCAGGAATTATTGAGTGAAATGGGTGGTTTTTCCACTCAGCGGACAGGAGTGGAGGAGCAGGAGCATCTGGTAGAGGAGGAGGAGACAGAGGACCCAGATGCACCGTGGCAGTATGCTGTGGAGATGGAGGCAGGGAGTCCCTCGCATTCCTTGGCACAAATGACCCATAGCATGCTCGGTTGCTTGCGTAGCGACAGCCGAATAATAACCATCAGACAGAGGGATGACTTTTGGCTGTCCACCTTGTTGGACCCTCGCTACCGTTCAAAAATGGTGGCCTTTTTCACACCTGCTGAGAGGGAGGCCAAAATAACGTACTATAAAAACCACCTATGTAGTCAGTTGGTCTCTGCCTTTGTGCGCCAACGTCCATCCTCAGACACTGTGGGCCCTGTGCGCTCGCGTTCCGCTGCCATGGCAGCAGGGGAGGGGTGGGGTGGTAGGAGCAGTGGCAGCTCCACCAGCAGCGGCTGCCTCAGTCTGCAGTTGATGATGAGTAGCTTTCTTCACCAGCGCAGTGAGGAAACTACTAACCAGCCGCAGCAGCAGCAGCATCAGGTGGACCTGGAGCAGGACCTCAAACAACAGGCTTGGGCCTACTTGGACAGCACCCTGCCAACCGAGGTAGACAATCCCCTTGACTACTGGGCAACGAAACTTGACCTTTGGCCCCAACTAGCTGAATTTGCCCTTGAAAGGCTGTCATGCCCGGCCAGTAGCGTGGCATCGGAGCGCATGTTTAGTGCGGCAGGAAGTATTGTAACTCCGCGGAGGACATGACTGTCCACCCAAAGTGTGGAGAGACTCACGTTTGTGAAAATGAATCAGGCGTGGATTAGTCTGGATTTCAAACCACCAGTTCCTGACACAACTGACTAAATCCGCCATGAATCATGCCCCAAACATGTGCCACTTTCAGGTCTCCTCACACTGCTGGTGTGTTCCATTTTTTGTCATAGGGTGCTGGCAGATTACGGGCCTCCCATTGCTGCTGCCAGGCCCGTAATCTGCCATGGGCCCCCGTACCGCCTCCTCATGCTGCTGCCAGGTCCAGAGTCTCTCATGGGTCCCTGTACGGCCTCCCATTGCTGCTGTCTCCATCGCCACACTCTGCCATGTGCAACTTTCAGGTCTCCTCACACTGCTGGTGTGTTCCATTTTTTGTCATAGGGTGCTGGCAGATTACGGGCCTCCCAATGTTGCTGCCAGGCCTGTAATCTGCCATGGGCCCCTGTACCGCCTCCTCATGCTGCTGCCAGGTCCAGAGTCTCTCATGGGTCCCTGTACGGCCTCCCATTGCTGCTGTCTCCATCGCCACACTCTGCCATGTGCCACTTTCAGGTCTCCTCACACTGCTGGTGTGTTCCATTTTTTGTCATAGGGTGCTGGCAGATTACGGGCCTCCCATTGCTGCTGCCAGGCCCGTAATCTGCCATGGGCCCCCGTACCGCCTCCTCATGCTGCTGCCAGGTCCAGAGTCTCTCATGGGTCCCTGTACGGCCTCCCATTGCTGCTGTCTCCATCGCCACACTCTGCCATGTGCAACTTTCAGGTCTCCTCACGCTGCTGGTGTGTTCCATTTTTTGTCATAGGGTGCTGGCAGATTACGGGCCTCCCATTGTTGCTGCCAGGCCTGTAATCTGCCATGGGCCCCTGTACCGCCTCCTCATGCTGCTGCCAGGTCCAGAGTCTCTCATGGGTCCCTGTACGGCCTCCCATTGCTGCTGTCTCCATCGCCACACTCTGCCATGTGCCACTTTCAGGTCTCCTCACACTGCTGGTGTGTTACATTTTTTGTCATAGGGTGCTGGCAGATTACGGGCCTCCCATTGCTGCTGCCAGGCCCGTAATCTGCCATGGGCCCCTGTACCGCCTCCTCATGCTGCTGCCAGGTCCAGAGTCTCTCATGGGTCCCTGTACGGCCTCCCATTGCTGCTGTCTCCATCGCCACACTCTGCCATGTGCCACTTTTAGGTCTCCTCACACTGCTGGTGTGTTACATTTTTTGTCATAGGGTGCTGGCAGATTACGGGCCTCCCATTGCTGCTGCCAGGCCCGTAATCTGCCATGGGCCCCAGTACCGCCTCCTCATGCTGCTGCCAGGTCCAGAGTGTCTCATGGGTCCCTGTACGGCCTCCCATTGCTGCTGTCTCCATCGCCACACTCTGCCATGTGCCACTTTCAGGTCTCCTCACACTGCTGGTGTGTTCCATTTTTTGTCATAGGGTGCTGGCAGATTACGGGCCTCCCATTGCTGCTGCCAGGCCCGTAATCTGCCATGGGCCCCTGTACCGCCTCCTCATGCTGCTGCCAGGTCCACAGTGTCTCATGGGTCCCTGTACGGCCTCCCATTGCTGCTGTCTCCATCACCACACTCTGCCATGTGCCACTTTCAGGTCTCCTCACACTGCTGGTGTGTTCCATTTTTTGTCATAGGGTGCTGGCAGATTACGGGCCTCCCATTGCTGCTGCCAGGCCCGTAATCTGCCATGGGCCCCTGTACCGCCTCCTCATGCTGCTGCCAGGTCCAGAGTCTCTCATGGGTCCCTGTACGGCCTCCCATTGCTGCTGTCTCCATCGCCACACTCTGCCATGTGCCACTTTCAGGTCTCCTCACACTGCTGGTGTGTTACATTTTTTGTCATAGGGTGCTGGCAGATTACGGGCCTCCCATTGCTGCTGCCAGGCCCGTGATCTGCCATGGGCCCCCGTACCGCCTCCTCATGCTGCTGCCAGGTCCAGAGTCTCTCATGGGTCCCTGTACGGCCTCCCATTGCTGCTGTCTCCATCGCCACACTCTGCCATGTGCCACTTTCAGGTCTCCTCACACTGCTGGTGTGTTCCATTTTTTGTCATAGGGTGCTGGCAGATTACGGGCCTCCCATTGCTGCTGCCAGGCCCGTAATCTGCCATGGGCCCCAGTACCGCCTCCTCATGCTGCTGCCAGGTCCAGAGTGTCTCATGGGTCCCTGTACGGCCTCCCATTGCTGCTGTCTCCATCGCCACACTCTGCCATGTGCCACTTTCAGGTCTCCTCACACTGCTGGTGTGTTCCATTTTTTGTCATAGGGTGCTGGCAGATTACGGGCCACCCATTGCTGCTGCCAGGCCCGTAATCTGCCATGGGCCCCTGTACCGCCTCCTCATGCTGCTGCCAGGTCCAGAGTCTCTCATGGGTCCCTGTACGGCCTCCCATTGCTGCTGTCTCCATCGCCACACTCTGCCATGTGCCACTTTCAGGTCTCCTCACACTGCTGGTGGGTTCCATTTTTTGTCATAGGGTGCTGGCAGATTACGGGCCTCCCATTGCTGCTGCCAGGCCCTTAATCTGCCATGGGCCCCCGTACCGCCTCCTCATGCTGCTGCCAGGTCCAGAGTCTCTCATGGGTCCCTGTACGGCCTCCCATTGCTGCTGTCTCCATCGCCACACTCTGCCATGTGCCACTTTCAGGTCTCCTCACACTGCTGGTGTGTTCCATTTTTTGTCATAGGGTGCTGGCAGATTACGGGCCTCCCATTGCTGCTGCCAGGCCCGTAATCTGCCATGGGCCCCCGTACCGCCTCCTCATGCTGCTGCCAGGTCCAGAGTCTCTCATGGGTCCCTTTACGGCCTCCCATTGCTGCTGTCTCCATTGCCACACTCTGCCATGTGCCACTTTCAGGTCTCCTCACACTGCTGGTGTGTTCCATTTTGTCATAGGGTGCTGGCAGATTACGGGCCTCCCATTGCTGCTGCCAGGCCCGTAATCTGCCATGGGCCCCCGTACCGCCTCCTCATGCTGCTGCCAGGTCCAGAGTCTCTCATGGGTCCCTGTACGGCCTCCCATTGCTGCTGTCTCCATCGCCACACTCTGCCATGTGCCACTTTCAGGTCTCCTCACACTACTGGTGGGTTCCATTTTGTCATAGGGTGCTGGCAGATTACGGGCCTCCCATTGCTGCTGCCAGGCCCGTAATCTGCCATGGGCCCCTGTACCGCCTCCTCATGCTGCTGCCAGGTCCAGAGTCTCTCATGGGTCCCTGTACGGCCTCCCATTGCTGCTGTCTCCATCGCCACACTCTGCCATGTGCCACTTTCAGGTCTCCTCACACTGCTGGTGTGTTCCATTTTGTCATAGGGTGCTGGCAGATTACGGGCCTCCCATTGCTGCTGCCAGGCCCGTAATCTGCCATGGGCCCCTGTACCGCCTCCTAATGCTGCTGCCAGGTCCAGAGTGTGTCATGGGTCCCTGTACGGCCTCCCATTGCTGCTGTCTCCATCGCCACACTCTGCCATGTGCCACTTTCAGGTCTCCTCACACTGCTGGTGGGTTCCATTTTTGTCATAGGGTGCTGTATGGCCTCCCATTGCTGCTGCCTCCACCGCCGCACTGTGGCTCCACACTCTGGTTTTGGCCCCGTGACTGCCCAAATGAGTGAAGTGTGTGGTGATTCTAAGATCGACGGCACTCATCTGCATGTCATACTGACTGTCAGTATTATTTCTCTTCCCCAGCAGACTCCAAGGGCATTTAAATTAAAGGTACAGTGTTCTGCACTAATATAAAGGCTCTCTGAAGCCTAGAAACACCCTTTTATAAGTTAAAATCGCAGCGAATATATTCCCATCGAATCAAATTTATTCCTCGAATTCTCCGAATCAGCCGAATCGAATTTTTGAATACTTCGCTCATCTCTAATTATTAGTATAAAAAAAATAAAAAATCCCATTATCTTTCCCGCCATTTGTAAACGCTATAACTTTCACGTAAACCAATTAATTTACAAGTATTGGGGTTTTCTTTTAGCAAAGACATGTCGCAGAATGCATTTTGGCAGAAATTTATGACTAAATTAGATTTTTACATTTTTTTTTACTGGACATGTTTTATAGCAAAAAGTCCAAAATATTGTTTTTTTTCCTCAAAATTGTCAGCTTTTTTTTTATAGCGCAAAAAATAAAAACCGCACAGGCAATCAAATACCACCAAAAGAAAGCTCAATTTGTGTGAAAAAAAACAATGTAAATTTCGTTTGGGTGCAGCATTGCATGACCGCGCAATTATCAGTTGAATTAGTGCAGCGCCGGGTAGCAAAAAGAGGCCTGGTCATTAAGGGGGGTAAATCCTCAGGAGGGCAAGTGGTTAAGTAACAGTCTTTTTGTTAAAGGGTTTTCCCATCATGTATATTATCATGCCCTTTTTCAGGTATTTTTATTCGGATATAAAACCATGTTTTCCTGTTTCTGTTTTTGCTTCCCTTTTTTTTCACTCTTTACAAATGTAGAGGAGGTGGAAGGGGTTATCAGAAGTCCTTGTATTGAGTGGTACAACACCCCTGCATGATCACAATTCAAATCAAAGGCAGTGCAAGTAAAAGGATGAGCAAAAGAAAAAACAAAACTAGCAGACAGCAAGCCCCAAACTGTATTAAGTTGTGACATCTTATATTTTAAAAGTTTCAGATATGTTAGTGTCCTAAAAGTGATCCATTACGTAATTATTTAGAATGTCTTGCAGCTTTTTCAACAGACAATATGATGAAGCCCAGAATGGTGACTTTAAATGTATTGATTTTGTGTCCAACTATAGAGGAGCTTTAACACCTTTGCAAGACATTAAATAAGGCAACCTTTTTCAGGATGTTAATCTTTTAAACACAGTTGATATTCATTAAGAGGTTCCTTCTTGTGTTATTGGTTATCTTGAGATGAAAAAAAATATGCATGAATATGTTTGCCTTAATCATTCCAACATCCAAAAAGAAACCCGTTTGGACCAATGGAAGGCTATCCAGCACTTCACGTTAAAGAGCATAAGTGATTTATCAATATGAGTAAATCTGACTGTTTTGGACAGCTTTATGAATGTTCATGGCTGCACAAAGATCACATCAGATTAGAGCATGATAATCAGACAAAGCTTAGATCAGACTAGTTGGAGTCATTCATCATGCGACTAGAAGAGTGTATGGAAATTTCTTTGGACAAGGTCAGACTGTATGTTTAAATGCACAAGTGCTGGAGGACTAAGAGGGGAGGGCAAACTAGAGCATTCATCTTGCTGTTTATATGTAAGATTGACGATAAAAACAGTCAACTTTTGCTCTCCAGCATAGGGATATATTGATCAAAAGAAAAGTTACACAAACATCTGATTTGAACTTAAAACAGCTAAAACATATAAACACCCTACATAATCACATTTAATTGAAAACATGTTCAATTAGATTGCACTAATATTCCATTGAGGGCGGGGGGGGGGTTTAAGAAAAAGTGGATTTAAGTTTTAAAGATTAAAGCTTTATAAACCATAATAGTGTTACCAAGTGACAATTTGCCTAAGATAAAGGGTGACTCTTTGGGCTTAGAGAAGATTTGTTTAAAGCTCAATTGTGGGTATAAAACGTTTATTTAAAATATATTTCTCGATAGCCACAGAGGATATAAATCTACTTAGTGTGCACTAAATGTCTTCATAAACCCAGGTAATACCTTGTAAAAGTAGCATCACCATTGTTCTGTACATAGTCTGCACAGGAAGTTGCAAGAGTTGCACACAGAAAGAGTTGTAGGAGGGTGCCAGAAGCTCCACCAACTACATATTGGCTGTAGAAAACTAAAGGAGGGGACAGAGACAAGACTAGTCACCCTGCAAAGGAGAGAGCAGCAGAGAATGGTCTTTACTACAGGAAGCTCCTACACAGAGGCAACATTTCACACAGGATTACTGAACAGATCAGGAAGAAATACAGAAATCACACCAAGATTCAAGTAAGAATACATGTCTTTTGAATTTAGACAATTGTTACTTATCCCAGAGTTGGGCTTTATTAATAAAAGGTTCCTGCAGCACCTTTATTAATAAAGCTCAAACCTTTATTATTAAAGTCAAATCGGCCTAACAATGTCCATTTAAAAACAAGAAAGAAACATTTCCTTCCTTATGTGGGTTCCTTTAAAAACATATACTAAGATAAATATTGCTGTTGTCTTTGCTGACTTCTTTCTGAAAAATGTTAGTTGTCTGAGTGTCTCTAGTGTAATAAACTTTACCAATTGCCTACAGGGCACTTATACCCCCTTCCTGCCCAGGCCAATTTTCAGCTTTCAGCGCTGTAGCACTTTGAGTGACAATTGCGTGGTCATGCAACACTGTACCCATATGAAATTGTTATCATTTTTTTCACACAGATAGAGCTTTCTTTTGGTGGTATTTATTTGCCACTGGGGTGTTTTTTCATGTTATAAACAAAAAAAGAGCAACAATTTGGAAACAGGTAATTTTTCTCCTTCACTGATGTGCGTTAATGAGGCTGCACTGATAGGCAGCACTGATGGGCACTGATAGGCACCACTGATAGACACTGATAGGCACTGATGAGTTGGCATTGATAGGCAGCACTAATGGACACTGGTAGTAGGCACTGATAAGCAGCATTGATAGGCATCACTGATGAGCTGGCACTGATGATGCTACACTGATAGGCTGCACTGATGGGCATTGCTAGGCAGCACTGATAGGCAGCACTGATGGGCACTGATGGGTGACACTGACTGATGGCACTGCTGTGCACTGATGTGCAGCACTGCTTAGCAGCACTGATAGGTAGCACTGCTGGGCACTGGTGGGTGGCACTGCTAGGCACAGGTGGGTGGCACTAATAGGCACAGGTGGGTGGCACTGATGGGTACAGGTGGGCGGAACTGATGGGCACAGGTGGGTGGCACATGTGGGTGGCACTGCTGGGGAATGATCATCAGTGCCCTGATGATCAGTGCTGATCCCTTCTCTGACAATTGCCAGTTATAGGCAGTACTTTCTTCACACTGTGACAGTGTGAGGAAAGTGCAGTCTATAACCAGCAACTGTATTTACCCGGTGATCTGCTGTGTCATTGGACACAGCTGATCATGTGGTAAAAGGCCGCTGTGATTGGCAGCTTACAGTATTACGTGATCAACTGTGTCCGTAGGACACAGTAATCACCTGCGGTGCCGGGTGCACGCCACTGGGGGCGCACAGGGGGCGTGCAGGGGGGCTTGTTCTGGGAGGACATCCATGCTGCAGCCATCTTTTGGCTATAGCACCTTATGGAAGAGGTTAAAGGATAAGTTCACCTTTCGTAACATGTTACATATTACACCCATATTGAGGGTATAACATGTAACATGTTACAAAAGGACCAACCTCTGATCCCTCTCACTACCCCATTTTGACAGCTAGTGGGGGGGTCTTCTCCCCCTGCTAGCAGTCACAATTTAAAACAACAGCCCAGCCATGTCACTCATTCACAGTATTCTGTGAATGGGAAAACTACAAGTTCTAACATCCTTTCCAGCTGTCGGCTTGTAGTTCTCAATGAACTACCATGGCAAAGCTGAATGCTGTAGTAGTTCATTGATTCTTCATGTCAGTGTGCATATTCTTGCCTGGACGAAGTATGAGCACACAGATACACTGACAGGTCTGCAGGAGTTCTCCATAGTACCAGCGATCTGCTAATCACTGGTGCAATGCTTTGCAGGCTCCCAAAGCAAAAAAAATAGTAAATGCACATTTTTTAGCTGCATAAAAAATATGAACTTATCCTTTAAGTCATTGCTCTTAGAAATTTTGATTTGCATGCTTGTTCTGGGTCTATGACTCAAAATGTACTAAGGTCATTATATCAGCATGATGGCCAGTGAACAAATATTTTCAGCAGTTAGTAATACATGTACTTGTACAGGCCTTAACAACTGAACTACAGGCAAACATTAAAATACATGAGTGAAATAAATATGAACAAACAGTTTTATCTAAAAAAAAGATTTGTATTTCCATCTATTTGGACCTGAGATTTACACAGGCCTGCCAGACACACAGCAAGCCTCATAAACTAAATTTGCTACATGTAAGCAACACATCCACTTCTTGTGATTCCACAGTGAATGACCAACAGCAGACTGATGAGTCCAACCCCGTTTCCCTTCCCCTGACATCATGTTCTGTGTTATGCATGTAGGACATCTGATTGGCACACCATGTCACTGTAAGAGTTCTGCTGTGTAGACTATTACAAGCTGCTGAATGAAGTCAGATTATGGTACTTATACTAGCTTCACCTAAAATATATATATCATTTCATATATACATAACTACATTTACTATGTGTTAATTCTGTCTGGAGTTCTTATAGGATCAGTGTTAAAAATTGTACTTGATTAGTACTTTTAAGCTATACATTACATACTAGATCTTTCAGAAAGTAGTAACACTCTTCCTTCAGCAAGACAGAAAAAAGTCTGCTCTGAATTGAATTCCTTACACAAACTGACAGCTTGGCTTCCCAAGACAGTCTTTGAAAATTTCAATTTTCTCAGCATTATATTACTAGTTGGACAAGGGACCACCCAAATGATTGCAATCCTTGTGACTATGAAGGCAGCTGCCCTTTACCCAGCCTTTCTTCTTATTTGATTTACCATTGTTAATATTGTTTAATACAGCAACCATCAAATTATTTTCAAGCTGGCTGAAAAAATATGAGGAAGGGATATAAATGCAAATTTCCCCTCTTTGAAACAATTCAACATTAAACATTTTGTCACAACTGCTACTTGTTTATTTATGAAAATGCTGAATCTACAAATAAATTTAACTTGTGAAGCAATAAAAGGAAAATTGTCTTGACATGGACAATTTTAATGTGTGAAAGAAACCCTTTTATCCTATGTCATTTAGAGGGGGAATGCTTTCTGATTCAGATAAAGCTGTACAAATTAAGAGCTATACATGTGCCCAACAAAACTATGGGCCTCTAAATATGGTTTACTATAAGTATGACATTTTATCTTAATTTTATCAAGTCAATTAGGTCGAGATACAAATGGAGAAGGTGGTAATAAATTTTGAAGATGTGAGTCTTAATGATGACTTAGTAGGCAGCAGCTGTGAAAAATAACATTGTAGGAAAAGGAAAGAAATGGAACTCAAATAGCTTCAGATCTTTCAACCAGATAAAATTGTGCAGCTAATTATTTTCTAGTTAATTCTTTACCATATTAAAATAGTTACAAATAACATTTGTACTAAATACTTTTGTCACAGAAAACCATTTTACATGCCATGAGTAATGATACCTCCATTTTCTTTTTTTTGGAATATCAGTGGGCTATCTTAAAAGTGTTATTAAACTCACAACAGTAATATCAGCCTGTACATGCAGTAAAGCAGTATTTGTATACTCACTGTGGAACCTAAGGGGTTTATCCTCCACTTTGTGTGAAAAGGCTGTTTGATCCTGTCTTTTCTGATTCTCCCCTTCTTCTACAGTCCCCAATCCATCTGCTAATAGTACAGAGTTCTAGGAGTCACTCTGCACATGCTCAATTTTGTGTGTAGTGCTAGAGTGTTTTTTTTCCTCTGCTTTTTTCATCTGCACAGGGCCAATCAGCACTCTCCCGACAGAGATTCAGGGGTCATGCAGTCTCAAAGGACAATCAAGGGATAATGAAAACTGTTCCTGAAAACTTTAACCAGTGCTCTGCTGGACACTGATAGAAGTCACAAGACTGCTATATACTGCCGATGAGAAAAGGTATTAAGCTGTGTATATTTACTAAAATAATCTCATTTCCATGTTCTGTGTACTGTTGGAGACCAGATATAGTGAATGCAGGGTCCTGGGTTTATTAACACTTTAAATTACACATACTATGCAGAGCCATACAAAGCAGTGTGCAGGAGCTGACAGGGGAGAGATCTGTATTGTTTACATACAGGTCTCTGCCCCATCGGAAATCCTCAGAGATCACGAATGCCAGCGGGGAATCACCGTGCGGGACGATTGACAGCCAAGGCCGCAAATGGCGGCGTGGGTAGGTATATACGCAATTTTGCACACCCGTTGCGCTCTGTAGCAGTATTTTTGCTATAGGGCAACGCGGAAGCAGTTAAGTAAACACTGAATTTTGCTGAAAGGTCTGCTTTAAGGTGTAAGCTACACAAATACAAGGAGTAGCAATTTATGTCAAACAGTTGCAGCATTGTAGAATCAACTGAGATTAATTGCTACTATATATTACCTGTGTATCTTACACCATAGATCTCAATTTGTTCCATTTTTTAGGATTGAGATGTTAGTATGATATTGATCTACTAAAAATAGTGTCCACACATGATCCTGATTTGAGCATACAGTGTGGTGGGCCAGGAAAGGGGGGAGGGGGTCAGCGTGCACCATCTCATGAACCAGACCAGGCTACTTGTCCTCAACATTGGTTGGTACTTTGTCAGGGGGAACCCCCTGGTAAAGCATCTTGCCCCCATGTTTCCCAGAATCTTGTTGTTGTGTGGGTATACAGGTAGGAGGCCTATTGGAATTTAGAAGCCACCTTTAGCAATAGAGGCCCCCAGATACTGCCTCCATGTGAACGAGTAAGGGGTACATAGTACTCCTTCTCATTCATGAAACAGTAAACAATAAATAAATGTACTGACACTTTTTGAAAAGTCCTCTCAACCACTTGCCGCCCCGCCACAGTACAATTACTGTGGCAGGGCAGCATGTGCAGGCTCAGTCACGTATAAATACGTGATTGTTCCTATGCTTGTTTAGGAGCACACAGCACCCCTCTGCTGTGACTCCTGTGTCCACCAGACACAGCAGATCACTATTACCAGGATCCCCAGAGTTGTACAGTGTCACTATGGTGTGCTGAGCTACTCTGATAACAGGATGTAAAAAAAATTGTAAAAAAAAAAACAATTGTAGAAAAAATGTTGATGATGCTCTACTGTTGACTGTATGTAAAAAAATTAAATTGTGAAAAAAACTAATTTAATTTAATTTAATTTCTTTTTCTTCCAAAAAATTGTGACCAAAAAATTAACTTAAAAAATTGCCATGCCTCTTACTAAACACATCAGACTGTCTACTTTCCAAAAAGGGGCAATTTGGGTGGTACTTGTACTGTCCTGGCATTTAGGGCCTCGAGAAATCAGATAGGACTGATCAATTTTCAAATATATATACTATTGTTTATAGACGCCATAACTTTTACTCAAACCAATTATTATATACTTATTGGAACTGTTTAACCAAAACATATAGCAGAATACATTTTTGCCTAAATTTGTGAAGACATTTTATTTTACTGGATATGTTTTATAACAGAAAGGAGAAAATATCAGTTTTTTTTAATTTTTAGTCTTTTCTCGATTATATAATAAAAAATAAAAACTCAGTGGTGATCAAATACCACCAAAAGAAAGCTCTACTTGTGTGAAAAAAATTAATTTGGGTACAGTGTTGCATGACCGTGTATTTGCCAGTTAAATTAAGCAATGCTAAATAGCAAAAAATGGCCTAGTCATGAAGGGGTAAAATCTTCCGGAGCTCAAGTGGTTAAAAAACCCAAAAGGATATCTCAGAATGTAAATCCATTGTCATTCACAATATCCAGTGATGCAAATTTACATCAAAGAGGATGAACAATGCCACCAGAAAAACATCCCACATCACAATCTGCTTTCATCCCTTACTGAGGAAAATGACAACTCTAAAATGAAAGAGGGGGTTGGTCTCCCAGGTGATATCAGTGATCAAATATGGACATGAACATAGTTGATCAGTGACATCACTGATATCCAATACCCTAGGATAACCATCAGTTATAGACAGGGGCAGACTGACAACTCATGGGGCCCCTGGGCAATGGGGGATCATGGGGCCCCTGTGTCCTTGCCCAAACTCTAAAAAGCCTATGAAAAAGGTACCAGGGGCATCTCATGGGGCTCCCTACTGACCCCAAGACCTCGGGCAGTGCCTGAGTTTCCAAATGGTCAGTCCACCCCTGGTTATAGATGAAATTCCCAGTTTGTTTGTAAACAGAAGGAAACCCAGGTACCTTTGGCTCATCCCTAGCTGTGACTTTAGCAAATTATTATTTATAAAATTAATAACAATATGTATTATTGAGGAAAGGAGTAGAATAGAAAGTCTTTTGTTATTTTTGAACAAAGAAAATGAAGCAAAATTTAAATTATGCCTCTAAAAACAAAAGCTTACACACTTAAATACAACATAAAAAAATGTTTGTTTTGGAATACATTTCCCAGGGCAATGCCCAGCCCTCATGCCATTTTTTGGACATTCTCTTATTTATCCTAGAAAACGGCCATTACTACTGTTTTTTAACATACAGTTTACATTCACTTCAACAGGGTTCAGAGTCAGCACCCAAACTTTAGCAGTGTTTATAGAGCCTGCCTTGAATTGAACCTAAATACCTACTCATTTATCTGCCAACCACCTGCTCTGGCTTATGCTGGTTCCTATATGAACTAGTCTGGCACTTGACTTTATTATGAATATACCTACCTTTGTCTAACAATTTTGTAGTACACATTCTGATCTGAAGCCGTCACTAGTGGAGGGTGATATTTGAAGGCTGCAATGTTGGGTGCTGCTTCATAGCCACTTTCAACCTTCTTTGTGGTGGATAAGAGTAAAAACAGGGCTTCCCTTATCATCTGCATTTATCTGTCTCCAAGGGCTCCAGGGCCATTTGAAAAAGACAGTTTATATTTTGGGTACTCTGTCTATGTGTCAGGAGGTTGCTGGTCATATCTAGTTCTGGGAAAGACTGAAGGGCTTGTCCCAAACACACATACAGAGACAGAATAGGAAAAGGGTCTTTTTGTTTGGGATTTGCTTATTTATAACCTATTTTCCCTCTATACAAGTCAATAGAAATGCAAAAGCAATTTAAAACAGCTCTATGCATCTTAGAAGTAGGTCAAGTAGCAGCTTAAAAGTAGGTTTAGTTCCAGACTGTATGGTGACATTCAACAAATAGAGATGACAGAGTAATTTTGGCCAAATTGATATAGCTGTTAAATGACCAATTTTGTAGTTGGCTCACTGAGATGCTTCAATGGTATTTTCTTTCTTTAGAGACTTTGTGGGGTTTCATTCAGGAAGTGTAATTAGAGTGTATTTATTTTATTTATGGCTGAAACTTACCATTGGGATTAGGTGAGTTGCAGTAATGTACAGTATGTTAATGCACATTATATGCATTAAAGCATTGCAGCAACAATCATTTGGCACGTGCCTTGTGGTGCATCGCAACACACCGTAACAAATTACTGTGCACTGTTACTCTGCATAAAAAATTCTAAAGGTTTTACTCTTTCTGCATATTCTGAGATGTCTTGAATGTATTCCCAGTCACTTTTACATTTCTGATAGATCCACATTAAAGTGGACCTGAACTCAAAAAGTGAAGGATTGCGGTTTATTACGAAAATTAAGAATTGTTAATTGTGCCTGAGCAGTACTCTGAAAACTCACATTTTGTCTTAAATGTCCCCTGAAAAAAATCAGTGTCATTCCTGGTATATAAGTGTGCCTACGCACTAATATAGCCATAGATGATTGACAGCCAGTTCAGCAGGGACTAGATGAATTTTGATCTTTCTGTGGATGCTCTCAGCGTGCTTCTTGAAAAAGTTTCTTGATCAGCAGTTGCAGCTAATGAGCTCCAGCCACTGAACAGTGTATTCTTAAACAGAGAGTTATCTCTATCCACCTTGCTTGTTTGGATTTTTTTGTTTTTTGTTTTGTTCAGCTGAGAAAAAAAGTTAAAGATCCATCTCTGGCCAGCCTTAGTCTTGTGAGATGTGGAGTGTGATTTGGTTAAGTCACTATGGCGCTGTTCATTCTGCTTCTGCTTGCTGGAGGCTCTCACATGAAGAATAAAAGCCTTGCCTCTACCAATATAGCCACCTCCACACTTAGACATAGTGAAGAAAAAGGCTAGATGAGTCAAACATGGGAAATATTAGTTGCAAAGAGACCACAAGTAATACTGATGATTATTAGTCTTTTGGCCTCTGGCTGCCTTTTTTTGTCCAGAGTTCAATTCCCCTTTAAAGCTGTTTGTATATGATTGATCAGGCTGTAATACTGGATCTCCCCTGTGAATAAGCTGCAGGCAAAATCTTTAGTTAAAGATGAATTTCAGGTATGATATATTTTTACATAGTTACATTGGCCCTACCTTGAGCAATGTAACTACTCATATACCATACCTGGTCGATGCCCCTCAAAGCTGGAAATCACTGAAGTAGACACCACTATTTTAATCATCTCTACTAGAGATGAAGAGGTGACATCACATTCTCCACCTCTCCCAATCAGAGAAAACGTTGCATTCATTCAGAAGATGGAAAGTATTTTCTGAATGTTGTCCGTGCTAAGAGGCCAACATGCTGTGTTCAGAAGGATCATCAGGCTGATCTCTTGGCACAGGACCTTGAAAGTAAGTGGAGATACCTGTCATACCAATGTCTGCTTCAGTGTTTTCTAGCTTCCGGAGGCATCGGCTAGATATGATGTATACATAGTTACACTGATGCAAGTTGGACCAATATAAAGGAGATGTAGGGCCAAAGCTTCTTAGGCCCTATAATATATCTATAAATTAGTGAAGCGCTATATATATTTTTTTGGGAATTTATCAGCTTGTTATCACAGAGCACTATGAGTTATGAATAACACTATGGTATATATATAATTTATAGCGCTTCACTAATTTATAGATATATTATTTGATCACTTATTGGTTTAAGTCAAGTGACAGCAGCTTTTAATATAGGGATTTCATCTATATAAAGAGCAGGAGGATACCCCCAATCATCTTCTTTGGCCCTATGTCTTCTGGTGATCACAGGAGTGCACTTCGTTCTGCACTCCTGTGACCTGGATTTAGCCGAGAGCAAGCTTTAGCTATTCACTGTTGGCTGACCTCTCTGAGCTAGGCCAAACTCTGGAGAGATCCTCATCCAAGCACTCCCATGAGCACTGGTTTGCACTGATAGTCACCAACTCTCTGCTCACTGAAAACTGAGAACCAAGCTATCAGCAGTCTATGATCACTCAGTTCTCTTAGAGGCAGTGAGGAACAGATAAAGCATTGGACGAATGCTGCATCCATCTACTGTACTGTAGGTAAGTATGTATTTTTGTTCTTTTACATTCCCAAACTTTTCTTTTAACTATGTAAAAATATACAATACCTGGCATTCATTTTTAAAGCTATTGGTGTAGGGAAGCAGGAGGAAAAAAATTGTTACCAGGCAGGCTAAAAAAATCAAGTTAAATCAGAATAGTTTACCATTTTCATTTATTTTATATTTGAGTTAAACCTTTACTAAAAGAATCATAGTGGCTGCCTTTGCTGACTCTCTTCTAAGAATAATATTTCCTTACCTTTCTGATGTCAATACTTTCTTAGGCGCTGACCCAGAACAAACATGCATATTAGAAAGTCAGAGTGAGTTCAGCACTTCAGATCTGCAAACTTGTTCCAGGTCAGTGCCTCAAAACGCATTGGTTCAGTATAACAGCCGGGCATTTAGCAGTTTCAAAAGGTGAGGACAGCAGTGATAGCTTCCAAATTTCCTTTAAGGATGAATATACTGTAACTGTTAACTCCATTTCTAGAAACTAGACTGGTATATTAATTTCAGTTTTATTTTGTTTCTTTTGATTATGCAACAAGGTTGTAGTAAAAACCATCCTTTTATATTAATCCTGTCTCCAGAAATGTCTGGTAATATTCAGACATTATCTGGAAATAGTTAAAAAATGTTCATGTGGAAGCTTGGAATAATTGCCAGGAATGATATCCTATGAGGTTAATATACACAGTAAACTGCAGTTGTACACAAGCTAAGCCATATGTTTAGACAGGAGAATATAACCAAGATCATTTGTCCCAACAATTTTTAAGAGTATAAATTAGCAGAATATCAAACACTTCATGAAGCTGTGTTTCTTTTTTCCAGTAATAGATGCAGTCCTCTGTTTACAGGAAAGGTTCTTTATCAAACTATTCCAAAAACATGAAAGGAACATCAGAAATTTTGCAACAACAGATGGTTATTAAAGTTTAAAAACATATTGCTAGACTGTAGGATAATTTCTTCTCCGTTGCCTGTTTCATGAAGATGTCTGTGTGATGTGGAAGTATTACCACCAGAAATAGACAATATAGTTTAAAATCTCAAAGGATATTTATTGGAATAGAGGAGGAAGGCATTCCAGGTACAGGTTTATATGAAATTCCAAGAGAAAATAAAAACCATGGGTCTTTTCTACAGGAAAGAGGGACGTTATTAACAACAGCTATCTCTCCTTTCCTTTATAATGCTTTATTAGAGAATCAAGAAACATTTTTCTTAGACAACGATATAGTTGACCTAACTTAAAGAAGCAAGTGTTTTGCAATCCCTACATGCTGTGTAGTTAAAGCAAATCTGTGATTTGTCTGTTCAGAACAAAGCAACAGGTTTTTAAATCCCTGTTCCGAGCAGCATATACTTAAATTGATATTAAACCTAAAAACAAAAATGTAACATGTTAGGTAATGCTGCTACCAATTATTAGATGGGGTGGCTTCATTTCCACCTTGTAATCCAGCTGGTAAGTCTGTTATTTTTTTAACATAATCTAACAGGCCGAGCTATCCAACAAAAGTGGCACTTTGAAATGGTTAGCTTTTATTTATGTAAAATCTTTTTCCCAAAAGGTAAAAAAAGAAAAACATTTGCTGTGAGAAGTGTCAGAATTGATCTGGAGGTTGAGTGGTTAATATGTGCTGCATTAAGCAGCCCATTCAAAATGAATTAGGATGGCAACACACGTCATCAGACCAAAAAAAGGTACCTGCACCCTTTTTGGCATTGAAAAAATGAGTGGCATTTCATTGCACCAATGCAAGAATTGTGTTGTGCTGCACATTTTAGATTCAATGCAGCAATATGAATGTAGCCTTAGATTCACACTGTTGATTTACAGTAGGCACAAGCCACAGTTCATACAAAGGTTAGAACAGAACTTTAGAATTTTACATTATCCAGCACTTAGGAAAGCACTGAACTCTTTTAATAAAATAAAAATGTCCCTGGATAAGTAGAATCATTTAAACCAAAAAACAGCATTATGATCCTAAAATAAGACTGTGCAAATCCTACATCTTCCATACTATTATCCAATGGTTTTGTATCCATATTTTCGTGAATAATAAAATAAAAAACTGTCCCAAACAGATGTGAATAATTATTACAACTGTATACTCTCCCCTCGATCTTGTGACCCCAATAAAAATGGATTCTCACCAGATATTCAGACGTGTGTGTATCACTGGGTTGCTTACTGTACATCAATCTTTAAACACATAGCCCAAACCAGTGAAATACATACATTTGCCAATAAATCTCCTCCTCAACCACACTGCAACCTCATGCAAATGGACTTTCACCAGAAAACGAGACCCTTGGATCTCATGGAGTCTAATAAAGGTTAGTGTGATGTGACAAAGCCACCACTTGGTACTTTCTATTCTCAATATTACGTGTTCAAAAGCTCCAGAAACCACCCTGGATCATTCATAGGAGTAGTATTGGAAAAACAAAGCTCATAGTGTAGTAAAACTTAAAACCTACTGTTTGTTATATTAAAATTGTGCTTACATCAATCCAGAATATAAAAGGATGTAATTGGTATATACAAGGATATCTGACTTATGATTCTGTCTTTTACATAGAAACATAGAAAAGTGATGGCAGAAAAAGACTACATGGTCCATCAACTCTGCCCTATTTTTCTCAGCTTATACATGTTTTTGTATAATTTTTGTTATCTATTTTATCTGAGTATAGATCTATGTCTGTCCCAAGCATGTTTGAATCCACTGATGACTGACTCAGTACCTCTGACAGCAGTCTATTCCAAGCATCAGCTACTCTTTTAGTAAAATGATACTTTCTAAGATTAGTTTTACTTTCCTTCATATTGAAAATACAG
Source organism: Staurois parvus (assembly GCF_062004578.1). Classification (NCBI taxonomy): domain Eukaryota; kingdom Metazoa; phylum Chordata; class Amphibia; order Anura; family Ranidae; genus Staurois; species Staurois parvus. The sequence continues at coordinate 2,123,214 of NW_028318135.1, forward strand.
GTGAAACTCAAAAAATAATATATCGTGCAAAAGTTAATTTATTTCAGTAATGCAACTTAAAAGATGAAACTAATATATGAGATAGACTCATTACATGCAAAGCAAGATAGTTCAAGCTGTGCTTTGTCATAATTGTGATGATTATGGCTTACAGCTCATGAAAACCCCAAATCCATAATCTCAGAAAATTAGAATATTACATGCAATCAATAAAACAAGGATTGTACATAGAACAATATTGGACCTCTGAAAAGTATAAGCATGCATATGTACTCAGTACTTGGTTTGGGCCCCTGTTACATAAATTACTGCCTCAGTGTGGCGTGTTATGCAAGCTATCAGCCTGTGGCACTGCTGAGGTGTTATGGAAGACCAGGATGCTTCAATAGCGGCCTTCAGCTCTTCTGCATTGGTCGGTCTCATGTCTCTCATCTTTCACTTGGCAATGCCCCATAGGTTCTCTATGGGGTTCAGGTCAGGCGAGTTTGCTCGCCAATCAAGCACAGTAATCCCACGGTCATTGAACCAGGTTTTGGTGCTTTTGGCAGTGTGGGCAGGTGTCAAGTCCTGCTGGAAAATTAAGTCAGCATCCCCATAAAGCTCATCTGCGGAAGGAAGCATGAAGTGCTCCAAAATCTCCTGGTAGACAGCTGCGTTGACCCTGGACTTAATGAAGCACAGTGGACCAACACCAGCAGATGACATGGCTCCCCAAATCAACACAGACTGGAAAGTTCACACTGGACTTCAAGCATCTTGCAGTGTGTGCCTCTCCATTCTTCCTCCATACTCTGGGTCCTTGGTTTCCAAATGAATGAAATTTACTCTCATCAGAAAAGAGGACTTTGGACAACTGAGCAACAGACCAGGTCTGTTTTTCTTTAGCCCAGGTAAGACACTTCTGACGTTGTTTGTTGTTCAGGAGCGGCTTGACAAATGGAATACGACATTTGAAGCCCATGTCCAGGATTCGTCTGTGTGTGGTGGTTCTTGATGCACTGACTCCAGCCTCAGTCCACTCCTTGTCAAAGTCCCCAACACTTTTGAATGGCCTTTTCCTGACAATCCTCTCCAGGCTGCGGTCATCCCTGCTGCTTGTGCACCTTTTTCTTCCACACTTTTTTCTTCCACATAACTTTCTATTAATGTTCTTTGATACAGCACTTTGGGAACATCCAACTTCTTTTGCAATTACCTTTTGAGGCTTTCCCTCCTTATGGAGGGTGTCAATGATGGTTTTCTGCACAACTGTCAGGTCAGCAGTCTTTCCCATGATTGTGATTCCTACTGAACCAGACTGAGAGACCATTTAAGGTTCAGGAACCCTTTGCAGGTGTTATGGCTTAATTAGCTGATTAGAGTGGGACACTTTGAGCCTAGAATATTGCACCTTTTCACAATATTCTAATTTTATGAGATTGTGGATTTGGGGTTTTCATGAGCTGTAAGCCATATTCACCACAATTATGACAAAGCACGGCTTGAACTATCTTGCTTTGCATGTTATGAGTCTATCTCATATATTAGTTTCACCTTGTGAGTTGCATTACTGAAATAAATTAACTTTTGCACAATATTCTAATTTTTCGAGTTTCACCTGTACTACCCTCCTGAACCTTATATACCCCCTTGATGTATTTTAGGATTTCAATCATATCTCTCCTTTCCCTTCTTTCCTCCTGACTGTACATATTAATTTCCTGAAGTCGCTACTGATATGTTTTATCCATCAGACCTTTAACCATTTTTGTTTCCCTCCTCTGGAGGTCTTTGGGACTGGACACCGTATTCTAAATGAGGTTTAACTAAAGATCTATGTAGGGGAATCAAGATCTCCATATGTCTCATGTCCTTTCCTTGAGGAGTTTCATCATCTGACTTTTTCAAGAGGACACAAACACAAGAACACAAACAACATTAGAAAACAGGAGATGATTTGCACAGTTTATTTTATGATTATAGCACTGAATTTAGTTTAATTTAGAACAGAATCCATGTTTCTACAGTGTCTATATATGATAGCTTCCCATTGTCAATGGTTCCTAAGGAAGCAGCGGAGGTTGGTACCTGCTGCATCCCTAGCAACTGCTAATGTCATTAGTACATTGGCTTACATGGCCAGGAATCCCCAGTCAAAAAAGCAACAGAGCAGGCATAGAGGTGACATAGCTTCCCAAATATGGCCACTGGCATTGACCAAATATGGCCATAACTCCTATATAGCTGATGACAGCATGGGTAGCTGTCATTCAGCAGGAGTACCATTGGGAAAGATCAGGTGCACTGGGTCTCCCAGGTTTTTCTATTCAGTGAGGTGGTGGGCACCATGATTAATGATGAATTTACAGCCAAATGTCAGAGTACAGTAATCCAATCATTATGTATATTTAGTATATACCATATTTTTCACTCCATAAGACGCACTTTTTTCCCCCCAAACAAGGGGGCAGTCTCTGGTCATCCCCTGTACTGTCTGCAGTCTCTGGTCATCCCCTATACTGTCTGCAGTCTCTGGTCATCCCCTGTACTGTCTGCAGTCTCTGGTCACCTCCTGTATTGTCTGTAGTCTCTGGTCATCCCCTGTACTGTGTGCAGTCTCTGGTCATCCCCTGTACTGTCTGCAGTCTCTGGTTATCTCCTGTACTGTCTGCAGTCTCTGGTCATCTCCAGTACTGTCTGCAGTCTCTGGTCATCTGTACTATGTCCGCAGCCCCTGGCATTTTCCCTGTACTATGTTCACAGTCTCTGGTCATTCCCTGTACTATGTCCGCAGACTCTGGTCATCTCCTGTACTATGTCTGTAGTCTCTGGTCATCTCCTGTACTGTGTCCACAGTCTCTGGTCATCTCCTGTACTATGTCCGCAGTCTCTGGTCATCTCCTGTACTGTGTCCGCAGTCTCTGGTCATCTCCTGTACTATGTCCGCAGTCTCTGGTCATCTCCTGTACTGTGTCCGCAGTCTCTGGTCATTTCCTGTACTGTGTCCGCAGTCTCTGGTCATCTCCTGTACTGTGTCCGCAGTCTCTGGTCATTTCCTGTACTGTGTCCGCAGTCTCTGGTCATCTCCTGTACTGTGTCCGCAGACTCTGGTCATCTCCTGTACTGTGTCCGAAGTCTCTGGTCATCTCCTGTACTGTGTCCGCAGTCTCTGGTCATCTCCTGTACTGTGTCCGCAGTCTCTGGTCATCTCCTGTACTGTGTCCGCAGTCTCTGGTCATCTCCTGTACTGTGTCCGCAGTCTCTGGTCATTCCCTGTACTGTGTCCGCAGTCTCTGGTCATTCCCTGTACTGTGTCCGCAGTCTCTGGTCATCCCCTGTACTGTGTCCGCAGTCTCTGGTCATCTCCTGTACTGTGTCCGCAGTCTCTGGTCATTCCCTGTACTGTGTCCGCAGTCTCTGGTCATCTCCTGTACTGTGTCCGCAGTCTCTGGTCATCTCCTGTACTGTGTCCGCAGTCTCTGGTCATCTCCTGTACTGTGTGCGCAGTCTCTGGTCATCTCCTGTACTATGTCCGCAGTCTCTGGTCATCTCCTGTACTGTGTACGCAGTCTCTAGTCATCTCCTGTACTGTGTCCGAAGTCTCTGGTCATCTCCTGTACTGTGTCTGCAGCCCATTGGTTCAGAATATTTTTTTCTTGTTTTTCACCTCTAAAACCTAGGTGCGTCTTATGGTCAGGTGCGTCTTATGGAGCGTGAAATACGGTAATTATCAAGCTATAGATTTTGCAACACTAAAATGTAATGCAAAAAAATCTAAAATAACATTAGATTTTTTCCTATTCTATGCCATTCTAAGCAAAGTGCAAAACCTTCTGCAGGCAGCTTCACCAGCAGCCCCCCTAAATACATATCTGATCTTGATCCAGCTATGTGCATGAGAGCTGAGGCTGCCTCGGCTCTTTTGCTCCTCACTGGCTCAAATACAGCAGCACTCCCACTGCTGTCGATCAGAGCCAGTGACTAGGAGGAAGGGGAAGACCTGAGCCCCATTCTGTGTGTCTTATGGACACACAGAGCAGGGGTCGGGAGAACATACATGAGTACCCCCAGAGCAAGCCACTCGTGGGGGGGTGGAGCTCAGAGCGCTAGCGAGGGACCCCAAAAGAGAAGGAACAGGGCTGCTCAGTGCAAAATCATTGCACAGAGCAGGTAAGTATGATATGTTTGGTATTTTAAGAAAAAAATTGTAACTCAATATCTAAACTTTAATTGCCTAACTGAAAGAAAACCAGGCATTTGGAAGCCAAATTAGAGTCATCGTTTTTTAAGTCTTAACTCATAGGTCTCATATTCCATCTTCATTACAGCACTAGTCTATAAAAAAACATTGCATTATATTTTTGAATGGAAGACTAAAGGTTTCTTTTCTCAACATCTGTGCTATTAAATTTGTGGTGTATTTTCAATACAGACAGTATGTACTGTTAAAAAAAAACAAAAAAGCTACTAAACACTAATCTTTTCCCATGTGTTGCACTTAGATTTTATATATATATATATATATATATATATATATATATATATATATATATATAGTTATGCACTGCCATGAATTTATGAATTTTGCCTTTTAAGACAAACAGATGGGGTCTTTCCTGAAAACTCATAGCATCCATAGTTTTGGTTTGGAGAAAGCAAACCATGATTCCTTTAGTATTTCACATTTTGGGATACAAAACAAAAAGCCATTGTGTTTTGCTTTTTAGTGAATGCCACTGTAAGATTTGCAGATAATTATTGAATGATTAATAGATGAATGGGTTTAAAAATTACAAGGAAAGATCTGATTATTCCATTGGGTAGTTATTAAAAACAGAAATATTTTGAATTGCTGAATTGCCCAGGAAACACCTAAAAAAAACTACTTCTGGGCATGTATACTAGTTTTGAATAGAGTAGAGAAGCATTTGGATGTATGTCATGTTTTTTTTTCTGTCTGTTACTTCACAGTGATGGGCTTCTTCTCACTTTTTTTCCTTGTAACAAAACAATGTGAAATTAGGGAAATAAAGTTAATGTGGTTTACTAGGACAGGAAGGCAAAGGAAATAAAGTCTGGAAAAGGTTATAACATTTCCCCACTCATAAAAATTTATTTTTTTGCCATGTCTCAATTGGAAAAAATTTCCGTCACATTCCCTTCCTCTGATCTGTTGTCACTGGGACACAAGATGATAAATATTTCCACAATAAGGGCACAGAGGTACTAACCCTTCATTACTCAATCCAAAAGAATAAAGATTTAGCTGAATTGGGATTTGATGCCTTATTCTTTCCATGGAAATCCTTGGAGGTGGTATTCAAATGCATTCCAAACATATGCTATTGGCACTACATGGACCATCTTCAGAAGAAGGAGGTAGCAAACATGTTTTGTCAGATATAACAGGACTTTTGATTTAGTCCACCAGTCAAAATAATGCAAACACTGACACAAAAGAAGAAGGATTTAAGACACAGAAGCAAAAGGTTCAAAGGTCAGAGATATCCATCAGGCTGCTTTAAATTGAGCAGGGGATAGCTCTGGTCTATTGTACCTGTCTAATGAAGTGACAACTGTTATTTTTTTTATTCATTCAGTCAGTCCTATATATAGTCCAGTAAAAATACACATACATACAAACACATTTTTAGATAAGTAACAACTTATTCCAATTTGTTGTTATTTTTATCTTTCACTGTTATTCACTAAATTGTCCAAGATCCTGCAACATTAAGAAATAAGAATGCTGAGGATTATGGAAGCTTAAGTAGCATTTCTATTTTAATAAATATTTGGTACTGTAATGGCTGACTTGTTTTGTTTTCTCTTTGTTTGTCAGTAGAGGTTTTTCAAGGGATTTTGTGCAATTATAACTTGAGCTATCATAAATCATTCATTTAGAGACCAATTGATGGTCTCTTTTGGCATAAAACAATGAAGCTGTGATACAGCAATGCATTTTCAGATGACTGGGTGGTCCTGGTCTCAAACTACACATAAAAGACAACATATATAGCACAAATCCAAACATAAATATCTTACATTTTGTACATAATTATTACTACAATTTTATAGGTTATGTATAGTATAAAAACTAGTATTCTCTGATGATACACTTTATCTCATATTCTTGAAAACACAGTAAAGAATTTGGAAATCATAGTAAAGAAGGCCATAAATGGTCCAGTCACTCTTTAAAGCTTAGAGTTGACTTACCCTATGGCACTTTAGTACTTTGAGCTGTTAAATTGTCTTCTAAGTGGAAGTGGGGAAAAATGGACATCATGAAGGATAACTCTACAGTATCTCTCTTGTCCTGTTTAAAATTGCCCTAAGTTCCTAAGTTATGATTCTAGTACAAGCAGCTGCAAATGAAAATAAAAGCTTTTAAAAAAGAATGAACAAAATAAATAACAGTGAAAAAGAAAGCATAAATATTAATGGGAAAAACTTTTTTTTTATTTTGAAGAGGAATTAGAACAGTTCTCAAGTTTTTGTTTTTGTCTGTGCCCACGTTAGGGAGATTCACCCTCTCTATTTGTCCTGTTTACCATTATCATCAAAAATGAACGCAAAAGAAAATCCCAAATTTTGGGAATAGAGGGGAAATCTTTCAATTGGACACTAGTCCTTCTGTCAGGGGTTATAATTAGAGATGAGCGAATCGAACATGGCGAAGTGGAATTCGTTTTGAAGATTAGGAAAAATTTGATTCGCGCCGAATCCGAAAATTAGCAAACTTCGGATGCACGAATCGAATTTTCCCAAAAATGGCGGCGACATGTGTGGCGACGGAGCGGGGATCTCTGGGAAGGCGCGCAGACAAGGCGCGCTGACCCATAATGCATTCATTCATGACATGTGATCGCATTAGCCAATCAGCAGCCAGCCAGCACTGTGTAATGGTGGAGCTATAAATCGCGGCCATCTTAGAATTCTCCATTAGCCTCCGGTCATTCAAGAGAGACAGACCTGTCTGTATTAGGGACAGAGTTAGGGCCACAGAGACTTTAGGGCCACAGAATCGTTACTCAGGGACACAGAATCGTTACTCAGGGACACAGAATTGTTACTCAGGGACACAGAATTGTTACTCAGGGACACAGAATCGTTACTCAGGGACAGACACAGAATCGTTACTCAGGGACACAGAATTGTTACTCAGGGACACAGAATCGTTACTCAGGGACACAGAACTGTTACTCAGGGACACAGAATCGTTACTGAGGGACACAGAATCGTTACTCAGGGACACAGAACCGTTACTGAGGGACACAGAATCGTTACTTAGGGACACAGAATCGTTACTCGGGGACACAGAATCGTTACTCAGGGACACAGAATCGTTACTCGGGGACACAGAATCGTTACTCGGGGACACAGAATCGTTACTCAGGGACACAGAATCGTTACTCGGGGACACAGAATCGTTACTCGGGGACACAGAATTGTTACTCAGGGACACAGAATCGTTACTCAGGGACACAGAATCGTTACTCGGGGACACAGAATTGTTACTCAGGGACACAGAATCGTTACTCGGGGACACAGAATTGCTACTCAGGGACACAGAATCGTTACTTTCTGCTTCACAACCACTATTGAATTAAAGAGTATGTCAGACAACACGCAGAGGAGTGGCAGAGGAGGCAATGTTTCAGGAGCGAGCAGACGTGGCAGCAGAGGAAGGGGTCGAGGCAGCACTAGTCGCAGCCAGAGGCCAGTGCTCCCGGTGTCATCCAGCGGTCGTGTCTCCACCGACAACCCTGCCGTCATCGATTGGTTGACTCGGTCGTCTTCCTCTTCCCAGGTCACCTCTGACACCTACAGCCAACGGTCGGTGGGTATGTCAGACACAACCGTTAGTTGGCATGGCCCGGGAGCAAGCCCACTGAAATCACGTGTCCTCTACCTGCCCCTGTCCTTTGGTGTTCCCTCACCAAGCGAAGTATCGCATGCTGTGGGCTCAGCCCCACTGTACAGTGAGGAAGAGCTAACAGAGGGCGGTCAGGAACAGGGGGAGACATCCGCCTCTTCAGCAGCCAGGCGAAGAAGTACTGGCGAGGAGAGTGGCTCGGTAGCCGGTCTAGAGACAGGTCTGTCTCCTGACCCACACGCAGCCGAGGGGGCTAGTAGTGACGCGGAGACCCTGATTGATGATGATGAGGCTGATCGCACTTGGCAGCCTCGTCGTCATCAGGCTATTGCTTCCGCATCATCAGGAGAAGAGGGTGCCAGCTTGCCAGCGAGCAAAACAGTCGGTGGGTTGCCCAGGAGGCAGCAGGGTCGCAGCAGTGTCAGTGGAGGCAAACGGCCACGGAGTACAGCACCAGCTCCACTGCAGCCTACCAGCACAGCCAGTAGTGGTGCCGGTGTGCACGGAGGAAGTAGCAGTCAGCCAGTGAGGAGTAGCGGGGGCAAAGTTTCCTACTCGGCGGTGTGTGGCAATTTTTCGTCAAGCCGCCCGAGGAAGTAAACGTAGCCGTATGTCGACTATGTGGCCAGAAAGTCAAGCGTGGCCAGGGGGCCCATGTTGGGACTACAGCGTTGTGTCAGCATATGCAGCGTCGCCATTCGGTGGCCTGGGAAAACCGTGATAAAGATACGGCGGTTCTGCCTGCCCCAGCCCCCGCTCCATCACCCGCTCCGTTACTTGCTCCGTCACCCGACGTCAATCGCCCTCTATCAGCCAGTCAAGGCTCCAACACCTCTGCTGAGGGGAGTTGCCGCTCGTTGGCATCTTCCGCTCGTTCAGATGCTCCTTCTCCTGCTACTCCTCTTCACGGATTCCGTCAGCAGTCTTTCTTGGAATCCGTTTCCAAGAGACAACAGTTTGTGAGCACGCACCCGACGGTGCAGAAGCTGAACGTCCTCCTGTCCAAGTTGCTGGTGCTGCAGTCCCTCCCTTTCCAAGTGGTGGACTCAGCACCTTTCCGAGAAATGATGGCTTGTGCCGAGCCGCGGTGGAGAGTGCCAAGCCGGCATTTCTTCGCCAAAAAGGCAGTGCCAGCCCTGCATTCACATGTAGAAGAGATGGTGGGCCAGTCTTTGAGCATGTCGGTCTCTGCCAAAGTGCACGGCAGCGCCGACGTGTGGAGCTGTAACTACGGTCAGGGACAGTACATGTCATTTACGGCCCACTGGGTGAACGTGGTGCCGGCACAGCCGCACCAGCAACTTGGACAGGTCACGCCACTTTTGCCTCCACGTTTGCACGTCCTTGGTCCAGCAAAGATGTCCGCCTCTACCACCTCTTCTTCCGCCGTGTCCTCAGCCGCCACCCCCGTGCCAAGTCCCATTACCCGACCGGCATATCACATGTGCAGGGCGCAACGGTGTCACGCTGTGCTGCACCTAGTATGCCTTGGCGAACGTAGACACACAGGGGAGGAACTTCTGAGTGTAATGAACAGAGAAATCGACAGATGGCTGTCTCCACGCAAACTGAAAATCGGAACCATGTTGACCGACAACGGACAGAACATGGTGTCTGCTCTGTGTCAAGGAAGGTTGTGCCATGCGCCATGCATGGCTCACGTGTTCAATCTGGTTGTCAAGCGGTTCCTAAAATCCACCATCCCACTGCAAGACATCCTTAAAATGTCACGTAAACTTTGCATGCATTTCAGCCATTCCTACACCGCAAAGCACACCCTCCTTGAGCTGCAGCGGCAGAACGGAATTCCACAGCATCGCCTGATCTGCGACGTTGCAACAAGGTGGAATTCAACCCTACATATGTTAGACCGCCTTTACGAACAGCGAAAGGCCATCACCGATTTCCTGATGTTACAAGCGGATAAAGGTACTCCCCTGTGTAACTTAGATGTCAGCCATTGGCAGCTCATGCGTGACACCTGCCGCTTGCTCAGGCCCTTTGAGGAGGCCACGCTATTCGTGAGTCGGCAGGACTATGGGATGAACGACGTCATTCCTCTGTTGCACGTCCTGGAACAAATGCTGTTAACAATGGCTGGTCAGGGTGCGGTAGACGTGGCGCACAGATCTCAACGCCACATGACCCCTGTGGGGGCAGGACAGGAAGAAGAGGAGGAGGTAGAGGAGGACATTGGTGCTCAGGAATTATTGAGTGAAATGGGTGGTTTTTCCACTCAGCGGACAGGAGTGGAGGAGCAGGAGCATCTGGTAGAGGAGGAGGAGGAGGAGACAGAGGACCCAGACGCACCGTGGCAGTATGCTGTGGAGATGGAGGCAGGGAGTCCCTCGCATTCCTTGGCACAAATGGCCCATAGCATGCTCGGTTGCTTGCGTAGCGACAGCCGAATAATAACCATCAGACAGAGGGATGACTTTTGGCTGTCCACCTTGTTGGACCCTCGCTACCGTTCAAAAATGGTGGCCTTTTTCACACCTGCTGAGAGGGAGGCCAAAATAAAGTAATATAAAAACCACCTATGTAGTCAGTTGGTCTCTGCCTTTCTGCGCCAACGTCCATCCTCAGACACTGTGGGCCCTGTGCGCTCGCGTTCCACTGCCATGGCAGCAGGGGAGGGGTGGGGTGGTAGGAGCAGTGGCAGCTCCACCAGCAGCGGCTGCCTCAGTCTGCAGTCGATGATGAGTAGCTTTCTTCACCAGCGCAGTGAGGAAACTACTAACCAGCCGCAGCAGCATCAGGTGGACCTGGAGCAGGACCTCAAACAACAGGCTCGGGCCTACTTGGACAGCACCCTGCCAACCGAGGTAGACAATCCCCTTGACTACTGGGCAACGAAACTTGACCTTTGGCCCCAACTAGCTGAATTTGCTCTTGAAAGGCTGTCATGCCCGGCCAGTAGCGTGGCATCGGAGCGCGTGTTTAGTGCGGCAGGAGGTATTGTAACTCCGCAGAGGACACGACTGTCCACCCAAAGTGTGGAGAGACTCACGTTTGTAAAAATGAATCAGGCGTGGATTAGTCTGGATTTCAAACCACCAGTTCCTGACACAACTGACTAAATCCGCCATGAATAATGCCCCAAACATGTTATTATTTTTAACATAGGCCTCTGTATGACCTTCAATTTAAGCTGCTTACGCTTCCCCACTCTGCCATGGGCCCCTGTACCGCCTCCTCTTGCTGCTGCCAGGTCCAGAGTGTGTCATGGGTCCCTGTACGGCCTCCCATTGCTGCTGACTTCATCGCCAGACTCTGCCATGTGCCACTTTCAGGTCTCCTTACACTGTTGGTGGGTTCCATTTTGTGATAGGGTGCTGTATGGCCTTCCATTGCTGCCTCCACCGCCACCCTGCGCCATGTGCCTCTGTCGTCTGCTCATGCTGCTGACGGCTTCCGCTTTTTAACCGAGGCCTGTGTTTGGCTTCCGAATACTGCTGCATCCACCGCCACCCTGCGCCATGTGTCTCTGTCGTCTGCTCACGCTGCTGACGGCTTCCGCTTTTTAGCCTAGGCCTGTGTATGGCTTCCGAATACTGCTGCCTCCACCGCCACCCTGCGCCATGTGCCTCTGTCGTCTGCTCACGCTGCTGACGGCTTCCGCTTTTTAACCGAGGCCTGTGTTTGGCTTCCGAATACTGCTGCATCCACCGCCCGCCCACTGCTGCTGCCAGGCCCGTAATCTGTCATGGGCCCCTGTACCGCCTCCTCATGCTGCTGCCAGGTCCAGAGTGTGTCCTGGGTCCCTGTACGGCCTCCCATTGCTGCTGTCTCCATCGCCACACTCTGCCATGTGCCACTTTCAGGTCTCCTCACACTGCTGGTGGGTTCCATTTTGTCATAGGGTGCTGTATGGCCTCCCATTGCTGCTGCCTCCACCGCCACACTGTGGCTCCACACTCTGGTTTTGGCCCGTGACTGCCCAAATGAGTGAAGTGTGCGGTGATTCTAAGATCGACGGCACTCATCTGCATGTCATACTGACTGAGAGTATTATTTCTCTTCCCCAGCAGACTCCAAGGGCATTTAAATTAAAGGTACAGTGTTCTGCACTAATATAAAGGCTCTCTGAAGCCTAGAAACACCCTTTTTATAAGTTAAATTCGCAGCGAGTATATTCGCCTCGAATCTAATTTATTCCGCGAATTCGGCGAATCAGCCGAATCGAATTTTTTAATAATTCGCTCATCTCTAGTTATAATCCTTCATTACTCTATCCAAAATTAAAAACATTTTGCCATTAATTCTACTTTAATGGTTAGAAAAATAAAAGTAAAAAAAAAAAAAATCAGCAGGAAAATAATAGTTAAGGAGAGAAGGGGGCAAAGGCGTAAATTAGGAATGATTAGGGTACAGTATGGGTTAATACAGGATTAAATATCAATAAAGTGAAAAAAAATGCCTTCTCTTATATTTAAAATGCCAGGTTGCTTTAAGAGACATCATGTCCAGGTTGAAGCTCATTTCTTTGATCTGTAGATGAGTGAAACAATGTTACTTCATATATTTCCCTTGTTCATCTGAACAGAGTTTATAAACTTTCAACAGCTGGAAATTGTGGTAAATGCAAGAAGGGAAAGGCAGCATATTAGAAAGCTATATCTAAATGAACTTCTGCAATCCTGGTCAAGGCACAATGGAGCACCAGGCAAGCTATAAGAATGGCATAGTTTTAGCAGTTATAATAAAAGCAACTGGACACCAGGGGCGGACTGACAACTCATGGGGCCCCCGGGCAATAGGGGATCATGGGGCCCCTGTGTCCTTGCCCAAACTCAAAAAAGCCTATGAAAAAGGTACCAGGGGCATCTCATGGGGCCCCTTACTGACCCCGGGCCCTTGGGCAGTGCCCGAGTTTCCAAATGGTCAGTCCGCCCCTGCTGGACACAGATTGGCATAATGAAAAGGGGGCACAGTAATATTCCTGTATCAGCTGGTGGCATGGCTTCAAGTGATATTAGACACTCTTTTTTAATATTAGCAGAAGAGGTCCAGAGTCACCTATTATGTATAATCCTTTTTAATTAAAAAAGTCTGTTTACTATTTGTCCCAGAGATCCCATGGTCACTGCCCTCTCCTCCCTGCTTTGCAAGTGTCTCATTTAGCTTCCAGGTGCTATGGAGACACTCATGCATTTACTCCCATCAGGTTTCTAAACAATGCGCATCCATAGACACATACAGGCCCCAGGAAGCCCTCCTTCTCCCTTCTTTCAGCAGTTTGACTGATGGCAGCAAAAGCCTATTGCTCTAGTGTACTCAATGTTTTCTCCAGAAAGCAGGTAAGTGTTTTGGGTCAGGGAGTAGCACTGGGGAGCTTGGGATAGTTTTTTTTTACTATAATGCCATGATGCATTAGACATGCAAATAACTGCTGGCCCTGAAAAAAGAATGTAAAACATTCCTACTATAATGCCCAGAGAATGTTTAGATCAAGAACATTCAGCAGCTGATGTCTGTAAAGAAACTGACACTTCCACCAGTGTCATTTTTTTGTGTCCTCCGTTGCCCCCACTGGTTCTTCCTGTCAACTTCCATGATAAAACAGGGCGTGGCAGGAGAGGTAAGTACTTTATTTATTATAGCTTTTATTTGCCTGTTTACATTGTTGTCAGGGTCGCTTAAAAGTAGAACTGTAACTAGGAACATTCAAACATTGACATATTTTTAAGAAGACGTAAAAAGGTTTAAAGTAGACCCTTACTGAAAGAGTGCTGAAGGATAGTATGCTCAAAGAATGTAACTGCACTATCAAAAACTACTACAACATAACTTTCGCATATCTACATTGAAAAATATGGCATAGCAATCTAACATGTGTTGCCTTCTATGAGCTTTATATTCAGAAATGTCCACTTTATATACAAAAAAAGTCATTATCACTGACTACAATGACTGACACACGCACTATTCTGCTTTTGTATTCAAAGTGATCAAAAAACGTAAATAGTAAAAAATGAGTTTTAATGTTGAGCTAGTTGTTCATGATCACACAAGATCTTAAATATCTTAGCAATATCTTATATATGACATTGCATCAGAGGTTTATTGTTCATCCACATGCAGCGAGGTCTCCAGTAGTGGTTAAACTAGTATTCTGTGGAGGCCAAATTTGAACACAGCTCCTAGGCCTTACTATACAACGATCAGTCATAACTTTAAAACCACTGACAGGGTAAGGGAATAACATAGATTATCTCTTTACAATTTATCTGAAATTTGGTGGGTTATATTAGACAGCTAGTGAACACATTGTTTCTGAAGATGGTGCATTGAAAGCAGAAATATTAGGCATCACAGTTTGTTATGTATGGAGCTGCATAGCCTGCAGACCAGAAGGCATAGCCTGGGAAGAAGGCAAGCTGAATGAGGCATTGTGGTGTTTTGGGCAATGTTCAGCTGGAAAACCATAGGTCTTGCCATTCATGTGGATATTACTCGACAGATAACACCTACCTAAACCTTGTTGCTGACCAAGTACACCCCCCCTTTATGGAAATGTTATTTCCTGATTGAAGTGCCATCTTTCAGCAGGCTAATGAGCCCTGCCACATGCAAAAAGAATTGTTTGAGGAGTGCGAGTTAGAGGTGTTGATTTTGCTTCCAAGTTCTCCATATCTCAATCTAATTGAGCATCTATGGGATGTGCTGGAAAAACAAGTCCAATTTTTGGAGGCATCACCTCACAACTTACAAGACTTGAAGAACCTACTACTGATGGCTTGTTGCCAGATACCACTGCATACCTTCAGAGGTCTAGTGGTGCCTCAATGGGTCAGGGCTGTTTTGGTGGCAAAAGGGGACCTACTCAATATTAGGTAGGTGCTTATAAAGTTATGGCTGATCGGTGTATATTGTCCAGTTTTAGGTGCATTGATAATGGAAGCTTTGTAGCATAAAGGTTAACCTATGAGCAGTAATGAACACTAGTATTTGAATACTTAATGATAGATTCAAAGTTTTTCAGCAATGCCTTTAAATGTATATGGCTAGTTAAGAACTACTTTTCTCCTGTAGAAAAGGAAGTATCTTTCTATATTCACACACTGAGATAGAGTAAAAAGATAGCGCTCATTTTAGCGTACACCAATCACCGAAGAGACAGTGGCTTAGAGACTATCCTGTGAATGGTTGTCTTTATTTGGTTTTAAGTGATTACATTTAAATGGGCATATTTGGGTATGTTAAGCAGTTGCTGGGCAGGTCCTTCTGTATATCACGTTCAGAAAATGATCACCAACAATACATTTACAGCACATGTACCACACTGGACTGAGCTCTGCCTGATCATCGGTCAGGTGAATTTTATCATTCCTTTTCACCCTACAAGTAATGAACAAATTCACAGCTTATTACTTTGGACTTGATCTCTGGCAAAACAGTGCTGGAACAAACAATTTGATTTGTCAACATCTTTACATGGCCTCCTCAATCACTGTCACAAATCCAAATTTAAAGCACAAAGTGCATTTGACTGCAGAACCTCAGACTGATTAGAAGTCGGAGCTCAGTGAATTGCAGCAGACAGGACAACAATCAGATTATTAACTCCACTTGAAAATACTCTCTACTGTCTGGGATTAGCATGCATATTTTGATATAGATCGATAAGCAATCTCCTTCCTATAAGAAATGCCTGCAACATTCATTTGGCTGATCAAAGGTGCATATCAGTTAGCTGTGACAGCTGGCTATTGTTTCCTTCTTTCTTTACAGCAGAGTCTCTATTAAAAAAATGTTCCCGCCTTCTCCCCTAATAGGAAAAAGTCAGCAGTCAACAAATTCCATCTACTTTTTCATGGTAAAGGAAAAATAATAATGTACTGTGGCTATAGATGTAGCATCTGTAAAAATCATTACAGGTCTTATCTAAAGCACAAAGCCTAAAAAAATTATATAGCTTTTCCACTATGGCCTTTTTGTTTGTTGTTCAAATATCCGGCCTGGCAATTTCACCAGACATAGGTGTACTTTAGGGGTGACACTTTAGGGGTTATGGTATACCTCTGTAAATGCTAATCTGCAGCCAGAGTAAGGTCATATTATAGGGACTTTCTAACATCTGTCTTAAGAGTGAAGAATGCTATGGATAAATGTGTAATTTTAAAATAAATACTTACAGTAGTGTTAAATCATTGTATTGCAGTTTACCAATTCATAGATTTGCTGGCTACATTAGTTTTCTTTTTTAGTCTTTCTTTCTTTTATTTTTACCTAATGATCCAGTCAGTAAGTCTGTTATTTTTTAATAGAACAAGCAGTCTTGAAGATGTAGCAGTTAAAGAGTAAAGACAAACCATTTACCATTGACAGAGGTGCTTACAATGGTCAGTGTGTATTTATTTATGTAAAGCTTTTATCCCAAAAGAAAAAAAAAACATTTTCATGTAATTGCTTATAAAGTGTTATCTGGAGTTTGGCTTCAATTTGTTTAGTGTACTTAAATCTGCTAGTCTATCTAACACTTCCTTCCCCACAGATTAACAATGCTGCTGTCCAAAGGTTTTTTTCTTCATCCAGAGTGGAGACACTCTACAGGATACATTTAACTAGCCTTAAAACACCAGGTGAAAGCAGGGGGAGGGGAGAAAGGCTGAAAAAAAAGAAAACAAATGCAGCCACCACATTTAGGTATTGGGAAGCTGCAATATATTACATTTTGGCTTTAGGCTTAACACCTGTTAAGCTGCTGCATACTAATTACTTTTATAAAAGATTTCAAACCTGTTTGGTTTAGCATTACCACTTTTTGATTCATAAGAAAAAATTATGGAGAGGAGAAGAGGTGCTGCAGTGCAGGTAGCATGCTGCAGCAAGAAGGGAGCCATCTAAAGTGGTCATGGTTTGATAGGTGCAGTTAAACCAATGTGATTTAGTGATAATTTGCATGGTAAAGCAGAGCCCATTTTCAATTATATTATTATAATAATATAATATTTATTTTAAAGATATTTAATTCTGTTAGGAAAGTAGGGTAGCCTATAGTCTCTCAATGATTTATGTCTTTTATAATATTACAGACATTGTTTCTGGTACATGTTCATGTTCTGTTTCGTGTGTTCTGTTTTTTTTTTTTCTGAAAGTGTTACTAAACCCAGGACCCTGCATTTATTATATCTGGTCTCCCCCAGTACACAGAACAAGGAAATGCAATTATTTTAGTAAATATAAACTGCTAAATACCTTTTCTCATCAGCAGTTAGAGCAGTCTTGTGACTTCAACAGAGAACTGGCTAAAGCTTGTAGGAGGAGTTTTCTTTCTGCACTCTCCCAAGAAAAATAAAAGCAACACACACCAAACTGAGCATGTGCATGTGACCACAGGTTCAGTCTGTATCAGGTGGTCATTTCAACAAGAGGAGGGGAAGAGAAGAAAGGATCAAACAGCCTTTTTACACAATGCAGAGGATTAACCCCTTAGGTTCCACAGTGAGTATAACAAGCATGCTTTACTGCATATACAGACTGAGTTTACTGTTGTGGGTTTAGTTACACTTTAATGCAACACTTATACACATAGCATACATTTTTAATTTAATAAAATACATTTGCATATGGAAAAAAATAGCACAGTTTGTAAACATTTAAGGAGAGAAGAAAATAAAGGTTGTACAAGCTAATTAGGGATAGCTAATGGTTAATTAAGGGTTAAATAATTTTAATTACATTAAATAAATGCTTACAATATCAGGTTTGAGGGAGCTGACGTTAGAGCATTTACAATAGAAAATTTATATGTATCACCTGACACTTTAACACTTCTAGGTCTAGTCACACAACAAATCTTCTCTAAGCAGGAGTGCCAAATCCAACATTAGGAGAGGGAACATTATTGACAGGTGTTAGTGCCCATTTAATAAGTTGTGTCCCTCCTTTTGTGATGCAATGGGTGTAGGTAGTACCCCTTTATATGCCAGCTGTGGGTGGGACACAGTGTACTTTGGAGCAAGGGGGGGACTGACCATTTGGAAACTTGGGCATTGCCCGAGTGCCCGGGGTCAGTAGGGGGCCCCATGAGATGCCCCTGGTACTTTTTTCATAGGCTTTTTTCAGTTTGGGCAAGAACACACAGGCCCCATGATCCCCTATTGACCGGGGGCCCCATGAGTTGTCAGTCCACCCCTGCTTTGGAGTATGGAAGCATGACACCCCTGATCTGCAGAAATGTTTTTCTGTGCTGGAGCTGCAACAGAGAGTCCTTTGCAGAGATATATTTCCAGGGTGAAGAGAGAGAAGAGAGAAGAGACATAGGAGCAGACAGAGAAACCTTACCCCCCCACCACCACCTTTGGCCCTCATATAATGGGTCCCATGGTTTGGTTTAGAGTGGCCCCTGGGCCTATGGACGTTCTCCATTATGTCAGAGGAAGGAACATCCTGTGTCAGTAACACCTATTGCTGAAGTGACTGTAAAATGTAGGGAAAATTATTTTACTGTTCTGTAAGACTTTGAAATGTTCTGCACTTGTGTGATCAAAGTGATCAAAGCATAGCAAGTTATGAGAAACAAGAGAGTGCTCTGCACTGTGAAATGTTTTCAGTTAGCTTGAACTGGTAAGGTGCTGCAATATGCCTGTAACCATAGTGTGAGTGAAGTTATGCAGTAAAGCAGTTGGAAGGGCATTTGGACTGAACATTTATTTATTCTGGGTAAAGAATATGTTGGTGGGCCAAGAATATGTTGGTGAGCAGGCTTCAGGTCAGGTGAAGGTGACACAATATAATGGAGTTTCTCTAAAACAACAGGTACAAAGAGTGACTGTCTACAAGGACAGCAAACATAGGGTAAAGGGACTTTAATGATGCACTAAAAAAGCGCACACATGCATCAGTTAAAGTGGATCTCCCCCCTCCCCCTCTCCACTTCCACATTTTGCACTTTTTTGAAGGGAAGGGGGAGCGGGTACCTGGTTTTGACTGCGACAAACTAAGCGGGAAGTTCGTCACCCCTCCTTCCCCTCGCAATCTTCTGGGACACTTCAAAGGTCCCAGAAGACTGCCAGACCATTCAGAAGGTGCAGCGCGACTTGCCCATGCACTGTGGGCTGTCACAGCTGGGTGCCCACAGCTGAGATGCAGGCGCCAGGGGAGAAGAGGAAGAGAATTGATGGTGAACACATCACTGGATTCTGGGACAGGTGAGTTTGTGTTTATTAAAAGTCAGCAGCTACAGTTTTTGTAGCTGCTGACTTTTAATAAACAAAAAAATTACTGTAACTCCGCTTTAAAAACCCAAATTTTATTTATATCGAATCATATGACCACTGTGTCCTACTGTTGTGAGAATTGACGGCTACTCTACCTCCGCGATTTGTATCAGATACATGGACGGGACTTTGGTTCAGGATTTTTAGAATATCCCTTTTCTTCCTTCTTCTTACCCTTAAGTCTACAGCCATATGGGATGACGTAGTGGGTTTAAAAAGTGTTTACGGAATTGAAAGGTCCCTTGTTGCTCCATGGTTGCCCCCTCTTTCCACTGTTTCCTGGTGGCAGCTGTCACCCGCATTTTCTTGTTCAAATATTTTTATTGGAAGGCTTCAAGCCAAAGTTTCAATTCCAATGCAATAACACAGAAAAAAATGCAACAAGGGTAACATAATATCAGGACAGAGTATGAGATCAACAGGCAGAGACCGCATAAGGATGTTTGTATCACATACAGGTACAATCAAGAAGGATGTAGGAATTCCTGCATCTGGCAGAAAACAATACATGGGTATGGGTATAACACTCAACAGGTAAATGAGAAAACTGAAAAGCAGGTATTAAAAAAACATAGAGGATAATGAGATATTGGCGTCAGGAGATAAAAAAAAAAATGTCAGAATACAAAGAGCTGCAAGTCAATCTATACTAGGGTGGGGTGGAGGTCATAGTATAGGCTTGGTATCTCGTAAGTCATCCGCATTTTAACATCGCAACTTAATTGGCATCTCTCTGAACACCCCATCTCCTGAGGAAGCCCATGTGTGAAACATGTAAAGAAACAAAAGCCTCTCTGCAGTATCCAAGCATATTTTCTATTTTCTATGCTATACAACAAAATGGACTGGTATATATCTGGCAGAAATTATTTATACAGCCCTTTCGGAAGAACTGCAAAGTAATTGACATGTCTACTGTGGATGGGGCAAAACATATAAGAGGCTTTGGTCAGATCTACATTCATGATGTACATTGTTTTCAAAGTGTTTTTGTGTATATGGTTTTTAAACATGATCAACCAGTCTTCTGCTGGTATGCTTTAATATAAATAGAATTTTGGATTTTAACAGTGTATACTTTTTTGAGAGATAGTGCATCATTAAAACCCCTTTACCCTTTTGTTGTTTGTAGGAAGTCACCCTTTGTGCTTTATTCTGGGCTGTGGTGCTAGATTATTTTTGTGTTAATCCCTGGCACTTTTTTTATACTAAAACAACAGGTAGGTGGCTTTCCCATCATAGAAGAAGCTGGACAGGTCCAGGGCCCACATGGTGCCAACAGCCAACCAATGTGGGGCCTCCTTACAACATGACCTAGGATGTGAGGAAGCAAGCTGTAAGGGGCATGCAAGGATCAACATTATTGTGGACAACTACAAACAATGTACTGAGAAAGCAAACATCTCTCAATCAAAGTTTACGATGCTTCGGGTAGAAAGGAGCCTCTTTAATGAAGTGGTTCCTTGCATGGTTCAAATATTACATGAACATATGGACTGGCATGGTGCAAAGGCACACCCTCCAGGAAGTGAGGGAAATAGCAAAATACATTGTAATTCTCTAAAGATTTGAGAAATAGGCAGGAGGAATGCGGTGAAGAAAATTAAATCTAGACCAATATAAAAGACACTAATTAATTAATGTCTTCATTAACCACTTGCCCTCCAGAGGATTTACCCCCCTTCCTGACCAGGCTATTTTTTGCATTATTTTAATACTATTATTATAATTATTTTGACAATTGTGCAGGCATGCAACACTGCACCCAAATTTAATTTACATCCTTCTTTTCCCACAAATAGAGCTTTCTTTCGGTGGTATTTGGGCGCCTTTGCATTTTTTATTTTTTGCGCTATTAACAAAAAAAGACTGACAATTTTGAGAAAGAAAAAATATTTTTTACTTTTTGCTATTAAACATGTCCAATAAAAAAATTAAAAAAAACTATTTTTGTCATAAATTTAGGGAAAAATATATTCTGTTACATGTCTTTGTAAAAAATATCCCAATACGTGTAAATTAATTGGTTTACATGAAAGTTATAGCATTTACTATTGGCAGTATATATACTGGAATTTTGTTTTTTTCCTAGTAATGGTGGCGATCAACTACTTATAGCGGGACTGCGGCGGGCATTCTGACACTGGGGAGGAACTGACTAACTGCCAGTGACATACCCAGTGACACCAATACAGTGATCAGTGCTAATAAAAGGCAACGACACTGTACTAATGGCACTGGGCAAGAAGGGGTTAACATCTGGGGTGATCAAAGGGTTAACTGTGTGCTGTTTCACAGTATGCTATGTGTATGCTTTACACTGTAAGCACACTGCTTTGTATGGCTCTGCTATGCAGAGCCATACAAAGCAGTGTGCAGGAGCTGACAGGGGAGAGAACTGTAACTGTTTACATACAGTACAGTTCTCTCCCCTGTCGGTAATACTCGGCATTCTCCGGGTGCCGGTGAGTAATCACCGGCTGGGACTCGGTGACTGACAGCCGAGGCCGTGAATGGCAGTGAGAGTAGGGCGTGTGTGGGGGTCGCGTGAGCTTCCTACCCAGAACTGCAAAATCATATATATATATACAGTCATGGCCGAAATTGTTGGCACCCTTGATATTTCTCCAGGAAATCATGTATTTCTCACGAAACGTATTGCATTAACACATGTTTTGCTATACACATGTTTATTCCCTTTGTGTGTATTGGGACAAAACAAAAAAAGGGAGGAAAGAAAGCAAATTCGACATAATGTCACACAAACCTCCAAAAATGGGCTGGACAAAAGTATTGGCACCCTTTCACAACTGCGGATAAATAAGAATGTTACAAGCATGTGATGCTCCTGTAAACTCACCTGGGGCAAGTAACAGGTGTGGGCAATATAGAAATCACACCTGAAAGCAGATAAAAAGGAGAGACGTTCACTTAACCTTTGCATTGTGTGTCTGTCTGTGCCACACTAAGCATGGACAACAGAAAGAGGAGACGAGAACTGTCTGAGGACCTGAGAACCAAAATTGTGGCAAAATATCAACAATCTCAAGGTTACAAGTCCATCTCCAGAGAACTAGATTTGCCTTTGTCCACAGTGCGCAACATTATCAAGAAGTTTGCAACCCATGGCACTGTAGCTAATCTCCCTGGTCGTGGACGGATGAGGAAAATTGATGAAAGATTGCAACGCAGAATAGTCCGGATGGTGGATAAGCAGCCCCAAACATGTTCCAAAGACATTCAAGCTGTCCTGCAGGCTCAGGGAGCATCAGTGTCAGCGCGAACTATCCGTCGACATTTAAATGAAATGAAACGCTATGGCAGGAGACCCAGGAGGACCTCACTGCTGACACAGAGACATAAAAAAGCAAGACTACAGTTTGCCAAAATGTACTTGAGTAAGCCAAAAGCCTTCTGGGAAAACGTCTTGTGGACAGATGAGACCAAGATAGAGCTTTTCGGTAAAGCACATCATTCTACTGTTTACCGAAAACGGAATGAGGCCTACAAAGAACAAAACACAGTACCTACGGTAAAATATGGTGGAGGTTCAATGATGTTTTGGGGTTGTTTTGCTGCCTCTGGCACTGGGTGCCTTGACTGTGTGCAAGGCATCATGAAATCTGAGGATTACCAAAGGATTTTGGGTCGCACTGTAGGGCCCAGTGTCAGAAAGCTGGGTTTGCGTCCAAGATCCTGGGTCTTCCAGCAGGACAATGACCCCAAACATACGTCAAAAAGCACTCAGAAATGGATGGCAAAGAAGCGCTGGAGAGTTCTGAAGTGGCCAGCAATGAGCCCAGATCTAAATCCCATTGGACACCTGTGGAGAGATCTTAAAATTGCTGTTGGGAAAAGGTGTCCTTCCAATAAGAGAGACCTGGAGCTGTTTGCAAAGGAAGAGTGGTCCAAAATTCCGGGTGAGAGGTGTCAGAAGCTTATTGATGGTTATAGGAAGCGACTGATTTCAGTTATGTTTTCCAAAGGGTGTGCAACCAAATATTAAGTTAAGGGTGCCAATACTTTTGTCCAGCCCATTTTTGGGGTTTTGTGTGACATTATGTCATATTTGCTTTTCTGCCTCTGTTTTATATTTGTTCCAATACATACAAAGGGAATAAACATGTGTATAGCAAAACATGTGTTAATGCAATACCTTTTTTGTGTGAAATACTTGATTTTCAGGAAAAATATCAAGGGTGCCAACAATTTCGGCCATGACTGTATATATATATATATATATACGTGATTTTGCACACCCATGCTACCCTGTAGCAGTATTTCTAATACAGGGTGGACAGGAAGCGGTTAATAAATTATTTTATCATTAAATCTATTTTTTTTTATAAAAACAATGTTGTACTACATGCAAATGACAAGGTACATGCTGAAAAGAGTAAAATGAGCAGGGGGATGACCTCATAAGTCTGTTGCAGCTCTTTCACTGTTCACTCAAAAGGTTGGGGGGTGGAAAAAGGCCACTGCAGTGTTCTTAAACTGTAACTGGTATCTGCTTTGAAGTGCTGTATGACAGAGAGTGTATATCTCAAGATTGACAGAAATATAAATCACATGTCTTGCTGCTGTTCCTCATGTGACTTTATGACATCCGAGTTTTACAACTAGAAGATTCAGTAAGGACCATTTGATGGATAATTCTGACAGCTAATGGGAAGTATCCACATTGCTAGGAAGCAACATAAGAACTGCAAGAAGGATACCGCCACATTGCAAACTTGAAGAAAAAAGAAATAAGATCCTGCCATTCATGCCTAGTCTTTAGTACATTAAAAAAAAAAAAAAAAAAAAAAAATTTAGTAAAATTAGTGAACAGTGTACTGCCAAAAAAAGGATAATTTAGTAAACTGTGTAGCAAGGCACCAGGACATTCACTTCATTCTGTGTATGACCCTCCTTTTTTATTTCTTTATTTATTTCAGGTACTTATATAGCGCCGCCAATTTACACAGCGCTTTACACATATATATATATTATACATTCACATCAGTCCCTAACCCTCAAGGGGTGTACAATCTAAGGTCCCTAACTTACATTCATACATACACATACTAGGGACAATTTAGACAGGATCCAATTAACCTACCAGCATGTTTTTGGAGTGTGGGAGGAAACCCACGCAGGCACAGGGAGAACATGCAAACTCCAGGCAGGTGGTGCCGTAGCTGGGATTTGAACCAACGACCCTTGTACAGCCAGGATGAAGTGCTAACCATTTAGCAACTGTGCTGCCCGCTTTTTTCTTTACTTGCTTCATTCTCTCCCTTCCCTTCCTGTTTCTTTAAAAGGAATGATAGAAATCCAGTGGATTTAGGTGTCCTTGCATTCAGTCAAGCATAATTAATATATCACAATATTTCAACAAATCCCTAGATACTTAACAGAGAAGAGCAACATACATTCAAATCATTAGCCATTCAGTAGTGCTTTGTGGAAAACAATGTAATCTGCTGAAAACACTTACTGCTTATCATATTGTACACTCCACAGATTTAATTAGCTAACGGCAGAGATACTAGTTGTTAGCATATGGTATGTTTCTGTCTGGATGTCAGATGTTAAAGAACATGGCTTGTGATCTAAGTTAATCTGTGAATCAGCTTTATGCCTAGCTCCTGCTGTCAGGTGTGCTTGAATCAAGAACGCATGTGATCGACTGTACATTGTCACATGCATTGGTTCAATGTAATAAATGGCAATTAAGAGCCCAGTTGCAAGATATTTGCAGCATGATATTCACACATTTGAATATACTTTTGTATTTTGTGCTTGACTCAGCCACCTGTAGATGTGTGTGAATAAATGTAGTAAAGGAACTCAAAAAACAAGGTTGCTTTGAATGTTGAGTATAGTCACAAGACCTCCATGCATTAATCTCCTGTTTTTTTTCCCTGAAATCTCTAAACTTTATTGCTAACTTGGCATAAAAGGTAGCCATCACATTGCCTCCCATAACATCTTTTGATTTTAATTTTGAAGATGATTTCCCCTCCATCCTCTTATGAACCAGCTGTTTTCGAGGTTTTGGAAGGGGGTCAAAGGAGCACATTCGCCCCCTGGGAGCTGTCCTTTTGTCTCCACTTTATTTTTTAATGTTAATTTTGCTGTAGTAGGTTGTATACATCACACATATGCACCACTTCACAGGCAAGTTCAGAGCATCCTCCAGGCATGTTATTTAAAGGAATTTTGAAGTTTTAAAGTGGTAGCAAGCCCAAACATCCAGAACATCTTTTGAAAGGCAGGGTTTTTAAAACAGAAGAGATCCTAATGGATCAGGGAGAGCCATACCCAGCGCTGGAGGGCTATGTTGGTAGGTAAGTCTCTCATAATGTACTAGTATGCATTGCATACCATTACACTATGACTTAAACCTGCAGGGGGGCACATTGTTTCATTTCACCCTCCTGGTTAGGTGCTAGGATGTGTATAGTTCGGTTTAGCATAGCTGTGTTTCTCTGCTTACCAGAGAAGCTGCCAGGTAAAGGGTCTCTTCTAAGGAGTGGATTGCACCAGCCAGGTAGGAGGCAGGCTGCCTTTCCTGGCAACTGCTGCCATATGGCCTCAGGTGGGTTGACCTGAAGGCTTGAAGCAGGGGTGGACTGACAACTCATGGGGCCCCCAGGCAATAGGGGATCATGGGGCCCCTGTGTCCTTGCCCAAACTCAAAAAAGCCTATGAAAAAGGTACCAGGGGCATCTCATGGGGCCCCCTACTGACCCCGGGCCCTCGGGCAGTGCCCGAGTTTCCAAATGGTCAGTCCGCCCCTGGCTTGAAGTTAGAGAGCGTGACCATGGTTCTTCAGTAAACTGACTGAGGGGAGCTGTCCGCCAAAGCTCTGTCTGTTATCGTTGGAGGGCTTCGCCTGGACGATTGAAAGGAGGCAACCATTCTGTCTGTGAGCCTCATGAGTACTGACATTGAGGAATATGGGGGCTCTCTGTGCTTGCTACTTCCTTTGGTACTTGATAGTGTGGGTCTAGAATAAAAGTGAACACTGGCTAGTGTTCTAAAGAGTATTGTCCAAGTGCTACTGCTGCAAAGGACTTTGCCTAGCTACGTTACCTTTGGGCTGTCGCAGTCTGTCGTAACTGGCTTATTAGTTGAGGAGCGCAGCCCTGTAACTACTACTACTGCAAAAGGGACTTTGCTCACTCCGAAATCACTTGCTGCTATATGTGACAAAGGGAAGTCTGCTATCTATTGTCAGTCAAGACTTCTACAGTGTTCAACTAGGATATCAGCTAGGTGTCCTCAGTGTGAATAGTTCTGTTTTGGAGTGTCCTACAACAATCTCCATCCCTATCCCCAGTTCTACAATAAACTGCATAAAAAAAATCCCCTAGACTGGTCATTGAAGACAACAAGCTGAAGTGTGTGTGAGTATATTTGGCTGAAGAAATAAACTGTGCCTTACTGCTAGGCAAGTAAAGGGGAGCCTGCAGACATAATTCAAGCGGCTCCTTCAGGGGTAGCGCTAGCTTTTATTAAGAGACTTTACTACTACTTTAATGTTTCACTTTAAGCATTAATAAAAAATTGCTGCCGCCATCCAAATGGAATGTAATTTTTGCATTGATATATGTCCCCCGGGGCAGTGCCCCCATCCCATGATATTTGTTTGAAAATGCAGCACAGTGGCAAAGTGGTTATCTCTTCTGTCTAACATCACTAGGGTCATTGGTTTGAATCCCAACGATGACACTACCTACCTGGAGTTTGCATGTTCTCCCTATGACTGTGTGGCTTTTCTCTGAGTACTCTGCTTTCCTCCCACACTCCAAAGACATTCTGGTAGGTTAATTGGCTCCTGTCTAAATTTGTTCTAGTATGTGTATGTATGAACATGAGTTAGGGACCTTAGATTGTGAGCTCCTTGAGGGCAGAAACGGATGTGAATGTAGAAAATTAATGTAAAGCGTTGCGTAACTTGGTAGTGCTATAGATGTAATTAATACATAAATAAATTGCATATTAACATGTCATTACTGCTTTATTTAACATTCTGCTACCATTAACTACAATAGCTTTTGGATTTGGAATACAAACTTTATTCATGCTCAATAGAACCAGCGCCAACCCAGGTATGTTCATCTCTTCACTATTTACTAGTAAGTAATGATACTCACACACAAAATAGCCATCAACTAAGGACAATTAAGGACTTGGTTAGAATGAGACTATGTGAGGACAACACCAGGGCCATATTCTGAAGCATATGTGGTATGTGAGAGTGCAGAATAATTCTGCATTTTTCCACACCACACTCAGTGGCACTGCATGTCACCACACAAAGGGCAACTCACTGCACTGCTGTGTAGAGACATGCATGAAGTGTCACTATATAACACTTAAAATAAAATGAAAAAAGAAACATAAAACAAAGTGGATAAGTCAGAGCCAACACTGACATAATGTCGCATTTTACCATACAGACTACTGTAAACCTAGCCATACTAGGTGGTCTCTGAGCAGGGTATGCTTGAATTTCTATGTAGTAATATTCTCAATGGATCTACAACTGAGACATAACTGGGAATAAGTTTGGAATACCAAGACAAGAAGTAGGAGCTCTAGGAAGAGATCTTTCTTCAGAGAACATTTTTCAGACAGTAAGGAGGCATTGTATCGCCTCCTCACTGCCTGTTTTAATCCCATAAACCCAACACTAGCATGCCAGAGCTGGCATGCATTGCATGTGTTTGTGAGAAGGTTGCAGGGTGTCCCCATTTAGTTGAATGGGTCATGCTCAGAAGGAAGTACTGTCCGCTGGACGCAACATTGCAAAACATGCAAAGCATCATGGCAGCAGCATACAGTATTTACCCCCCCAGCTGGCTTTGCAGCATGAGTGGGTGTGGTTGGGGTGGTAAACACAAGGCTCACCACGCATTTTTACCTTAGAAGAAAGCATGTAAGGCCTGAAAGTCAGTTGAATCGAGTGCTTTTAACAGAGCTTTCACATGGTCAGATAGTAGGCAATAGCGCTTCTTGTGAAATAATATGTCTCAGAAATTACAGCTGAGTTTAGCTAAAGCAGCATTTAAAAAGACTAATTTTACACATTGTAGATGCAAAGAGATTTAGAATGATTTGAAGGTACTTGTCGTGAAGATCAAGACATGAACTATACAGTTATGTATTTACAGTCAGGTCCATAAATATTGGGACATCGACACAATTCTAACATTTTTGGTTCTATACACCACCACAATGGATTTGAAATAAAACAAACAAGATGTGCTTTAACTGCAGACTGTCAGCTTTAATTTGAGGGTATTTACATCCAAATCAGGTGAACGGTGTAGGAATTACAACAGTTTGCATATGTGCCTCCCACTTATTAAGGGACCAAAAGTAATGGGACAATTGGCTTCTCAGCCATTCCATGGCCAGGTGTGTGTTATTTCCTCATTATCCCAATTACAATGAGCAGATAAAAGGTCCAGAGTTCATTTCAAGTGTGCTATTTGCATTTGTAATCTGTTGCTGTCAACTCTCAAGATGAGATCCAAAGAGCTGTCTCTATCAGTGAAGCAAGCCATCATTAGGCTGAAAAAACAAAACAAACCCATCAGAGAGATAGCAAAAACATTAGGTGTGGCCAAAACAACTGTTTGGAACATTCTTAAAAAGAAGGAACGCACTGGTGAGCTCAGCAACACCAAAAGACCCGGAAGACCACAGAAAACAACTGTGGTGGATGACCAAAGAATTCTTTCCCTGGTGAAGAAAACACCCTTCACAACAGTTGGCCAGATCAAGAACACTCTCCAGGAGGTAGGTGTATGTGTGTCAAAGTCAACAATCAAGAGAAGACTTCACCAGAGTGAATACAGAGGGTTCACCACAAGATGTAAACCATTGGTGAGCCTCAAAAACAGGAAGGCCAGATTAGAGTTTGCCAAACGACATCTAAAAAAGCCTTCAAAGTTCTGGAACAACATCCTATGGACAGATGAGACCAAGATCAACTTGTACCAGAGTGATGGGAAGAGAAGAGTATGGAGAAGGAAAGGAACTGCTCATGATCCTAAGCATACCACCTCATCAGTGAAGCATGGTGGTGGTAGTGTCATGGCGTAGGCATGTATGGCTGCCAATGGAACTGGTTCTCTTGTATTTATTGATGATGTGACTGCTGACAAAAGCAGCAGGATGAATTCTGAAGTGTTTCAGGCAATATTATCTGCTCATATTCAGCCAAATGCTTCAGAACTCATTGGACGTCGCTTCACAGTGCAGATGGACAATGACCCAAAGCAGACTGCAAAAGCAACCAAAGAGTTTTTTAAGGGAAAGAAGTGGAATGTTATGCAATGGCCAAGTCAATCACCTGACCTGAATCCGATTGAGCATGCATTTCACTTGCTGAAGACAAAACTGAAGGGAAAATGCCCCAAGAACAAGCAGGAACTGAAGACAGTTGCAGTAGAGGCCTGGCAGAGCATCACCAGGGATGAAACCTAGCGTCTGGTGATGTCTATGCGTTCCAGACTTCAGGCTGTCATTGACTGCAAAGGATTTGCAACCAAGTATTAAAAAGTGAAAGTTTGATTTATGATTATTATTCTGTCCCATTACTTTTGCTTCCTTAATAAGTGGGAGGCACATATGCAAACTGTTGTAATTCCTACACCGTTCACCTGATTTGGATGTAAATACCCTCAAATTAAAGCTGACAGTCTGCAGTTAAAGCACATCTTGTTCCTTTCATTTCAAATCCATTGTGGTGGTGTATAGAGCCAAAAATGTTAGAATTGTGTCGATGTCCCAATATTTATGGACCTGACTGTATGTCATCCAGATAGCAATGTGCACCAGGTACATTTCTGAGGATTGAAAACATCAGTCTTTGGAAATAACTGGGTATTGAAGCTGATCCATAATATACTGTACATGCTTGAAATAGAACAGGCCCTTATTGGTAATAAATGGAGATTCCTACATTTCCTATCCAGCAAAACCTGATGAGGTGCCCTCAGAATATGTAGGTGCCCTCAGGTAATATGTAGGGTAAAATTAATTTAGCTCCTTTGAGTTTGCACAATACTTTCTCAATGTGTGGTAAGGTGAGATTCTCAGTAAGAACCGCTGTATTTGGTTCATTAAGGTCAACACACAATCTAATATCTCATGATTTCTTCATTTTGACTATAATAGAAGATATCCATTTGGATACATCGGTTTTTCAATTATAGCTTGTTCCAGTAATGTCTTAAGTTCTTGGGAAACAGCCTTTCTTACAGAGAAATAGAAATGTACACCAGTAGACCTGGAACTCAAGGGCAGCGATGGAAGATGTGGAATTCAAGAGCACCACTTGTTTCACATCGGATTGCACTTTATTTTGGGTCAAAGTTTCTGCACATCCCAGTGAAGTTGAATTTTGAACCCAGGTAGCAAAAGGGTAACATTGTGATAAGACCCTTTTACATTTAATGCAACATAGATCCCTACCTAGTATAGCGGTGTCTTTCTTAACAATGTAGAAATCAGCTTATATATTTGTCAATTGAAAATTTTCAGTCACTAGCAAAGGAATAGAGTCTCAGGAGTAACTTGCTGATTCCAGAAAAGGTGCAGTAAGTGATTAATTTTCAAAGTACTTTTAGTAGATTTTCACAGGCATTATAGGGACAATAGATTCTGTATCAATCATTAGGATAATGGAATAGCCCTTGTTTGCGGAAGCAGTATTAGTACTTACAATGCACAAACGTTTATCTGGAATGGAAGATTAATATTTATCTACACTTAAGGCTGACGTAAAGGTATGATTTTCATAGCATAGTTCCATCTGTCCAGCTTGGATCAATGTAAGCATGCATATGTCATACCTGACTAATCCTTCAGTTAGCTACAAATCACTGTAGTAGTTAATGTTAATACAGTGATAGGTGTTCTGGGTCCAATGCTGCACAGTCCACTTTATTAATTTTCAGTTTAGTTCACTAAGTCTCACCCAGATAGGTTGGCTTTCTCCAGTATTTATATGGATTGACATCCTCCATGCTTGATAAAGGGGGCAGTCCCCTGAAATTCATAGCCACGCCGAACAAGGTTTCTCCTAGTGAGTGATGTTATGGGACTCCCTGGAGTTACACACCCTGGAACACAGCCTCCTGTTAGAGGTGATCCTCATGTTTCCCTGCACAGTGGACTCTGAGCTGGATGCTTTTAGTTTAGTGGCACTCTGATGGCGATTCTGATGTTCCTTGCTTTGCCTGCTACCATATGAATGGTCAATTTTATGCTTTTAGAATGATTAAAAATTGAATGCTGTACCTTCCTTGTTTTTTTCTAATTAACTTCATAAACCTGTCTAGCACTAGAAGTACAGCAGATTTTTTTCAGAACATCCAGTTGTTTGCATTTATGGCACTGAGCATCTTTTGCAGGGCACACAGTATTGTTTTCAAGGTGCTTTGTTGAACCACATTTGAAACAGCAGTTGTTCAGTGTATGTGCAGTTTCACTTTGACTTGAAAATGTAATAGGCTTTTGTAGAGCTAAATCATTTTCCAAGAACAATCATCCCCAATGCTGGCTGAGTTAGTTTTTTCTACTAGTTGGTTTTGTATCACCTCATCTGTTCTCACCTGTACGGCCGTGCAAACCGCGATTTACATGGGTACAAGAGCCATTCCTTGAATGGGCTGCCATGCCCCAGGATATGCAGGAAAAATGTCCCTGCACTATTTTTGAAATTGCAGCCCTCACAAGTTTCCCTGTACAGTGGCGATTTCCAGTGTGGGCGGTGTGCCATTAAGCTTAATGGCACCCACCCACGGGCCCCACATTTCTCTGTGTTGATGTTTGCGGCTGCTGGTATTTGTGCGGGTCCCGCAGCGGGTACCACCTGCACAGATGTGAACCTAGCCTATGAACACCAAACTCACAGGTAATGATAAACTCTCAACAACAGTTCTTTAAATTGTACTGTGGGTTCTCCATTAGGCTGTCCACAGTATTGGAAAGGATATAGTACTGCATTCATGTTTAATTTAGGCATAAAGAACTTCTTCAGTTCAGCAAAATCTATATATATATATAGTGAGAGAGAGAGAGAGAGACACAAATTGTAAAAATGTATCCACTCCATTTTCAAACAGTCTGACAGCCATTCACTAGTCTAGAAAGATGACAAGTGTATTTAGTGTTTTTAATTGATTATAATATTGAGATATTTTAAACTAATTAGAATTTTTATATTTTTCTTGTGTGGTAAGATGATTTGAGTGAGAGACAGTAACATCCACATCTGATACAGGTGAGATAGTATCTCATAATATGTTTATTTTGCACACATCTATTTAGTTACAACTATGTACAGTATATATAGATATAGCTATTGATACTAGCAGGGGCGGACTGAGAACTCATGGGACCCCCGGGCAATAGGGGATCATGGGGCCCCTGTGTCCTTGACCAAACTCATAAAAGCCTATGAAAAAGGTACCAGGGGCATCTCATGGGGCCCTCTACTGACCCGGGCCCTCGGGCAGTGCCCAGGTTTCCAAATGGTCAGTCTGCCCCTGGATACTAGTACTCACAGGTATGGTTTTAATGACATATTTATTTATTTATGAATGCATTTTTCACCAATTTGTGATTTTTCATATATTTATATATATATATATATATATATATATATATATATATATATAAAAAACACATTTTTCTTTTTATGCTCTGGCATATATTTATTATGGGTGTGTTATGCTACATGTCTCCAGCTTCTCCATGTTCAAGTAGAATCCATTATTGTAAAATCACTAATAGAATTTACACTGGAATATATCATTCTCTATATTTACAATTATGTGTTAGTTATGGTAATTTACTTTTCTTTTTAACTTCAGTGATGATTGCAGATACGCTTCTCTGCATTCATCTCCTGCAGTTTGTGCTCTGACTTTAGGCAATATGTGTGCTACACTGTCCAAATGCATGAGATTAAGTACTGTTTTGGGTATAATAGGAAGCCTTTTATTCAAATTCTGCAGAGTTCTTTGTACATACACACACATTTTTTGTTATCAGCCACTGGGGGGCCTAATATCTTAGCCCTTGTAGCCCTGGGGTCCTGTGTGTCTCTCACACAATAGACAATATAGGTGTAGGTCTTGTTATCAGCCACTGGAGACTCTAGACCTCTGCCTTTGTAGCCCTGGTGATCACAGTGCTTCTCACAGTGAAGCGCATCATGTGATCATAAGAACCGAATATGACGTAATTGGGAAACCAGAAGCGACACAATGTCCTAGTGGCGTATGTTCCAGCAGAGACACCACAAAGCACATTCAGCAGCCCAACAAAAAGGGTGAGCTGTAAAGATACTACCTTCATATTTACAATGCACAAAATTCCATAACACTATGGATTAAAGTTGAAAGGATCTTGTGAGTGAGTGTAACATTGAGAGACAAAAGGATATAGCAAGTGAATATAACATATACGCTTGCACTATAACCCTCCCTTCTCTTGTGCTTGATCTGTGTATTTGGATTTTGTAGTACTTATAGTATATTTTGTGTTAAAGGATAAGTTTGTCGTTTGAGCAAAAATAATGAATGCACATTTTTCTTGCAGGTAAAAAAATGTGCATTTATGATTTTTGATTGCAGTATGTCTGGGCAAGCAGATGTACTAACAGGAAGAATCAATGAACTATCATGGGGCTTCACACCACTGTAGTAGTTCAATGAGAACTACAAGTCATTAAGGCTGTCAGGAGTTGTAGTTCATTCATTCACCGAACACTATAAATGAATGACATGGACATGTGGGCAGAGCCCTGCACGGCCGCGCTGTTTTAAAAAATTGACAGCTTGAATAGGGAACTTCTCCGGAACTTCTGTCGGGGGGCAGCGGCTGCAGCATTGGGAGCATGTTACATGTGCCCTAAAAATGAGTGGAATATGTTCCCAAAGGTGAACTTATCCTATAAATATCTGAAATGTTTTTTTTATCATGAATATCGGTACTAGCATTAGTATCTTTATTTTTATAAGGTAATAGCCAATATATTTTCTATGTTGGTTCATATTAGCAGTGTTAACAGTGTCATGATGGATAGATAATGAGGGGTTAATTCCCTCCCAAGGGGCATGCAAGAGACACACCCATCTGACAATAGCCATGTCATTTTAGTATGTAAGTATGGATAAAGGATATAGTTATGTGTGCTCTGAGGAAGAGGCAAGTCCTCGAAACATGTTAGCTTGTTGGATTTCCATTTGTTCCATGATGTGATGTATCATGGACTGGAAGTTGCTGTTTTCTCATGACAGGCTTTGATGCATCTGTCAGTTTGTGAGTATATTACGTACCATTGCTTTACAATAAAAGACATATTTTGAGGATAATGCACTAGGCCTTCTGTTTTGTTTTATGATTTTAGTTTATCATCTGCTGCTGGTAGAGTATAGAAAATATGCTGTCCTTCTGCTCTCAGGCAATGAACAAGCAAAGCATGCTTTCTAGCAGTAGGTAAGTTCTCCTGATTAGAAGTAAGTATGTAATTACCAAACATACAAATCCAGGCAGTAAAGGACATTAAAAACCCAGCAGGGTAAAGAAGAAAAGGTATAGGCTGCTGTAGATATCCATGACACAAATCTTGTTATGTCCTGTAGTCTGGAAGGCAGAGTGGTTATACAGTGCTTTTTTACTAAGTTCAGACATCCATAAAATACATGCAGCCTTCTGAGTATATAATGCCTGAAACATGAACAAGGCTTATCTTGTGCAAAATATAGAAAGTATACATGTAGCAACTGTAAATAGTGACATCCATAGGCCAGAGCTATGTACACCACACCATTGACCACAGGTTGCCCACCCTTCCACAACACAGAGGGAAGAGAAAAGAAGACACCTGTAAGTGGCAGATTATTCAAGTAGCATTTACTTCCTGGAATTCATTTGCCCTTAGCTAAGGCATGCAGGCAGGAGGGTGTGCATAGCTGAGAAAACCCCTCCCCCCTCCTGAAGACTCCTGGGATGTATGACATCATTTGTTTAGGCATAGAAACTAGGAAGTAACTGAAATGGATGAAAAAAAAAAGTAAATATAATATACCTTCCTATCTGTTTACTAATGCTAGCAGCATAAGCATTAAAAATATTCAATGATGATTGAGGCAGTTAAGTTCCACTTTAATAAAGCACTATCCTAATCCTAATGATGGTTTAAACAGTTGAAGAAATTATCTAGTATTAATGGTCTCCACGATCTTCATATCTTCATGCATTGACATTTGTACCATACATATCTGTGTCTTGAAAGACTTGAAAATATAAAGGTTATTTATATATATATATATATATATATATATATATATATATATAACAATGACATTCATGAATTCATCAAAATGGAACATATGTAAAATAAAGGTGTTATGTGGCAGCAGTTATACACTTAAATGCCTTAAGTCCTTAACTGATCGGGTAGCAATTCCACTGAAGGATATGGACCTTAGTCCTTAGTGTAAATTGCTGTTTGTTTCATTGGAGTAACTGATTGGTACTGTCAGCCTAAGTTCCAGCTCGATAGATATTTTTGGGAGGTTTTCACAGCCATAATTTTCTTTTAATATTTTTTTATTTATTTTAATATTCATAGCAACTAGGTATAGGACACATGACTAACAACATGTGAGCCTTTAAAAGGTTAAAATATTTGTGCATTCATAAAGAAAAACATTATTGGCCCATTCACATATATGCATTTAAATGTTATATCACTTTTTACACATGTGCAGAGGTTTGCCATTGCTGATAAATGGTCTAATATTTGTGGTTCATTGACCGAAAAAGTTAATGTCCATTTTTTCACCCCTTTTTAAAAGGCTGTTGACAGGAATGGTAAAACATGTAAACGCATGACAATGAACCAACCCAAAGCAATATAAAACAAACAAAAAGCAAAACCCTCTCTTGTATTAAAAGAGGTATAGACTCCAAAGAGAGAGATACCATTTTAATCCTGTACAAATCATTAGTAATACCTCATCTGGAATATGCAGTTCAGTTTTGGCTACCAATTCACAAAGGAGATTAAGGGGGGGTATGATCAACATGTATAAATACATCAGTGGTTCATATAGTGAACTCGGTGTAGAGTTATTCATCCTGAAGTCAACACAGAGGACAAGGGGGCACTCTTTATGTCTGGAGGAAAAGAAATTTAATTTCCAAATATAGAAAGGTTTCTTCACAGTAAGACTGTGAAAATGTGGAATAGACTCCCTCAAGAGTTGGTTCTGGCCAGCTCAGTGGATTGCTTTCTTGGATACACAGAATATAACTGGTTACTAACATTTATAGGTAAAGCTGATCCAGGGAATATTGGAATATCCGATTGCCTCTTGGGGGATCAGGAAGGAATGTTTTCCCCTGCAGGAGCAAATTGGATCATGCTTTGCTGGGTTTTTTTTTTGCCTTCCTCTGGATCAATTGTGGGTATAGGATTACTACTTTTTTTTTTATTTAATGGTTGAACTGGATGGACTTTTTGTCTTTTTCAGCCAGACTAACTATGTAAAAACAGATGCATAGGTATGAAGCCAGGCTAAAAGAATGTATTCATTTTTTGAAAAAGTGGGATTTTTATTGAGTGGAAAAGTATCCAAAATCCCACAAAAACTCCCAAAAATGAACTATTTAGAGTCAGTATCAATGGAATTTTGGCTAGTGCCAAATGATTCAAATTAGCATCAATTCAGTTTAACAATGCTTCTGAGATAACTCAGACAGGTACATTTGACCTGCAGTTGACCTCCTCCTAATCTGTATTTCACCAGCTTTAATTTTACATTGGCTTGCATGAGAATGCAAAAGCCCATTGACGCAAACCCTTCAAAATGGGTTTACTGCATCTGCCAAAGGAACTACT
The DNA here is from genome assembly GCF_062004578.1 of Staurois parvus. Classification (NCBI taxonomy): domain Eukaryota; kingdom Metazoa; phylum Chordata; class Amphibia; order Anura; family Ranidae; genus Staurois; species Staurois parvus. Next base: position 2,160,220 of record NW_028318135.1, read on the forward strand.
ACAAGGCAGCTTACATGAGATTTTAGTAGTCTTTAAAAGGGGATATTTTAAAATGTTTTTTTCATTATATATAAATATATAATGCATTACAATTGCTTTATTGTATGCGTTTATAAATATATACAGCATGCTGTACACATATATATTTATATAAAGTGTTATCATTCATAATTTTCTAAATTCATATTGTTGACAGATTGACGCTTAAGTCATTTATGTGTGTGAATATAATTTTTTGAAAGTATAATTTTTATTCTCTGCCTCTTCCTGCTTCAGTTTCTGTTGCCTTGTGTGAAGTTTGCATTCTGCTGTTGACCTGGTTTTCTGTTGCATCTCACAGAAATGTTTAAGGATGTTCATGTTCTACTAAAGGGGTGCAGGTTTTTCACTTAGCTATTCACTTTGCTTAGTAAATAAGGTCATCTAACAAAATTGCCCCTAGCTAGTGTTCAAGCGATCAAGAATAAACTCCTAATGATAGCTAATTGTCCTAAGTTCCTTCACATGCTCCAAGAGAAGTGCAATCAGACAAAAGTGTTCTTGGCCTTGCAACTCTCTTCAGACTGGTTAAAACTTTAGGCAACACTAAAAAAAAAAAAAAAGAGCGCACACAGCTAAGTGCAGAGTCTTCAATAAAACTCTTCAATAAAAAGCTTGGAGGAAGAGGGTCTGGCTATTGAAACACATCAGCATTGTGCACAATTGAGACACTGACAGTGGGTTGCTTTATATGTTCTACAGTTGCTAATTTGTATCCTGTGATTCAAGGGGATTCACACCTGGATAGTTTGTTTTACATGCTGTTTATTAAGTACCTTGGTAAATATTTTAAGTATTTTAATAATACATTTTTTATTGAAGATTTTGCATGAGCGGAGTGAGCTCTCTGTTTTGTTTATTGGTAAATAAGGTGACACTAGGATCTCTTTAAATACCAAATCAACTGCAAGAGAAAATTAAAAATTGGATTTTTGCCTGAACATGGTACTCACTTGAACCTTATTCACTAAAATAATGTAAATGTGAATGTTCACTGTGTAGGGTTAACCTACTGTATTGCTTTAGTAAATCCACCCCATTAACTAAGATTCCAATTTCTCAGAAAACTACATTAATGGGAGAAGGTTCTTCTATCTCTAGTGCTGTTCCATAAAAAAATATTATGGTGACCAAGGAGGAGAATTTTTTGAAAATAATAATTAATTATTTGTAATACATTTGGAAAAACTAGACTATATATTCTTGTTGTTATGTTATTTCACTGATTCTTGAAAGGAAATGTTGCAAAACATCCATTGTCACATTGTCATTTGCAAAACATACAAAAAAAATACTTAAAAATAAGTCTTAATGTTTGCATATACTTCAACTGAAATTATATTTTTTCAAACAGAAGAAAAAGTTAAATATTACAAATGCTAATGCAATGTAATGATTTAGTAAAAAATATTCATACAGTGCTAGTACAGCCTTATAAAAGTCATGATATATCTATATAAGTAATAAATAAGTAAAAGCAGGCATCATTTTGCAGTGATATATTTACTTATTTGGAAAATGGATGTGATTTGTTGGATATGTCTATTGGTTAATTGTTTGCTGTTATTTAAGACATCATGAAATGTACAGAAGGCATGATTGTGCAGTTAAAATGCTTCTCATTAATGGAGACCTATTAGTGTAATGGACTGCTCATAAACACCAAGTCAGCATGGTTTACCAAGCTTTGGACACCACCCTCTTTATTTGTATCGTTTGCATTATTAAATAGTTAACACTTGGTTTACAGTAACCCATACCTATACAAAAACTGCATTACCAAACTATCTGGTTTGTTATTTCTTATAGGAATTTTGTTTCCAATAAAATTATGTTTTAGTTTCCCATTTCAATACAAATAAGAGTAAAGGATACAGATAAAAGAAGGTATTGGTAGTAGTAGTAGTTGTATTTTAATATTAATATTCATTATGACAAAAACAATAAACATTTTATTCACAACTGAAAAATAGAAGTAAAATATATAAACAAAAATATCATATAGAAGTAAATAAAGTCAACAAATGTAAAGCTTTAAAATTATAATAACAATAATAATAATTCTGGATATATAAATATTTCTTTGTTATCTAGTATGGTTAATATGAATTTGAAAAATAAATTGCCTAAAAGCACAACTTGCAATTGGCCACACGTGTGACAAGCTGAACATTTTCCTTTTTTCAGTAGAAAAAAAAAATGACACAATGTTATGATGTACACTTAGTTGACATAGACATTATTAAGACTGATAACTAATTATTTCTTAAAATAAAAAAGAATATGTGTTAAAGCAGTGTACTGTAATTTATGACAATTTTATTAATTACCTTTTGTTAGCATGAAGGCACAATGTATTTCTTTTAAGCAGTTCATCAAATATTCTTCAATGCTGTATAATTCCAAAATAAATGAATATAAAAAAAAAATCAATCCTTTATATTTTAAACTGGTGATATTAGCTGCTGATTTTCAGTGTTTATGATTTATTCTGGTAGTATTGTTGTATCCAAATTTATTTTATTTTTTTTCAACTTTGCCTGGTACATCCATCACCTTACCATACATTTTTTTAAAGCATATTTTTTCTTACTTTAGTTATTTATGACTTTAGATATATAAACTTACTATAAATCCATATACAGTTCTATAGATTTAGTTAAGAACATTCAAAACCTAATAAAATGGCAATCAAAAGCAATACATCATTTACCTTATATAATATTCAGTGATTTACTCATTTCAGAGAGTTTTGCAAGCAATAACATATGGATACAGTGTGTTTTATATGAAAGTAAATTCTTGAAGTCTAAAGATACATTATGAATAATTCTTGGTTTCTTAATGGTTTGGACATAATGCAGTGCTCAACTTAAACCATAAGGGAATAGGGCACTTAAGTGGCGTGTCACATTTCAAGGTAATAAATAGCAGATTGATTCAACCTCCAAGTTGATCCTAAAGTTTACTGCTGTACAAGATGGAAAATACTGAAGACATAGTGATTTACTTGATAGAAATAAGACACTCCATATTAGCTTAAATGGATGCAAAAGTCCAGTATTGAACATTTACTGCATTCTTTGTCAAAACACCATAGGTATCAGATTGCATTCTCTCTCTGCACACAATTTTCTTTGTCTCAGACTAGCTGTTGCCTCTCAAACTGTAACCTTGAAAAATACATTTCACATCCATAAAGTATGGGTAACTATTAATAGACTTACAGTTCCAGTATCTGGTTCTTTGACTCATAACTCATTAAGTCACCTGAAATCTTTTCTGTAGCCTTGAAAAACAGATCAAGCATATAATATTAAATAACATCCCAGTTATAGGTCTTGTGCATTAAGAGGGTCCTAAATAAATCCGGCCTTAAACATCTTTTTAGGTGCGGAATACAATCTAAGTATTACTTACAATAATCAGCCAAAGCTTTTGCAGTATAGGACTGTCTCATACCTAATAAGAGACAGAGATGATGAGGGCAGCCTCTTTTGTATCTTTTGCCCAAGCACCCTTGAAGGTGAGATAGGAAGTTCACAGTGACAGGGGGAACAAGAGTGCCTGAGGATGTAGTTTGTTAAACACCGAACTGGAGATGCCAACCAGAAAGATCCAGCAGAATGTGTGATCAGCATCATTGTGTGAGGAGTCAAAAGGAGAACAAGCAGAATTTAATGTAGAACTCAGGATTGTCGAGAGTTCAAGATGGCAGAGTTCAGAGACACTAGCACTCAAGCAGCAGAACTATACATAGAAATCACAGCTGAATCAGAACATAGGGCAAATAAGCACTTGGCAATGGCATGGAACAGAATTGGAGGCAGAATAACAGGAATAGGAAACTTGAGTCAGAAAAGAGGAAATACAGGCAGAACTCAGGAAAAAAAGAACACAATGAAGACCAGTGATGACTGACTTTGAGTTAGAGCCTCCCTTGTATAGCACCATTGCTGACTCTCACACATGTCCATGCTCACATTGTGATGTATATGCACAAATCACTCATTCTTGTGGCTACCCTGGAATTCCCTGACACTCTCACCCTATGTCATCTTAATGTTTGAAATCAATTTTAAAGTGAATCTGTACCCAATTTAAAACTTTTAAAAGCTATATTTCTGCATAAGATGAAACACTATAGAATGCCTGCTATTATTTCATAACCATTTTGTCACAGAGGTCTGATGTCCCTAACTTCATGGTCAAGTCCTGCCAATGGCAATTCCACATTCTATTATGACTTATTTACTAGCCAAAAAAGTTCAAAACAGAGTTAAAGTTCACTTTAAATCTTAAAGGACACGTGTACCTACACTCTCTAGCCCCCCTCTCTCGGCAGAGAAGCCTACAGATTTTGAAACAGAAGGAGAATTTGTTTTTCTTAAAAAAAAAGGCCTTGTAGGCAGGGTTTGACGACACCTTACGAATGAACCATTTGTGGGGGACTAATGACTTTTTACAAGGCATTGAGGCTCACACACAGATGTCTTCCTGAAGAAATAGATCTTTTAACTTGTGCAACAATACTTCAAAAAGTCATCAACAATTTCTTGTGATCTAATGAGTGTTATAAGATATACATTTCTACAGACAGCAGAGCAAGAAAAACATTTTAACATGCTCAGATGTGTCAACATGCCAGAAGAAGGGGACAACATATGAGACATCTTCACTGTATAGAAAAGCTTTGACTTTGACCCATGAAGCAGGGAGGGTGGTTATTAGAGAAAAATAGAATAGATCATTTATAAAAAGAAAGCTTTCTAGCAGTCTCTTTGCAAAGAATACTCTTTAATGTGCATTGAAAGAGTTTTTCTTGAACATAATTGGATGATTGAAGTCACCTCATTTACAAAGGTAAGGGTAAGCCTGTATTTCTTTACTAAACAAATCCCACTGACACTGCCCTTGAAAGTCATCTGCGGGTTTTAGAGCAGTGCATACCTTCTTTGAGATATACAACTTTGAAAGACATTGAATATTCTGAGATGGATTGTGACCTCCCAAAAATAAGTCCTGGGTGAAGAGCTCTATGATTTATACTGTACGATCATGATAAGATCACACTAAAAATGGTAACTGATGTTCTCTACAGTGCTTTTATACAGTGAGCTGTGTTATCCACATTACTCATTAAACCTCATAATTCTTCACACATGGAGGAAAACTTATGCAAAACTGTGTTGGCTTAGTGAATGTGGAATCATCCAATTGTGTGCAAGCAAAAATACTGTTTTATTTTCTTTCTTATAAATAGGCATTGTTTGCAAAGTGAATTGTCTCCACATTTTTTAATCTAAGGGAACATTCCCTTGCATAGTGCAATCTCCCTTATAAAGTGAACATCCCACCCCTATGTCTCCAGCAAACAACCAATGTGGATCAAATCTTTTTTCAAATGGATCATCTCACTCCTCTCTAACTTGTTATCATATATCCAATCCAGAAGTACTAGTTAATACTAAATGTATTTAAGCTGATTTGGACTAGAGATGAGCTTGAGATAAGATTTCCGTAAATGAAAATCTAATCTGGATTATATCTATTCTCTTGATGTGGCTATCCATCAACTTTTGGAGGTTAGTGTCAAAATGTTTACACTGTTTTCCATACTTGATGACTTTTTATGGTCTTCCTAATGCTGACTTGCATGCCTGTTCATCCTTCCCTGTACTTACCTTTTTTTCTTTTGGCCAGTTAAGCATGAATTCCATGTTGTAGTATTACTGGAGAACAGCAGATGCAATTTCTTCTGGTGTTTGATATTTCTTCTCAATTCTATATTTCCTCTCTATTCTGCTCAGTGCTGACATATGTCACAGTCACAATTTATTAAATGTTTCTCCAAATCAATCCCATAATGTCATAATTATAATGTATTACTGTCACAGAAAAAAAACAAAACATCATAAGGACAGAATTAAGCCTAGTACACACAATCAGAAAATCATATGAAAATACAGCTTTCCAAGAGATTGTATGATAATCTGATCATTGGTACACAGCTATCGTCAGCTGATCATGACAGTTCATCTGAAATTATCCAAAGGTATAACCATGAACATGTTTCACGTACAATACAAGTTTGTACGATTTTCATCTCATCAGTACAGTTTCTGTCTGATAATACAATACAAATACAATACAACGCATTAGATCATTTCCGAAAATTTAATTCTGTCGTACGAGATTATTTGTAAGCTAAGTAAGCTCTTCGTTTTTGATATGGAGACTAGCATACAAAAAAAAAAGAAGTGGACAATTATTTGTCTGATATTCTCATCATGTGTATGAGGCTTTAGGATTCTGAGCTATCTGTTTGGTTGTGCTGTGTGTGGTATCACAACCCTATGTTCTGTTTGCATGGGGTTGGTTTACACCAGCAAAAGTAGCCTTCTCTTTTGATGGGTATATCATTTAGATTTCAAATCACAGTAAAAAAAGCCTATTTCTCTAATACTTTGGTAACTGTAATGTTGGCCTTTCCTCAAGAAAATGCTAATCAAACTAATTTCAGTGCTGGTCCTATGCAGGGGCATATTTACCATGAGGCAAACAAGGTGTTTGCCTAGGGCAGAATTTTTCAGGGGGTGGTGCCACTCCTCCTATTAGAAGTGACACATGTGGCAGCCAGTGAGGATGAGGAGCAGGTGAGGTGCAGGCACAGCAGTGCAGGCTGTGGGCTTCTGCAGGCTGCTGAAAGATGTCCGACTCTCATTCCCAGATTATTGTCAGAGATCAGTGCAGAAGCAAGACGTCAGGCTTTCCTGATCATGACGGGTGAATGCTGGAATCTCTCTCTCCCTCCCAACTTGGGGGGGGGGGCATGATTTTACTCCTGCTTAGGGTGGCACACAACAAAAATTCACCACTGGTCCTATGATCAAGACAATATGCATTCGGTTACAGAACCTCTATTGAAAAGGAAGATTACAATTCAGACCAGTTTATCCCCACCTTGAGCAGCGATCAGTAAATAATCCCTAAAACCCAAATGATCTGTTTGACAAGTACTAAGTTAACAAGAAAGTTCCACACTGCGGTTCTTAGTCATTGATGCATAGCACTACCAAGTCCAAACAATAATATTAATTGAACACTATTAAAATTGTTATAGAAGCTCAATCATGGCTGGTGCTTATTAATATATTTGAAAGTTAACACATTAATTTAGGTCCATTTTAGTAGTATTGTCACCATTTACATTTTGCGAGGCAAGACTGTATTACACTGAACAGCAAAGTTATTTAATACATATTTAATACATATCTAATTTAGCCTCTGCCCCATCACCCATTATCTCATAATAGGCTCATTTTCCTACTGTTTCTAACACCAATTCAAACCTTTAAATGTTAACGTAATATAAATGACAGGTTTTTTTTGCAGATATCTGTATAGAAGAAGTCAATATTTCATCTGTCTGCACTCTGCACAATGTGTAAAAACTAGTATAAAAATGTTAAAAAGTCAGTATAACAAAACTAAAAATCACCTACAGGTATTGCTGTAAGCAAAATATGACATTATAACTTTCATCTCTGGGGAAACAGGGAAGTTAGCACAGAAAGGTTTCCAACAGAGACAAAGCTTTGGTTTATCTTGGAAGATGCCTTTAGTTTAATCAATGTGTCTGGTCTGTAAAACGTTTTATTGCTGTTTTACAACTAATAAATGATTTGCAACTTAACTTGAAGCAGAACTTCAATTTTAACAATTATTAAAAACTGCCCAGAATTTTTAAAAACAAGAAAATACAGCTTTCACCTACTCTCTCGGATTGTCCCCCTCAGAAAGTCCTCTACCAGGTTGATTGACAGTCAGCATTGTTCAACAGTTCAGGCTGTTCTGGACACACCCAAGGTGAATAGGGGGTACATCACCACATCAACCAGGACTTACTGTACATCACTGCAGAAAATGGCACTGATGTTATGATGTTAGTGCCACTCTCTGCAGTACTGAAGACTGCCCAGTGTGGACATCGCAGCAGAAAAACAAAGATCCTGGGATATTACCAGCTAGAAAATTACTGGATTATCATTAAAATAGGCGTGGGGGAAGTATGGACTTTTTTTAAAGAGTTAATTTGCTTTAAGGTTTTGCTTAGACTTACGTTTCTGGAATCATAATAAAATATACAGCTAGGCCTTGTGCATTAGGCTAGAATTAAAATGTTAACGTAATATAAATTGCAGGTTTTTTTGCAGATATCTGTATAAGTGCAAATGAGCCATCTGATGTAGAAGTCAATATTTCCTCTGTCTGCACTCTGCACAATGTGTAAAAACTACTTGTAAATTATATTATATTGTATAGAACGTTCCCGTGCCCAATGGATTTCTCTGTCATAAATACTCTGATTAAAATGTAAATTCAGCTACCCTATCAGCTTTCCATTAAGACAGCTCTTTAAACCTCACATTAATCAGTAGAGATATGTAAAAGAAACACACACAGACACAGCTCATCCATTCTGACTGCTTATGACAGATAACAAACCTCTATATTTACCCCAAACATGCTCTGATCTATCAATTATGCCTCACTTCACCCTCACGCTAATTGTGCATTTTCTCCTCTAATGCATTTCTGCTGTTATCTCATAGGCTAATGAAAGCCAGGAAATCAATAAATATAAATTATACATGCAAAGGAGGACTGCTGTGAACATAAAGTTTCTAATTAATTGCACTTGATTAATTTATATCCTTTAATTATCTTGCTAAGCCACAGATAGCATAAATATCGGAACAATCTGGGTATTGCTATGTCAGTCATAAAAAGAGCAGACGAAGTAGATCGGTGGATCCTTACAAAATGCCAAGCCAGTGCACATGAAACGACACAGCCATTGTGTATAATTATCCTAGGGCTCCAAGAAAAGCAGTAATAATATATCTATGGCAAAGTAAATGTAATACAGCAATGTTTTACTGAGGTTAAACAATGACAGGCCTCATATTGAGGGCTGCATAAAAGGGAAATATACAAATAATTTCAATATGATCAGAATTTACAATATTATTGATATCTTTATAATATTTTTGCTGTTATGATTCTTTAAAACAAGGTAGTGAGAAGTGTGAATGTGGGTTATAACATGTAGAAGAGCAGAGTCTGGGCAGTCTAAAAGGCAAAGTATTAAAGCTTAACTCTAGATAAACAGCTAAATACAATAATGAAATACATTTGTAAGCATTACCGGTATTTTACATGCAAAGTGTATGTATTTCTATTTATATACTTCTAAGATTTACACAACTCTGCCATATAGCACATCCATGTCTGGCAGGGCAGAGGATTTGACTTTTTTCAACTTCAGTTAATTAACATCTATAGGTCTTGTCCCTCTCTGAGCCTGTGCCTGGAAAGCTCATCTGGCTGTCACTCTGCTTTCTCTTCCTACCAGGATGTTCCTTCTTACCACATGAGCACTGCAGTACAACTACAGAAATGGATTTTTTTTGCTGCTTCTATTTCTTCATGCAAGAAGCTGATTCCAGGTCAAATTCAGATACCTAATGCTTTTATTTACTTTTTTTTTATTCTCTATCAAGCTCAGTGGCACAACTATCAACCCGTCCCCGCATGCCAAAGTGCTAGGTGTTATCTTGGACTCTGATCTATACTTTTGGTTCCACATCCAATCAATTATCAACCCGTCTCCTCATGCCAAGGTACTAGGTATTATCTTGAACTCTGAACTATACTTTGGTCCCACATCCAATCAATGTTCAAAGCTTGCCGCCTCATCCTACCCAACATCTCCAAAATACGGCCCTTCCTAACCAATGACATCACAAAGCTTGTAGTTCACTCCCTGGTCATACCTCTAGAATAACTTAAGGTTTCTCGTAAGTATGCAGATAAGTAGTTAACTGTATTTTGATTTACCTCATTGAATGCTTGTTTTGTATCAGTGACTAAGGCCTGGTTCATACCTGTGCAGTTTGTGTTTGATCTGTTTCTGTGGTGGTTTTTGCGGTGTGTTTTGTGTTTTTGCAGATGCATTTTTGATGCATTTTTCACACAATTTCTGTTGCATTTTGAGTTTTTTATGCTTTTTTGTCCAATTTGTTGTTGGGCATATTACAAAATTTGAAACGTGTCAAAAATGCATCAAAAACGCACTACTGAAAATCCCTTTCCAAAAACGCAGTGAACGTGTCCCATAGATAACCATGTGAAATGGACTGTAGTGCATTTCTGCAAAAAGCACCAAAAAATGCATAGGTGTTAACCAGGCCTAAAGCAGCAAGGCCTATCGTGTTTGGGACCAATATCCCCTCCTCCGCAGTTCATCCTTATTATATAGATAGGCATTCTGATGCAGTTCACAGGAGGAAGTGTGCAGGAAGTTACAAGAACCCTGGAAGTCTAGCAAAATAAACAGTTATTTTTCTGTATTTGCCTAAAATGCTCTTAGCCTAAAAAAAAAAATAAAACCACATCTAACAACACCTTACCATGTTTAGCACATTTGCTGCATGCTAGGCTAATGTACAAGGTGTGACAATTTAATTCCTGGAATGTCCTGTGGGTGCTGGACAATTTTTCATGGAGCTTAATCCAGGGTATTTTGGCAAGTACATAGTTATTAGTAGGGGTTTTTCACATTCACTCTGTAGTTATTTTGGTAGCCAAGAGGATAAAAAATAAGAGGGCTCTAAGCTGCCTGGGGATCCTATCCAAGAGGTCATTGGAAAGCCCTGTCTCAGCATTTTTTTGCTATATTAACTCCAGTCACCAGATGGAATAGAATAGAATAGTCTCCCTAGCTAGCTTCCCAGACTACATGATATGAAAGTTTTCCAGTGGGGTCAGAAAATAAGGAGTATGATTTAGAGAAGCCTCCCCTTGTTCTAGGACCCCTTGGACATCTATTCTCATAAAAAGTTCTCGAAGATATGTCACCTGTTTCCCACTTAACCACTTCAGCCCAGGAAGGTTTTCCTCCCTTCATGACCAGGCCATTTTGTGCTAATCAGCACTGCGCAATTTCATCTGGTAATTGCGTGGTCATGCAACACCGTACCAAAATTTAATTTAAGTCCTTTTTTTACACAAAAACAGATTTATTTTGGTGATATTTGATCACCACTGGATGTTTTTATTTTTTGTGATATAAATAAAAAAAAATATTTTCTACTTTCTGCTATAAAAACTAATCAATAAACTCAAATTTAGTCATAAATATAGGCCAAAATCTATTCTGCTACATGTCTTTGGTAAAAAAAATCCCAATACGTGTATATTAATTGCTTTGTGGGAAAGCTATAGCATGTGCAAACCATGGTATATATATATTGGAATTTATGCAGTTTTTACTTTGTGACTGCCTATCACATTTCTTGAGATGCTAAAATGTCATGGAAGTACAAAAAAACCCAAATTACCCCTTTTTGGAAAGTAAACACCTCGAGAAATTTTCCGAGAGGCATTATGAGTCCATGGAAGATTTTATTTTTTTGCCACGAATTTTTGGAATTTAACAAAAATTATTTTTTAACTCAAATTTGTCACTTAAATGATAAATTGCTCACACATGCCATGGGGATATGTGGAATAACACCCCAAAACACATTCTTCTACTTCTCCTAAGTATGGGGATACCACATGTGTAAGACTTTTAGGCAGTGTAGCCACATACAAGCCCCCAAAATCCAATGGCCACCTTTAGGCTTTCAAAGGGCATATTTTCTTATGCCACTTCCTCACTAGCTATCACAGTTTGTGAAGCCCTGAAATGCCAGGATAGTACAAACACCCCTTATTGGAAAGAAGACACCCCGAGGAATTTAATAAGAGGCATGGTGAGTATTTTGCAGATATAATTTTTTGTCACAGGGTTTTGAAAAAAAAAAAGAAAAACATATATTTTTGTTTTCCTTCTTTATTTTCCAAAAACTTGTGACAACAAATGAGATCTGCAAAATGCTCATCATGCCCCTTAGCAAATACCTTGAAGTGTCTACTTTCCAACATTAGAAGCTTATGTTCCACATCACCCACTCTTCTAAACACTTGAGGACCAAGTCTTAGCTGACACTTTTTTGTTTATATGAAAAACCTTTTTTTTTTGCTGGAAAATTACTTTGAACCCCCAAACATGATATAGTGTTTTAAAGCAGAGGCCATTGAAAAATCACTGCTCAAATACTCTGTGACATAAAACATTTCAATACCCACCTTTTTATTTTCTAACACAATTTTTTGGGAAAAAATAAACTTTTTTGAATTTTAATGCACAAAGACACAAATTATTGGCCATTTGTTTGATAAAATATAAAAGATGATATTATGCTGAGTAAATAGATACCAAACATGACATGCTTTAAAACTGCATACGCCCACACAACGGTGACTAACTACGTACATTTGTAATATCAATAGGTGATGCTTTAAAAGCCTTTACAGGTTACCACTTTAGATTTATACAGGAGGTCTAGTGCTAGAATTACTGCCCTCCATCTGATGTTCACGGTCCTATCTCACATGCATGGTGAAATCTCTGTTTACATACTGACACAGGACCAATGCTTGCTTTTGCCTTTGTGCAAGAGTACCAGGGGGATTTTTTTCTATTATTTATTTTGTCACTTTCTTTCTCATTTTGTTTTTTTAGCACTTTTATCATTATCACAGGGAATGTAAATATCCCCTGTGATAGCAATAGGCAGTGACAGGTATTCTGAGAAATCTGGGGTCTATTTGACTCTAGATCTCTTCTCTGCCTTTAAAGCACTTTATCACACCAAGATCAATGTGATCAGATGCTTTCCCAATTGTTAAAATGGTGCTGTTTGTACCCCGTGAAACAGAAATGATTAAATTTTCAATGCTTCTTGTTTCTTAGACCAGAGGTGATTGAAGCCATTCCAACACAGCAAACACTTTTCTCCTGCCCTGAGAATGGACTCAGCAGAACCAATGTGAATGTTCTGAATATGCACTGCTCAACAGACCGGGGCGATCCAAAGTCACTAAATGCAAATGAAAAAAAAAAAAGAAATGCTTCTGGTTTCTTAGACCAGAGGTGATTGGAGCCATCTCTGATCAACTCTATGGTCAGCCTACATAATTTCCAGCTACATTCTCAGGTTCCTTGGTGGGATGGGAGAGCCCAAGAAAGCCGTGGAAGGCAGTGCTTGTAAAAGTGATACATCAGCTAATTAGCCGTTAGGATTGCTTTTACATGAAAACCGATTGCCAGCTGAAAAAAAATGATAGCAGGGTGATGCCTGGTGCTGCAGGGATCATCCTGGTATAACCACTCAAAGTCTAGTGATGTAACAATTTGTTGCTTGTTGGGTATATATTTAACAGCAGAGAAAATGGGCGTATGATGAATTGGGTTTGTGGACCAATATGACCACAATTAATTATTTTTTGTAATGACCATGTTGATGGTTAGGCCCAAAAAAGTTTGAATTCAGAAACCGTGATAGGTTTCCATGCAGATTGTCTGGCAGGAGCTGAATTTGGGTGGGTGGCAAAGTATTGTTGTGTGTATAAATTGCTTTGGCCCACAATAAATTAATGGAAATCTTTTGTGAAAATTAGAGATGAGCGAATTATTAAAAAATTCGATTCGGCTGATTCGCCGAATTTGAGGAAGAAATTCGATTCGATGCGAATTAATTCGCTACGAATTTAACTTATTAAAAGGGTTTCTAGGCTTCAGAGAGCCTTTAAATTAGTGCAGAACACTGTACCTTTAATTTAAATGCCCTTGGAGATGAGGAAGGAGAAGGAGAAGGAGAAGGAGAAGGATGAGAAGAAGGAGAAGGATGAGAAGAAGGAGAAGGATGAGAAGAAGGAGAAGGAGAAGGATGAGAAGAAGGAGAAGGAGAAGGATGAGAAGAAGGAGAAGGATGAGAAGAAGGAGAAGGAGAAGGATGAGAAGAAGGAGAAGGAGAAGGATGAGAAGATGGAGAAGGAGAAGGATGAGAAGAAGGAGAAGGAGAAGGATGAGAAGAAGGAGAAGGAGAAGGATGAGAAGAAGGAGAAGGAGAAGGATGAGAAGAAGGAGAAGGATGAGAAGAAGGAGAAGGAGAAGGATGAGAAGAAGGAGAAGGATGAGAAGAAGGAGAAGGAGAAGGATGAGAAGAAGGAGAAGGATGAGAAGAAGGATGAGAAGAAGGATGAGAAGAAGGAGAAGGATGAGAAGAAGGATGAGAAGAAGGAGAAGTATGAGAAGAAGAAGGATGAGAAGAAGAAGAAGGATGAGAAGAAGGAGAAGGATGAGAAGAAGGATGAGAAGAAGGAGAAGGATGAGAAGAAGGAGAAGGATGAGAAGAAGGAGAAGGAGAAGGATGAGAAGAAGGAGAAGGAGAAGGATGAGAAGATGGAGAAGGATGAGAAGAAGGAGAAGGATGAGAAGAAGGAGAAGGATGAGAAGAAGGAGAAGGAGAAGGATGAGAAGAAGGAGAAGGAGAAGGATGAGAAGAAGGAGAAGGATGAGAAGAAGGAGAAGGAGAAGGATGAGAAGAAGGAGAAGGATGAGAAGAAGGATGAGAAGAAGGAGAAGGAGAAGGATGAGAAGAAGGAGAAGGATGAGAAGAAGGAGAAGGATGAGAAGAGGGAGAAGGATGAGAAGAAGGAGAAGGATGAGAAGAAGGAGAAGGAGAAGGATGAGAAGAAGGAGAAGGATGAGAAGAAGGATGAGAAGAAGGAGAAGGAGAAGGATGAGAAGAAGGAGAAGGAGAAGGATGAGAAGAAGGAGAAGGAAACAAATAGATACAATGTTTCAACCGCTGTATGGAGGGAATGTCACAGAACTGTCAGAAATAGCCTATTTCTGACAGTTCTGTGACATTCCCTCCATACAGCGGTTGAAACATTGTATCTATTTGTTTCCATTTATGGAAACATCCATGTAAATACTAGGGTTGCTCCCCCACAGTTATACACCATCCATTAAATTTCTTGCATCTAGCAATTCCCAATCACGGCACACATTGGGTGGACACATGAAGGAATAAAGTCTTCCTATGAGTAATGTTCTTTAGTAAACCCCCCCCCCCCCAACACACACGCACTTACACACACACACTGACTGACAGCAGAAACAACCTATCAAAAATCAGGATTCAATACATATAATTATTTCCATCCCTTACCCTTTCTTTTTCCATAATTTGATAGCATTAAATCATTGTATTAACAAAGCATTAATGTTTTAGCATGGTATAATAAATTAGTTGGATTCACAAGAGAATGGGATTACTAATTAGTTGTGTTGTTTATAGCATTACAGAGTAGCATGGCATCATTTGTTGCATCATATCACTTTAATGACAATGCATCTCTGCTGCTTAAAATTGGTTTCACTCTGGTAACATTTCTTCTTTATTACATAAGCCTGTGTCATATATTAAAGTCTGACAATGGGGTTGGCTTACTAAAAGCAAATAGACTGTTCAATTTGCAAGGACATTTCCACTTTAGCTTAGTTAATGTGGTGAAAATTTACTTTGCAAAGAATACCCAAACATGTGCAAGGAAAATAACAAAAACAGTATTTTTGTTTTTACATGATTGCATGATGAATGTCAGCAGAGCTTCATCTCATTCACTGACTAAGGAAAAATCACCTTGGAAAGTAAAAATTCCTTTGCAAGGTGAACATTATATTTGCCTTTAGTAAATCAACTTCAACTTTCCTCTTATTTCCATATTACTCACTTGACCAAATCACATAGCCATCACTTGTGCAAATCAAATACAGATGGCTTTCATTGAGATTTGTATAATATGCATTTATAATTTATTATATTGCATTTCCACAGTCTTATATAAAGTTATCAAAGGGTAACTCCAATTTCATGTGAAAAAAATTGCAAATAATATAGCAATACAAATAGAGCTTTCTTTCGGTGGCATTTGATCACCTGTGCGCTTTTTATTTTTCACGCTATAAACAAAAAAAGACCGAAAATTTTGAACAAAAACGATACTTTTTTCTTTCAGCTATAAAAAATATATAGTAAACTCAAAGTTAGTTATATATTTAGGCCAAAATGTATTCTGCTACATGTTTTTGGTAAAAAAAATCCCAATAAGTGTATATTGATTGCTTTGTGTGAAAGTTATAGCGTCTACAAACTATGGTATAGATACTGCAATTTACTCCATTTTCTTGCTATAGAGCGCTCTGCTAGTTTAACGGACAATTTTGCGGTCATGCAATATGGTACATAAATGAAGTTTATGTCCTTTTTTTCCACACAAATAGAGCTTTCTTTTGGTGCACTTTTTATTTTTGGCGCTATAAACAAAAATATTGTTGAAGACATTTTTTTTTTGTAAAATAACATTATTTTCTCATTTCGGTCGCAAAAAAAATCCCAAAAAACTAAAATTTCACAATAAATTTAGGCCAAAATGTATTCTGCTACATGTTTTTGGTTAAAAAAAATCCCAGTAGTTTATATTTATTGCTTTGTGTGAAAGTTATAGCGTCTACAAACTATGTTATAGATAATTAAATTTACACAGCTTTTACATTCTGACTGCCCATCACATTTCTTGAGGTGCTAAAATACCAGGATAGTACAAACACCCTCAAATGACCCTTTTTCAGAAAGTATACACCCTAAGCTATCTGCTGAGAGGCATATTGAGTCCATGTAAGATTTATTTTTTTTCCACAAGTTTCTGGAAAAAGACAAAAACTTTTTTTTTTACACAAAGTTGTCGTTTAAATGATTTATTTCTCGCACAAGCCATGGGTATATGTGGAATTACACCCCAAAATACATTCTGCTACTTCTACCGAGTTTGGGGATACCACATGTGTGAGACTTTTTGGGAGCCTAGCCACATACTGGAGCCTGAAATCCAATGACCACTTTGAAAGCCTGAAGGTGCGTAACTTCCTCATTTCACTTCCTCAATACCTATCACAGTTTTGAAGGCCCTGACATGTCAGGATAGCACCAACCCCCCCCCCAAATGACCCCTTTCTGGAAAGAAGACACCCCAAGGAATTTAAAAAGAGGCATGGTGAGTATTTTGCAAATCTCATTTTTTCTCTCAAGGTTTTGAAATATAAAAAAAAATAGAAAAAAATAAGTTTTTGGTTTTTTTTCTTCATATGCTTCTTATCAAATTCCTTGGGGTGTCTACTTTCCAAAAAGGGGTCATTGGGGGGGGGGGGGGTTAGGTGCTATCCTGGCATTTCAGGGCCTCCGAAACTGTGATAGATAGTCTGGAAGTGTAATGAGGAAATAAAGTCCTTTAAAAGCCTGAAGGTGCTTACTGGATTTTGGGGTCCTGTGCTTGGCTAGACTGCCAAAATGTCTCTCACATGTGGTACCCCCATACTCAGGAGAAGTAGCAGAATGTATTTTGGGGAGTAATTCCACATATACCCATGGCATGTGTGAGCAGTAAATCATTTAATTGACAATTTTGTGTAAAAAAAACCTTTTCTTGTCATTTTCCAAAAACTTGTGGTAAAAAAATAAATTATTCTATTGATTCAACATGCCTCTCAGCAAATAGTTTGGGGTGTCTACTTTCCAAAAAGGGGTCATTTTGGGGGGTGGGGGCGTTTTATGCCCAGCATTAGAAGTTTATGCCACAGATCACTCACTCTTCTAACCACCTGAAGATCACATTATACTCAAATATTTATGCCTGGCCATGGCAGCAGAGAACACGGCATATGATGAATCGGGTCTGTGGACCGATACAACAGCAATTAATTTCTTTTAGTAATGCCCATGTTGAGGGTTAGACCCCAAAAAATGTAAATTCAGAACCCGTAATGAGTTTCCATGTGAATGGTCTGGCAAGGTTTGAATTTGGGTTGGCGGCGATAAATTGTTGTACACATAAATTGCTTTGATCCACAATCAACGCATACAGATATTCCGTGAAAAACAGCTCCAAAAATCAAGGAGGTATCAAGATGTACTAGACCGCTGGTACTCGCCAGTTCACCAAAAGGTAGCGCGGCACTAGTACTGGCACTCTGCTGCATATGAGAGTCATCAAAATTTACCGGCAAGTGCTAACAGAGATCAGGCCTGATTCTGCGAACACTGCAGTTTTGTGTGCAATGTATCAAGTAACAGTGACCTACTGACACTGCACTTGCTGGGGGAGAAAGGGGGGGGGTAAGCGTAGGGGCTAAACGCAGGTGCTGGCAGGTGCCGGGGCTGATCCCGCTAACACTGCGTTTTTGGGGACGCTATACTAATGTGAATGCTGGTTTAGTGCTGATCTGATCAAAGATATTGATCCATTCAGACACTATACTAGCAATGGAGGTTTGCTGTACATGGGCATGCTCCTGGCAATCAAGGGGTAAATGTGATGACTGGTGTACTGACGGGCAATCTGATGCTATCTGGGAGGGGCGTGAAAACCACGGGAGCGCAATCATGCATATTTATGTATATATATAAGATTTTGCGCACCCATGCCGCCCTGTAGCAATATTTCTGCTATAGGGCGGTCAGGAAGCGGTTTGTGTTACGTCAATGCGTTACTTTAACTGACAAATGTGCGGTCATGCAACGCTGCACCCAAATTAAATTTACATCCTATTTTTCCCACAAATTGACCTTTCTTTCGGTGGTATTTGATCGCCTGTGAATTTTTTATTTTTTGCACTATAAAAAAAAAGGCTGACAATTTTGAGAAAAAAACATTTTGGACTTTTTGCTATAAAACATGTCCAGTAAAAAAAATTAAAAATCAAATTTCGTCATAAATTTCCGCCAAAATGTATTCTGCAACATGTCTTTGCTAAAAAAAATCCTAATACATGTAAATTAATTGGTTTACATGAAAGTTATAGCGTCTACAAATGGCGGGAAAGATACTGGGATTATTTTTAATACTAATAATGGTGGTGATCAGGGACTTATGGCTGTGATCAGCTATTTATGAAAGTGATCAGCGACTTATGGCGGAACTGAGGGACTGCGGCGGACATTTTGACACTGGAGGGGAACTGACTTGGGGTCACTGACATCCCCAGTGACACCAATACAGTGATCAGTGCAAAAAAAAAATGCTGACACTGTACTAATGGCACTGGGGAGGAAGGGGTTAACTTTTTTAGGCAATGAAAGAGTTTACTGTGTGAGGGGAGTGTTTTACTAGTGGGCGGGGGTGTGTGCTTCACAGGAAAATGCTGATCCCCAGAGATAAACTCCTCTCTCAGGATCAGTGTGTTCGGAACTGACAGGGAGCAGAGCTGATTTGTAAACAATGCAGCCGTGCTCTGTGTCACTGTTTGCCGGCAATCACCGGGACACGGCGGGTAATGACCGGCCAGGACCCGGTGATTGAAACCCACGGACACGATCCGCGGCACGGGTAGGGCGGTCACGCGCCTCGGGCGCGCCCCCTACCTGTATTGCAATATCACATTTTAAAACGTGATTTTGCCCAGCGGTGCCACCTTGTGGCTGTTTTTCTACAGTGGCTGGATGGCAAGCAGTTAACTATATTATACATTTCAATATTGTTTATATTTATTAACAGTTTCACTGGATGGCATCTTAGTACTACATGGAAATTTGAGACTGCTATGTTACAGTTTTGTATACTTTTTTAAATATCTTTTTAAGGAGTCCATAAGAAAAGGCAAAATCTTTTGATTTTTTTTTATTGGAGTTACCTTTTAAATTATAGAATAGTATCAAGTAAATCTTAGAACTTTACTATGACAGGGATGCATTACTACAAGAAGCTCTATAGTAAAAATGATTTGCCCTATGATATAATTTCCTCAGCTCCAGTAATGAAATTCACACAATGATATTCATGTTCCCAATGACCATCAAAGTTTCTATAAACAGATGAATAGTATTTAATTTCTTTATCAGACTTTGCCTAGAAAACCATCTATTCCCCACTGAAACATTATCCTGAGCCCCAGTGACATTACTTATTGTTCGTTTTTAGGACATATTACTGAATATCTCCATCAGCAACTTTTGTAAATGTAATAAGAAACTGTATCTTCCAAGCTGTACCATTTCAGACACAGACCATCTGTTGTAGCAACAGTGTTGAGAATTGGTATTTTCCTCCTATGCTTCACCTTATAATGAGATTATCTGTCATTTAATGGTCATTAAAATAAATAATAAAACATCTGCATTAACATGTACTGGTAACACGTAACATGTAAAATAGCAATTCAGCATATGAAAATTTCTTTTTTTGGGCTCTTGAACTAAAGGCTCAAATAAATTGCATTATATTGAACTGGCAGTGATGCTCTAATGTTTTTACACCTATATGTGCCCATATTATGCCCCTGCTATACTTATGGTACTATTATTCCTGCAAGTCCAAGCTGGGTTGTAAATGATCCCGCATGACCATCCTCTACTATGTAATAAATGTAGACAGGTGAAAATCTGTAGTCATTGTAAATACAGCTGTACCCAAAACCATCTATCTATCTTTTTATATATATATATATATATATATATATACAGTATATACATGCCTTTTTTTCAGCGGGAATGCAGCACTGGTTGTATGTGATGGCAAGGGGTGCTGGTGTGTGCCGGAAAGTCTATATATATGGTTGTTTTTTTTTAACTGCTCACTCGCAGAACTTTTCCTTTTCATAAATAATATTTGCTTTGCTTGCAATGCCATTGAACGTTCCAGAAAGACTGATTAACCAATTCTCTAACACAGCCCCTTCCCTCCTTGCACATCTCTGCTCGTTCCTTCACCTTCCTTGATTTATTTATTTATGGTACTTATATAGCTCCATCAATTTGTGCAGCGCTTTACATATATATATTGTACATTCACATCAGTCCCTAACCCTCAAGGGGTGTACAACCTAAGGTCCCTAACTCACATTCATACATACACGGGCCAATGTAGACAGGATTCAAATAACCTACCTGCATGTCTTTAGAGTGTGGGAGGAAACCGGAGTACCTGCAGGAAACCTTCGCAGGCACAGGAAGAACATGCAAAATCCAGGCAGGTGGTGTTGTGGTTGGGATTTGAACCAACAACCTTAGTACTGCCAGGTGCAAGTGCTAACCATTTAGCCACTGTGCTGATTGCCAGGGGAGGAGTGAAGGGAAATACTATAGAATGTCACTTGAGTGACAGCTGTGAGTCTGCCGGGGCTCCTGTCATCACATCTGAGATGTCGGTGCCCAGCAGCAGTTTCAGGTCTGCTGGATGCCCACAAAAGATAGGCTTTTGCTGGTACAGGTAAATAACATTAATAAAATATTCCAATGCAATTATAGTCTTATGGGATAATATTTTTTTCTTTAATTAATGGCCTGGTGATATAGATTTAAAAAATTTGCAATTGAAGCTATTTGTGAATTCTGACAACTGTCAGAAATCTTGTGACCTGATAACTTCCTGCGCTCTCTGCCATTGCTGCACTCTTATTAGTTAGTAATGTCCCCAGCTTTCTCTGTGGCCTACAGAACACAGGACCACTGGCTTTAATACTTTCTTTATCACTGACATGGGAAATGTGCAAAATGGTCAGATAGGAAATCCTAATGTTCACACTTGTTCCAAGTTAGTGATTAAAAATATTAATGGTAGTGTCAGGATAATCTCATATGCAGCTGTTCATGAAGATATGAGTACAGAGGAGGAACTATACATGTGTCAATGCATGTATGCTATGTGTGCACACATATTAGCATCGATGAGCGTGTGTGTGATCATGAACATTTTGGCTCCCAGTGGTCTAATTAAAGCTGTACAGGAATGCAGAAGATTGCTGAGCTCCTATTGCCTGTGACTTGATCCAGTGCTTGCTTCTATGTTCTTACTCAGCTTCATTTGACTCTGCTTTCTCCTGATACTTTATTGCTGACGCCAGCTTGTGACTCAACCTTGTCTCCTGCCTTGTGTTCCTGGAACTTCTTTGCTAACCTGACCTCAGCCAAGCCCTGATTCTGCCTCTTTTTCCTGATTCTGTACATCTGCTGCCCGATTGTTGTTAGAAGGAAAATTCAGCATTCACCCTTCATATCTTATGACTGATTTCCTTCAAAAGCTGAACGTGGCCTCACACATTCCTGCTCTAAATTCTGCCTATTAGGTCTGTAATGTAATAGATGATCTAATTAACCAATTGGTAGGTTTAAGTGGGAGAATAGAGTAGGGCCATGCTTCATCTCATAGAAGAAAAGTTTTGCATAAAACTGAAGCAAGATATAATGTTGGGTCAGCTGGTCATTTTTTTTATCATATAGAGTAATTATTATTATTATTATTATTCAGGATTTATATAGCGCCAACAGTTTTCTCAGCGCTTTACAATATAAAGGGAGACAATACAGCAACAATACAGTTCAATACAAGAGGGTTAGGAGGGACCTGCTCCTTGGAGCTTACAATCTAAGAGGGAACTTAATTTGAATTGCACACCTATAGATCTGTAAATGTTATTGAGTTTTGACGTTGTTGTGAGATGATGGAATCTGTACCCTCTCATTCATTTTTTTTCATCAACAAACATTTTATTTCTATTCTGCTGTAATATTTTAGGAAAGGAATTGCCTGCATACAATAATATTGCTGGGGTTTATTTACTGAATCTGGTGAGTGCAAAAGCAGGCTCACTTCTGCATAGAAACCAATCAACTTCCAGGTTTTATTGCCGAAGCTTAATTAAACAAGCTGAGGTTAGAAGCTGATTGGTTTCTATGTAGAGGTGAGCCTGATTTTGCACTCTCCAGCTTTAGTAAATAAACTGTCTTCTCTTACCCTGCTTAAGCAGAATCCACAACTACATGGCTCTTAAGATGCCTGTACTAAGGTTCTATAAGTGATGCAGTACAGTACATCCTGTTAAACATGACAAGGTGTCATAGATGGGTTGAAAACAAAACATAGGATTCTAGCACAACTTGTTGGCAAGTTGTCATTTGTGACACATGGAAGGATTTGCAGTCTAATTCATTTAGTCTCATTCTTAATGTACCGTACAAGAACACTGATAGGTACAGGGGCGGACTGACCATTTGGAAACTCGGGCACTGCCCAAGGGCCCGGGGTCAGTAGGGGGCCCCATGAGATGCCCTAGTACCTTTTTCATAGGCTTTTTTGAGTTGGTTAAGGACACAGGGGCCCCATGATCCCCTATTGCCCGGGGGCCCCATGAGTTGTCAGTCCGCCCCTGGATAGGTATACTGTATGTTCTATCAGCACAGAACAGAAACAACTTTTCAGACTGTCTATGGTGAACTGACCCTTCTTCTTATTTGTTTCCTTTTGGTCTGTTAAATATGCCTTGAAAGTGATTTATTTTATCTGTTCAGTGATTGACAAAAAATTCCTGCAGATCTTGCAAGAAATTTTCTGAGCTGATACCTACCTGTGTTTTCTGTCTGCGCTGCACTTTCCAGTTCTCTCTGTGGAATACAGAACATCTCCCTCTGTGCTGTGGAGAGAGAAGGGGAGGTATCCTGTAGTCCTAAATACTTCCTGTCCTGGTATGGCAATGCTTCTCCTTCAGAGATACAGTACAGTGAGTGAACACTGTCACTCTAACACAAGAAATGTTGTTACTGACAGTATACAACATGTAGGTGAAAAGAAGGATAACTAAATTCTTATATAAAAGGAGAATGTGGGAAAGGTAGAACCTCTGTTAGGTTTCCATTGCTATGAGAGTTTGGTCTATGAAACGAATGGATGGTTCTTCTTTGAGAAAAGAGCCCATATTTTTCACCAATTTTGCTATGGGCCTGATTTTTTTGGTGACAACGTTGTCATTACTTAAGCTAACCAAAGTAATACTTACATTTTGTTTTGTTTTAATTTTCTTTCCAGACAAATAGGGCTTTATATTGGTGGCTATTGTCTTGAAAACAATATTTTATTTATATTTTATATATCTGTATGCAATTTTTAGATGAAAAAAATAATAAAGTTAAAAAAAATCACACTTTTTCTAAATTAAGTAGTGTCAGTTGAAAAAAAAAATACTGTTATTGGTAAAAAGTATACATTTTATTCTATAATTTGTCCCATTTGTAGTGGCATTAAAATTACGATTATAATACATACCACTGCAAAATTATTTACAAATTAAATAGTGGATTTTTTACATTTTTGATATAATTAAAACATTAACAAACAAACAAAAAAATAAATAATAATAAAAAAATATAGAAACATAAGAAACAAAATAGCAAAAAATAATAAGGCAAAGGGGGAAGGAGATATAAGTGCTTTATAGGGTTGATTAAAGGTTGAATAGAGGCTAAATAGGAACACATTATATTAATATAAAAAAAAAACCTTTTTAGCAGATAATGTTTATTTAAATACATTTTAACCTTAAACAAAGAAAAAACAAAACAAAAGAAAAAGGAACACACAAATTACAGAGAAGTAGTCTATACAATTGGTGCAAAAATAAATCTACCAAATTTTCAGACAAAGCAAATTTCATATATAGTAATGATAATGTCAGGTACACAAGACTGATGACTTTAGAAGATTACATATCAACATATACTGGCATATGAAGTACTTGAAAATACTTAAGTACAATATGTAAGCTAGTACAGGGTTTATACGCTTTGTCCATATCAGAGTTCTAAACAAGAAAAGTGTAAAGTGTTACTGCACTCAGAGTGTAGGAAAGGCTAAACGATAAACGAAAAATCAGTCGTTCGTTAAACCGACGTTACCGCCAACGATTACAAAAATTGGCCGACCAAGTCATAAAGTTCACCCCATATAACAGCCAAAACTTCTGTTCCTTCCAGGTCACAGCTCATGCGCATATTTCTTAAAACGATCATACAATTTGGCCATCATTGCCGCGAAAATTGGTCGTTTTCCACAAATTTTCCAACATGACCGAAAATCCAAAAGTGCAAAAAAAGCCAAAAACTGGCCAACCAATTAACCCACTAACAGTGCGAAAATTGGCCGATTAATCTTTCGGACGAAAAATCAGCAGATTTTCGAACTGTCAATGGTTGGCATCATGGGGATGACTGATAGGCCAGCCATCAAGAACATAACAATGAACAGCTACGAGTAGAACCTTGAGATTGATATGTGATTTTTGTTTCAAAAGCAATGATTTTGTCTAGTTCCAGCAACAAAGAATCAAATGTTGAATGGGCTGAAACCCATATAAGAACAGCCATCCAGTGCATCACAAAGAGCACCCTAGAAATAGTCAAAGAATTGTGGTTATATAGTAAAGAATAATTATATAAACCAAAGATACATGTATGTGGAATGTTTGTTAGTGTAGAATTAAATTGAGAGTAGATATACAGTACTCCCTTCCCAATAACAAACTAGGTTTGATATCTTCAAAGAACCTTGATTTATTTTGCATTTAGAGCAGCAAGGGTCTTGTTTGAGCCATGTTATGTAAAAAATTCAGGGTTTTTGGTAGGTTCTGTGTAGAATGAATGTCGGAGGCAGCCTATGAGTAGCAGAAACAGTTACTCTTTAAGGTTCTTGGAAAGTTTATATCAGAAGCAGTCATTTTCTGATATGCAATAGAGATCAATTTCCCATCCCCATTTACAATGTAGAGAGAGCATAAGCAGGAATTTAAGTAGACATTAGGAAAAGGCATAGGAAATTAGGACATTTGTGCTAATTGTCTTTGGTTCATCGAATATGGGGGTAGGTGAGATGTTGGTTCCTGTGGGACTGAATTAGGCTCTTCAGGAATAGCATAGTTGGAGATATTTATAAAAATAATTTTATGCAGGGAAAAATCATAGAGGTTGGAATATTTTAACTATATCTATACCCAGAATACATTTAATCAATTCCCAAACTCTAAAAATAAGGCGCAATGTGAGAAAGACTAAGAATGTTTACACATACAGTATGTCATAGTTTCTAATCAATATAGGGGCTTTGATCTACCAAAAAAGATATTGGAGAGCTGTTCATAGCTGAGAATGAATGCCTCCCATTCTCTACCTTGCAATATGCTGGAGTTGGGAAGCATGGAAGTAAATCCAAGGAATGGTCACTGCCAAGTCTTCCTGATTTTCTGGGCGCTGAAGTTCTTTGATAGCTGGAGTTTGCACTAAGCCGAATTGCAATTACTTTTTTTATTATTATATCTTTTATTTACATTTTTTCACTACAAAAATAAACACTATATACAAATATTTCAAAAATATGCAAAATTCCACATGAATTACCTATTCCCTACCCCTCCCACCATCATTCCACCCCCCCATTACATTTCCCCTGTCCATATTCCATATTCTTTACATCTATTTTCTTCAATATTTTCCTGTCTATATTTATATCCCTTTTCTCCTCCCTCATCTCTCTAATTTTCATGCAAAACCCTTCAACTATTCAATTAAACTCTCCATGCTCTTACCACCTTATACTCCTACCGCATCCAGATATCTTTTGGATATTTTGAAGTCATACCATCTACTTCACACTTTTCTAAATGTTTCCATTTTATCTTCCTCCGTGTGATATAACTTCTCCATCTTATTTATATAGTCAGCCCTATTTATCCAATCCTTTATTATTGGGGGTTCTTGGGCCTGACAGAATTTGGGAATAAGTCCTTTGGCCGTGATAATTAGATGATATAATACACTACTTTTATATTGTTTCACTGAAGTCTCGGATTTATAAAATTCACAAACCCACAGATCCTTCTGTATGATAGTCCCCACTATCTTCTGTATATATTGGATTATTTCCTGCCCGAACTCCTCTATTTTAGGATAATCCCATCATATATGTGCCATTGTTCCCCTATTCCCACAGCTCCTCCAACATAAAGGTGAAACTTCTAATCATTGTATATGTGCCACACTTGGTGTAATATACCTTCTCGCTAGACATTTGTAATTCATTTCAACTGTGTTCATATTCATCACCCCATGCGTTAATTTAAATATCTTATTTTTTTGTTGCTTGTCCAACAGCGGTGGACCAGATCCCACCAATTCAATAAGGATCTTCTAAATCCTAGAGGTGGCATGTTTTTGGACTATTTTTGAACTCAACATTTTTTCAAATGGATTCATGTCCTCCGGCATCCTCAGTGGTTGTGGGAGCACTGAGACAAAATGTCCTAATTGGTAATACCTCTATTCGTCTAATGTGAAAAATAAATCTTTTTTACTTTTTAAATCTTGAAAAGTGTACAACTTCCCTTTATCTACTATATCCATTAAACATGCAATTCTGTCTTTAATCCATTTCCCCAAAATATTATCTTTCCCTGGTGGAAAATACTACGTTCCCACCAGAGGAATTAATATTGAGTTATACTTCCATCCCATTTGCTTGTGCATTGCATTCCAAACTTTTAATACCTTCCATGGCAACGTATTAGTATTTTCATCTATTATACGAAATATATGTGGTATCGAAATAATCTTCTCTAATTGCGCCTTACTTAATATGCCTTCCATTTTTGCCCAACATTTACCTTGTGAATTATGTGTCCAGTCTACAATACGTGATAATATCACCAAAATATAGTATTTCCTAAAATTAGGCAGCTTTAAACCCCCTTTCCCTTTATTATTACACAAAACCTATAATTCTTGGTTTCTTATTTGCCCATACAAACCTGAGTATAATTTTTTTTATTATCTCAAAGAAAGACCCTGGAATATGTACTGGGAGCATATGAAACTTATACAAGATTTTTGGTACTATCACCATCTTTATCAAGTGTATACAACCTATCCAGGAAATCCATTCCATTGAGAGTCTCCTCAACTCATCCTTTTTTTCATTTATTAGTGGGATATAGTTTACCTGGTATATGTTCTTTATTGAGAGAGTTAACTTTATTACTAAATAACTTAATTCCCTTTCCCACCATGTAAATGGAAAGTCTTTTTGTAAGATCTTATTCTCTGTCTTTGAGACATTAATATTTAAAATCTCTGACTTTGAAGGGTTTATTTTCAAATTTGATAACTCTTCATAATATTTTAATAATACTATTAGATTAGGCAATGTTCATCTGGGGTTAACAATATAAAACAACATGTCATCTGTGTACGCTGCTACCTTATGTTCTGCTTCGCCTGTCTTAATTCCTGTGATGTCTACACCCTTTCTTACCATCACTAGGAGTGGTTCCAGGGATATTACAAATAACAATGGAGATAGTGAACATCCCTGTCTTGTACCATTGTACATTTTAAAATAATGTGAAAGGGACCTGTTGACCTTTACAGCTGCTGACGGGCCATTATAAAGCCCTGTTATCCACATGAACATTTTAATCCTAAAGCCTCAAGCGTCTCTATCATAAATTCCCAATCTACCCTGTTAAAAGCTTTTTCAGCATCAATCGACAGGATTATTGCCGGCAACTTCTTTCTCTTTGCTTTTTGTAGAAGGAACAATGATCCTAGACTATTGTCCCTCCCTTCTCTGCCAGGAATAAATCCCACTTGGTCCAAATGTATCCACTTCAGCATCATCTCTTTCATTCTAGTTGCTAAGACTTTAGCGTACAATTTGGTGTCTGTATTTAATAATGATATAGGTCTGTAACTAGCGCATTGTGAGCCATCCTTCCCTTCTTTAAGAATAATTGTTATATATGCTTGCAGTGATTCTTCTCTCATTCCCAACCCCTCTCCTAATGCATTCATATATGTGCATATTTTAGGGACCGATAATTCTTTAAATTTCTTATAATGGCCCACAGTGTATCCATCAGGGCCTGGACTGTTTCCTCCTACCGAAATCTTCAATGCCAAAATAATTTCTGGCTAATGTCTCAGATGCAATGTCAGCAAAAACTTGCAGCTTTGTTTCTCCATATTTTATTTCAGGGGTCTCACACAATTATCTCCATAGTCTTTCTTTATCCTTGTAATGGTGAAATCAGACTATCACATCCCTAGGGAGTTCTGATGTCACTGCTTGCAGACCCTGGACCTGGACAATTTAACAGTTCCACCGACCTCTGAGATCACCCAGCCATATAACCTTCTGGCTGCCCCAATTCTCAGGTATACACTTATTTACATCAGATACAATAGAAACTTAAGCGTCATGTCATTACCCACAGCAGCTCACTGACGCCTTCCATGCCTGAAGTATGGGGGCTCCACCATCCCTGTTCACTCTTCTGTCCCCACCTGGACCTCAGATCCAAGTTATCAAGTATACTTGAGGAAGGTCTCTAAATGTCCCATGTCTTGGGCTGTCTCAGGATCTCCACAATATGGTGCTTTAGTCAGGGGGGATTCTCTTCAGCAAGCTCTGCCTGCTCTTACTCCGCAGTGCCTTTCAACTCTCCATTGCCACTCAGACGTCTGGCTGCTGTCACATGGGCAGCCACCCAAGCGCTTCCAGCATCCCTATCACCTCAGATGCCACCACCTCCTGTTCCCAGTCCACCAGGTTCTCGGAACTCCCCTGCTCACCGCCAACCACTTCCGATCACCGGCTGTCTAGCCCCACAGGGGGCTCAGTGCTGGAGTACAGCAACTCGCCCCTCTGGCCGGGACCTCCAGCTACCTCTGGCTGCCACAAGGGCTCTCAATTCACAGAGACACTGCAGGAACGCAGCACCGCACCTGCCGGGTAATCAGGTAGAATCTACGTAAGCTCTAGGCAGCTTTCCATCTGAACCCCCTGGCAGGTGTCTGGAGATCCTGCTACATGCAGCCTCACAGCACCATGTTCAGGCCCCTCCCCCAAGCCAAATTGCAATTTAAATCTATATATAATGGGTTGTAAGTTTAACAAGATGTATTCACCTGGGTCTTGGAAGACCTAGATACTAAGTATTGAAGCAGCCCACTACTGAGTCAGGGGACTTGGAAGGAGTCCAGGGAGAGGAGGGTGGATTTATTCTAATTGACGAGTAGGCTGGAAAACCTTCCAAGCTCTGAGAGCAAGAACATGGTGTGTGTAAGAGAGGCTTAGGTATCAGCCATGAAAAGGTGTGTATCAACAGCATACATAGTCACTTTATCCTCCCCTTTACCCTCCAAAATCCTGCTGGTGAATGATTGCTGCTAGGGGTTCTATGGCTAAAACACAAATGTTTGGTGATAGAGGGGGGTTCTGTCTCATTCCTCTGTGTAGACAGAAGGACTTGGACAAGGAATCATTTGATCTTATCTTAGCAGATGAAATTGCATGTAGAAGATGCACCTAACTGAAGAAATTGGGCCCAAAGCCAAAGCCAGACAGTACCTCCAAAGATATTGCCATTCTACCTTATTGAATTCTTTTTTTATATCAAGAGAAATCAAAGCTTTATTACAAGGTATATTCTAGGACAAGGGTAGGCAACCTTTTGAGCATAGTGCGCCAAAAAATCTTTTTGTAGAAATTGAGAGTGCCAAAAAAGTCAACTTTACACATTCAATCACGAAAAAGGAATTTTTATACAGTAAATGTTATAAACTATTTGAATAATAGTAATAAATGAGCTTTCAAGGATGGTAAATGATAACTTACCCTTTTTCTAGAACACATGTGCAGAACACATTGCTGTGAGGTATGAAATTAATATGTCAACCGAGGCGTCAGGCACCGCCCGGTGAGATCTCTAGTGATCCACAGAACGGGATTCCCCAGGACGCGGAGTCTAAGTCCCAGTCTGCCTTTTCACCAGAGCCCCTGATGGTGGGGATGGATTTGGTGCAAGACTGAAACCAGGTCGCGACCCCTGAGTGCACCCAACTGTGGTAGAGGCGTCCCGCTGAGGGTATGTGCCAGGGGTGAGCCTGATGTGAAGAAGCTGACAGGTCCAGATCCCGAGTAGTCAGACTAGCCAGGTCGTTAAAAGTGGAGGCAGATAGGTACCAAGCAGTAGACAGAAAATAGCCGGGTCACAAGCCAAGGTTCAGCAACGGGAGGTCCAATAATAGTATAAGCAGCAGGCAGAAGAGTAGTCAGGGACGAGCCGGGGTCAGAGCAGGAGAAGGTCAACAACTATCAGGACAAGTAGGATCGGCAACAGGAACATACTTCAGAACTCAGGTACATGAATTAGACCTTGCGGCAAACTGATCACCGCCTGGCCAGTTTAAATAGTGCACCCTGCACCGTCATTAGTGCCAGGCGCGCGCCCGCATGCGCGAGTGCGCATGTGCGGCAGCAATTGCCGCCGCGGATGCCCAGGTCCTAGTGCCTGCACATTAGTGTGCCTAGGCAATCTGCGCATGCGCAGACCTGTGCGCTGCAGCGAGACCCGTAGTCCCTGACACGAGGACTTCTACAAAATATAGAGTTGGAAATGAAGTGTGAGGTGATAGCGGTCACCCTAATAAAGTTCTCTCAGATCAGACCCAATCTTTGCACTTTCAGACCCTAAATCAGACCTCATTCCTGCACCTTCATACCTCAGATTACCTCAATTCCTAAACCTTTACACCTCAGATCACACCAATTCCTGTACCTTCACCCCTCAGATCACCCCAATACCTGCATTTTTGCACCCCAGATCAGTCTCAATTCATGTTTCTTAAGGCCTCAAATCAGTTTTGGTTTCTGCACTTTCAAGCCCAAGATCAGCCCCAGTTCCTGTATCTTCACAGCTCAGATCACTCAAATTCTTGCACTTTCACACCAGAGACAGCCCCAGTTCCTGTACTTTCACAAACCAGATCAGCATTCAATTTCTGCACCTTCACACATCAGATCATACCAATTCCTGCACCTTCACCCCTCAGATTACCTCAATTTCTGCACCTTCACACCCCAGCTCACCCCAATTCCTGCAAATTCACACCCCAGTCCCCAGCGACAATTCCTGCACCTTCATTCCTCATATAAGCCACAATTCCTGAACCCCCAGAACTCTCCCCCAGAACTCTGATCACAATTTCTGTACCTTCACACCTCAGATCACCCCAATTCTTGCACCTCCAGACCTCAGATGAAACCCAATTTTGTGCACCTACACACCTACGATTATCCCAAACCTTGCACCTTCACACATCAAATCCCCCCCAATTCCTGCGCCTTCACACCTCAGATCAGTCCCAAATTGTGCACCTTCACACCTCAGGTCAGTCTCAATATCCGTACTTTCACACCTCAGATTACCC
The DNA here is from genome assembly GCF_062004578.1 of Staurois parvus. Taxonomy (NCBI): domain Eukaryota; kingdom Metazoa; phylum Chordata; class Amphibia; order Anura; family Ranidae; genus Staurois; species Staurois parvus. The sequence goes on from NW_028318135.1 coordinate 2,192,301, forward strand.
CAATTTGTCCACCTTCAGACCTCAGTTCATCCCAATTCCTGCATTTTTACAACCCAAATCAGCCCCAATTCCTGTTCCTTCAGGCCTCAGATTAGTCCCAATTGCAGCATTTTCACACCCCAGATCACCCAAATACCTGCATTTTACATTTTAGCTCACCCCAAATCCTGCACCTTCACACCTCAGAGCAGCCCCAATTCCTGCACCTCCAAACCTCAGATCAAACCTCAGATCAGCTCCAATTCCTGCATCTTCTCACCTCAGATCACCCCAATTCCTCCACCTCCAGACTTCAGATCAGACCCAATTCCAGCACCTCCAAGCCTCAGATCAGCTCCAATTCCTGCACTTTCAGACCTAAGGTCAGTCTCAGTTTCCGCACTTTCACACCTCAGGTCGACCCAATTTCTGCACCACCAGACCTCAGTTCACCCCAATTCATGCATTTTTACAACCCAGATTAGCCCCAATTCCTTTTCCTTCAGACCTCAGGTCAGTCCCATTTCTTGCATTTTCCCACCTCAGGTCACCCAAATACTTGCACCTTTACACCTCTGATCATCTCCAATTCCTGCACCCTTACAGCTTCTATCACCCAAATTACTACACCTTCATACTTCAGTTCACCTCCATTCCAGCACCTTCAATCCTCTGATCACATAATTAATGCACATTCACACCTCAGTCCATCCCAATTCCTGCACTTTCACACCCCAGATCAGTCCCAATTTCTGCTCCTTCAGGCCTCAGATCAGCCCCAATTCCTGCACCTTCTGGCAAAAATGGACCAAACCATTTCCACATAGATGCTCCAGAAATAAACACCAGCCAATGCTCTAGTCAAGACAGCACCACCTGTACCATGCAGTAGAATTGGAGAACTGAAGTCCCAATTCTAGCAGTTCCTAATTTGTTTTTCTAAGGTGGTAGTTATCAATATTTGTTCTCAAGTTGCAGTTCCCAATAGATGGTCTAAAGTAGTAGTTCCAAATCTTGTTGTAAAGTAGTAGCTCCTTCTATGTGGATGCCACAGTAAATGGCAGAATCAGGAATCTGCTGATTATAGCTGCTGTTTTTGACACCTGTGAACTGCTAGCTAGCCACCAAGCTTGTACAGTACACTTTAATGACAAGTTGTCAGCGGCCCCAGCAGTTCGTGGCTGTTCAGACAATGGGTGATTACCTGTGGTGATCGCTGCTGAATGCACACAAAGTATGTGTTCAGCAGTGATCACCGTGGGTAATTACTGACTGTGTGCAGCCCCCAGTAACTTGTCATTATAGTGTACTGTAAGGGCTTTGCTGCTGCATCTAACTGCTCACCGATGTCAAAAACTGCAGCAGAAATCAGCAGATTCCTGCCACTGCGATTTGCACTGTGGCTAAATGCCCATGCGAATGTAGCCTAAATTAGTCATTCCTAATAGCTGTTAGTTCAGAAAAGCCTTTAAAACCCTTCTCCCTCCACATTAAATTATTCTTTGCATTGAGTTACTCATAAAATATTGCTGTGGGGTTAATAGCCATTTGAAGAGAAACCTCTCTGACTATATCCCCTCCAAGATGAGCCAGGTTCATGGATGCTGAGGGTGGGCAGGTACACCGATAGCAAAAGCCTGGCCATGAGCCTGCTCAAGCTAAAAGTGTGCTGTACCACAGATGAGGAAAAATAATGAATATAATTACTCTTTCATAGTGAGCAAAAACAGCCTGGGGAATCGGACTCTACACAGCTTCAGTGTGGAGAGAGCAACACAGGAACCGACACCAGTGGAAATAGAGGTGGGCGGGCACCAACCACGCTGTTTCTTCAATATGCAGCTGCTGGTCAGATTTTGTGTTTGGAAGGTGGGTCTACCAGGATTCCCCTTGGGTGCCATCCTTGATGCTGTTGCGTGCCACCTCTGGCACTAGTGCCAGGGGATGCCTACCCCTGTACTAGGTGAATTAAGAAATATTTTACAAATATTAACTAGTTGCCGACCGCAGATAGCCGAATGACGGCTGCACTGCGGCCGGCCAGTTCTGGGTGGACGTCCTCCCAGAACGCGCTCTCCTGCGCGCCCCAGGGGGTGCGCACACGGCGATTTCCGTGATCGCTGTGTCCAATGACACGCCCAATCACCGGAAAATTCAATTGCCGGTTCTCGGCTGCACTTTCCTCACGCTGTCAGATCGTGAGGAAAGTACTGCCGAGAACCGGCAGTTGTCAGAGCGGGGATCGGCACCGATCATCAGGGTGATGATCAGTGCCCTGATGATCGGTGCCCAGCAGTGCCACCCACAAGTTCCGCCCACCTGTGCCCAGCAGTGCGCCCACTAGCTCCGCCCACCTGTGCCCAGCAGATCACCCACCTGTGCCCAGCAGTGCACCCACCTGTGCCACTCTGCAGTGTCACACACCTGTGCCCAGAAGTGCCCACCTACCTGTGCCCACCAGTGCCACCCACCTGTGCCCACCAGTGCCACCCACCTGTGCCCACCAGTGCCACCCACCTGTGCCCATCCACCAGTGCTGCCCACCAGTGCCACCCACCAGTGCAGCCCACCAGTGCTGCCAGTCAGTGCCACCAGTCAGTGCCCAGCGTTTGTGCCAGTCAGTGCCACCAGTCAGTGCCCAGGAGTGATGCCAGTCAGTGCCGTCTATCAGTACCCATCATCAGTGTCACCTATCAGTGCCGCCTATCAGTGCTGCATATTAGTGCCGCCTATCCGTGACACCTCATTAGTGCTGCATATCAGTGCCGCCTATCCGTGCCACCTCATTAGTACTGCCTATCAGTGCCCTTTAGTGCTGCCTATCAGTGCCCATCAGTGCCGCCTATCAGTGCCCATCAGTGCTGCCTCATCAACGCACATCAGTGAAGGAGAAAAATTACCTGTTTGAAAAATTTTATAATAGAAACAAAGAAACTTTTTTTTTTTTTTCAAATTTTTTGCAATTTTTTTGTTTATAGCGCAAAAAGTAAAGCGCCCAGTGGCGATTAAATACCACCAAAAGAAATCTCTATTTGTGAGAAAAAAATGATCAAAATTTCATATGGGTACAATGTTGCATGACCGCGCAATTGTCAATCAAAGTGCGGCAGCGCTGAAAGCTGAAAATTGGCCTGGTAAGGAAGGGGGTATAAGTGCCTGGTAGGCAAGTGGTTAACAGCTGTGAATATGACCTGTTTAGTCCAAATATATGAGTTTTTGAAGTTTGATGTTAGCCAAGAACTTAGCCAGGGGCGTACTGACAACTCATGGGGCCCCCGGGCAATAGGGGATCATGAGGCCCCTGTGTCCTTGCCCAAACTCAAAAATGCCTTTGAAAAAGGTACCAGGGGCATCTCATGGGGCCCCCTACTGACCCCGGGCCCTCGGGCAGTGCCGAGTTTCCAAATGGTCAGAACTTAGCTAAAATTTTGACATATAATCAAGGGAGATGGGCCACCCCTTTAATCTGCATATGCATGAAGAGTAAGAACAGTGCAACAATAATGTTTTCACATTGCATTTCTTAATAAAGCTTCTGAACAGTGTTTCAAAAACCCTTCGGTAATTTTGACAACCAGTATTTGCAAGCAAGCGCAGTAAGTGGAGCAAGACAAAACATGTGACATGCCCTGTGCATTTTGATGAAGTTTTTGTAGCTATCAGGTCTATCTGGACTATTAAACTAATAACCAAATAAGGAAAATCCTCAATTTACACATTTTTGTCTTGCCTATTTATTAACTTACAAAACATTCTACAGAGAACTACACAATTCAACAAAACAAAATATGAATGCAACTTGTCGGTTAAATGTGAATTGAGTCACTCATCACATAAATTAAATGCATTGTTTTATATAACTAAAATATCATACTGAGTTACTCACTAAAATGGCATTTCAGACATACATGAAAAAGCCAGGTTCAAAAAATACTGTGGGAAAAAATTTTTTTTAAGGAAAATTGCACACTGCAAGGGAACTGACCCTTAGCTTAGTGGATACAGTGAAGCTCCGCTGACTTCCATCAATCTGATAAGTGCAGGCGAAAAACAGTGTTTTTTTTTTAATTTACCTTGCACATTATTTGGTATTCTTTGAAAAGTGAATATTACCACATTCACTAGGCTAGGAGAAAATTATTTTGCAAGGGGCAAGTTTCCCTGCAAAGGGAGCAGCCTTTGGTAGATCAACACCCTTGATTCCAAAATGTTTTTTTTTTTAAGAAATAAGCTGTTTTGTTTTTGTTGTTGTTGTAAATAGTATTTTCAATACATAGGATTACACTTTTATGTTATTAAAATAAATTGTAATCCTCCAACATATTAAATAACTGTACACAGTTATTCAATATTGTATAATTTACTTATGCATTCTATGTTCAAAAATACATATCAAAAATATTTGACTATTGGACCAAAATAGGTTTCAGTTCCAATGCAGTTATACTAGCTACAGGCATAAAAATAAACTTGATAAAGGACAAAGATTTTATTGGATTAGTAAAAAATTTGGTCTTATGAAGTTTATTGTCTAGTATTACTTTTATAAAAACAAGGATTCATAAGCTCTTATCACATGAAAACACTACAATTACCTTCTCACTCCTATATTTGATGATAGTGTTGGACTATTTTAAGTGCATTTTATCCAAAACTGATCTTCACTGAACTACAAAGATTGTAATGAAGACAATACAATGTTTTGGAACTGTTTAAAATGCTTCACTCAACCTTGCTCCTACAGACTTAACATGTGGGGAATCTAATCTTATGGATGTTAATTAGAAGTTTAGTGTATTTGTACCAATGGGGCGCATGGCATAATAATTACTACTGAGAGATTCTCACAGAGTTCAAACATCCTTGCATAATACAGAGATGTCTGGTACAATACTGTAATCACCTTTATATGTTGGCTCCTACCTTGGAGTTTACCCAAATTTCTTGTAAGTTTAGTGTGTTAATTCTAGATAAAAAAATGTAATAAACTAAGGCAATTTATACTACACAATCACATTAGAATTAATTCACATTCTAAATATCACAGAGGTGTATGGTAAATATTGATAAATAAGCATCTATATGGATCATAAAATGTCTGAATATATAAATGAAAAGATCTGCATAATATTACAAAAAAACTACAGTGAAGTTAGATATAAATCAAACCTCAAGGCATGGAGAAGCTGTTTTATTAAAGGAGTTGGGATTTATTACTCAAAGAATTCTGTGATATGTATTATTTATTTATTATTCCAGGCTCCGTTAATTTACACAGCGCTTTACATACAGCATACTGTATATTTTGTACATTCACATCAGTCCCTTACCCTCAAGGAGTGTACAATCTAAAATCCCTAACTTACATTCATACATACACATACTAGGGTCAATTTATACTGGATCCAATCAACCTACCAGCATGTCTTTGGAGTGTGAGAGTTAATTGGAGGAGGAGAGGAAACCCACTCAAGCACAGGGAGAACATGCAAACTTCAGACAGGTGGTGCCGTGATTGCGATTCGAAACAACGACCCTGGTTCTATCAGGCATTTACACATAAATGGCTATTTAAAGTGAACAGGAATTTGCTTTTCAAATGATTCTATAATTGAAGATAACATTCACAATATGTTCTTAACTGAAAATGTTCAACCCATTTAGTAAATCAGCCATGTTATTCTTAAGGCCTCAATCTGTGGTTGGAAAAATGTAACCAATTCATTGTTTTTTAATATTCAAGGAGCAGACACAATAACATATTCTACATTTTGCTATTCTTTAAAAAGAGGGGGAAGTTATAGACCTTAACCGATATGATATTTCTATTGAAAGAAACCTCCCCAGAATGAAATGAATAATAATGAGTATTATTTTCCACACCATGTCAAGTTGTAGTATATAACATCCTCCATGATGCAGTGCAATCCCATCAAATAATGTGACAGTCCATGATTCAAAAAACTATATAGTCCTTCAATATCCAATAAAGCTGTATTTCCTCCACCACCGTGATTTATCTCGTCCTTCCTCTTTTCTCAAGGTATGTGCCACATATGCGCTCACCTGGTGCAGTGGACCTCAATACAGATCAAAGTCATTACAAACATGTTGCCCCATTTTGGGCATATGTGGTATCAGCTATTCATCTTGTTCCTTCCTCCTCAGTATTCTTCACCATCGATACATCACATGAAAAAATAGAATGGGATCACAATGGTCCTCGTTAAACAGTAACAATTTATTAAAAGCTACAGTTGCAGGACTTAATCAACAAGTTGTAGGACTTAAAAATAATTCAAGTGTTCTAAATGAATGTTAGATTATTTTAGATACAGATATATCATCGTACTACTTTGCCAAGCTCAAAATGGCTGCAGGTCATTAGGTTGCTGCTGGACAATTATTGGCTCTGCATGAACATACCTACTGTACTTCCTGAGACTTTTTTTGCAGATTATACAGATGTTTCAGAAGTTATGAGAAATATACAAAAGCAGACTTGTCATCAGGGTTTAGGTCTACTTTTATTAAGTATTCTCTTTTAACTATTTTATAGAAACCCAAGAAAATAATGTATTGGGTGGTCATCACTTCAGTACACACATATTTACTTTAATAAAATCTGTCTGAAGACGGAATCATTTGAGAAGGAAGAAAATAAAAAACAAAGTTTCATTCAGCATTTTAGATATGTTTAACCAAAAGGACTTGGATATGCAATTATCTTGTTGATGATGATTGTAGTAGAATTCATGTCCTTTCTGTGTGCCGCTGTAACACATTCAATTACCATTTTTTTTGTTTCAAGTACAAGGTTGAAAAATATGAACTCTGATTGCTATGGGGAACAGTCTCACATTATACTACAGTTTTAATTACTCTAGTTTCCATAAATGAGCATTACATTTGTGAGCAAAGGAAAAAAATAACTTTTGACATGGAACAGTTGAGTACTGAGTCTTGAACAGGTTATCATAAAAAACACACAAAAATAACAAGCTGTAATATATATTGTATGTTATCTTTAGCACATTTTGACATCAACATCTTCCAAAGACATCAATATACTTTACAGATTCATTAGAGCATTTGTGAGCTTACCTGGACCCAAATAATGCTTCAACATCTGTACTTTCCTGATCTCTCTTTGAGTGCACCAAAACAAAAACCTTGAGATATGTTATTTTAAAGCAAATCTGCCACTTAACTTAAAGGAAAACCATTTACTCATGATACATGATTAATATAGCATTTCTAAGAAAAGAGCATATAAGAAGCTGCTTGCCTTCAGTCTCTCTCTAGCTTTCGTATTGTAATCTTGTAGTGCCCAATCTAAACACAGCAATCAGGGAAGGGAAGAGACTTTGACTTAATTTTGTGATTTTGTGATTTGTGGTTTTTCATTTTGTGATTGAGCTGTTGAGTAAACATTCACTTTGCAGCATATATTACTGTCAGTAAGAACTTCTACACAAGGATTTTAGGAAACAATAGAGCAACAATTTGTTATGATTGTGTAGTAACAACTATTTATTTGCTAAGCAAAATGTAGCAGCAATTATTCTCTTCTCCATGAACATTATTGGAGAAGCAGATTAGTTGCTCATTTAGTAGATTAGTCTTCATATTGTAAGTAGGTATCAGAATACACGGATCAGAAGCTGCAGCCACTGATCAGTCTATTCTGACACCACAAGGAGCTGTTGTCAGAATACAATATCTTGACACGGGGTGATTTTACCATCAACCTTACTTGTGTGGATGTCACGCTTACCCCAAGTGTAGGTGGTCAGACACGATAGCTAGCTTCTGTGTTTTTCATCTATAGCAGTCCGTTTTTCATAAGTCAAGCAGGCCTACCAGTCCCCGGTTGCCCCCAGGTTTTATACACAATGCTATAGTGTCTGGCTACAATGCCAGAAGAGGCCTGAACTGAGCACAGTAAACAGGTACTTGCGGTTGGCAGACAGGCAGAATGGTTCAATGACAGTCCAGGTACATGGCAGGAAAGATTCAGAATAGTCAGGGTCAAATCTGCAGTCAAAAAGCAGACAGAGTTCAGAAAATAGCCTGTGTTCAAATCTGGGGTTATAAATAAGGGAATCCAAACTACCAGGCAGGACAGACAAACAGGGAGCTTGGAACACATGTTACAACGCTATCACAAGCATGAGACTGCAGGCTTGGCTGGCTTGATCAGGTTTGGTGTCCACCCAGAAACTGGCTAGATTAATCACCTTGAAGGTGGACAGGAAGACAGGGAGAATAAATTACAACCAGGATGCTAGAATGATACCAGCAGCTGTCACGAAACAGGAGTGTTTACACACTGCTGACAGTGGATGTTCATTTTCTCTTCACTCAGACTGCTGAAGCATTTATGGCCAGTTTAATGTGTTATTAAACCCACAACAGTAAAATCAGGCTGTATATGCATTAAAATTATACTCACTGTGGAACCTAATGGGTTAATCCTTTGTAGACTATTTGATCCTGTCATCTCTGAGCATCAGTAGCAAGTCTGCACATGCCCTGTTTGGTGTGTATTGCCAGAGAGGGGTTTTTTTTGGGGAGGGTGCATGTGATTGGCACAGGGCCAATCAGTACTGTCTGGGTAGAGGGTCAAAGACCATGCAGTCTCATAAGACAAGCAGAGGAAAATGAAAACTCCTCCTATAAGATTAACCAGTGTGACTGTGTAACTATGTATTTAGCAGTTTATATTTACTAAAATAATCGCATTTCCGTGTTCTGTGTACTGTGGATGACCAGATATAGGAAATGCAGGATCATGGATTTAGTAACACTTTAACATTGTGAACCTATACCTGCAAATCACTCAATAAATAATAAATAAATAAATACATAAATAATAATATTTTGTCCCAAAGAGGCATACGCTATTTTTATAACTTGACCGTAGGTGTGCTTGTGTAGTGTTTGCCACAAAAACACCTAGTGATAGATGGAATGATGCAAATGCACTGCTAACCTACCATAGTGAGGAAGGCACATGCATGTTTGTGGAATTAAACATGTTTTTAAATATATGATACATAGACCATCACACTATAGACCTAGCCATGTGTACCAAGAATGAAGGGATCATTTTAGTAATGACTTTTTGGCTTAAATTTGCAAAAATGAAAAAGGTTGGGATTGTGGTTACTGACTGTTAAGGAAATTCAACACACTTATTAGAAAATGTCTAATTTTAGATTCTGGGATGCTATCCCTAGCTATCTATGCTATTCATGCAATAAAGGAAGATCATGCCTAGTGTAAGACTACACCAAGTTAATGTTCATAGCTTTCACCAAAAAAATGTCAACGCCCTTTCTAGTATCAGTTGTTATTTGCGTTAAAAATAAAGCATCTGGAAATTTTAGGTTGATAACATTGCTGATTGCAGGGTTTTAAATGTTTCCCAGCCCCATTAATTCAGTGAAATACATTCAAAGATTATTTTGTTGAGCCCTAGCCTAGTTACAGGGTGTTCATAGAGTCACCTGTGTCTATATCAGGTGTGTTGTTACTTGTTGGTTCATCTTATACACATGTCTCTTCTGCAATAAAATTCTGCCTGATCACAATTATTTATTTTTGTTTTTAGTTCCACTTTGATAAACAATGAATAAAACAAGCCGTCAGTGAGCTTCCTAGCTTCAATAATGAAATATTACAAACAATATAAGGATGTGGTGGATATCTAACAGGGACACCACAACCTAAATAGCATTGAACTAAAAAAGGTTGGAACAATCTATCCATAAAGTGCAACTTTAGTGATAGTTCACTTCAGGCTTGCCCCGTTTGCAGGTATAGAAATATGCAGTATGTAAAACATTATAAATAAGTGCTTATACTGTTTAAAATCCAGTAATGCACTCTATTTTGCACATGCTCACCATCAAATTTGATCAAGGACAAATAATATTTTAATAGGTTGTGGTGTGTTGTTTTTTCTTTATTGTTGTTAGACCATTATTTAATTTATTATCTTGCCTAGATAGCCAGGAACACCAATTTTTGATAAATTGGAAAGTGAGGATGTCATTGGGTGCTTTCCATCTGATAATGTTGTATTAGCCTGTTGATCTGCCACCAGCCTCTCTTCTCGGTTTCCCTCAATTGGGACACCTTAAAATTTTATGTGCGTGCACTAGTCTTTCTTCTTTTTTTCTGTTTTGTGTTCTCTTTTTATAATTATTAAATATATTTAAGCATATGTTGTAATATATATTTTTATAGTTAGCTCATACTCCTGTTAATCCTAATTGAAGGTCCTGACGAAGCATGTATGCAAAAATGCATTGACCTATTTGGTTTGAAAAGAAGAGATGATTAGTATAATTGAGTGATGACCTCATGACTGTTTTAATGACTTTTGTTAGTCTGGATTTTAAAATTGTAATAAAAATAATTTTTACTGTTATAATTTGGGTTCTTCCTGGTACCAGTAAAGTCCATCAGTTTATGTTTGGTTTTTATGCTTTCATAAAAAGTAAAAGGGAACAGATTTGTGATTTCAGTATCTCTGCTATGAATATTTTAAGGTTAACATCTCCATAATGCCTACAGTTACAGAGCTAAACAAGGCCTTGTGAAAGCACTTTTATTGCTTTTTCAAAATAGGTAATACTTTAATGTGCATAGTCTGAGTGCAGACTCCCTTTACTATATACAGTATGTTTTACTATATTAAAGCATACATAAATGTGGTTTGTAACAAAACTTGGTTCCAATAAATTAACCAAACATGGAGATATCTATGTAAACATCTTCACAGCTAACAAGCTTCGTTTGGAAGGAAGAGGAATCCATTTTGCTTGATCAGACCTTAAAAAAAAAAACAAACCTTCTTGAGTTACTGTGTTTTCACTTTGTTTTTTGCACTGCCTTGGTGATTACATTTAAGAGTAAAAAAATGTCAATACACATAAAAACTTGCATACTGCGTCATAATGTAATAATGTAGAGTCCACCAAATAGAACCTCAGCATAAGATGGTGGGGGGCACAGGAATCTGACACTCCCAGTATTGGACATTGAAGAGTGTGCCAAAAGTCATAGCTTTCAGTAGAGAGATAGTGTTCATGAGTGGATGGAGAGAGCCGTATAAACATTATTCTCTTGCAGGGTGTCTACCAAAACTCAATGCTGCAACTAGGTTATCCAGTAGAGTTAATGTTTTTATAAAAACATAAATGTTTCATACAAATTTTGAATGTGAAATTGAAATGATTAGCTTTGATTTATTAACCTAGTTGTATGTATGTTTGATTTTTTATATTACTTGAGTAATGTTAAAGCCAAAAATTACTCAAAGAACATATGTTTTCCAGTGTCTGAAAACTCATCCTATCCTTTAATCCAATTGCATTTAATACATACTTTATATTTAACTAGGTATTGAAATCTTTTTTACAAGTATGTTGTTAACTATAGTAGTATTGAATGGAATGAGTATTCCACTATTAATAAAATATTTAAATAACAGAATGTTTAGGCAGACAGTATAGGAAGAGCCCCAGTGTAATGGACGTATATACTATCTTTTTTTTTGTAAATCTTGTTACTGTATAATTTTTAATTTTATATTTACATACGGCCAGACATATTTGCTCATTACATATGCAGCCTTTTCTACCTGCATTGCAGTGCCACACAGTGGTTGTGTATTGATGCTTCTTCTCACAACATAAATGTATGGTTCGGTTCAATAATTTAAAACATTGCATCCACTATGTGGCTGATATCTTAACTCAAAATTTGTTCAAGTCCAGCTTCAGACTTCAGGGCCCCCACCTACCAAGTGCTCTTCCTCCTCTTGAAGGCCCCTAAGACATCATTTTTTGCTTTTTCTCTAGAAAAAGAAATGTCTTCAGGTTGGACAGGTAATGCCACAGGGTCCTTTTCCTCCTCGTTTCTTCTCTGACCTGGATGGTCCTCAATAAAGCAGAGAGTGGTGTTGACATAATACCCATCATTATCCTGTGTACAGAGTGTCATGGTAACACCCAACTCAGGGGATGGGTCCATGATGTTCTGCACTCCTTTAGACTCCCAGATTGAATGGCACTTGATGTCAACCTTGAAGACTGTAGGCATCTTCTAGTTAAAGGATAAGTTCACCTTTGGAACATATTATATGTTCTACCCATTTTTAGGGTAGAACATGTAACATGTACCCATAGCTGCAGTTGCACCCGCTGTCACCCCCCCCCCCCCAGACAGATAGTACAGGGAGAAGTTTTCCCATACTATCAGATTTGAAAACAGCGTGGCTGTATGGTGGCTCCGCCAATATGGCCGTGTCACTCATTCACAGTGTTCTCTGAGTGAGTGCCAACAAGTCCCGACAGTCTTAGCATCTGTGGGCTTGTAGTTTTCAATGAACTACCACAGAACTGTGGACATCCCTGTACGGCAAACAGATATTCTGACAGGTCTACAGGAGACCTGCATGGCATCAGCAATCTACTGATCGCTGGTTCAGTGCTTCACAGGTTCCTTTGGACAAAAATAATAAATACACCTTTTTTTCACCTGAAAAAAAATGTGCATTTATTTTTTTTTGTCCAAAAGGTGAACTTATCCTTTAACCACTTGAGCTCCAGAGGATTTACCCACCTTAATGACCAGGCTTCTTTTTGCTACTCGGCGCTGCACTAATTGAACTGATAATTGCGCAGTCATGCAATGCTGCACCCAAACGAAATTTACGTCCTTTTTTTCACACAAATAGAGCTTTCTTTCGGTGGTATTTGATCACCTGTGCGCTTTTTATTTTTCATGCTATAAACAAAAAAAGGCCAAAAATTTTGAAGAAAAACAATATTTTTTACTTTCAGCTATAAAAAATATTTAGTAAACTCAAAGTTGGTTATAAATTTAGGCCAAAATGTATTCTTCTACATGTTTTTGGTAAAAAAAATCCCAATAAGTGTATATTGATTGCTTTGTATGAAAGTTATAGCGTCTACAAACTATGGTATAAATACTGCAATTTACGCCATTTTTCTGCTATACAGCGCTGCGCTAGTTTAACGGACAATTGCGCGGTCATGCAATACGGTACATAAATTAAATTTACATCCTTTTTTCCCCCACAAATTGAGCTTTCTTTCGGTGGTATTTGATCGCCTGTGCGGTTTTTATTTGTTGCGCTATAAAAAAAAAGGCTGACAATTTTGAGGAAAAAGAAAATAATATTTTGGACTTTTTGCTATAAAACATGTCCAGTAAAAAAAAATGCAAAAATCAAATTTAGTCATAAATTTCTGCCAAAATGCATTCTGCGACATGTCTTTGCTAAAAAAAAAACCAAAACGTGTAAATTAATTGGTTTACGTGAAAGTTATAGCGTTTACAAATGGCGGGAAAGATACTGGGATTTTTAATTTTTATTTATACTAATAATGGCGCCGATCAGCGACATATAGCGGCAATCAGCGACATATGACGGCGACCAGCGACTTATGGCGGGACTGCGGGACTGAGGCGGACATTTTGACACTGGGGGGGAGCTGACTTGGGGTCACTGACATCCCCAGTGACACCAATACAGTGATCAGTGAAAAAAACCCACTGAAACTGTACTAATGTCACTGGGGAGGAAGGGGTTAACATTTTTAGTGTTCACTGTGTGAGGGGAGTGTTTTACTAAGGGGCGGGGGTGTGTACTGAACGGGGGGAGGGAGGGGGGAGCTGATCGAGGGAGAGAAACTGTATTCTCCCTCTGCAGCTTGGCGACGAACTGTCACAGAGCAGGCTGTGTGTAAACAATGCAGCCCTGCTCTGTTTCAGTGTTCACCGCTCATCGCGGGAAAACGGCCGGTAAAAACCGGCCGTGACCCGGCGGCGGGGACCCGCTGCTGACACCCGCGGGACAGGTAGGGCGGGCGCGTGCCTCGCGCGCGCCCCCTGCCTGTTTTGTAGGCACACGTTTTAAAACGTGCTTTTGCCTACGAGCGCCGCCCTGCCACCGTTTATATGCGGTGGCTGGGCGGCATGTGGTTAAAAAAATACTACATTGGATGACAGTGTATTTTGTTTTTGTTTTAAATTAATATTGTTTTCACCATTTTTTTATTTTGTTGTAATTAGAACTGCTGATCTCCCACAGTCTTTTGCAGCTACATTCTGTTTACATGAACTTGCTCCAGTGGCAGGGCAATTCTCATGACAGGTTTTCTGATGGTGCTTGTGTAATGTATGTTGTCATGGCTGCTTGAAGACTCCACTGGAATAACTTGTCACATTGTGACAATGCAGGAGAACAACTGTGAGAAAGAGACGGGTATAGTCACACTAGGTATTTTTGATTATAGTTGTAGATTTTGAAATATATAAAACTATTTTGGAATATTGCATTAGCTTGTAAAAGCTTGGAAGAGGACTTAATGCTTGGGTTACATATACCTTAAAGTAGAATTAAATTTAAACATTAAAAAAATGTCAGTCCCTATTGATTTCTCCTCTCACATCTGCCTTTCTCTGCCTTGTCAGCATTTGTAAATACTGAGCCACACACGCACAGTTCAGTGTGCATCCACACATGTACAGGAGTGATGTCATCCTGAATCAGCCAATCAAGCAGGCAAAGAGTCTGAGTCCAGGAGGAAGACTAAGAGAAACGCTGACATTTCAGTGCTGGAGGGGATCGTTTCCAAGATAAATCTGCCATAACATATGCTGTGCATACTAGCGCATTATGGATGAAAACTCCTGGGGGCCCATTTTTTAGGATTCTGCTTTAAGTAAGAGAATAGAATAATTGCCCTAAACCAGTGAAAGTGTCCCCTAGTGGTTATTCTGAAAATCTCTATAGATATTTATGGTTTGTGGTAAGCCACTTAGTTCATTTTACCCTTTTCATGGCCAATGTACATGTATCCACTTGCTGTTCTGCTCCGGTTATATTGGATCCTTCAATTCAGTTCAATAGAGGGGACAGAGGTAGCACTGAATCCAATTAAAGCTTACTCCGGCTCACCTAAAAAATTGCAAGGTATAGGTGTGAGACATGAAAAGAAACATTTTTAAAATAAAGTATTTATGTTGCATTTTAGTGGATTATCTCTTCAAAAGCTTGGGTCAAATAAAGAAGTGAAGCGAAAAAAAAAAATCTGATTTGTGATTCTGTGTATAATGTCAATGTTATTTTGTTCAGCAGCCCAGTAGTAGTTGATCCAGAGCTCTAGCAGCCAATTTGCTAAGTAGCTATGAATTGGTGAGTAGAGTTTGGAATAAAATATGAACATTATTTCTACACTAATAACATATGCATGTCTATAATTAACCACTTTCCTACTGGGCACTTTCACCCCCTTCCTGCCCAGGCAAATTTTCTGCTTTCAGCGCTATCACATTTTGAATGATAATCAAAATGTGCAACATTGTACCCATAGGACATTTTTATAATTTTTTTTACACACAGATATTTATTGTGGTATTATTTAATCACCACTGGGTTTTTAATTTTTTTGCACTATAAATTAATTACATTTTTATATTTTTTTTAGGCAGATAGAGCTTTCTTTAGGTGGTATTTAATCACCACAGTTTTTTTGCTAAACAAACCAAGAAACACCAAAAATTGTAAAAAAAAATCTTTTTCTTATTTTCTGTTTGTAAATAAGTACATTTCTTTTTCACTGATGTGCGCTGAGGAGGTGCATTGATGGGCACTGATGAGGCTGCGCTGATGGGCACTGATAGGCTGCATTGATGGGCACTGATGGGTACCGATAAGGCTGCACTGATAAGGCGTCACTGGTGGGCACTGATGAGTTGGTCCTGATGAGTTGGCACTGTTAAGCTGCACTGATGAAGAGCACTGATGAGGCTACACTGATAAGGTGGCACTGATGGACACTGATATGTGCCACCAGGGGCGGACTGACCATTTGGAAACTCGGGCACTGCCCGAGGGCCTGGGTTCAGTAGGGGGCCCCATGAGATGCCCCTGGTACCTTTTTTATAGGCTTTTTTGAGTTTGGGCAAGGACACAGGGGCCCCATGATCCCCTATTGCTCGGGGGCCCCATGAGTTGTCAGTCCACCTCTGGGTGCCACTGATTGGCACTGATAGACACTGATTGGCACTTATGGGGCTGCACTGATAATTAGGTCACTGATCACTGTAAATGTCTCCTGTCACTGAAAAGACTGTTATTGGTTTTTCTTTCCTCAGACAGTGACAGTGCTGAGGAAAATAAATACTGATAACAGGCATTTGTTTGCATGTGATCAGCTGACACATATCCCCACTGATCACTGCACTGCACACTCCTCTGGTGCGCATGAGCAACGTGACTGAGAGGACATCACATGATGTCAACCCAGAAGGACGAAAGGCCCGCCCAGCCTATAGCAGATTAAAAGCTGGATAAGCCTTTCATTCCTACAACGCATTCACCGATGAGGGTAAATGATTTCGACTCTTTACCATGTGATCAGCTGTGTCCAATCACAGCTGATCACGTGTAAACAAATGCTGGTTATCAGCATTTTCTTTCCTCAGCACTGTCACTGTCTGAGGAAAGAAAATTCACTTGTTATTGGGGTTGATTTACTAAAGGCAAATAGAATATTTGCTATGCAAGTTGTTGTTTTATTTTTATTTTTCCTGCCCATCATGTGTATTCTTTGCAAAGTGAAATTCCACCTCATTCACTAAGCTATAGGAACACTTCTCTTGCTCAGTGCAACTTCTCTTGTAAAGATAACATTCATGTGCTTTTAGTAAATCAACCTCGCTATGTCAGTTAGTGGGTACTAGTTCAACATGGCAGGATAGCTATAATATGCAGTACTTATTCTCAGTCAACAGCATATAATGTATGGCCATATTTAGTGGTTTTACAGAGGCACCTGAGGAATTAAAGGGCAGATTATTAGAGGCAGCAAGAAAACATTGGGTCTAAGGGAAAACTCAGTTCCAACACTGTGGGGAGAGATTTACTAAAACTGGACAATCTGGTGCAGTTGTGTATGGTAGCCAATCAGTTTCTAACTTCAGCTTCAATAAAGCTTTGACAATACAATCTGGACCTGCACCAGATTTTTCACACTTCAGTTTTAGTAAATCTCCCCCATTGCATTGATAAGCTTACACACTGATGTTACTATCAAAAGCCTGCAAGAATATACACTATATTGCCAAAAGTATTGGGGCACCCCTCCAAATCATTGGATTTGGGTGTTCCAATCACCTCCATTGCCACAGGTGTATAAAATTAAGCACCTGGGGATAAAGACTGCTTCTACAAACATTTGTGAAAGAATGGGTCACTCTCGCGAGCTCAGTGAATTCAAGCATGGTGTCATGATAGGTTGCCCCCAGTGCAAGTCCGTCCATGACATTTCCTTGTTACTAAATATTCAACAGTCAACTGTTAGTAGTATTATAACAAAGTGGAAGCAACTGGGAACAACAGCAACTCAGCCATGAAGTGGTAGGTCATGTAAAGTGACAGAGCGGGGTCAGCACATGCTGAAGTGCACAGTGCACAGAAGTTGCCAACTGTCTGCTGAGTCAATAGCTAAAGACCTCCAAACTGCATGTAGCCTTCAGATGAGCACAACAGTGCATAGAGAGCTTCATGGAATGTAGTTTCATTGGTATATATATTGTAACACTAAGATCATTGAGAAGTAACCTGAATAACAATGAGTATCTTGTTACATCAGCACCTGAAATTTGGATATTTTAGACAGCAAGTAAGTATGTTGTCCATGATGTTAATGTGTTGAATGCATAAAAAAAAAAAAAAGGCATTGCAGTTTTTTGTGTATGTAGCTGAGAAACTGCAGACTGGTCAGGATGCCCATACTGATCTGGGCTCACAGCCAAAAGCACTTACAATGAGCACATGAGCATCCAAACTGGAACACAGAGCGATGGAAGAAAGTGGCCTGCACTGATTAATCAAATTTTCTTTTGCATCATATGGATGTGTGAGTGCATTGCTTACTTTGGCTAGGGATTGCAACAGGATGCAGTATGGGAAGCAGGAAAGCCAGTAGAGGCAGTGTGATGCTTTGTGCAATTATCTGCTGGGAAACCTTGGTCCTGCCATTCATGTGGATTTTACTTGACACATAACACCTACCTAAACATTGTTGCTGACCAAGTATATCCCTTCAAGAAAATAATATTCCTTGATGGCAGTGACCTCTTTCAGCAGAATAATGTGCCCAGCCACACTGCAAAAATGGTTTATGGAACATACCAACACAACGTCTCCAGATCTCAATCCATCAAGTATATGTGGGATGTGCTAGAAAAACAAGTCCAACCCATGAAGGCCCCACATCGCAACTTACAGAACTTAAAGTATCTGCTACTGATTGTTTGGTGCCAGATACCTGAGCATATTTTAAGAGATCTAGTGGCATCCAAGCTGCGATGAATGAACTTTTAGATAGGGCAAATTTGTTTTTTGTTGTAGGCTGCCTGGTAAATGTGCTGGGAAATTTTCTGTTGTTTGTAATGAACAATAAAAACCTGGCAGTGATTCTAACCCCTCACCCCTATATCCAAATCTAAGAAAAGTGTTTTGTCATTAGTTATACATTAAAGTAAAGCTAAACCCTTCTGGGTGACATTTACAGTGCTGTGCATCATAACCAATTTTCGTTCTTTTTACTCATAAAATTATGTTTTTTTTATCCTTTCTTTTATTTCAGTTTTATTTATTCCTCCAATCCCTTTCAGCTACTTACTGTCCACAGGCACTTGCACTAATGTTATTCACACATCTGGGGTTATTTACTAAAACCAGAGAGTGCAAAATATGGTGCAAGTCTGCATAGGAGCCAATCAGCTTCCAGGTTTTATTGCCAAACAATTGAACAAGCTGGAGTTGGAATCTGATGGTTACTATCCACAGCTGCACCAGATTCTGAGTGCATCAGTTTTAGTAAATCTACCTCTATTTTGCTCTGAACTAGTTTTCTGTTTGCACAGCCAGTTGTAGTCATCAAGGGTGCATAATAACTGGGAGACCATTGTCATTCCAAACCAGGAAGTCCCTGAATTAGGACCTTCATTGTAGGGTCAGCAGGTATTATTTTAATAAAAGCTGCAGATTTAATAAGATTGAAAATTACTCTTGAAATTACATTAATGCATTAAAGCTTATATGAAATGTTAGTGATTTTGTTGAGATCTACTTTCAAATACAATGGGGCATTCCAACAAAAGATATAATAAGTCATATCAACAAATGCAAAGTAACACACACACATACACACACACTGTGCTACTGTACTGTTGTTAATATGGCTTAAGATACCTTTTGATGAAATGTCTTTTTTCTTTAAGCTTTTAAGGTGATCTTAGCAAAATCACCAAACTATAAAAAGAAATCAATGGAACAGCAAAGGTTCCCATCACCCTTACAAAAATCCATAACTTTTGCATTTTAATAGAGAGGCTGAACCAGTCATTTTCTTTGTGATGTACAGCTTTGATTTTCTCCTTATCTCTCAGGGAATTTTGACTTTCTGAGAAAGGGATTATTGAGTTGTATGGCTGTAAGAGAGGCTCCTTGATCACTACAGTACTGTGTGCTTAAAATGTTACAGTCAGCTCAGCTGCTCCTTGCTTGTAAAAGCATTAGGGACGCCATGTTAATATTAATTAGGTCTTTTCTGTACAGGAATTTCAGTCGCTGCCATGAAGACAGCTTGTAGAGAGAAGATTATACCCAAAGTCAGACATTAAGACAAACATATTTAGAACAACAATTATGATAATTGCAAAAACACTAACGCAGAAGAAATAAGTAAATCTGATTAGGAGCACTTCTGCATGATCAAATATAAATCTTATGTCTTCCCTCTAACCTGGTTTAAACATAAGAGGATTATATTATGTATTAACAGATTTGTGAAGCTGAACTTATTGTACCTAATAATATAGAGCATCTGAGGGAGTGCTGTGAAAGGAACGTACTAGAAAAGTAATCCACTTAAAATTAAAAATAGACAGAATCATTTGGAAGGTGTACGAGACGTATGTGAAAAGGTTACGTAGGCTACAGGGCCGATGCAGCTTGTTATTTGACTGTGTGAAAACTACTCTGCGGTTTCCTTTTTACCCATTAAATTTGCAGCCTGGAAAAAAATATTACCTTTTCAGTTGTTTACATAAGTATCATCCCTATTACTAGTTGAACTTATAAATATTGTCATATTAGATTTCAGATATACTTTAGGCAGAAAAAAAGTCTAAGTATGTTGTTTAAAGTGTATTTATTAATAGAAATAACTGAAAGAAATTTGAAGCAGTAACATGTAATAATGTCAATTAACTGTAGGTGCTATTGATCAGAGCTCTTGTATTATACTACTTGTCCTTTGACCACAGTGGTAATGATTTTTAATGAAAGCACATATTGACTGAGTGTTATTATAGCGTATGCTTAAAAACATACTTATTATTGCACTTTTTTGTTAAACAAACATTTATTCATTTTGTTATTGTTTTATATAACAATAATAATAATATGTATTATTATTATCATTATTAATATTATTATTATTATTAATTTCTAGAATCGTATTCTTTCATTTGACACCATATTCTAAAAATGAGCATGCTTGTGTTCATTTGGTTATCAAGAATGTGTAAAATTTAAAAAATGTAAAAAATCAGCAACAGAAGCTGTGTACAGTATTCTTTCTATCAATGTGTCCATCTGTCCATCCATTCATCCACTTGTCTCTAAACACCTCCCTCTCTTTCTTTTTCTGTCTATATATTTTATATGTCTGCCTGTATCAGCCCAGGTCTATGTCTACATCTTTCTCTCTAATAATTAGCCCTTTTTATCTATTAAAAGAAACAGCAACTTCTGATGTTCACTTTTTGTTTCTAAAATGAAACACTTGCTTTACATTTTGCTCTACCAACTATAAAATGCTAACAATCTTATTTTTAAGGAGTACATCAGTTACGCTTATTAAAATGCAGAAAACCCTTAAAAAGTGTTCTATTATACAATGCATTAATTAATTTTTGATTTGAGTTGATTTAAGCTAGTTTCACCCAAGAACTGTAAAGAAGGAATGATTCAGATCTCAATGAACATATAAAGCTGCCCACCATGTTTTAAAGTTAGAGAAGGAATTAACTGACAGCTGTTCTTAGGCAAGGAGTCGTGTGACAAAGTTGGTCATTTCCAAAATGTGGTTAATGCAGCCTCTATATTATGTAAAGGAGTGGTTAAACTACATTATCTGCTTACATAAAAAACAAATGCCTTAAATTGTTGAGAAACTATTGTATTTTAGGAATCTGAGTACTTGTAAGAACTCTGTTATGTATGCAACTCAGCATTTTAAAACATTTACTATATATATATATTTATACTGTTATATATATATATATATATATATTTGTACTGTATATTTGTCAAATACATGCTATAGGTGAATGACTGAAAAAAAAAATAGGTGAATAGTTTACCTAAAGATATAACAATTGCAAATATGCATGTAAATATGTTCATGCCTACACAGTATTTGAGAAATTAGACTTTTATATAACTCCCATGTGCAGCATGCAGTTTAATGTTAACTGCAATTTTAGGCTAAAGAAGATGAAGCAACAGTTGGCAGTATTCTTCAGAGAGGATTACATGACACTAAGGGTGAGATTTACAAAAACTGGTGCACACAGAATCTGGTGCAGCTGTGCATAGCGACCAATCAACTTCTAACTTCAGCTTGTGTAGTTAAGTTTTGACAATAAAACCTGGAAGCTGATTGGCATTTTCATTTTATTATATATATCTTTAATAATCATCTGATACTTTGACAGATTTATCCAAGAATCAGCCTTAACCTTTTTTAGATTGTCAAACTAATATATATATATTATACACACACACATATATATAGTTGGGGTTTTTTTACCCATAGTAGAAGGTCTTGAAATTATCAAGCATTCTGCAACACTCATGACATTTAACACCTAGATGCCCTGAGATTATTCACCCTAAGGGCAGTCATCAGAATTGCTGAAGTTGCTCCCCTTGTAGGTGTTTTCAAATAAAACAGACAATATGATCTGATGTCTTTGTCTACAATAAAAGTTATTTTAGTGAGGCAAATAGCATCAGTGGCGCACCATATTCAACTGTGATTTTTTTTTGAAAGGCCAAGTGACATATGTCCTATTAAATAAAAGTTATGAATGTCAGTCATTGTGCAAAATATCATACATCCAGTTAGATAAACTTCAAAATTGCTTTTTTTTTTTTAAGTCAAATAATGTTTTGTGCTAGCCCTGCTGATACTAGGCCTGATTCTCTCTCCAGATATTATTATTATTATACAGAATTTATATAGCGCCAACAGTTTGCTCAGCGCTTTACAATATAAAGGGAGACAATACAGCAACAATACAGTTCAATACAAGAGGGATAGGAGGGCCCTGCTCCTTGGAGCTTACAATCTAGCAGGGATATCACATAATAAGACTTTCCAAACCACAAACCACTCATCATCAAAAGCCAAACATTATATACAACTTAGAATTTGCAGAAAAATTTGAAAGACAGTTTTATAATTGTAAATCACATTTCTTTTGCCACACTATGCTGAGAAATAAATTACATAATTACATTTTTACTGTATGTTGTCTCCTCAAGGAAACAATAACCATGTCCGACTGTATATTACCAAATGTCTCTCAAGCTTTTATATTACCTTATAAAAAATCAACATCTCATATATTGAAGGTTTTGTTCAGCTTAAATAGAACTGATATTTGTGTGGGTTAAGACATCACATTGTCCTAGACTGTATAGCCGCCATTTTGTCTGTAGGGACACTAACTACACTTGCTTCACTAAAGAGGCGTTCAACCAACCAAGGGGGAGAATGTATTAATGAAAAAAAAAAATTCAACTTCCCCATTGAAATTTTCATTTCAAACTTCAGATATCACTATAAAATTTAGTTGAATACAACTTTTTTGTGGCTCTATTTAGTGTTATGGAGGTATTTACCAAAGCCATGCCAAATCCTTGAATATAAAATTAGGCAATTAACTGAAAACATTTTTTTTCCTTATATTTAGTGTTTGAATGCAAGTAAATTGTCTGATAAACGTAATAATTTACCCTCCTTCAATCAATGTGAAAGTGCAAGCTATGGTGAACACACACAGACACGCACACACCAGTTGCTTACTGCTTTTACACCATATTTATGCTTACCTGTTGTTTGAAGAAAAACGTGCATATTAAGGCATGGTATCTAAAGAAATGTTTATCTTTAATATTATTAATAGTAATGCAATAAAATAATTGGCATAAAAGGGAATGGAAAAAATATAAAAAATATTGTACTTCCACACATATTATTATTGTTATTAATAATCATAATAATAATAATAATAATAAGAAGAAGTCAAACTTCATATTTGTATTATTTTAATATATGAACTATTTTTGCATTTTAGGAGAAGAAACCATATTATTAATGTAATCTTTCAAGTTTGTTTTTCGGTGTTATACCAAGTAAAAAACATTTGCAGGCATTTACACAGAGCTCCACAGCCTCTTTTCATTTTTGCTTAAACTAAAAACAAACACATAAGACACAGTCTACACTTCAATGTAATACTTACAATGAGATGTTTTTATTGTGAAATAACATTTTTTCAAGAGCGTTATATTTATTTGTATTGCAGTAAATAGTGACATTTAAAAAAGCAGGAGAGTTTGTCTATAGCCTTGTGCTGTACTGTTGTTTATGTAGTGTTTCTCTAGGTTTCTCTCATTTAAAAAAAGGCTGCAGTTAATATCTGTGCCATCCCATCTTTATAACAAGTCATTCTCATTTAATTAAGATCCATCACATAACATCTGACTGCTTAATGAGAACTAATAACACACCTATTTTTAAAAATATGTGAAGCATTATCAGCACTTAAACTCTGCTTTAGCAGAATATTAATTGCAAAGATAGAAAAGAAAACGCATTTTTAAGAAGCATTAGAAATGAATCAGGGCACATGCAAATTGTTGCATCATATTAACAAAGTAACAAAAAATTAGGTTCTAAATTAGTCCTATTAATAAAAATTTTATAGATTGCATTAAAAAACTTTAACAAAACCCAACACAATTACTCACCTGCTTATTAAGAAGTGTAATGTGGTATCACAATCATACATAACAGTAGCACTTACCATATTTTACTCTCATAGAGATTGCATGTCATTAAGTCACGTGTATCATTAAAAATAACTAAGACAGTTAATCCTTTCCAGGTTTGAACAGACTGCATGTTGTGTTTTAAGCATGCAAATATTAATGAAGTACAAGAAGACACAAAGCATTTACATGTGTCTGTTGAACAGCCACATAGAGGGAGAAAGCTTTTGCTCTATACTGGAGGTAAAAGCTTAATTGTCAGCTGTGCATAGAACAAGGACGCAATCATATTGTCCTGCACACACATGACCAATTCTGTACTGTGCCTTGATTAACTCCTTGTAACACTATATTTCCTTTCTCCAATGTGTTATATCTGATCAGACTGCATAGGACATCATGGAAATGGTTTGTTTAGCCAAAGTGTTGATAGTTTTATTGGTTTTCTGTGTTCACTCGGCTTTGATTTGTTATATTTGCAATGGGCAGTGAAAATTCTCTCTAAATAATTTATTGTTGTAAAGTAGCAAGGATCAAGGTTTACTTACATTTTTCAGCCCCTCTGTGTCTTCTCTAGCATTTTAGCAAACTAAAGAAAGGCGTGTTACAAATCTTAAAGGAACGTGCAAACAGTTAAACGGCAAGTGTAGGAGGGTTTAACAGTTTGGATGTGGTTGGGGTACATTTTGGCATATGCAAACAGTCTGAAAACTCAGCCTGTAAAACAGTCTCGAGACTGAAGGAAATCAGTACTTAATTCAACAAACATTTGTTTCAGCTCAAGATTTGCTGCACATTGAAACTTTTAGGAGCTGATAATATCCTTGCTGATATATACTTGATAAGATGCTGCACAGCACCATCTGCTGGTATTTACTGCCCTCAAATATAAAGACATCAGTATTTGTTACACTTTGTGCTGTACGCAGTACCTGTTTAAAGGGCTGTATAGTCATTTAACCAAAAGAACATTTTTTTTATTCCATTCAGCTTCATTGAATGTTTAAAATTAAGCTGTTTGCTAAGATGGAATAAATATTTATTAAATCATGCTTTGATATGATTACTAAATGTAGTCGTGAAAAACAAAAAATTGCAATACCTGGAACATTAGCAAGCCAGAATATTTGCCAGATTTTGGCAACATTTAAATTGAAACTAAACAATATCTTTATTTGCCAAAAATAATCCATACACATCTACTATTTAATAGCTCTGTAACCACACTACAAATCCTATAACCCACTGTTCATAGTCTCCAGTCCAGTCCATCTTGGGAATGAGCAAGAGAGTGTGGCTATGTTGGTAAACACAATGGGACTATGGAAAATGACCATAGCTACCCTTTAAACAGGAAGTCAGATCACAAAAAAATATAGTAAACTGGATATCTGGAGGAGGCTGAGATCAATAGAATGTATTTTTAAATTAAGCAATGCATACTTGAGTAGAATTTTCTTTTTTATTGTCATTTTAAAAAGTTGTTATATGCCACTCCTTGGTCATATCTTGCTGAAGAAATTCAATCACCTGTGATAATATATAAAGTTGATAATAAGTAATGGGGGATGCAAAGTAGAACAATATACAAAGATGTGTAAGGAAAGGAAACTGGGAAACATGAAAAGTGGTGCTCAAAGTTACAACTAAAGCTGGCCATAGATCAATTCAAATTTAGATGGTTTAAATTTCAGTAGGGGTTGGCTTAATTTTGATCCATCTATGGCCATCCTACTTGACAAAATTCAATCGAACAACCAACTTCTTTCGAATGCGAATGTTGGAAAATTTGTATTCAATTAGTGGCTGCAGCCAGTTGACTGCAGTGCTGATCAGTATATTCTGACAGCAGAGGAAAATACAATAGCATAGTAAGGAGGATTCCTCCGTCCAACTTGATTTTATGGATAGGGAAATTCATTCTTTTTTTTTTGAACAGGCAAGTGACTGACTAAAAAAATAATAATTTTTAATATACAGAGTAAGCATATCACATAGCCAAACTGCTATAGCAATACATTTGTATTAAGCATATACATACAATTATATAACAGGTACAGATGACCAAGTATGTCATTTAATATCAAGCATTATACAATAAAGATATTCATTCAACTGGTAAATTACATCAAAAAAACATGCATGCATATAGATACAGTGAGCTACACTTAAAATGTATAATTACTGATGTTCAGAAATACAGGAATACAATACCCAGAATAGAGTAAAGAAAAGGAAAGCTGAGCCAGATCCTGGTGAAAAGAGAGAGGAGGAGGGAAAAAAAACAACATTTTGGGGATGTAAAAACACCCTTTCTCAAGCACCTCCTATAATGGTGAAGTTAATAGTGGACATGATGGAAAACAATGACCCATCTATGGGCAGATTCTGAATATAAACCAATGAATTTGGTTTATTGCTGATGGCACTTGTCCCACTATTTTCAACATTTTCCTGATCCAGTTTTTACAAATTGACACCAAAGTTCCCATAGCAAATTCTTTTGTCAGCGAGCAAAGCTGGCCATACAATGATTGAATTTCCCTGCTGAATCGGCCACATTTTGAATAGTGTGTGGTTGTCCCCACTCAACAGAAGTCGATTTATCCATCAACTTCTATCAAAGGGACATGTTGGAAATTGTTTCTTGCTGAGCTGTCGATCAGTCTATTTTGAAAGCAGCAAATGCAGCTGACCAAAGACAATAAAGTTGATTTAGTAAAAGCAAATGGGCTGTTAACTTTGCAAAGGAATTTGTCTGAGCCTGGGTTCACATATATGCGGTGCGGTATATCGCATGTGATTTGCACAGGAACCGTACTGCATTCCTGTGCAAACCACATGCGATTTGTGTGTGGTGCAACTAGAGCCATACATTGTGTATGGCTCTAATCACACCGCACCTGCACTAAAAAGGTGCAGGACCCTTTTTTGGGTCTGCACTAGAATTGGATCCTATGGGTATTCACACCTATGTGATCCAATTCTGCACATCGCGTTTTGCGGACCAGTGCCTCCCAGCCCTTTAAGGGGTTTATGTTGCCGGAATGTGGATGAGGTTTAGGGTCATGTGACCACCATGATTGGCTGTCACAGCAGTCACATGATAGGAAAGGTCCCGATCGCAAGTAGTGAGACCTTTCAGGAAGGAGCCAGTAAATGTGGCTGGAGAGTGCAGGGTGCGCGCTCTCAGCACACATTTGTTTACTTTTGGTACGTACGCAAATATGTGGCCGCTCAGCCACAGAGAGGCCGCATATTTGCATACTATCAGGACCAACAGGCTGAGGTAAGTAATAACATTGACATCTCCTTGCTGTTAGCAAAAACTTCACTGATCTTGGAGAACAATATGCAAGAGGGCAGAAGGACATTTGGAATACTACTTGGAAGCAAAGTTTTACAATAAACATTAGTTCAAATACAGTTAAAGTGTAATTATATGCAGAATAAAAAATGGCAGATATGACACAGTCTGTTAGCATCAGGCTGCATCATATCACAGTATTTTTTGTTTTCGGAGTTCTTCTAGTTTTAGTAATATTGATCCTGTCTGTAGAACAGTTATTTTTCCAGTTTCTATAATAAATCAAATTAGGAGAAACCTCATTGATCTTTTTTTATGTGGCTTTACTTCTTTAAAATGGAAACTACATGTACAGTGTATCCACTTATGTACAGTTTTATCACTTTATCCATTACAGGAAATGAAGAAAATAGTAGTTCTATTGGCAGGATCAACATGTAATAAAACTATGTCATGAGGAAAGAAGTGGGATTAGTGGTTTCAGAAAAACAAAAACTGCTGTGTTCATGCTAGTAAAAGACTGTATTATATGTTTTTTATTTTTCTTATAGTTCTATGTTAAAGCGGAGCTCCATCCAAAAGGGGAAGTTCCACTTTAAAGACTGCTCCGCCACTCTCCACTAACAATTGGCACCTTTGGGGAGCAGGTACCTGAATTTGACAGGTACCCGCTCCCACTTCCGGTCCGATCGCCTAGGTGATCAGAAACGGAAGGTGTCCTCCCTCCTTGTAGTCTTTTGGGACACGTGACAGGTCCCAGAAGACTACAGGACCATTCACGAAACGCAGCGCTACGCGCGCATGCGCAGTGGGTACCCGGATTTGAAGCCGCAAGCTATCACAGCCTGGTGCCCACACTGAAGATGCCGGCCTTCTGGAATACAGGACGGCCAGTGAAACGAACTGTGGGGGACACACCACGGGACCGAGGGACAGGTAAGTGGCTGTTTTTTAAAAGTCAGTTTTTGATAAGTTGAGTGGAACTCCGCTTTAAAGTCTTTTTTATAATAACTCCGCAAAATTTAAAAAGTATGGGCCACGCTAAAATAAGTAAATAAGTGAAACTCCCCTACTTCATATTCAATATACAGCAGAAACAAATAAATTCATCACAACACATCAATGTAATATAAAGTGCTTAAATCATAGCTATATAAACATTGAAATACTCAGCTTATATATCACTATTATATAGTTATAAAATAAACACTTTGCACTTTATATATCTATTAATCAAGCACTTTGCACATTATAATATTTTGTTATATATGTGATTAATTTATTTGCTTCTGTATATTAATTATGAAGAAAGAGTTTTTTTAGTATTTAGTTATTTTAGTGTGCCACATGTTTTACACATGTTTAGATGATATTGTATAATTTTTGTGCTAGCAGCTTGTTTTTTTGCATAGGTGGCAGGGGCTTGAAATAACATATTGCGAGAATTCAGCAGCATTTTCACAGACACATATAGAAACATGATATTTATAGAATTATTCAAACTGTTACACATCAAAAAATGACAAGTGTGTTGTACATCAGCTACTTTAAAAGAGCTTAACCAGTTGTTTCCATCTGGAGGTGCCTACATGCATGCCAAATTAGCAATGTGCTTTTTAGTGCAGGTCTGTTATGCTTTGCCATTGAAATCCTCTGCATCTGATAAGGTAAGTATGCTCCAAAAAAGTGTTGTGTAGTGTTAGAAATTAGGTTAGGTGAAAGCTTAGATACAGTAATTGTTACAATCAAGGTTAAAGACCAATGCAAGTCATTACATTTTTTGGTTAGAGTGTTTGTTTCTTATTTCTGCTTGTACCCTTGTTTGGGCGATTTTCCATAATTTTTGTCTTGTTGACAAAATAGGAAGTAAGAAGTTCCACCTGATGGGGGCAAAAACAGAAACAAAATACTAACAGGTTCTTACCCTTTCCAACTCTATGTTTAAAAATGTTTTATTTCTATCTGTGCTCCTGCAAGGGAGATTTTGGGCAATTTCTCTTGCCAATATCACAAAGAGAGGAGGGAAAATATTAGTAATGGCAACAGAAATAACAATAAAAACACAACAGAAGATGTCAGAAGAGGTGAGTATAGTTCCACTTTAATTTGAACTCTTAAGTTAAATGTTAGACCTTGGGCTAGGGTGAGGTTCAAAGCTAGGATAAGGTCAATGGTTGAGATGTCATTGTGTAGCTGTGTTAAGACCTGAAGGTTAAGTGTTCGGGGAAGGTAAAGTGTTAATCCTCCTTTTAAGGTTTAGGATCAATATTAAAGATTCAGGTAATGGAAGAGTTAATGTATTGGAAAAACTCTGCATTATACACCTATACATAGATTATATACTGTAAATAGCTGCTATGCTTAACATCAATGGGTTCATACCACTGAGTGTGCCCACACATAGCACTGTGCCCTATCTTTTTAAACCTATAAAATTAATTGGTGTATATACATAGACCAATCAATCTTTAATATGAAAACAGTCTTTCATTTATACATTAAAGATTATGTTCATATATGCTGTGGGAATGGAAAGGAAGTGTGTTTTTTTATCTGTCTTAGCGTATATAAAAGGGTTTTATACTATTTTGGATTCTTTCCTGACTTTTATTTAGATTATGGTGCTGGGATGGTGGAACATCTGAGGTGTCTCATGCAGTGGAACATCATAGCAGTCAGCATTTACACTTGCAACTGCGGTGATTAATCACAGAGGTCATGAGGAACAGAGCCACTCTCATTGGCTCTGTACTCTTTGTCAGTGTTCAGCATTGTGCAATTCACAAAGGTGTTCACATGCATTGTTTACAGTTGTGATAACTGTAATTGGTCACAGAAATCGCATGGTACAGAGCCACTTTCTTTGGGGACCCCCTAGCATGTAATTCCAGTAAAAAAAAACATTTATAGACAGTCACCCAAAATACATGAACACTTACAGTGCAAAAATACATATGAAAGGTAAATCCTGTAGTGGTTGAACTGTATTTTTGCACTATTTTATGTACTTATTTAGCACCGTTAATTTACACAGCACTTTGTTTTATACATTCACATCAGTCCCTGCCCTCAAGGAAGTCCCTAAGTCTGAAGTCCCTAACTCACATTCATCCATACTATGGCCAATTTACCTTACACAGGTACAGTGAGAACATACACACTCCTTGCTTACCACTTAACCACTGTGCTATAAGTTGTAATGTGTTTTGAATTTTACTTATTATTGGATGTATTGGATGAGGATTTGGTATAAGTAGGGAAGATTGATTATTTTATAGTTTTAAGAAGATTGGTCACACAGTTCTGTGCTATATGTGGATACATGGAAGAGTTAAGTGTTAGGACATACTGTATTTAACAGTTATGCCAGGATAGGGTAGGAGAAATTTGTGGATAGAGTTCTGTTATAATTGTTTTTGGCACCAAGGCCCAGGAATTACTACAGCAGGCTCCCAGCACTGAATACTAGTGTAACATCTGTAGGAGCCAAAACACTTCAGGATGCTCTATAATAAAAATTTCAACCTCATCCACAAGACTTGTTGCACATTACATACACATTCAGGTGTCACCTGAAACTCTGTGGTTGTCAGGAACTCAGCTCACTGTATTCAACCCTTACATTCAGATGATATAGTCTCATTTTGAAACATTGGGGTTGATTTACTAAAGGCAAATAAGCTGTGCACCACAAGTGCACTCCAAGTGCACTTGGAAGTGCACAGCAAGTGCACTGAAAGTGCAGTTGCTTGAGATCTTAAGGGAGCATGCAAGGAAAATAAAAAAGAACATTTTTGCTTGCACATGATTGGATGATAGAAATCAGCAGAGCTTTTTTTTTTTTATAGAGTTTCCCCTCAGACCTAGAGCAACTGCACTTTCAGTTCACTTCCAAGTGCACAGTATATTTACCTTTAGTAAATCAACCCCGTTTAGTTCTTTCCAGTCTTACCTTGAGATTATACCTGGAATTTATGTAATGGGTAGGACAACCTTCTTTTCATTGCTTTCAACTGACTGAACGTAAAGCGGATATCAGGGGTGGACTGACCATTCTGGCAATCAGGCACTGCCCGAGGGCCCAGGGTCAGTAGGGGGCCCCCATGAGATGCCCCTGGTACCTTTAATGGGCTGTTTTGGGTGTGGTTTGAGTGTGGGCAAGGACACAGGGGCCCCATGATCCCCTACTGCCCGGGGGCCCCATGAGTTGCCAGTCCGTCCCTGGCGGATATATTTCTTCTCATAAAATTATGTCATATGTTTATCCTTTGAGTATTTACTTTGTGTTCAATAAAATTCTTCTGGAACAAAAAACTAAATTCAACCTCACACCAAAAGCCAATATTACTTTGAATGAACTACTAGGGATATAGTTAAAAAATATTGAGATAACAAAAAATGCTATACCTGAAAACATTTAAAAAAAAACAAAAAAAAAAACTGACCTTGACCATGTCTCTTTAATGAACTTATTTCACAGAACCACATTAAAGCATGAAGGTATACGGAATCCACATTAAAAACAAATCCCACATCTCTTTCCCCTATCCTGGGAGTTTTTCATATTATCAAAAAGTAATGTAGCAACTTGCTATTTAACCTGTTTGGTCAGTTAAACCCTGCTTCAACAGAGGCATTTCCTCATTGTTTCTGTGCTGTTTCTTATGGGGAGCCAGGGCCAATATGATTTCCGCTCAAACTTCCCACCCATGTGCTTAACCCAATCTGCTGAGCTACATGCAAGGCGCAACAGTATAAATTGTGACATCGTAATGTATACCTCTACAAGATGGGAAGGACTTGCACGTTCAGCAGAGATAGTTCTGTATTACCCCACAAGTTGAAACCACATTGCCAAAGTGCAAAGCAAAACAAAATCTAAACATTTTGACATGAAAGCCTACCCATTACCCTTCAATATCCACAAGGGTTCACAGTAAAGGGGTAAAGGGGGGAGAAAAAAAAACAGGGGGCAGTTGAGACTTTTGCACCCCCCCCTTCTTCCTTCTGTCTCTTACAATTCTCAAATGAACCATGATAAATGTGTGAGGTCATTTAATTATGTGAAGAGGTCAGAAAATCTAGATGCGTAGCATGTGGAAAATGCACCCATTTCCATGCAGGGGTGCTACATAAAGATGTGAACACCAAAAATATGTCACAATCCATATATTATATATCTACAGTATATACTTTTTCATCTTCAAGTGTGTTATGGAATACTTTATTTAACATAGAAATTATTTAAGACTGCCTACTAACCATATATTCAAAACAAGGAAGGCGCTAGAAACAGTTACAAGTCCATCCCTCTATTAGAATTTTCTCTCCAACATGTACAATCTTTACATGATATCTTTATTAACAATTGTTTGAAAAAAAAGGTAAGAAATGCTTAAAAATATATATTGACATGTTAAAATCCCTTTTTTGACACAGGATATGCTAGCTTTTTAGATATGCCTTTTTTTACCTTCAGATTTTGTGGGGAGGGCTAGGGTTTTTGTTGCTGTCTCAGTTGGGAAGATTTACACTTTTTGTGTGGTTTCAGGGAAAATCTCTCCAGTAAGGACAAAGAGATCCATTCTATCAAAAAAAAACTCAAAACAAATATTTTAACTGAAATTTGGCTTTAATGAGAGTACATGATTGCAAGGTTGACAAAATTTACACTTTACTCTTACTCTTTAGTAGTTGATTTAGCTATGTGCAGCAATAAATGGCTCTGCTGTGGTATGCCTTTGGCAGGGGAGGACTGACAACTCATGGGGCCCCCGGGCAATAGGGGATCATGGGGTCCCTGTGTCCTCGCCCACACCAAAAAAAGCCTATGAAAAAGCCAATGAAAGGTACCAGGGACATCTCATGAGTCCCCCTACTGACCCTGGGCCCTCGGACAGTGCCCGAGTGCTCGAATGGTCAGTCTGCCCCTGGCCTTTGGTAAAGGTAAGAGAATCTTTATAATTATAGCTGTATATCAAAAGGAAAAAAACTACACAATCTTTTCTAACTATTCATGTATTTGTGTAATGCATGCAGGTTTTAGCCTATAAAAGGTAAAATGTCTAATTTTTGCACACAGAAATACAATAAACTAATAATAACTTAACTGCTGCAGGTAACAGGTTACAATGGAACTCAAAACTGTACTTATATTCATGAGAAACACAATCTCCACGATGAGCAGAATCTTGGGAATCTTCCAAGATGGAAGAAACTAGCTCACAAATAAATTATTAAAGAAACTGGATCATTTGTGGTCACCTGTATGTTGTGAGTCATTCATATCACCATCACAAAAGAAAGGTTGTAAGCTAAAAGGTAGAAAAAAAACTAAAAGAATAACTTTACCAAAATCCAATCATTTTAATTGTTTTTTTTCTAAAAATATATTCAATGTTTCCTACACCTGGTGTTACGTAGCAATAAATATACACAGAATGAATAAATGAATGAAAGTTAGAAAAAGAGTTAATTGGTACATAAAAGAATATGTTATAAAAACGTTGCATCACATAAAGGTCAAAGACTTTAATCATTAAAACATATGATACACTACAGGCTTTGACTAATGCATGTTTGCTTGCTAAAACTGATTGAAATTTGGTTGGTTCAACAAGGACCAGACAAATTTCAATCAGTGTATGGCCATCCCTGGTTGAGAGAAGTCAATCATTTGATCGACTTCTATCAAAGTTGCAGCTGTCAGAAAACAATATCCTGGAGAGGAGGATTCCTTATTTCTCTTCATTCAAAGCTTTGGATTTTTTTATATTAGGAACCATAGGCATGTATCTATAGGAAAGCAAAGGCAAAGAGGTGGAATTTTCCTGTATAACTATTGGTCACACATTTTTTCCCATCATGAGTAAAAATAAAGTCAACTCATTTAAGCTTATTTAAACATGGCCACATTATTCCAAGCCAGGTTAGGAAGATTAAATTGAGAACTCAAATCTCGAGAAGGGATTCATTCGTCCTTCTTCTTCTGCTGGGGCCGGAATTTTCTTTTTGGAATAAAAGGACAACTCTCTCAGGCCTATCCAGTAAACTACCGGGCACTCAATAAAGTTACTGTGACGAACTGGGAGCGCAGAGAGAGAGAAAGAGCACAGAGATTGCACGGAACCCGACATGCGGGCATTTATTGCGGGTTTTTTCGGGGAGCGCACAATTGAACAGCTAGTCAATAGAACAACACAAGACACAACGATACAGTAGGGTTCTCAGGGTGACAATATGGAGCAGCAGGGGGCTGATAGTCCACTGGGTTCAATAGGCCAGAGCGGCGAGGCACTGCATGGGTTGGAGTCCGTGAGCAAGGGTTTCGGGTAAAATTGGGCTAAGTCCACGCAGGGCAGAGAAATCTGGGTATAGAGGGGTTAACTCACTCACCAGCTAGCAGATCAAGGCACTGAGGGTTAAAATCTGCATAGGCAAATCCAGGCACAGCAGGGTTAAAGTCTGCACAGGCAAATCCAGGCACTGTGAGGTTAAAGTCCACACAGGAAAATCCGGGCACATTAGGGTTAAATTTCACATAGCAAGCTCACAGTGGAGGAGGCAGTGAGAGGGAGGGGGGTCAGTGGGGGGTCTGGCCACAGCTCAGACCTCACTCACACCAGGCAGGGGAAGCAGCCAGGAACCACATGATGGGGGGCCTGCTCCGGGATTATATATGGAGCTGAGCACATTCTCGTTGCCGTGGTAACACGAGACTTGGCATCGAGTTACCATGGCAATAAGCCACGCCCCCTCACTGCCGGCCACACACAGGGAGCACTGCCTTTGTCTCTGGTGGGTGTGGAGCACAGGAGAGCGGGATCACGCAGTGCCCATGGAGACAGGGAGGGGGGTGACAGGAGGGGAGCCTGCATTTGGCGAATCCACATGCAGGCAAAGCAGGGGAGCAGACTTTCTGGTGCTAGGTCAGAGGAGCAGGATGCCGCCTCGGCAGATGGGCAGATTGCTGGTGGCAGCACAGTGAGGGGATGCTGCAAACTGGGAGTGGCAAGCAGTGACAAGCCCTACCCCCTCCATTTTACAAGTGCCACCAGGGGAACCTCAACAGGTTCCCATAGAGTCACTTGTGGACTGTATTTATTTACTGGGGTCTTGCTGACGGGGTACATTCTGGTGCTGGCTTCCCCGTAAGTATTGGATAGTAAAGATGTATGGTTGTAAGGCCAGGCTCCATCGTAAGAGGCGGCTGTTATCCCCTAAGATCCAATTCAGCCAGGTGAGGGGGTTATGGTCCGTGAAGATGAAGAAATCCAGGCCATACAAAAAGGGTTAAAGTTTTTTCAATGCTCACACTATGGCCGGGCACTCCTTCTCTATGGTGGCATAGGCGACCTTCCGGTCCAGTAGTTTCCTGCTAAGGAAGTCCACAGGGTGCTCCTCCCCCTCCTCGTTTACCTGGCTGAGGATAGCCCCCAGCCCATAAGTAGAGGCATCCGTCTGCACGAGGAATCTTCACTGGCAGTTGGGCGCTGCCAGGTTGGGATCATGAGAAATGGCCTCTTTCAGCAGGTCAAAAGTGGTCTGGCAGGCCAGGGTCCAGGTTACCATCCAGGGCATGGCCTTCTTGGTGAGGTCCATCAGGGGCTTTGCAATCATGCTGAAATGGGGAACAAATTTGCGATAATAGTTAGCCATAACTTGTTTCTTAGTCTGGGGGGTGGGCCATCCCACCCGATGTCCTAAATATTGCACCTCCGCCATCCCCATCTGGCACTTGTCTGGTCGAACGGTGAGGTTGGCCCCTGCAATTCGGTCCAGGACAAGGCCCACATGCCAGAGGTGGTCTTCCAGGTGTCGCTGAAGATTGCGAGGTCATCAAGGTAGGCGCAGGCAAAGTCATGACACCCTGCAACAGCTGGTCCACTGTGCGCTGGAAGGTAGGAGGGGCAGTCCTCATTCCAAAGGGCATGTTGAGAAACTTGAACAGGCCGAAGGGGATGATGAAGGAGGAGCACTCCTGACCCTCTGCGGATAAGAGGATTTGCCAGTAGCCCTTGCTTAAGTCCAGGGTAGTGACATAGCAGGCTCCAGCCAGCCGGTCCAGCACGTCATTGATTTGGGGCACTGGGTAGGCATCACTAACCATTTGATCATTGAGGGACAAGAACAACATGGGAGGCTCAGGGGCCCTGGGAGGGCTGAATAATTCCCAGATCCAGCATTTTATTCAGTTCCTCTCTCATAATGTACTTAATGGCTTTGGGGACACGATATGGAGCTTGTTGGAGGGGCCGGGTTCCCAGGGTCACCACATGGTGAGTGGTGATAGTGGTCTTTCCAGGCCGGGCAGAAAAAGTGGAACTGTCATGGAAATTTTCTATTTACAGGTTGAACTTTAAATGTGTCATATATTAGTGTTATTCATATGTCTCTCGTGTGGCTTAATTAAAGCTCTGAAGGCTGCAATTAGGCCATGCGCATTTACAATGTATATATTACAGTACTCAGCTCGGTAATGGATGAGATGGCAGATCTGTGCTTATAGACTGGCGTGTATGCCACCACGGCATTCGATGCGAATGCCACCGGCGGTAGGCCGCGGGCCTGTATCCACATATCAGCAGCATTGTACCACATGTACTTCGTATGGCCAGGCGCCGGGCAGTGAGAACTCCGTGTGTAGGCTCATGTATATCTCTGCAAGCCCCTACCGACCTGAACTGTATCTGGATGGATGTGTTTTAATAAAGATCATATCGGGCCCATTCAGATGCAGACTGCCACTGTTTAATCTAGGGGATGCTTGTACAGACAATGTACATACTACTAGGAGCTGATAGCATGTAAAGGATGGGAAGCTTGCTCTCCAAAGAGAGCTCACCAGGGGGAGGACTGGTTTAACTGGTTTAACTGGTTTCAGTATAGATAAGAGGAAATGCTACACTCCAAACAGGATGTACATTCTTGTGTATGGACACCCCCTATACATTGTTCTGTGGGAGGGGATTGACCTAACCTCCGTGCGGGGGGGCGTGTGTGTTTCTTTGTAAGTGAATAAAACAAGAGTCTGGGGTTAGAGCAGGACACAGAGTGAATTCAACCTCCAACCTGTGGGTATCATCTGATTATTCCTGGGTCACGGGAGCTCCATTTTCCCCACATCTCAACAGAGCTAAACCAGTTGGAGGCGCAGGAATCGTAGAGCTAAGCTACAGTCGCGGTAAGTGGAGGGCGCAATACGGCTGCAGCAAAGTTCGCACAGCTTTACGGGGGATTGCTGCACATCCAACTGCGGGTACTTACGTAAGGAAAAATTTGTTGAAAGCGAATTTTCAAGACAGAACTGTGCAGGCCTAAGACAGAATTCATGGCCCTCTGTTGTCCTGGGTTAAGCTGCAGGTCCAAGGGCACCTGGTGCACGCCAGTTGGATGACACGCTGCTTTTAAGAGATCCAGCACGGCCTCCCTCAGAAATGCTCTCCACAACTCAGTACAGCAACCCATTTTCTTGCACTATCCTTTCGCCGGCTCCAGGACTGGTAAGCCCTACCTGGGGCCAGAAGCTTGTCAGAGTAGGGTCGGTGGCTAAGTCCCCTTGAAACTTGTCCCAATCAGATGTCACCCCTGTATGGTCAGCAGTTGAGGATGAATCACTCACCGCGGGTAGTGGAGTTCCATCCACATGCTGGGGTGCCTCCTTCCTCCCAGCAGTTTCCAGGCGGGATTGACTTCTCATGACAGCTCCAACAAAGTGACACTGAAGATCGCTCACATCATTCCCAAGTAGTACATCTGCAGGCAGTTCTTCCATTACTCCCACATTGCAGCGTTTAGGCCCCAAGCCATAGTCCAGATTGACAGTAGCAAAAGGGATGAAGCATTTGGTGCCCCCTGCTAGTTGGATCACTATCCCAGGGCCAGGTTGGGAAGCATTGAGGTGCACCACTCGGGTGTCCACAATGGTGAGGAAAGCCCCTGAATCTCAGAATCCCATGGCTTTTGTCCATCCACAGTGAACTCTTGTAGGTGCTTTCCTTGGAGTCTCGGAGCAGGGGCTCCCACAGGCTGTAGGCCAAAGACTCCTGGAGGGGTGTCCTTGTCCACGGGAGCAGGTCTCCAATCTGGTGGGGGTGGAGGTTGGTCCTCGGGAGCCTGGTACAGAGCCACATAGTGTACTGGCTTGGGCGAGCTAGGCCCGAGAGTCTGTTTCTTGGAGGAGCAGCTGACCTGATAGTGACCATTCTGCCAACAGCCAAAACAACGCCTTTCTAAAACAGGTCTGGGGGCCTGCTGCGAGGTGGCTGCATGAGGTGGGATCAGGGGCCGTGGTGTTGGCATGATTTGGGGGCCCATCCCGTGATGGGGAGGCGTGTAGGGCACCGGGGCATCCAGGCAGCTTGGGGTACCTCGGCAGCAGGTTTCTGCCATTGTGGATTAATTAAGAAGGCCTCATCCACAAAGGCTGCAACTTCTTTGAGGGTGGCAGGTTTCCGTTCCCACACTCACTGTCGGAGTTCGGGGAGGTACTTGAAAAGGAACTGTTCCTTCAGGATGGCCTGGATGATCTGCTCAGGGGAGGTTGCCTTCTCCCCTTCCAGCCACCAGCAACATGCTAAGGACAACTTGTGTGCGAACATCTTAAAGAGGTCTCCGGGAGGTGGGGGTTAATCCGTAACTGGGCCCGATATGACTCTGATGATACAGTGTAGTAGTCCAACATGACCCTTTTTATCTCCTTACAGTTTCGCTTCTTGAGGGGGTCCATCATTCGGTAGGCTTCAGCAGCCCCTCCGTCAAGCAGCCCTACTATATGGCGAGTCCAGTCTGTGGGTGGGACCTCTAGTAGTTCGCATTGATATTCAAAGCCCTGGAAGAACCCTTCCACATCTCCGGTGTGTTCTTGGTAGGGCTTACAGTCCTTTCTGGATATTCTCTAGGCCTCCCATGACACAGGGACAGGCACAGGAGCAGCTGCTTGGTTCTTTGTGGCTTCCCACTCTTTGTCTTTCTTGAGCTTTTTCAGTGGCTGCAAACTTCCTTTGTAGGGTAGCATCCTTTTCTAGAGTGGCAAATCCACATGCAGACACAGCAGGGGAGCAGACTTTCTGGCACTCAGCCAGAGGAGCAGGATGCCACCTCAGCAGGGGGGCAGATTGCTGGTGGCAGCAGACTGAGGGGATGCTGGGGGGTGGAGGGTGGCAAGCAGGAACTGGGGGGATGGTGGGGGGGGGGGGGGGGGACACTAGCTCTGTGACAGTTACCATTAAGAACTGTTACCCACTCCCTCCTGTTCCTGAACTCTTCCCTAGATTCACTGCTGCCCGAGTCTTTACGAAACTTGATCTTCGTGGCGCTTATAATCTAGTCCGAATTCACGAAGGAGATGAGTGGAAAACAGATTTTCGAACCTGCTTTTGGCATTTTGAATACCTTGTTATGTCTTTTGGGTTAAGCAACACTCCTGTAACCTTTCAGCACCTTGTAAATGACATTTTTTGGGAATTCCTGGATCCCTTTTTGATAGTTTATTTGGATGATATCCTTATCTTTTCTGCCACCTTGGAGCTCCATCGAGTGCATGTTAAGAAAGTCTTATCTACCCTGAGACAGCATGGACTATATGCAAAGGCAGAAAAATGTGAGTTCGAGAAATTATCAATTCGATTCCTGGGCCTAATCATATCCACAGATAGGATTTCTATTGATCCCCAAAAGGTATCAGCCATCATTAATTGGTCTGCCCCTACTGACAAGAAGGGTATCCAGAGGTTTGTGGACTTTGCCAATTTCTACAGGAGGTTCATTAAGGACTTTTCTACAATCATTCTATCACACAGTTAACCCATTTTCATACTCAATTCCAGTGGTCTCAGGAAGCTCAGGTGGCATTTGACAAATTAAACACTCTATTCACCTCTGCTCCAGTACCACAAAATCCAAATCCGGATTTACCCTTTGTCCTTGAGGTTGACGCCTCGGAAATTGCTACAGGAGCAATCCTTTCTCAGAGCTAGGGGCCCAAGTCTCTTCTGCACCCAGTTGCTTTCTTTTTTTATTATAAATATTTATTGATTTTCAACCAAATACATTTTACATTCATTTTCTCTAATAAACAAGAGAAACACTTTACTACAATAATTATCTCCCTAATTATCTCTATCCCCCCCCTCCCATCTGACCTCCTCTCCCCCCCCCCCCCCCCCCCCCCCAACTACCTACTCTGCGTTTTCCCACATCCTGCCTATAAAAAGTGAATGGAGTATTTATAATATTAGACATTATACCTTCATATATTTCACATTCAATTTAAACTCTTCCCATTTTTTCCATTTCACATAATATGTCCCCATCTTATCTACATGCATATGATAAAGTTTCTCCATCTCACAAATCTGGTTCACTCTAGCTACCCAATCCTCTTCCGTCGGCACTTCCTTTTTTCGCAAAAACTTGGGTATCAGACCCTTCGCTTTGTTTAAAAAATCCCATATACCCGAATCCTTATATAATTTCACTGATAACTCTGTGCTATGGAAAAGACAGATCTCTGGGTCTAATCTAACGTTGATTTCAGTAATCATCCCCACCAAGTGAACTATTTTCTTCCAAAAAACTTGTATTTTTGGGCACTCCCACCATATATGATACAACATGCCTATCTCTCTACAACCCCTCCAACACAATGGTGAATTCTCCCTATTCAATTTATGTTCAACATTTGGTGTAATGTGCCATCTTATCAAACACTTGTAATTTATTTCCACTTCTCGCATACTTATATTTTCATGAATTAATCTATATATTTTCTTCTGCTTTCCCTTATCTATTACCACTCCCAAATCTCTTTCCCATTTCCCTATATACATCGGTTTTGTGCTAGTGTCTAAATCAGTGAAAATCTTATAAATTTTAGCAATTCCATGTTTCCCATTTCCCCGTGATTCTAACAACCTCTCAAATGGATTACAATCCTTTCTAGTTCTCAAAGGTTTTGGGAGTTTCCCGACAAAGTGTTTCAGTTGATGATAGCACCACTCATCTATCCTAGTGCAAACTTCTCCTTTTTTCTTTTCCAACTCCTTAAGTGATCCCAATTCCTCCCCCACCATTATATCTCTCAATTGCGCATCCTCCTTTATAATCCATTCTCCTGTAATGCCCTCCCTACCTGGAGAGAAAAACTCTGTGTTCCTTAATGGCATTAACAGTGAATTAAAATCCCACCCCTTCTGTCTGTGCAGTACATCCCAAAGTCTTAAAACATTTAAAGTGTACAAACTTGTGTTAACATCTAATCCCCTATATTGTGCAGGCAACCATATAATCCTACTCAAATTGCAAAGTGCAATTCTGATTTTGACCCAACTTTTCCGTGGGTTGTGATTCCAATCAAAGATTCTCGCCATTTTTACAGATTTCTAATATCTCTTGAAATCTGGCACTCCCAATCCACCCCTCTCTTTATTTCTACTCAACATTTCGTAGCGTGTTCTAGGTTTTTTATTCCTCCATATATATCTTGTTATCATTTTTTAAGTTCTTTAAAATATACCTCTGGAAGTTTGATTGGGACCATTTGAAATTTATATAGGACTTTAGGCACAATTACCATTTTTATCAGATCTATGCATCCTATCCAAGACGGGTTTCCTCCCCCTAATCTCTTTAATTCCTCTTTAATCCCGTTTAACAGTGAAATATAGTTTAATTTGTACAGATTCCTATATGAAGCAGAAAGTTTTACCCCTAGATACTTTAATTCTTTTTCTCTCCATACGAAGGGGAATTCCTCTGGTATCTTTTCTTT
This sequence comes from Staurois parvus, assembly GCF_062004578.1. NCBI lineage: Eukaryota > Metazoa > Chordata > Amphibia > Anura > Ranidae > Staurois > Staurois parvus. The sequence continues at coordinate 2,234,538 of NW_028318135.1, forward strand.
TTCACTGTTTGTGAGATTTATATTTAAAATCTCAGTTTTTGTTGGGTTGATTTTTAAATTTGATAACTCCTCATATTCCTTCAATATCTTCATTAAATTTGAAAGTGTTATCCTAGGGTTTCCCACATAGAACATCAGATCATCCGCATAGGCCGCCACTTTATGTTCTCTATCTCCTATCTCCCTTTATATCTATGTTCTTCCTTATTGTAGACAGCAAATGCTCCAAAGACAAAACATACAATGGGGACAATGGGCATCCCTGTCTTGTTCCATTTGACATCCCAAAAACTCTGACATTTCTCCATTAACCATAATAGCTGCTGAGGGCCACTATACAATTTTCCAATCCACTCTCTCATTCTGTAAATCTCAAGGCAAGTGAGCGCTTAAAACAACTTACAAAATCAATAAGTGAACAAAATTGAATTAAACTAGAAAATAGCAGCTGAACACCAAAAAGGTACCATAAAACCTTCACAATAATCAGAATGCATAAAGGGGGGGAGGTGCAGCGCTAACTTAATAAATATACACTTAAATAGTTACACAAACCAATGTTAAGGTGCTATTAAAGTGCAAAACGGTGACTAAAATGAGTATAGTCCATAACGTGTTCAAAAGGTTTTCAAAACCCAAGAGTCTTCAAAAAGCTCCAATGCCTGGATTCGTGGATGAGGTGATAAAGGTATAAAGATTGCGCACTCACCAGATACGCAATCCAAATGCGCATTCAAAGCAGATAATCCTAGGGTCCTCATATGGATCTGGTCAGATCTGGTCACAAAAGCCCCTCGTCACTCGATGGTGTTTGCCATGCATAGAAGAAAAAAGGGGGGGCCACTCTGCAGATGTAAAGGGCTCCCAACGGAGCTGTTGGCAGTAATTCAATAACAAGTCTGGGGTATGCGATATCCGAGCATCCGGAAGGGTTGCCGCAGATTGACCTGCAGATTTCGGGATCTGCACAAGCTACATCATCTGTGAAGAGGACTCTGCTGATCATCCCAGGAAGAACCATCAAAAAGAATGGCAACACCTTGAGGTAAGCTGCAAGAAGAGAGCCGCCCTTAGCATGAGAGAGGTTCTTGGCAGACAAAGATCTCTGGACAATCACCTGTGGATAGCAGAGAGATGGATCCATCTCTCTGCTATCCACAGGTGATTGTCCAGAGATCTTTGTCTGCCAAGAACCTCTCTCATGCTAAGGGCGGCTCTCTTCTTGCAGCTTACCTCAAGGTGTTGCCATTCTTTTTGATGGTTCTTCCTGGGATGATCAGCAGAGTCCTCTTCACAGATGATGTAGCTTGTGCAGATCCCGAAATCTGCAGGTCAATCTGCGGCAACCCTTCCGGATGCTCGGATATCGCATACCCCAGACTTGTTATTGAATTACTGCCAACAGCTCCGTTGGGAGCCCTTTACATCTGCAGAGTGGCCCCCCCTTTTTTCTTCTATGCATGGCAAACACCATCGAGTGACGAGGGGCTTTTGTGACCAGATCTGACCAGATCCATATGAGGACCCTAGGATTATCTGCTTTGAATGCGCATTTGGATTGCGTATCTGGTGAGTGCGCAATCTTTATACCTTTATCACCTCATCCACGAATCCAGGCATTGGAGCTTTTTGAAGACTCTTGGGTTTTGAAAACCTTTTGAACACGTTATGGACTATACTCATTTTAGTCACCGTTTTGCACTTTAATAGCACCTTAACATTGGTTTGTGTAACTATTTAAGTGTATATTTATTAAGTTAGCGCTGCACCTCCCCCCCTTTATGCACTCTCTCATTCTAACTCCCAACCCCAGAGCTTCCAAGGTGTCCATCATGAATCCCCAGTCCACTCTATCAAATGCTTTTTCGGCATCGACCGACAACAACACCACCGGGGTTTTCTCTTTTCTACTTTTCTGAATGAGTAACAACGGTCTCAACCCATTGTCTCTGCCTTCTCTCCCTGGGACAAACCCTACCTGATCCCCATGTATCCATTCGGGCATTAAATCTTTCAGCCTGTTTGCTAATACCTTTGCGTACAATTTGGTATCTGTATTCAGCAATTAAATTGGTCTATAGCTTGAGCACTGGGTGGCATTCTTTTCTTCCTTATGAATTAGAACCACATTACCCTGTAGGGATTCTCGCCTCATTTCCATCTTCCCCCTCAGTGGCTTTCTTTTCCAGGAAAATGATTCAACCAGAGAAGAATTATGATGTGGGGGACCACAAATTACTAGCCATTAAATCAACCTTGGAAGAGTGGAATTACTTATTGGAAGGTGCTGCTCAGCTCATCATGATATTTACTGATCATAAGAACTTAGAATACCAAAACGGTTAAAACCACAAGTTTGATGGGTCTTGCTTTTCTCGAGATTTAACTTCCACCTTACTTATCATACAGGGTCCAAGAATGGGAAAGCAGATGCCCTGTCTCGCATGTTTCCAGAAACTCCTGAAGCAGCTGCCCCCAGCACTATCCTGTCTTCACACAACTTCCTACTGATCCAACCTGATCTAAAGACAGCAATTAAGCAAGCTTCCCTTTTGAGTCCGAAATTTCATCATTGAGGAAGCATGAGGATTTCTTATGGCAAAGTGACAAGATTTTCATTCCCCAAGACCTCAGATCTTTAAAATATGTCATGATCATCTGCCAGCAGGTCATTTTGGGATTTGAAAAATTACTGAACTTGTTCAGAGGTCTTTTTGGTGGCCCAACCTGAGACAAGACTGTAAAGACTATGTAAATTCCTGTGCAACTTGTCTTTGCAATAAAGGCAGGAACACCAGAACCTGGGTTTTACTCTACGGTTACCTCTACGGGTTCCCCAGCAACCTTGGAAGATGATATCAATGGATTTTATAGTGGACTTACCTTCCTCAGATGGATTCACCATTATCCTGGTGGTAGTGGATAGGCTGTCCAAAATGATCCATTTTCTACCCATGGTGGGCACCCCTTCAGCTACAGACATGGCACAATCATTCATCAAAGAAATTGTAAGTCTGCAAGGGTTGCCTAACAATATAGCCTCTGACAGGGGGATACAATTTACGTCTATGTTTTGGAGAACTCTGTGTAAAGCCCTGAACATCAAAGTGTGTCTATCTTCTGCATATCATCCACAGAGTAATGGGCAAACAGAAAGAATGAACCAAACCTTGGAGCAATACCTAAGATGCTTCTCTACCTATACAAGATAACTGGGCATCTCTTCTTCCTTATGCAGAATTTGCTTAGAACTCTGTCCATACCTCTACTAACCAGTATCCTTTCTGGGCAAACTATAGATTTCACCCTTCCTTTATTGCAGATGTTACCCCAGAAGGCACTGCAGTGCCTGCAGTCCAGGAGAGATTGACTTTCATCCAATCTAATTATCAGATACTCCGAAGGACCATGTAAAAAGCTCAGGAGGATTATAAGACACATTTTGATAAAAGGAGGAGAGGTAATCCTGTATTGAAGGTGGAAGACAAGGTCTGGCTTTCTACATCAAACCTCAAACTTGCCTGTCCCTCATGGAAATTAGGACCCAGGTTCATTGGGTCCTTTGGAAGTAAGAAAGAAATAATCCTGTGGCCTGCGAGCTGAATTTGCCCGAGTCTTATAAGATTCATCCTGTCTTCCACATCTCTTTACTAAAACCAGTCATATTGAGTTCTATTCCTGAAAGAGAAGAACCACCTCTGCCACCAGTCATGGTAGGAGAAGACACTGAGTTTGAGGTGGAGGCCATTTTGCATGGACGAAAGAGGGGGAGACAAGTCCAGTACCTTATTAAATGGAAAGGGTATCCACCGGAGGATAGTTCGTGGGAACCAGCAAGTAATGTGCACGCTTCTTAGCTACTTCAGGAATTTTTCAACAGGTTCCCCGAAAAGCGAGCACGCCTGGGCATCTGGAGGCTGCCCCTCGGGAAGGGGCACTGTCAGGGAAGGAAATGAGGAAGCCCTGGCAAATGCGCCAATACCCAATCCATGTACGCGATGGCGCATCGGCACACGTAGGGCGTGACAGCTGCTGATGCCCAGTGGCCTTTATAAGGACTGCAGCCTTGACCTTTACCTTCTTTGTCTTCTCTTCTGGCTCTTACCTTGGCTTGTTTCTAAGATCTGCTCCTACCTATTCCTGATTGATGACTTGTGCATGACCCTGACCTACTCCTGACTTTGCTGCTGTCTTTACTGATTGATGCTCTGTGTTTGACCCCGCCTCTGGCTTCTGACTTTGCTTCCTGTTCTGCCCATCCATCTAGATCGGCCAATCCTCTGAAGAGACGGCTCCTGTATCCTGTCCATCCACAGGTGTCGTCTCATTGGGTATCACCAGGCAACTACATCATTGGCAACCTGTGTTTCTTTGGGCACTGCTCCTTCTGTTACCACCTTCAGGAGTGCGTTGCACTTAGCTGTAAGGGAAGCTCTCTCATCACCTCAGCCTCAACTTGGATAATTAGAAAGAATGGAACTATGTATGTTGAGTGTAGTCGGGCATAGTGAAACAAGCTGAAAAATGCTCAAGTAAGTCTGAATGGAGACTAAGGCAAGCCATAGATGAATCGTTTTTGTTTCCTTCAACCATGGGAAAATCATTTGATCACTCACAATAGTGCTACAGGAGGCATTCCCTCATCAACACTGTGCTGATGGTGAAATGACTCCCACAGCACTATTGTGTTCTGCCGACGGGGGGGGGGGGGGGGGGGGCTTCCTGGGTGGGAGAACACAATGATTTCTGCTAGCAGCTATAGCCAGGGGCAGTAATTGCATGCTAAAAATTGACAGGCTGGTTGTACCCAAGTCGATCATATTGGGTAAAATCAGCCTGCTCATAGATGGATCGAATATTGGCTGGTCCCTGCTGAACCAGCCAAGATTTGATCCATCTATGGCCAGTGATAATGTTCTAGAGATGCCTGTGCAGGAAGTTCTGAAACCAAACAGCCAAAGCCATTCTGCTTCTGTTGCTGTGGTGACAAAAGCTCAAATGTCTGGTGATGCTACTGCTGGGTCATAGATGAAGGTGCACATTATAAAAAGAAACAAAAAGTAGGGAGCTCAAAGTAGTTCAACAGGGGCACATATACTAAAAATAGCACAAAACTGCATTAAAACTTAATTATTTTTTAAGACTCTCTACCAATTACCAATAAACATTTTGACATAACTTGGATTTTAATGATATATGGAGTGTAAAAAAACTTCTCTTTCACAGCTCGATTGCACAGAACATATTTGCAAAGCATTTCACAGACAAAGTGAAACATTCTGAAGTGCTATCTGTCACGTCTGTGAAACTAGAAGCCAGTTTACAGCAGTTTAATTAGAAATGCTGCCCCAGAAACAGAAAGTAATGAATTACTTATATATAAGCAAAGATATCAATATTTTATAGGCAGTGCAAATGCAACCTGCATTGTGATTGCATGCTGTGAGGCTCATTTAAAGAGGTAGAATAACTCAATATTGACCTAGTTTAATGTGACAAGGAGCACTTTCATTTGTGTTAAATATATAGTTACTAATGTTTACAAACCTTTCACTATAAAAGGGATAATATGGAATGCTGGACCAGTATTATCAGAGGGAAGAGGGGCACTTTTTTTTATCTTGTAATTTTTTATACAGTAAATGAGGTGCTATAGTCAACAGAAAAAAAAATATTTTCTGTAAGATAAAAAAATGTATGCAAATATTGGAATAAGGAGTTTGCCAATAATTCTGAAACCTGGGTTAAAAGTGTTGAACCTACGGTTACCATTCTTTGACTCCCCAGCTGCTAGCTACAGGACACTAAAGATGGATTTATTTCGTTTTACTTTGAGTAACATGACCCAGGAGTATAATTAGGGTTCTGAATGACCTAAGACATCTTACTATGTTGTGTGAAAATAGCAGTGTTCATAATCTCTTATGCATTTTCATGCACATTCTATTGCATTCTCCTTAATATGAAAAAGGGCCATTGGAAGCTAACCCCTTGGCGATGATTTAATAAAACTGGAGAGGGCAAAATCTGGTGCAGCTGTGCATGGTAGCCAATCATCTTCTAACGTCTGCATGTTCAATTAAGCTTTGACAAAATAAACTGGAAGCTGATTGTTTTCTATGCAGAGCTGCAACAGATTTTTTCACTCTCCAGTTTTAGTAAATCAGTCTCATTGTCTACTAAGGTATGTTACTAAACATCTTGTTATTCAAGGGGTTAAAGTAAATATTTGCTTTTTAGAGTTGGTAAAAGGCTAGTGGGTAAAAGTGATCTGGGCTGCTCTAGAGCCACCTGATCACTTTTACTGGCCTCTGAATGGGGTGGACTGACAACTCATGGGGCCCCCGGGCAATAGGGAATCATGGGGCCCCTGTGTCCTTGCCCAAACTCAAAAAAGCCTATGAAAAAGGTACCAGGGGCATCTCATGGGGCCTCTTACTGACCTCGGGCCCTCGGCCAGTGCCCGAGTTTCCAAATGGTCAGTCTGCCCCTGCCTCTGAATATGTTTCTTCTCCACTGCCATTAGTTCCACAGTGGTTACTGGACTCATTCCTCTGGTAAATGCCTGTATGGCTGGCTGTGGGAGGTGATTGGGAAACAACTGATGAACAAATAATGAATCTGAAGGTGATACGTCATTCCTCAACTGTTATTCCCCATCTGCTGTTGCAGGGGAAACCAATTATGCTTGATTAGTGGCAGTGAAGGGGAAGAAGAGACATTAGGAGCTTACAAAAACCCTGATGTCTCCAATAAGAGGACCTGTCACCTGTCCATGCTATTGCATAGGGGGCTTGGTATGGCCTCAGCCGCCATACTGGCCATGCCTTCTGATGTGTTTCACCCCACCCACCAGGCTGACACTGGAATCGCTCTGCTATGCAGAGCCATACAAAGCAGTGTGCAGGAGCTGACAGGGGAAATATCTGTATTGTTTACATACAGACTTCTTCACTGTCAGTGTTTCTCGGCGATTGCCGGGTGCTGGCGGAGAATATCCGTCCGGGACTGGTGATCAACAGTTCTAGCCACCAATGGTGGCACAGGTAGGGCACACGAGTGCCCCCTACCCGGGAATACAAAATCCCGTATATATACGTGATATTGTGCAGCCCTGCTGCCCTGTAGCAGTAGTTCTAGTATAGGGCAGTCGAGAATCAGTTAATAAACACAAATAAGACTGGAGCTCCTCTTTAAGTATTGACCTGTTTGGTACCTATTTACTCAATGTAACCCCATCTTTTATATTTTACTGAAAAGTTGGATATAATTTTTCTCCAGAAAAGATATACTTGTTTGGGGGTTTAAAGGAGTTTTTAGAAAACTATGCAATTTTTAACATGGGTGTGGACAATATAAAAAATGCTTGGTTAAAAAGTGGTAAAAGTGGACCTAAACTCAAAATGTAAAGATTTGCTATGTTATAGGAAACACTTATAAATGTTAATCGTATTTAATATATACCCTTAAAATGTACCTTTTTTAAGTTATTCCTGAAAATATCAATACACTTCCCAAAAAGGGAATGGGGCCTAGGCAGCCTCAGAACTGTATATCAGTTGTATGAATCTTAAGCACGGCTGCCTCTGACTCTTATGCATTGATTTAATAAAGGGAAATAGGTTATTCACTTTGCAAGGGAATTTTATCTTAGCCTAGTGCATGTGCAAAAAAAATCACTTTGCAAAGAGTACTGAATCATGTGCGAGGAAAAAAAATATTTTTTTTTTCCTCGCACGTGATGAGGCACTTTACCTCATTCATTAAGCTACAGGAAAATCCCCTTGAAAAGCAAACAGTCTAGTTGCCTTTAGAAAATCAAATTGAATCAAGATTTGATGATGTCACTTTTGTGCTGCTCACTGTTCTCCTTGCTAGAGGTTCTGCCACGAGGAGGCAAAGCCCTTCTTTTTTTTTTGGGTGCAGCTTGAAGTGCTCAGTTAGTGTTAAGTGGTTACAGCAGATTTTCAGAATAATAACTCAAGAGCTCAAATCTCAGCAACAATCATCAACCATCAAGATATGGGAAATTGCCATCTGCTTTAACTCTCCAGCACTGATAAAAAAAGAGATATCAACCCTATGAAGAGTAACCTTCCATAATATACTTACAGGTTATGGTCTCATTTTCAGAAGAAAAGATACGTTCTGCACCATATAGTTTCTGGCCATGTGAACAATATCAATTAACACCAGAGACTTATGAATGGACATTTCTGTGTCTTGGGTTCAAATGCCATCTAGGACACAATCTCCCACAATCTAGAAGCATAAATGTGGGTTAATTGGCTTCTTCTTTCAGTATCTGCTTTGCTGTGTGCATATGATAGTGGTCTAAAACAGGAGCTTGCTCATAAGACAGAGACTTATGAGAATAGGACTGTAAAGTGCTATGTAATAAATACATGCACCAAAGGTAGGAGCAGGAGACTAAATGATAAAAGTGTCTAGATTGATTTATTGGCTTGCACTAAAAACAGCCAATGCATTTCAAGGACCAGAAAACACTGCCCCTTCATCAGGGCTTTAGTTAAAGTATGAAAGTTGAACAGATGCACAATAAGAAATTCCTATGTAAATCTGTGTGAGGAAGTTAATTGCTGGACTAGGGAAGTTACTAGCCAGCAGTATTTGTGCAATCAAGATGTCCATGTTTTTTCTAGTAACCTGGATGCACTGGATGGAAGCCCTTTCTGTTGTGAGCAGCCTAACCAGAGCCATTGAGCACTCCAAATGTTTTTCTTCTCACTACTTTGTATGAACTCACATCAAAGTCCCAGCACCTCTTGCATGCTTTTTTCTTTATTGATGCAACAAATACAGGAAGCTTTAGCTAACTGAAAGCTGAAATCCAGAGAATATAAATTAACTCTTTCGTGCCTGCAGACCATGGAAGTTCTAAATGCCTAGGCCTAATTTATTAAAGTCATTTTGTGTTGGTAACTTGTGTGTAAAAACCTTGCTTTTTTTTTTATTATTATAGGATGACAAGGGGATAAAAATGTAAAAAAAAAACCTTAATAAAAATCTACTGAACAAAAAAGTGTAATATATACAGTGCGTTCACTCACTGACCACTTTATTAGGTACACTTTGCTAGTGCCAAGAAAATATCCCCCATACCATTACACCACCAGCCTGAACCGATGATACAAGGCAGGATGGATCCATGCTTTCATGTTGTTTACTCCAAATTCTGACCCTACTATCTGAACGTCACAGCAACCAGTCTGCCATTCTCGTATTACATCATTGCTTCAATACAAGTTCTTATATCAGACCTTATTGCTACCACACCACACTGCACCCCACCTACATAGAGGCCAAGTACAGGCTGAAGTGACCTTTGCAAACCAATTTTTCCCAAAATGAAGCTTTTATGTCTGCAGCCTTCTTGCTTGGCAGTGACAGCCATACTTGACAGCTAGCAGCCTCACAAACTGTTGGCTGTAAATGTTAAAAGGATGACATTTATGAACATATTTTTAGCATGAGGCACTGTGCTGAGGAATACTTGTATACAGATTGTGAATGAGAATGGGTTAAAGACACTAGAGATCCCAAGCAGAAAGATAAAACTATATTCGGCATCTCTGACCCTACTTTGAAAAAAAGCAGTTAGCAGACTAACACACAAGTAGCATACAACTGACCTGACATAAAATGATGTGTCTTTCTGCAGAATCAAGGAGACCAGCTCTAATGTGCCGGTGTACTTGAATTACCAATGTAGTTGATAATTGCAAAAATTTTTTTAAAGGTCTTTAAAATGAGGATTAGTAAATTTAACCAATAGCCGCCCGGCCAATAGCCGTTTGGCGGCTGGCAAAATGCTGTAGATTTCTGGGTGGATGCCATATGGCGTACTCCCGGGCATGTGCAGTTTTCGTGCTTGCAGAGCTGCGCAGCGGCACGATCTGTCACCGGCAGCGTACCTTGGACACGGTCGATGACAGATCTGAGTACCGGCCCCCGTTGCCGGTACCATGTGACCTGCTGTGACCAATCACAGCAGGTCACATGACAGTTGTATACAATGGATGGCTTCATTCATGCCATCCATTGTATACTAGTGTCTAGCTGTGAATGGTCACAGTGATCACATGCACATGTCATGTGATTAGCTGTGGCCAAATCACAGCTAAGCACAAAAAAAAAAAAAAAAAAAAAAAAAAGCCTGAATGAATCGATGTCATTCAGGTAAATGCTTGCTTATAGCAAAGTAATTCATGGATATAATTTTGTGCCTTAAGGTCTATCTTGTTAGGGAGGAAATACTAAGAGCAGCCAAGAATACATAGAATATCTCACTTGATGGCTGCAAGCTACAGGTTTTTATTGGTGTATCCCCTGCCACCCTGGATAGGCACCATCAGCTGAAAGAGAACACCTCAGTTTTGGCTGAAACACTCATTTGCTACAGATGGGGCTTCCCAATTAACTATTTGCCCTCCTGAGGATTTACCCCCCTTCCTGACTAGACCATTTTTTGCATTACGGCGCTGCATTTCTTCAATTGACAATTGCGTGGTCATGCAGCGCTGCACCCAAGTGAAATTTACGTCCTTTTTTCCCACTAATTAAGCTTTCTTTCAGTGGTATTTGATCGCCTGTGCGTTTTATTTTTGCTCTATAAAAAAAAAAAGATTGACAATTTTGAGAAAAAAACAATATTTTTGACTTTTTGCTATTAAACGTGTCCAGTAAAAAAATCAAATTTCATCATAAATTTAGGACAAAGTGTATGCTGCTACATGTCTTTGCTAAAAAAAAAATCCCAATACATGTAAATTAATTGGTTTACGTGAAAGTTATAGCATTTACAAATGGCGGAATATATACTGGGATTTTTAATTTATTTTACTAATAATTGTGGCAATCAGTGAATTATAGCGGGACTGCGGGACAGCAGCGGGCATTCTGACACTGGGGGGAACTGACTTGATGTCACTGACATCCCCAGTGACACCAATACAGTGATCAGTGCTAAAAAAGCACTGACACTATTAATGGCACTGGGCAGAAAGGGGTTAACATTTGGGTGATCAAAGGGTTAACTGTGTACTGTGTGCTGTGTCTGTGTGCTTCACTGTAAGAACACTGCTTCGGATAGCTGTGCTGTGTACAGCCATCCAAAGCAGTGTGTAGGAGCTGACAGGGAGGAGAACTGTATTGTTTACATACAGTTCTCCTCCTCGTCGGAGATGCTTGTGAATCACCAGGCGGCGGCAAGTAATCACTGGCCAGGACCCGGTGATTGACAGCTGCTGCTGTAATGGCACTGGGCAGGAAGGGGTTAAATTGTGGGGCGATCAAAGGGTTAACTGTGTGCTGTGTGCTGTTTTACTCTGTGCTGTGTCTGTGTGCTTCACTGTAAGCACACTGCCATGGATGGCTGTGATGTGCTTTTTAGCATGTTTTGGACCCTTTTCTTTTTTCAGGTTTTTAAAGTTTTTCCACTACAGGCTAACTCCTGTTGATTTCCTGGACAAGGATGCTAAATTCACAGCACATATCTACTTACTGCACCATGTGTCATAAATAATTACTGGTGGTTTATTGTACTATGGTAATTCTCTTGTTAATGTATGCGTGGTAGTGAGCTATGCTCAGCTGCCTACCCTTTTTTTTTCTTCTCGATAATTTAGGGTGTACTTCACATACAGTAGTTTACAAGACTATAACCACCATTAAAGATTTATTTTCTATAAAGTCATTTATTTTCATTTATGCAATCTAGCACAGTCTTATGGATACTTTGTGCACACAAACTGTGTCTTCCCATGTCATTGCTATGTCTCCCCACTCAATTGGAATCAAACCTGCATTTCCAAGACCTTCCTGGTCATTTATTTACGTTTTCCATTCTTTTTGCTTTTTTCTGGGTCTGTGGATTTTTTTCACTGTCCTGGATTGGATACGTGATATTGAGTTTGGGACATTTTTGTCCCACAGTACAAATTCTTTTGTCAGGGTTATGTGTTGTACCTGACCCCATTACTGGGTTTTCCAGTACTATGTAATGTTTTCATTTATGTTTAATTATGATATATATATTGGTTATAGCTTAGCTTTTTGGTCCTTTTAGGACACTGTGGTTATGCTGTTTTTATGATTTGTATAAGCCATATATTGCCTGTTTTTACTGAAATTACCCCATATACTGTACCTATTTATAAGTCTTTTGCTTTATAGGGAACAGAGATGTGAAGTTTTTGCCCACCTACTTTGCCTTGCATCACCTCTATATGTTTATATATCTCTGTAATCCCTGATTTTGTTTAGTTATGGGTATTAAACTTGAATCACATAACGTTCAGGATTTTATTTCCCGAACAAAAGAAGGAAGGCTTTTCTACAATATATTAAAGTGGGAGCTAAAATACTTCTCTTGCAGGAAACACATTTTTTATCTGCTAGTTATCATACATTTTTCAATAAGGCCTTCATTCAAGCTCCTCATACGTTATACCCCTTGAAAAAAGAGTTGTGGATATTCGTATTCAATGCTCTGTTACTTTTGACATATAACCTATTTATCTACAAAGCTGCAGATATTTGGTTAGATCCCTACACACCCTACAATTGACAGTTACCTGGCTTGCACATAGCATTGGTGCCAGGGACTATACTTTTTTCCCATCCTCACAATTTTCATGCCAGGTTGGACTACATGTTTTGCAAACTAGTTGGTTAAGCTACCTCCAAAAGAGGGGATATATTCCCTTATGTTTAGTTGGATCCTCACATTTCCTTATGTACTTTTCATATGACAGGCCTTCTGGACATGCCATGCCTTAATGAATCCTTACTGTCTGATCCCTCCTTCTGTTAGGTATTCTCTTAAATCATTGAGGAATACTTTAAAATTAACACTACACATGATCTGGCACTCTTGACAGGCAGTGTAATTGGTCTGGCTGCTACTCATAACAAGGTAAGGTGGCACTATATATATATATATATATATATATATATATATATATATACCCTGACCAAGGATCGTGATTCTTTCTACAAGCATCATGAGATAAATCATTTGGATTCTGGTGCAACAAATTGCTCTTAAACGCTATGATCTAAACTTGCCTCTGACTGAGAAAGCCAAGAAAGCTCTACCTTGGTCTCAAGCAAAATTTTTGTTGCTCAGCCATTCTGCATCTTCAATGTTTGCTCGTAAAAACTGAGCCAAACTCTACACCCCCCCGCCACCCAGTACTATAAATGATGTAACTTCTCAGGTTAGTTGATACATTTCACAAAGATGTTCTAAAGATTTTTAAAGATTTGTACTCTAAATTGCTATCATCTCCTACTAGTGATGGGCCGAACACCCAACTGTTTGGTTCGAGGTGAATGAATGTTCAAAACTCAAACTTTGAACTTAATGCATGTCAGTCCGAGGCCATCACTTACTTAGGAATTCAATTACTGACTCACTTTACAGAACTCTATGCCAAAAACTTTTTACCCATCCTACATAGCATCACCAAAGATCTACAGACATGGGACAAACCATTTTTCTCTTGGTTTGGCAGAGCAGCTATCCTCAAGATGAACGTGCTTCCTAGACGACTGTACCTATTGCAAACGATTCCAATCAAACTGCCTAATTCTTTCTTTAAGTCTTACAAAACATTATGTACCTCGTTTCTATGGTGTAATAAATGCACCAGAATTGGCTTTGACCAACTTACCATGTCTAAGACGAGCGGAGGTATTGGACTGCCTGATATCACCCGCTACTACAGAGCCTGTCACATGGCAAGAATAGTAGACTGGTCTACAAACCGTAACCGTAAGGCTTGGGTTAATTTGGAAGCTTCTTTTTCGGGGATCCTGCTTGCCACCTCCCCTTGGCTGAAAAATTCCCACATTCCGTCTGAGTTTAGGGGACACCTTCTTATAGGCCCCACTCTATCGTGTTATCATCAGATGAGTCAGAAAAAAAGGTTTCTCTTCTACCCCTGGCCCACTCACTCCTATCAAAATGAATCCAGACTTTCCACCGGGTATGTCGCATGCCTTTCTTGCCGGGTCTAACCCCACAGACAATTTGAATTTGCATCAACTTTTCAAAGACGAGATGTCCTTATCCAGAGAACTCATTCTGAACAAATGGCCATCCCTGACCCTGACGCCGTGGATGTATAGACAACTCCACCACTTTATACATAGCTCCTCACATCTAAAAGACTATACTAGACCACTTACCCCATTTGAAAATCTTTGCTCTACAGACTCTCCCCAGAGACATGTTGTATCTAAGCTTTACACTTGCCTCGCAAACACCATTGACCTTCCATTTCAGAAAGCTTGCAAGGCCTGGAGCTGTGACTTACAACTCCAACTACCGCAGGAAGACTGGGATCACATTTATCAACATATACACAAAGGGTCCATATGTGTCTTCACACAAGAAAACAACTTTAAACTATACTCTAGATGGTACAGAGTTCCATCCCTGCTCCACAAATTTGACCCTAACATCTCAGATTCGTGTTGGAGATATCACCAGGCAACGGGTACACTCTTACATATCTGGTGGGACTGCCCATTGCTACAGCCTTTCTGGGGGAAAGTCCAATCCATAATCATGCAAGTGACTACGTACACCCTAGACCTCTCCCCCGCACAATTCTTGCTCCACCACTCCACACTTTCATTTAGGAAGTACCGTAAATCACTCACCTTGCACATGGTAAACGCGGCAAAGCAATGTATCCCAGTCCACTGGTGTTCAACACATGTTCCCACTATCCGAAAATGGTTTGCTAGGATCAACAAAATTGAGGAAATGGAGGAACTGATTTCTGTAGCAAAGGAACATCCCGAGAGATTCAGGAAGACATGGGTCTGTTGGAGTCATTTCAAAACCACCACTACCTCTCACCTATTAGTGCATGAACAGCCTACACCCCCTGACTAAATGATTAGACACAATGCTGTACTAGGGAATGCCCTGTTCATCGAAGACACTTTTGATGCACATTTGGACGGGCCGAGACTCTGCATTGTGGCCTGCCTTCCGGGTTCTTGACACACATGTTGCCCTATTGAATGATCTTGCACGTATTGCATCCTAAGCTGTATAACTGGCTCGGCTCGTACAAAATGATGTGATCTATTTTATCCGCAATTACCCATTCTACATCCCCTTTACCCATCCCCCCCCTTTTTTTTCTCTCTAATCCCCCCCTTCCTCTACCTCACTCTACATTTCTTTCTCTAAGAAAAATTAATAATAGCGCCTATGGTCAAAATTATATAACTTACTAATAGTGTACCAGCTGCAAAAAATCACCATATATAAAGTGTACCAATAAATAAATAATTTGCGCTAGTAAATGTGTATAAATATATAAATGTATATAAAGAAATCATCAAATCATAAGTCCAGAAAAAAATATATATATGCCAATACCACAAAAAAAAATATAAAAAAACTTTTAAGTGCAAAAAACTTTTGTGCAAAAAAAGTGTCTAAATATAAAAAATTTCACCAAAAAACCTTGATAATATAATGGCAGATCATCCATAAATATATCTTCAGAAACGGAAACTCTGCAACACACCGATCCTCATCGATCGAAATAACAGGATGAAAAACTTTGTAGTTAATCGAAAATCCACTTCTCCAATAGATAAAGGACCACCTTCAAACGTATCCATGGGGGGAAATGCCAAGCACTCGAGAGAAACAGAAAGACTTCATGGTGCAATATTATAAAAACCAATTCCTTTATTAGGTACTCATTGCACTTACTCCAGAGGTGTCCCAGCCGACACCAGCATCAACAGCATAACAGCAATCACATAAACGAGCCTGGCTACTCAGCACATGCGCAGTAGCTGGCAGCCAAAAACGTAATGACGTCACATCAATCAAGCTCCGCCCTACGCGTTTCGTCATCGACGTCCTCACGGAGGCAGCCATGGATATTTTTGGATATATGGAAAAAAGAAAAGTTGATCTTAGTGAAGTTTTCAATCCCATGGGTATTTCAAATAGTATGAATTTAGAAGAAAATTTCAAAAGTTTAAAATATCTTTTGGAGAAGCAAATTAAAATATGGTGGGATGTGAATACTTTGGAACTCTATCTAAAAGAGAAAATTACTCCCAGGAGGTTGAGATGGGATATACCTGCCAATGATGGGATGGATGATAGAGAATTAGTAGATGAGTGGTTTCAGTTTTTTAACCATTGTGAAAGCAGTTTATTGGAATTAATTATAAAAAGGCGACAGGTTAAATTGAGGAAAGTAGACTTTAAAATTAAAGAGTTGAAGGATGTGATGTTACCTTTTGCAGATACCAATGATTATAAAGATCGATCAAAGAATTTACAGGATCATATTGTTAAAGTCGATAAGGATACTAAAAACAAAAAGGTTAAAAAATATAAAAGAGACACTGAAGATTATAGGAATAATAGAGTGTATAAATGGCATGATAAGATCACTAAAGATGGGTGTGACTCCCAACTTTCTACACCTGAAAAAATTATACCTAATTTAAAATCCCCAACGGTTAATCAAACCACTATATCTCCTCCTAAACAAAAAGTGACATTTCAGAATTCTGGCAATAGAACACCTGTAAATGTTCATGATAAATCACCTCATCAATATGAATATAGTGGTAGACCTTCAAGAGGTTTTTCCAACTATAGAGGTCAAGGTGGATATAGGGGTAATGGATATAGGAGAGGAGGTTATCAAAACCAAAATTTTTTTCCATCGAGGGGGGGTTTTTTCATACCATCACCGGGGGTGGAATATGGCACCAAGGGGTTACAGACCACAGGAGAAAGATTGGAGAGAACAAGGGAATTATGGCAGAGAAGAGGGAACAAGAAATACAGAGGCAAAAGAGGAGGAAGGAGACAAAAAGAGAAAAAGAGAATAATAGGGGCAGGAATCTATAACTTGAGTGATGTTACTTTTTCTGAAAGAGAAATTAAAGTTTTGGACCTTGGTTTGAAATATATACCTAGGACGAATTTAAATAAATTCGATGTTTTTATTGATTTGCAAAAATTTGTGCGAAAACTTAATATTAAAAAATTTTTTGAATTGAATAAATCTCAAGGAAACAATCCTACTTCATCTTCTCATGGTTTTCAAAATAGTGGTTTAAAAAATGCTTCTACATTTAACCCTAAGATTTCTGGTATTGCTTTTCTGGAGGTATTTAAAAATATGGTAGAAAATGAGATTAAGAGTATTAATGTTAAAAATTCGTACTGTATTCCACCAGATATAAAACTGGGTATTGAGGATCTTGAAAAGAGAAAGAATATAGTAATTAGAAGTGCTGATAAAGGGGGAAGTATTGTTGTTTTAAATAAGAATGACTATGAAAAAGAAATGAAGAGATTATTACAATCTGAAGATACATATAAAATTTTGCAAAAAAATCCCACTATGAAACTTAAATTACTACTTAAGTGTATTATTAACAAAGGAAAAGAGTTGGGGGTATTAACTGAAAAAGAAGCAAAATATTTATTGATTAAACATCCGAAAATACCTACTATATACTATTTACCAAAAATACACAAAAATAAGGAGAACCCACCGGGGAGACCCATTGTGAGTGGGATAAATTCTTTATTTGCAAGAGTTGGTGAATATGTTGATACTTTTCTGAAAAACATTGTTATGACAAATAGGGCTTTTCTGAGAGATGGTGGACATCTTATTAACATCCTTAAAGAATTACATAATGTTGATAATTGTATGTTGGTTACTATAGATGTAGAATCTTTATATACGAACATCGATCAAAATGATGGAATTAATGCGGTAAAATGGGCCCTTAAACATAAATCACTCCTGAAAAGATCGCAGAGGAAATTTGTTGTTGAATTACTTGAATTTGCGATGAATAACAATTTCTTTTGGTACAACAACACTTTTTTTCAGCAATGTAAGGGTGTTGCCATGGGAGCTAAGTATGCTCCCAGTGTGGCAAATCTGGTAATGGATAAATGGGAGGAAGAAAGTATTTTCAATAAATGGCCAGAGATGGCGCTATACAAGAGGTATATTGATGACATTATAATGGTATGGGATGGATCCAGAGAAAAGCTCGATTCCTTTATGGAATATATTAATATGAACCGCTATGGATTGAGATTCACTGTTATGAGTGATTTTGAGCAAATTAATTTTTTGGATCTGGTCCTATATAAAGATAATGGCCAAATTTGTACCAAAACTTACTTCAAGGAAGTGGACAAAAACAGCTATATACCTATTTCTAGTGGACATCATCCAAATTGGTTATATAGCACTCCAAAAAGTCAGTTTACCAGATTAAAAAGAAATTGTAGCGCTAACAAAGATTTTTTCGATCAATCTGAGGTATTAATTGAAAGATTTATAGAGAAAGGGTATGATAAGACCTTTTTGATTAAAGAGAGAAATTCGATTAGTATTAAAGATAGGGAGACGTTTCTTGGAAATAGAAAGGCTCATTTGGGATTTGAAAATAATGTACCCTTTATTACTAACTATAATATGCAATACAAAAATATTGAACGAATTTTTAAAAAATATTGGCCCATTTTGGTAAAAGATGATATACTAAATAAATTCTTATCTAAAACTCCTAAATTCATTTATAAGAAAAATAAGTCTCTTAGGATGAAACTGGCTCGCAATGTCATCGAACCCCCAAAAAAGTTCGATCTGTTTCCAAATTTAAATGTTTTTTTTCCTTGTAGGAAGTGTAAAGTTTGTAGGACTGTAAAAGTTGGTAATAATAAAAAAAGAAAGTCATTCTGCTCTTCATTTTCCAAAAAAGAATATGATATTAAATCCCTGATTACATGCAATTCTACACATGTGATTTATGTTTTAGAATGTCCATGTCATTTGAGATATATTGGGAGAACTGGGAGATGTTTAAAAACAAGAATAGGCAAACATATAAGAAACATAGTAAAAGGATTTGATAAACATAGTGTATCCAAAAATTTCAAATTGGTACATAATTGTGATCCGAGCTTACTTACCTTTTATGGGATCGAGATGGTAAAACCCCATTGGAGGGGCTCGGATTTGGTTAATGAGATTTCCAAAAAAGAGACGTTCTGGATTTATGAACTAAATTCCTTGCAACCATTTGGGTTAAATGTCGATATAGATTTGAATTGTTTTCTCACAAATTTTTAATTTTTAATTTTTATGTTATTTTAAGTATATTTTTATATAGGCAACTGTTTAAAGATGATATATGGGAGATTGTATGTTTTTTGTACAATTTTTGCATTATTTTTGTATTATTACTAGAGTTCCCCTTTATTTGTGTTTAAAGTGTTACTGGCCCTTTAAGTTCCCTTTTTGAAACACAGTCTTAGAGGGTGCTGGCCCGTTAATGTATTTATTTATTTAATTTATTTATCATTAGTGTTTTATTTAAATTTCTTTTTATTCTATTTTTGTTCTCTTGTTTTAAAGTTTTTTTGCTTGTGATGGCAAATATATTGGATACATTGTATATCCTTTGTGGACTCCTGTCATCTGTGGGGCGGCTTGCTTTGCTTGATTCCCCATTGATGTCAGCTGTTCGTTTCCTGTGAGTGAATATTTAAGGAGGTTGAGACGTCTCACATCTATCCGCTCCGTGAGGACGTCGATGACGAAACGCGTAGGGCGGAGCTTGATTGATGTGACGTCATTACGTTTTTGGCTGCCAGCTACTGCGCATGTGCTGAGTAGCCAGGCTCGTTTATGTGATTGCTGTCATGCTGTTGATGCTGGTGTCGGCTGGGACACCTCTTGAGTAAGTGCAATGAGTACCTAATAAAGGAATTGGTTTTTATAATATTGCACCATGAAGTCTTTCTGTTTCTCTCGAGTGTTTGGCATTTCCCCCCATGGATACGTTTGAAGGTGGTCCTTTATCTATTGGAGAAGTGGATTTTCGATTAACTACAAAGTTTTTCATCCTGTTATTTCGATCGATGAGGATCGGTGTGTTGCAGAGTTTCCGTTTCTGAAGATATATTTATGGATGATCTGCCATTATATTATCAAGGTTTTTTGGTGAAATTTTTTATATTGACACTTTTTTTGCACAAAAGTTTTTTGCACTTAAAAGTTTTTTTATATTTTTTTTTGTGGTATTGGCATATATATATTTTTTTCTGGACTTATGATTTGATGATTTCTTTATATACATTTATATATTTATACACATTTACTAGCGCAAATTATTTATTTATTGGTACATTTCTTTCTCTAACTATTCTCCTTTCTGTCTTCTCTTTATCTCACACCTTTTATATGCCCTCATTATTCATATATTTCCCCAACAAAATAGAGCATTTACTCTCATACAGGCGTGATTAATTTTACGTAGCTCACACGTTCCTGATATAGACACACAAATCATAACATACACACCATCATGTGCTATCCTTACCCAACACACCACACTCCCATAACATAAGAGCTCACTTATACATGGGTCAGTATTCATTATACCTATATTGGCTTATCTATTATACTCTTTGTATCTGCTGGTTTGTAACACTTGATATAATATTATATCCCACCTCAATTTGTATTGCAGTTTAAACCCATGGCCGTCTGCGAAACGGGAGGCTACGTGCTATGTCTATGTTTGGACTGTGATTGTATATGCCTTTCTGCTTCTAATAAAAGTATTTTTGGGAAAAAAAAAAAGTTAGGAGGGACCACACAGAAATAAAAAAAAAAAAAGTGTGGGGGTTCCCCTTAAAAGTCCTACCAGGCCCTTTAGGATTGGTAAGACATTTAAGGGGAACCCTTCCTCCTAAAAATGGGGGGAAAACGTGCATGAGATTCCCTCTAAATTCCTACCAGACCATTGATCCGAGCACAGGCCTGGCAGGCCAGGAAATGGGGGGGTGGAAATAAGCATCCCCCCTCCCTGCGGCTTACCAGGCCACATGTCCTTGGCATGGGGATGATGTCCCCATGCCGATGGGGACAAGGGCCTCTTTCCCACAACCCTGGCCCGGTGGTTGTGGGGTCTGCGGGCTAGGGAGCTTATTAGCATCAGGGTACCCCTTTTAAATAAGGGGGCACCTTGATGATGCCCGCTCCTTGTGAATGAGTAAGGGGTACTTGTTCCTCTACCCATTTACTAAAGGGTTAAATTGAGTAAAAAATAAAGAGACCAGTCTTTTGAAAAGTTCCTTTATTGAAAAAACAAAACAACAGTCCTTTATTTATAAAAAAGCCAAAAAATGGTTCCATCATTGTAATTCATTGTCAATCACGTTCATCGTGGTCACAAGGATGCTGACTCACCAAAATTTAAAAAAAACCTGATGCCCGCTGACACACCCGCCGTCCCGCCTGCACCCGCCAAGCACTCACTGCAACATGACAGGTCTGACAGTTTCCGGTCAGATGTAAACAATTGGGCGGAGCTAGCGGTGAAATCACTGCTAGCTCTGCCCAATTGTGCTGTGAGTGTCCAAAGCATTACTCCTGATCTGTGGTCAGGTGCATTGCTTTGGCCAATCACAATGCACTGTGAGAGCACAACAAATTTACTACTGTTTGCTCCCCAATTCATGTGATCCTTATCAGTTCTTAATTGGGGAGGAGAAGAGTTGCTCATTTGACCGTCACAGATAGGGGGGCACAGTCACAGATGGAGTGCAGTTTTGTGCGTGAGTGCGGTTTTTGCAGGAGTGCAAAGCAGCAGTTGAACACAGCAGTTTAAGTAAAGCAGGATAACTCAAGCAGCAGGAAGATACAGCAAAGAACTCTACTGCATGCTGGATGGACTGCAAGCAAACACCCTGGGAAACATCTCCTACAAGTCTGATTCCCACTCCACCTACCTTTAAATATGCCGTCTCTACTCCTCCTTTTCATATTACTATCATGTGTTCCCAAAATCTCCTTTCCTTACCCCTCTGCTCCACCCCAAAGATTACACATCTTTCCCTCACTGCTACCATCTCCCTACTGCTCTCATTACCTCCTGTTGATACTTCACTCACCTGCTGTCCCAAACACCAGGACTGGAAGGCATTTACACTCGTGTACATCCCGCTCCCATGTTACTTTCCTTACCCTTCTTCTCCTAACCTCTGGGGATATCGCCCCAAACCCTGGTCCTCCAGCATCTCACCCCCACACCAGCCACCCTCCTTCCTCCAGGAATAGCCACAATCCACTCAATTTAATATCAATCCCCATGCTCCCCAAAACCACCCTCCCTTTTTCATGTCTGCAATAAGCTCACCTCTGTCCATGACCTTTTTGTCTCCTGCTCCCTTAACCTACTAGCAATTACAGAAACCTGGATTCTCCCTCAGCACTTTCCTATGGAGGCCTTGTCTGGACCCACTCACCCAGAACCAGTGGTCGGAAAGGAGGTGGGGTTGGTTTGCTTCTATCCCCACTGAGCACTTTTCAAGTCCTCCCTAACCCTTCCTCTCTATGCTTCTCTTCTTTCGAGACTCACTGCATCCGGCTGTTTTCTCCTATTTCTCTGAGGATTGCAGTGATCTATCGGCATCCTGGACCGGTGACGTGCTTTCTCCACCTGGCTACCCTACTTTCTCTCCTCTGAACTACCCACTATCATTCTTGGACATTTTAACATCCCTATTAATGTCAACAACCCGGCTACATCCCAACTTTTCAACCTAACCTCATCTTTTGCATTAGCACAATGTATACAGTCCTCCACTCACTCTGATAGGAATACATTAGACCTTGTTTTCTCCCATCTTTGCACTCCCTACAACCTCACAAACACCCCCTTTCCTCTCTCTGATCACAATCTCATCACCTTCACAGTGTCCTCATCTTCAAACACTTATCCCTCCAAGCAGCAAACAATTACCTGCAGAAACCTTCACAACTTGAACCCTGCTCCTTTCCACTCTGTAACTGACCAACTCTACTACAGAATCTCTCCCCTGTCCTGCCCTCACCTGGCCACTACTGTCTACAACAGTTTGCGATCATCCACACTAGACTCACTTGCTCCTCTAACAACACGAAGCATCAGGCCCCGACTGTTACAACCTTGGCAGACTGACAACACCAGAAATCTTAAACGACACAGTCGTGCGCTGGAGCGATTGTGGTGCAAAACCAAATCTCAACAAGCATTCACCCTATATAAATCTGCTTTCTTAACATACAATTCCTCCCTCCATGCTGCCAAACAAGCCTACTTTGTCACTCTCATCAATAGCTTATCATCGAGTCCTCGTCGTCTCTTCTCTACTCTTAACTCTGTATTTTCTCCACCTTCACCTCCACCCAGCACCTCACTCACTGCTCACGAGATTGCAAATCATTTCAAAAGCAAGATTGATGCAATTCGCAGGGCATCTCCACTGCACAGACATCCATCCCACTTAGCATACCTTATACTAAACCTCCCTCACCACTTTCCTCTTTTGACCTTACTACAACTAAGGTCACCCTTTTCTTCCATCCTATGCTCCCTTCTGTCCTTTCAGTCCCAAATCCAATTGCTGTCCAAATCTTGTAGACTTCACCTCCACAACATCTCCAAGATACGGCCGTTCTTAACCTCGGAAACCACTAAGCAACTTATTCACTCCCTTGTTATATCTCACCTTGACTATTGTAACTCCCTCCTCATTGGCCTACCTCATCACAGGCTATCCCCTCTTCAGTCTATCATAAATGCTGTTGCCAGACTCATCCACCTTACTAACCATTCTGTATCAGCCACCACTCTCTGCGAATCCCTCCACTGGCTTCCCATTGCCCAACGGATACAATTCAAAACATTAACAATAACATATAAAGCCATTTATAACTCTGCCCCAAATTACATCAGCAATCTTGTCTCCAAATATTTATTTATTATTAGGTACTTATATCGCGCTGTCAATTTATGCAGCACTTTTACATATATATTGTACATTCAAATCAGTCCCTAACCCTCAAGGGGCGTACAATCTAAGGTCCCTAACTCACATTCATATACAAGGGCCAATTTTAGACAGGATCCAATTAACCTACCAGCATGTCTTTGGAGTGTGGGAGGAAACTGGAGTACCCGTAGGAAACCCACGCAGGCACAGGGAGAACATGCAAACTCCAGGCAGGAGGTGCCGTGGCTGGGATTCAAACCAACAACCCGAGTACTGCCAGGTGGAAGTGCTAACCATTTAGCCACTGTGCTGCCCACACTGTACTCTCCGCTCCTCGCAAGACCTCCTGCTCTCTAGCTCCCTTGTCTCCTCCTCCCATGCTCGTCTCCAAGACTTCTCCAGAGCTTCCCCCATCCTATGGAACTCTCTATCCCAATTTATCAGACTATCGCCTACTCTGCTCACTTTTAGGCGATCTCTGAAAACCTATCTCTTCAGGGAAGCCTATCCTGCCCTCAGCTAATATTGGAATCTTCTACTCTTCCTACCAGTCCATCCCCCACAGTTACTACCTTTTGTACCACTAACCCCTCCCTCCTAGATTGTAAGCTCCAAGGAGCAGGGCCCTCCTATCCCTCTTGTATTGAACTGTATTGTTGCTGTATTGTCTCCCTTTATATTGTAAAGCGCTGAGCAAACTGTTGGCGCTATATAAATCCTGTATAATAATAATACTGTTTACTATCAAAAATATGCTACTATCTTAGCCCCCTATCTGTCTACCTTTTTTAATTGCATCCTTAACAGTAACTATTTCTTGGAGGAGATGTTATTTGCCACCATGTCACTTATCCTTAAACCTAATAAGAATCATTTTACCTCACAGAACTGTAGGCCAATTTTAGTTATCAATAATGACTTAAAAATGTTTAACAGATCACTGGCGGACAGACTGGCCCCTCCCATTTCCTCCTTAATATCCCCATTCCAATCTGGATTTATCCCCAATAGGCTAATTACATAACATCTGTCTGGTATCAAACATTATCCAGGATGCCAATTTACACTATAGAAACATTCTACTTTTAAGTTTACATTTTCAGAAGGCATTCAATAGTGTTACATGGGAATATTTGTCTTTCCTATTACGTCATATTGGCTTTTGCGCTGAAATTTTGCATGGTTTCCAAGCCTTTTACCATTCTCCCAAAACTAGAATTAAAATCCCAGGCTGTGGTTCCAAATTTTTCTCACTGAGACGGGGGACTAGACAGAGGTGTCCCCTCTTCTCATAACTTTTTGCACTGGCCATGTAGCCCCTATCAACATCTATCACTGTACACCCTGATATACAGTACATGGGTACCTACAAGGAGGCTATTCTTATAAACTCTATGTACCCTGACAATGTGGTTCTATTCCTCACACAACCTATTATATCCATCGCAATTTTAGTTCTTCTAACTTTGTCTACCTTTCTGGACTCTCTGTAAACTTCCTTAAATCCATGGCCATGCCTGTTGGGGTCCCTGGGCCTCAGAGTGAGACACTCCGGACTTCCTTCCCTTTTATTTGGTCTCCAGGCTTTATTTCATATTTAGGTATTTCGCTCACTTCTAACTTTTCTAAAATGGTGCCTTTGCAATTATCTTCCACTCCTTACCAAAAATGCAAATCATGCTGAAGACATGATCTTCCTATAAAACCTCATGTTTTATCTGAGCCAATCAAAGAGCCAGATTTACTGCACAGACATTATACCCAGCCCACATGGCTGGTAGACTTGGTCTTCCACACTATTCGTTTTACTACCTGTCTTCTAGGCTGGCACAAATAGCTCAGTGGAATATACAACATTCTAAACTAAATTTTGGCTATGGGACAGGAAGTGAAGGGAAATCTCTGCAATGGGACACAAGTGGTGAAAAAAACAGGGGTTATAGCCCTCCCTTGCTTTATGCAAAAAAAAAAAGTTTTGCATATAGTTCTGCTTTAACAACTCTTAAAACTCTTCAGGTCAGTCAGATGTTATTCTCTGTTCACAATTTCAACAACTCAAGCAAGCCCCTATGCAAAAAAAAAATTTTCACTACCTACTTTTTTTCATTTTTCACCACCAAGTTCCCCAATTCCTGTTCCTTCCCTCTATGTCCCACAGAATATGAAATAACCCTAGAGGTAAGGGCTCAATATACTAACTATTTAAATATCTTTAATCCTCCTACACCTTGCTTAAACTCTCTCAATTTTTGAAATTGGAAGAGGATTGTAACCAGCACCTTTCAGCACAAGACTAGGACACTATGCTAGAGAACGTGTGTAAATGCACTAGATGTATCTCTATCAGAGAAACAGCCTTTAAACTTGTCACCCCCTGGTACTATACCCTCTTTGCCTCCATTCTATATTGCCTATGGTAACTGACACCTGTTTTAGAGGCTGTTCTTCTTCTGGTTCACTTACACATATCTTTTGGAAATGTATAAACCACTGTTTGGCAGGGGATGATTAACATTTTATCCACTGACACAAGCCAAGCTATACAGTTGAATTTGTCCAATTGTCTTTTATTAATCCTTATTTCAGAAGTCTCTTACTATACTCAATGTGTGGCTTTTCTTTTTTGTCCTAATCTCATTATTTTGCTCTCTGGCCATTCTGATTTGTCTGTATGATCACCTTGATCACCTTGTTAAAAATACTTGCACGTGTTGATGGCTTTATATTTGTAAATTCTCTCAGTTTGTAAACAAAAAAACAAAAAAAGAAAATGCAAAGGATAACTGATGGATAACTGCCCTGGGTATATTCACATATTCCAATAGAACCACAGTTAGACAATAGTGTTCCTGGCCCTGCAGGTCTTTTCAGTCTTTGGAAATCTTTAAATAATGCTAGAAAAAGAAACCGAACTGCTAGGTACAGAAAAGGCATTGGATTCTTTGGGCACAGTAAGAGACCACACAGTAAAATACATATAACCATTTATTGACATAAAAGAGTGTCATGTACCTGGTGGGGGAGCCTGACGTGGAGAGGAGGGCGTCCTCTTACAACTTCTGCTTTGTGCCCCTGGTAGAGCAAACAGAAGGCACAGAGCCAGGAGTGGCACGAGTGCCTGGCTGGTCTGCAGTGACAGCTGACAGGTGGATAGCCCGGCGACCAGGATGCAGGTGTGCAGAAGCAGCAGCAGGAAGGGATAGCAGGAACTTGACAACTGCAGACAGCTGGTAGCAAATGATAGTCACTGGCAGGAGAAGTACAGTAGCTAGGTCAGGATCAATCGGGCGGATCAGGTACAGAGAGCAGGAAAGCGGATAGTCAAAGGATAAGCTGGGTTGGTGCAGGCGGAGTTCAATCGTAGTCAAGACGGCTCAAGTAGGCAACAGGATCAGGATACAATGGCAGCAAGCAACAGAACATGGTAGACCAGAACGCAAGGACTCTTAATGCAGCAGAGGTTTAAATAGCCCACCTGGCACCAGTTCGGTGACGGGTGTACACGCCGGTGAGCACGGGCATGGCCAGTGGGCACCCAGCGTTGGCACATAAATGTGCGCTTAAGCAGATTCTTCTTTCTTTGACAGTGCCCCCTCCCAATGGGCAGCCTCCGGATGCTCAACTGGGCCAGTTTCTCAGGATATTTGCGTCTGAATGCCAAGTTTAAGTTTTTAGTGTGGATGTTGGATTCTGGTTCCCATGAATTGTTTTCAGGTCCATATCCTTTCCATTTAATTATGTGTTGGAGCGGATTCATTCTCTTTCTACAGTCAATCGTCTCTACCTCATATTCTTCTTCGACATTGACAATTACTGGTTCAGGTGGCGTTGACCTCTGGTCGGGAAAAGGGTTAGAGACTGAGGGTTTAAGTAGCGACACATGAAATACAGGGTGAATCCTTAGTGCCTCTGGCAATGTAAGTTCATATGATACATTATTGATTCTCCTTTTTACTGGAAAGGTTCCCATGAACTTGGGACCAAGTTTCTTCGAGGGACATGTCCATTTTAAATTGCTTGTGGATAACCATACTTCCTCACCAGGTTCCAGAATCAAGTCCCCCTTCCTTTTCTTATCAAAGAACCTCTTATTGTCCTGTTGAGCTTTTGAGATAGCTCCTCCTGTAGCAATGTGAGCAGGGTTGATGGGAGCAGGTGGTAGATTAGTGTGCAGAATGGTCGGAGACTTACGCAGCTTGGCAGCACAGGTTACTCTGTCGGCAACATTGGCGTTCTTCAGGCGTAGTGAGGTCCGTAGCAATCCCACTTGCATTGGTTCAGGTTCTTCAACTGAGGGTGCTGTGAGTCGGGTGTATCACTTTTGCAGATCCTTGATGGCTTGTGTCAGTGCCGCAATGTGATGGAAGATTTCATCTAGAGGAGAGGCCCCACTCTCAGGCTCCAACATGGCCTTCTTGTACTGTCACGTACCTGATGGGGGAGCCTGATGTGGAGAGGAGGGCATCCTCTTACAACTCCTGCTCGGTGTCCCTGATAGAGCAAACAGAAGGCACAGAGCCAGGAGTGGTAAAAGTGTCTGGCTGGTCTGCGATGACAGCTGACAGGTGGATAGCCCAGCGACCAGGATGCAGGTCAGTTACGGATGCAGGTGTGTGGAAGCAGCAGCAGGAAGAGATAGCAGGAACTTGATAACTGCAGATGGCTGGTAACAAATGATAGTCACTGGCAGGAGAAGTAGCAGAGTCAGACAAGCCGGATCAGGATCAATTGGATGGATCAGGTACAGGGAGCAGGCAAGTGGATAGTCAAAGTATAAGCTGGGTCGGTGCAGGCGGATTTCAATCCTAGTCAAGACAGGTCAAGTAGGCAACAAGATCAGGATACAATGGCAACAAGCAACAGAACGTGGTAGGCCAGAAGGCAAGGACTCTTAGTGCATCAGAGGTTTAAATAACCTGCCTGGCGTGCGGGCACACGGCATTGGCGCATAGATGTGTGCTTAAGCAGTTTCTTCTTTCCCTGACAAAGAGTCATATATACATGATAGGACCCATAGTACAAACATGCTCCTCAAAAGAGGAGATAAGAGCAAAACAAGTCACAGTTGAGCACAATGCCCCCCTTATGTATATTAAAAAGAAAATTACCACAAAGCACATAGTAACAACATGCATTTATCAGAATACGGTCAACACGTTTCACCTGTGCATTTGGCTTCTTCAGGACCGTAGCTTGAATATAGGGGAGAGTAGTGCTACTGCATATATAAAGAATGTAAAAAATAAATGTACAGACAAGCATACAAATGTACATAAGATCAACAAAATACATATATGTGAAATAAAGTTGAGCTTA
This sequence comes from Staurois parvus, assembly GCF_062004578.1. NCBI lineage: Eukaryota > Metazoa > Chordata > Amphibia > Anura > Ranidae > Staurois > Staurois parvus. Next base: position 2,263,729 of record NW_028318135.1, read on the forward strand.
CGTGGAGAAGACAAGTAGGTGACAAAGATGTCTTTAAATAACGCTAAAATACAAAAGAGAGTGCATCAGCATTGTGCAACACCTTCAATACAATGTTATTTATTAAGTTAATTCAAATACTCACAAAGATATTTGTAAAAAGAACATATAAAATCAACATTTGTCCTAGCGTGGATCACCACGTCTCCACAATACAGATGACCAGCTAGAGGACCCAATCAGCAGCCTTCTGTCTCTGTCACTTTTATGCAACTGTTATTGCCTGACTTATGCAAAATAGCTGAAACAGGAATGTTTCCTCCTGAGATTTTGGATCCTGTTTGTTCCTAGGATCTCATTAGAAGGGTTAAGCAATGTTAATCTCTCCTGGGTGCCATGCGTTTAGTTTGAGCCTAACCCCAAGCAGCACTAAATGAACTCTTAAAATTGAGCTCTTACCTTGTCATTTGGCACAGGAACAATGGTACCCAAAATGCACTTCTAAGTGGCAAAACCAGCACCAAATCTACTGATTTGGAGGCAAGATTGTGACAAAAAATAATAGAAGGCTCAGAAATTGCTATAACATTTATTTACAGCATAGTTGAAATGGGAGACACTAATAGAAAAATAATAGATTAAAAGCTAAAATTAAAGATTACTAACTGGTAACACAGGTGTCTAACACTGCTATGTATACATTTAATTATGCATAGAAATCAGTTTATTTATATCATACGGCTATACATAAGACTGTGTCTACTCTCACTTTAAGTTTGGTATCAGTTCTTAAGGCCTATGGTATAATATTTTCACACATGATAAAATAAGAAAACTTTTACTATGACTACTACTAAGTCTTATGGAGAGGATTTAAACTTTAAGACATCAATTCATTATAACTCAAAGATGTGAAGCTGTTATAGCTCTTCAAAAGTGAAGCGATTGACAAAAAAACCTTCAAAGGTTTTCTACATGATTTTCAAAGCCAATCTCCAGATAGATGTCAAACAATAATGTAATCCACAGTGACTAAGCTGCTAGAAAATTGTTGGGAAAATAAAGCTAATCAATAAAGTGTCAAGAGCCTGAAATAGAAAATATTGAATATTCATTTCTGTCTTTCAATAAGGATTACCAGTAAAAACATTAGCTAGTTGGATATTTTGTGCAGTGCTACATGATCTGCTTGTTGGCATGGCATTTATAATATACGGATGTAAGGGACATTTCAGTGGCAATAGAAGAAAAATGCAAAAATATTAAGTAGCAAAACGTAGTGCATGCCATACACACACATACATTTACCTACCTTTTATTTACAGTATGTTTTCTAAAAATAATGCCACTAACATGCTCTGTGTTCCTAATTTTGAGGTAGGGAATTGCTATGACAATTAGTGACATTTTTAAAAACCACTCTATTTATTTCAATAAAGTTAAAGGGCTCTATTTGATGGCTGATTTGCCCAATATTCAACCAGAATTCACTCATTCAATTCTTTGATGAACACACACAATTAGTGGAAACTTGCCAAAGATTTTCTCAGTTAAAACTAACTTCCCTGTGTAAGAAAAAGGAAAATGTTGCCTTCCCTGCACATTCAGCTAACATTCGTTTGCCCCATTTTTAACTTAAATTCACCTGGTTAAAGTATTGCTAAAGCTCTATTGGCCATACTTCTCCTGTGGGTCACAGGAGTGCACGTAGTTCTGCACTCCTGTGATCTACATTCAGTCAAGAGCATTATAAAGTCCACTGTCAGCTGACATCAGAGCCAGGTTCTGCAGGGATCCCAACAATAATACTGGCTCAGCCTCCCAGGGCAAGCATAAGCCAGCGGTTCCCACCCCATGCACAGCCCAGCACTCCAGTGAGCACTGGAGAGGCAGAGCAGGGATCCAGTGACTGATATTCACCGGCTCTCTGCTCACTGAAGACTGAGCAATCAGGAGTCTTTGAACACTCAGTTCTCAGAGTAGAGGCATCTAGGGACAGCTGCAGCCATCTACGTGAGTATGAATAGTTGTCATTGTAGATTCCTGTTCTTTCCTTTTAAGCTGTTAAATCAATGCATTGCAGAAACAAATGCAGTGATTATCTATAAAGAGTGCTGAGAAGTGCTTAGGAATAAGAACTCCATCAGGTTTTCATTGATTTCTGAGTCCTCACCTGGAAGATTCATTCTTTTTATTTGTCTTGCATGGACTTAAAGCAAAGTTCCACTCAAAAACAGAAGCTCCGCTTATTTGCCTCCTCCCCCCCTCCACTGCCATATTTGGCACCTTTTGGGGGGAGCGGGTATCTGGTTTTGGCAGGTACCCGCTCCCACTTCCTGCTCAGTTCACTGCAGCAAAGTGACCTGGAAGTTCGACCCCCTCCTTGCTCCCGCAGTCTCCTGGGAACTTTCACAGGTCCCAGGAGACTGCCGGGCCAATCAGGAGGTGTGGCGCGACTCGCACATGTGCAGTGGGCACCAGGCTGTGAAGCCGCAACTTGTTCCAGCCTGGTGCCTACAGTAGAGATGCCGTTGCCGCAGAGGACAGAAGGAGAGAACAGACTGCGCGAGTGAGCACATCGCTGGACTCCAGGACAGGTAAGTGTGTGTGCTGACTTTTAATAAACACAAAAACGGCTGGAACTCTGCTTTAAAATAAGGGGAAATGTACAATTTTGTGGTGTCACCAGATCAGCAATACAGGGGACATCATATGATGGAGACAGTTGTGATAACAGCCTTATAGGAGATTTTCCTCACACTGAAGACATTTCTTTTGACTTCCTGCTGTGCCTGCAGGACGGGACGTGAAGATAAATATCCCCAACACGTCATGAATGGCAAAAATGTATTGTGATTTGAAACCTTACATTGAAATAAATACAGTTTGTATGTACATGATCCATAGCAATTACACGTGCATTTATGTGCGCAACCGCAAATAAGCTAGAATACTGTAAGTAGCATGTTTAATTTACTAAAATTAGATTTTATTAGTTAGCTGACTTATTCAACAGTGTATAAAGGATGTCTTTAATAGTATTTCCTAATTGCATTGTATCATTTTATGAATATAACTTTGCTGATATGGAATGAAAAAGAGGCACTTGAATTTCACAATTAACTGCGCTATATCCCCTGAGTAAAAGCAGGTTAAAAGGAATGCACTCACCTGGTTTTATACTAGTGCTAATCCTTGAACACAGACATTTGGTATTCCTTGGTGCTCCAGAATTATGGCCAGAAAGGTGAAAACTGTTGTGGAGAAAGCAAGCTATATAATTGCCATGTGTTTGATATTTTTCCTACATAAACTTTGCTCGGTTTTGTAATGACCCTTAGCATATCCCTCCATGTAAAGTAAACGTACTGTGGGATGTGAACTGAATTGAATAGAACAATTAGGTACTTGGGGTTCAGTGATTTAAAAAAAAATGGGAATATGCAAAAATCAAAGACATTACTTTCAAAATGTTTGCTTTTTTGTGTCTAAACTACTGGAATGTTACATTGCTTACAATTTTATTTTATCCCTGAATACCACTGATTAGAAATCTCAAAATGAGTTGCTATTGCCTTATCTTCCTAGATTGTTCTCCACATGCATGGATATTTACGAACATGAACCACATTGATATTTATCTGTTTACCACTGCTCAAGGTAGAGATACTCCCAATCTCCAAGCACAACTCCTCCTGTAGGTGCTAACCTAGCTCTTGTGCTGCTTAGATGAGAACAAAGGACATCCAATTGGCTGCATTCCAAACAATACATTTTAATGAACAAAAATAAAACCAATACAGCCAGTGGAAATACAGTGGGGGACTAGCAGGTAAAAGTGTTTCATTCTAAAGACAGTGCTTATTCATTACCACAAGGTAAACGTGTTTACCTGCCAGTCACCCACTGTATTTCCACTGTTTGTATTGGTTTTATCTTGGTTCAATAAAGTAGATTGTTTGGAGTGCAGCCAGTTGGACATCCTTTGTTCTCACAATGATATTTAACTTGTTTATTCTTAGCTATATCACACCTCTTTCTCCTTCAGGTATTTGGCTATTTAATTATTGGGTTTGTAACACCCTGAAAAGATCAACAGTAGAATTTTGGAATGTAAAAAATATTATAATTAAGTAATAAAGAAATTGACAACAAATAAATAATTTAAGAAGCATTATCTTATGGTGAGAAGTGAGTATGAGTATAATATTACATTGATAATTACAACGTAGACACTAATAAAAATTATATTTGAAGATAAAGGAACTTGTGTGTTGTGGGTGGCCATAAAGAATCCAATATCTACAAAAGCTGCTCCCAGTTTGAGCATCTTTTGAGCTTTTGTTATTTTAAAAACGCCTTTACAATAACTTTAAGAAATGTTACTGCAGTAAAATCATAAACTTTTTTTCCTTTTTTGACTTTAACTTATGTACTTTAAAGTTCAAAAATATAGCATTTAAAACTAGGTAACATCCACAATATAAAGGATCAGTCTACCATCCTCAATGTGTCAGTTTTTGATAGATGCTGAAGCTTTCTTCAATGTGTTAGAGGCTCTGATGGTGAGGTATCTAAATTAGATTTGCTACCTGGTCTGCAATTTTTCTAGGTGTGAAGACCCAAAACTACAGGGTCACTGAGAGGTCATTGAACCAGGAACCGTGGAAGCAAAATGTCATTACTGTGGTAACCAAACGTAGTGATGAGCCGATCTGCTTTGGGTTCAGTTCACAGGAGTTCCCTGACGTTTGGATGCTGAACCAGAACCCAATTCAATTTAATGGGATCCAAATCTGTCATATTTAAAATGCCTGTTTTCTAAACTAAAAGGCGGTGTCAAAAAAATGAACAACATGTGCACCACCCTTGGGAACATGTACCAAAATTTGCAAATATTTAAAAAAATAAATTTGGCTAGGAGCAGTTATTTTCTTTTAACACTGGCATTAAGAGCAGAGATGTTGAATTTGTATCGCCCAACACCCAGGACATACAGTTGCGGGCACCAGGCAGGTAGCTATTTCAACCTTCAGCCCTGCTGCGGGCAAGCAGCAGGGCTCACCTATCAGGTGGAAGCATTCAGGCGGCAGCTCTGCTGCCGATTGCTTCCACATAGTGCCAGCCTCTCCCCACCCCTGTGTGAACCTCCCCCTGCTATGTCTCCCGGACTCCACTTGCCCATCTGGGAGCCAGGGCTTTGACTAGACCTTTCTATAATCCCTGCATTTCTTCTTTTTGAGCCATTCCCTAGTGGTTATGCTAGTGAACCTAAAAAACATTATCAGGTTAAAAGATTAATTTCCAGTTTAACTTTACTTTAGGATGGATGGTCTCATATTCTCTTCAAGCACACCTTTTTATATGAAAACTTTTTAGTTGAGTCAGTGGGAATTTTCTCCAGAGGTTAGTGAATGTGGTGAAATTTTACATTGCAAAGGATACCCACAAGTATACAAGGAACACAATTTTTACTTGCACGTGATTCAAAGGAAGCTTGCAGGGAGTGTGAATTAAGCATTAAATTGTTCTGTAAATGTCACTTTTCCTATACTATGTTTACCTGGTGGAGATGCACAACTTCACAAACAGGTTTAAGGGACCTCTCCCCCGAAGCACATTTTTAAGGGAATAGTGCATTTTTAATGTTGCACTTATAGCATTACTAGCATTTGTTATGGATTGGCTGTTAGCCTGGCCTTATGAATGGAATCTTAAATTTTCATCTCTAGACAGGAATCCCAGGACTGAAAATGACACTATCTAAATATGCCAAAGTATATATTTTGTGAAGCTTAAGAATGAGGCCCATCATTCAGGGCCCCATGTAAGTCAAAAAGAAGTACATACTGATTCAGCCCAAAAGTATTTTCTTTAATTTTGCCCGATAAGGGAATCCTGACAATATGCTTTAGTAAGACTGAGGGTGGTCATGTTCCAGACAGGACCCAGAATTTCTATCGTCCACCCAGAGCATGTCATAAGCAAAAAAGTTTAGATAGTATATTTAATTTCTGGAGGTCATTTCAGATCCTCAGGATGCCATCCAGGGAAGGGATGAGTACTATGGGACCTGACCATTTGTTATGAGTCTTCTATAACCCCCAAGGGCAAAGATTTTTTGTGCCTCTTCTGAAATAGCTTTTCTCTGAAATTCAGGTATCTGATAAGGTTTTAACTTTACTTTGACATGAGGCTCCATCACAATGTAATGGTAATTTATATTAGTTTGGTCATGTAATTTTAAAAATACTCTTGATTTTTCTGCAAGAATTATTTCATCTCCTGAATCTTAGTATTAGACTGTTTCTCTGCATCCTAACCTCACGTATAACTTTCGCTGGTGATGCTTTGTGGTTCTATCTGCTGAGAGCGCCTACTATCCTTCCATGGTTTTATGAGGTTACATAGTTATATAGTAGAGAGAAAACAGGTGGCGCACACACAGATGAAGCATGTATCTAAAAAGCATAGAAAAATGACAATGGCCACAATGGTGGGCAAGGTGTTCTCACTGTCAGTGCGGTCAAATGGCTGATGCGTTTCGGGGACGAATCCCTTTCCTCAGAGCTGATGACCAACCTCTGATGCTGATGTATGATGTATGGACAGAAAGAGCCTCTGATGAGGCATCGACAGCGAGGCTCTTTCTGTCCATACATCATGGAGGTGCTGGAGAGTACATACAGTGGGGAAAAAAAGTATTTAGTCAGCCACCAATTGTGCAAGTTCTCCCACTTACAAAGATGAGAGAGGCCTGTAATTGGCATCATAGGTAGACCTCAACTATGAGAGACAAAACGAGAAAACAAATCCAGACAATCACATTGGCTGATTTGGAAATAATTTTTTTTGCAAATTATGGTGGAAAATAAGTATTTGGTCACCTACAAACAAGCAAGATTTCTGGCTCTCACAGACATGTACCTTCTTCTATAAGTGGCTCCTCTGTCCTGCACTCATTACCTGTATCAATGGCACCTGTTTGAACTTGTTATCAGTTTAAAAGACACCTGTCCACAACCTCAAACAATCACACTCCACACTCCACTATGGTGAAGATCAAAGAGCTGTCGAAGATCACCAGAAACAAAATTGTAGACCTGCACCAGGCTGGGAAGACTGAATCTGCAATAGGCAAGCAGCTTGGTGTGAACAAATCAACTGTGGGAGCAATAATTAGAAAATGGAAGACATACAAGACCACTGATAATCTCCCTCGATCTGGGGCTCCACGCAAGATTTCACCCCGTGGGGTCAAAATGATCACAAGAACGGTGAGCAAAAATCCCAGGACCACACGGGGGGACCTAGTGAATGACCTGCAGAGAGCTGGGACCAAAGGCTACCATCAGTAACACACTACGCCGCCAGGGATTCAGATCCTGCAGTGCCAGACGTGTCCCCCTGCTTAAGCCAGTACATGTCCGGGCCAGTCTGAAGTTTGCTAGAGAGCATTTGGATGATCCAGAAGAGGATTGGGAGAATGTCATATGGTCAGATGAAACCAAAATAGAACTGTTTGGTAGAAACACAACTCGTCGTGTTTGGAGGAGAGAGAATGCTGAGTTGCATCCAAAGAAAACCATACCTACTGTGAAGCATGGGGGTGGCAACATCATGCTTTGGGGCTGTTTCTCCACAAAGGGACCAGGACGACTGATCCATGTACAGGACAGAATGAATAAGGCCATGTATTGTGAGATTTTGAGTGCAAACCTCCTTCCATCAGCAAGGGCATTGAAGATGAAACGTGGCTGGGTCTTCCAACATGACAAGTATCCCAAACATACCGCCCGGGCAACGAAGGAGTGGCTTCGTAAGAAGCATTTCAAGGTCCTGGAGTGGCCTAGCCAGTCTCCAGATCTCAACCCCATAGAAAACCTTTGGAGGGAGTTGAAAGTCCGTGTTGCCCAGCGACAGCCCCAAAACATCACTGCTCTAGAGGAGATCTGCATGGAGGAATGGGCCAACATACCAGCAACAGTGTGTTGCCAACCTTGTGAAGACTTACAGGAAACGTCTGACGTCTGTCATTGCCAACAAAGGATATATAACAAAGTATTGAGAGGAACTTTTCATATTGACCAAATACTTATTTTCCACCATAATTTGCAAATAAATTCTTTCCAAATCAGCCAATGTGATTGTCTGGATTTTTTTTCTCATTTGTCTCTCATAGTTGAGGTCTACCTATGATGCCAATTACAGGCCTCTTTCATCTTTTTAAGTGGGAGAACTTGCACAATTGGTGGCTGACTAAATACTTTTTTGCCCCACTGTACGATATCCGGTTCGATAGTTATATAGTAGATAAAGTTGAAAAAGGGAGACAGGCCCATCAAGTTCAACCTCAATGTGTGTGTGAATCCAAGTTTTACATATTTGAAAAACAACCACTACAAGCATCAGCCAATTTGCTCTAAGAGGGGAAAATATTTTCCCTTTTCTCATTTTTTTTCTTGTTATCCCTATCCCTCTCACACTGATTCCATACTGGTGATCAGATAACTCCCTGAGTCAACCTCCTTTTGAATTTAAAGCTGACATTTTAGGTATGAATTTTATTGTATGGTTACATTGGTCTAGCTTGGATCCCTGTGAATGTTGTAAATTACTGTATTCACTGTTACTACAGTGATAGTAGCAGTCTTTGAGGTCCAGTACCGAATGGCTACCAGTCTGAATACTAACCACAGGGTCAAAAACTTGGCACTGTCACCAAGGCATTCTCTGATTGGATGAGGTGAAAATTGTTACATCACTGCCCCACCTATCTACCTTGTCCAATCAGAAAACAATTTGGCTTTATTGAAAAAACACAAGGTATTCTCTGAATGATGGCAGTGCTCAGTGAATATAAAAATATATAAATATATATAATCCCCCTGCGCTCCACTGGTATGAACAAACACAACCCCAAATATATGCAAGCTGCTACCACCTATTCCCAATACCACAGGATGTATGACATAAAAAACAATATTGGTGAAGCGCTTCACATGAAAAACGAAATAAGTAGGTGCAATGATATAAAAATACATATAAAGTGACCGCACTGTATTGAAAGGTATTGATAACTAATGCTAAATAATCCCCCCCAAAAAAATATACAAGTGCCAAGTGCAAAACAGGTCATGCGTTTGCTGACTAGATTGTGCCAAAATAAAATATATGCACAGTAAACATAATACACAATAACATTACACACTCTAACTGAAAGTGGAACGTGCTCAGTATGGGTATGAATATAGGTTAAAAGTAAAATCCACAATAAAGTGCAAAACAGGTCATGCGTTTGCTGACTAGACCGTGCCAAAATGCAATATATGCACAGTAAACATAATACACAATAACATTGCACACTCTAACTGAAAGTAAAAAGTGCTTAGTAGGAGTATGAATATTGGTTATAGTAAAATCCACAATAAAGTGCAAAACAGGTCATGCGTTTGCTGATTAAATTGTGCCAAAATACAATATATGCACAGTGAAATAATACACAATAACATTGCACACTCTAACTGAAAGTGGCAGGTGCTCAGTAGGAGTATAAATAATGGTAAAAAGTAAAATCCACAATAAAGTGCAATAACAAAGTGCTTGACATTTCATGTGCAAATAAACACTGCGATGTCAGTGCTTCAATTCTCCACTCCAAACATGATGCGTGTTAGCATGCCACACGTGTATATCGTAATCCAAAAATGGCTAAAGTTCCTCCTCACCTTAACCATGCGACCCCTAAGGGCCACAATGCTTTAGGTAATATAGCTCCACCAGACTGGGAATCTCTGTAATAATACTCCTGTAGTACTACTCGATCTCCTCTGCCAGGTCACTTATGCCCTCAGATGGTAATACCCCCGGGATAATCACAATGCCATAGAGAGGTGGACAAAGAGAGCCTCCATAGCGAAATGCCGTTTATTCCATATAGCAGATGAAAACAAGCCAAAAGAGAACACTCACAGTATTGCAGATCTCATACAGCTGGTCTCCCATGTGCTGTGGGTGTACTGCAGGATCAAGCCACGTGATATCGTGGAGTAACGCGTAGAGCGCAGTGATGTACTTCTGGTTAAACATTTCCGGCAGACACCATCATTGAACACCCAGCACCTTGCAGTACACCCACAGCACATGGGAGACCAGCTGTATGAGATCTGCTATACTGTGAGTGTTCTCCTTTGGCTTGTTTTCATCTGCTATATGGAATAAACGGCATTTCGCTATGGAGGCTCTCTTTGTCCACCTCTCTATGGCATTGTGATTATCCCGGGGGTATTACCATTTGAAGGCATAAGTGACCTGGCAGAGGAGATCGAGTGGTACTACAGGAGTATTATTACAGAGATTCCCAGTCTGGTGGAGGATTATTACTTAAAGCATTGTGGCCCTTAGGGGTCGCATGGTTAAGGTGAGGAGGCACTTTAGCCATTTTTGGATTACGATATACACGTGTGGCATGCTAACACGCAGCATGTTTGGAGTGGAGAATTGAAGCACTGACATCGCAGTGTTTATTTGCACATGAAATGTCAAGCACTTTGTTATTGCACTTTATTGTGGATTTTACTTTTTACCATTATTTATACTCCTACTGAGCACCTGTCACTTTCAGTTAGAGTGTGCAATGTTATTGTGTATTATTTCACTGTGCATATATTGTATTTTGGCACAATTTAATCAGCAAATGCATGACCTGTTTTGCACTTTATTGTGGATTTTACTTTAACCAATATTCATACTCCTACTAAGCACTTTTTACTTTCAGTTAGAGTGTGCAATGTTATTGTGTATTATGTATACTGTGCATATATTGCATTTTGGCATGGTCTAGTCAGCAAACGCATGACCTGTTTTGCACTTTATTGTGGATTTTACTTTTAACCTATACTCATACCCATACTGAGCACGTTCCACTTTCAGTTAGAGTGTGTAATGTTATTGTGTATTATGTTTACTGTGCATATATTTTATTTTGGCACGATCTAGTCAGCAAACGCATGACCTGTTTTGCACTCCCAGCACTTGGCACTTGTATATTTTTTTGGGGGGGATTTAGCATTAGTTATCAATACCTTTCAATACAGTGCGGTCACTTTATATGTATTTTTATATCATTGCACCTACTTATTTAGTTTTTCATGTGAAGCGCTTCACCAATATTGTTTTTTAGTGCACAGTGAATGACCATATATGTTTATTATGCCAAAGGGCAGCCACTCAGGAATGGACCAAGGAGACTGCTGTTATCACTGTAGTAGCAGGGACTTCTACAGTGGATTTACAGCTTCCACAGAGATTTCTCAGACATGAGATATGCATACTTACATTAGTAAGTTATGATGTAACTACGCAATAAACGTCATACCTCAACTTCAGCTTTAGGAATTCCTATAACAATGTATACTAAAGGAGAAGTTCATCTTTGTAAAAAAAAAAAAAAATAAATGCACATCTTTTTGCAAGTAAATGTCAATGTATTATTTTTTTTTACTAAGAGCCTAAATAGCATTGTGTCCACCATCACCAGATTGCGGGTGCCATGCAGGACTCCAGTAGACCTGTCTGTATATCTTTGTGCTTGTACCTTGTACAAGCAAGCAGATATACACAGACAGGAAGAGAGAATGAACTACCACAGCACTCAACATGCTCGTCACTCAACCATCGTAGTTTACAGTCATAAAGGCATAGTTTTTAATTTACAGAATACTGTGAAAGAATGACGCAGCCAGGTGAGTGGAGCCCTGCACGGCCACTGTTTTTTGAATTGTGACAGCAGACATGGGGAGAAGATCCCAGGTCTGCTGTCACAGTGGGGACTCGGGGGTGGGGGACGACGGGGCGGGGGTAGCTGCAGAGCTAACATGTTACATGTTACACCCTGAATATGAGTGTAACATGTTAGAAACAGTGGAATTACCCTTTGAGCTGATTAGGAAGAATAAAATAATTGTTTTAAATATATCCACACTATTAGTTCATTATACTTATATAATAATATAGTTGGAGGAACGTTCTCATCCCAGGCTGCTATACCACTGTTCCTTGGAGGTGGTATTACTGATTTGGTCTCTGATTACATAGGAGCCCTCCAACCTTGCCAGAAATGTATGTTCTGCAATGGGCATCAAATACTCTGTCTCAGTTTAAAGTTTCTGATTTTAGTAAAGTAGTTATAAACTCTTGAGCCTCTTGGGATTGCTGCCTATGTTCCAACACTATAGGCATGACTGCCACTATCCTATCCTACATTTGAGCAATGTGTTTGAATATACTTTTTTAAGGTATGGACCAGGGGCGGATTGGCAACTCATGGGGCCCCCAGGCAATAGGGGATCATGGGGCCCCTGTGTCCTTGCCCACACTCAAAGCACACCCAAAAAAGCCTATAAAAAGGTATCAGGGGCATTTCATGGGGCCCCCTACTGACCCTGGGCCCTCGGACGTGCCCAAGGGCTTGAATGGTCAGTCTGCCCCTGATATGGACTCTTCCTACCATGTTCCTGGACTATGTCTTCAACCACTTATTTTAGCATTCCTTTCAGGGTTCTATTGTACCATTCTACTTGCCAGTCAATTTGAGATGGAACACTGAGGTACATAGGTAAGACATTTTCAACAATCAACACAGATTTTTGCTTACCTTTGACATGAAAGGGCTTAATTTATCTATCAAATTTCCTCAGGAATATTTGCATGGAAAAACACAGATTACCTCTAGATACCAGGTGGCATAATCAAAGACTATTATTAAGGGCTTTTGCCCCCAGGAGGCTTCGGCAGTGGTTTGACCAGAACCATATCAACCCCTCTCTAAAAGGACCTCAATTATAGACAAGCTTACCAGAAGACTTCAAAAATGTGTTTGAAGTGCATTGACATGACTCTCAAGGCAAGCTTTATGATACTCCTCAACTGCTCTGTAAATACGGAGCCAGGAAAAACGCTGGCCAATCTTTGTTTTTTTCTACCCTTAATGACCACCAACACACGAGAATGGGCCAAATCTAACACCCTCTTCCCTAACCACTGGTATATCCATTTTTTTCTGTCACTAATGCTATTTTATCTGACTCCCAAACTACGACTGCTAGTGGAAAATTGCCAACACCCCCTCAAGAAGCCATTAAAGTAGAGTTCCACCTGAAAAAAAAAAGTCAGCAGCTACAAAACCTTAAAATACAGCCACTCACCTGTCTCTCGGTCCAGCGGGGTCCTCACCACCACTGGTTTCACCAGCTGTCTTCTCTCCCTGGCCCCGGCATCTTCAGTGTGGGCACCCGGCTGTGACAGCTTGCGCAAGAAGCGCTGCACTTTGTGAATGGCCCAGTAGTCTTCTGGGACCTGCCATGTGTCCCAGAAGACTATGGGGAAGGAGAAGGGGAGGACAACTTCCGCTTCCGATCGCCTAGATGATTGCAGCCTAAGTGGGAGCGGGTACCTGTCAAATTCGGGTACCTGTCAAATTTGGGTACCCCCTCCCCCCTGTTCCCAAAAGGTGCCAATCCTTAATGGGGAGCGGGGGACAAAGGCTTAAAACAGAACTTCCCCTTTTGGGTGGAGCACAGCTTTAACTAAACTCCTGTAAGTTCCTGATTAACAGGGTACCCCCTAGTGGATTCTCTAAAACAGACAGCTCTTGTACCTTTTTAGTGTTCTGTCAGCAGTCAGTCTTTCATCCAGCATCAAGCCCTCACAGCAGGGGAGTGAGAGAGGAGAATGCCCTAAGTCAGCTCACATATAAAATGTCCTGAGGAAAGCTGAGGCTAATTAATGAGGTCTGGATATCTGGTAAGGCTGCATTAACACTTGCATTTCTATGTTTGGCTTTTCTACATGCTAGAGAAGTGATCTGGAAAGTATAAACAGTGTTTATATGTCCGAAATTACATTTTACCTGTGTTTAGATGTTCCTGATTTAAACTGGGTTTAGCTGTGTTTACTCACATTTAGCCACGTTTACATGCATTTAGAAGCATTAAGCTACATTTGGGGTTTTTAATCAGATCCTGAATTCACACAATTTTTTTGTAAAAGCAGTTACACTGACTACACCTAATTATAGATAAATGCTGAGTTTAAATGACACCATTAAAAAAAAATCCTTACTTGCATTTATAAGAGTTTAGAAATTTCCTTTAAGGCCCCTCTGCATATGGCAGCATATGGCTAGCTGCTGTACTAGCAATCCCAGCATTTTAATGCACCCAGGAGGCACATGATTATGTGTCCTGGGCATTTTATTCCTGAATGAAAAGGGCCATAAGTGGAAGTACCTGTGTCCAGGTCCATGCTCCTGTTCCTTCAAACCTGTCAAACTTGAAGTGTATGGGTGAGTCTCTAAGCCTATGTGTACCTATTCACTTCCTATTAGCTGTTCCTATGCCCACAGTTCAGTGGTAATACAAAAATAAACAAATGGCTCTACAGGCTGCACAGGGCTGAGGGTCCATGTGAATGAGCCCTAAATGCATATAAACACAGGTTTGACACTGCCAATGTGAATGAGGCCTGAACTGTAGACCTAGGAGTGGAGGCTTTTCACATCCAAAGCACTACAAAGCTTCAGTGCTCCTGGACACAGGACAGGACTTGCTAAAATTCTCAGAAAACAAAAAGTGTGTTTTCAACATATCAGCCACAAATCCAGGAGCCCCTCACTGTGTGTAGGTGAAAAACTTAGGTGACACATATAGACATTTGAGAATCCTACTAGCCAGTTCCTCAGAATACATAATGATATCAAAGGTTACAATTTAAAAAAACAAACAAAAAACAAAGAAAAAAAAAAAAGAGTATGACTCCCACTGAGTTGTACAGGACACCTGGTCCCTGAACTCTGTATGTTACATACTCCTGGCTTGTACAGAAGTATACACACTTTATTTGTCTTGACCAACCTGTTTATTGTCTAAACAGTTGATGGTTGCAAAGTAGTCCCAGACTACTTGAGTTAACTACTTTTTTAACCGGTTGCCGACCAGCCATGGTACATTTACTGGGGCAGGGTGGCACCACTGCGCAAAATATATATGTGATTTTGCATTTCCGGTAGGGGGCGCACACGACTGCTCTACCCGTGCCACCGATCGCAGCCATGAGTGTCAATCAACCGGGTCCCGGACGGTGATTACGCGCCAGAGCCCAGCAATTACCAGCAAACACTGACAGGGAGGACGGCTGCAGTGTTTACATTGCAGCTCTCCTCCCTGTCAGTTTTCAGCACACTGTTCTGGTTTTCTGAGTTCAGCTTTCCAGATCAGTGTGTTACTATGAAGGACACCCCCCCCCCACCCCCTAGCAATACACTCCCCTCACACAGTTAACCCTTTGGTTGCCTCCAAAAGTTAACCCCTTCCTCCCCAGTGCCATTAGTACAGTGTCAGTGTTTTTTTTTGCACTGATCACTGTATTGATGTCACTGGTGATGTCAGTGACCCCAAGTCAGTCACCCCCCAGTGTCAGAATGTCCGCTGCAGTCCCGAATTCCCACCATAAATCACTGATCACCACCATTATTTGTATAAAAAAAAAAAAAAATTCCAGTATATATACCGCCATTTGTAAATGCTATAACTTTCACGTAAACCAATTAGTTTACACGTATTGGCATTTTTTTTACCAAAGACATGTCGCAGAATACATTTTGGCCTAAATTTATGACTAAATTTTGTTTTTAATTTTTTTTACTGGACATGTTTTATAGCAATAATCCAAAATACAGTTTTTTTTCTCAAAATTGTCATCATTTTTTTTATAGCGCAAAAAATTAAAAACGCACAGGCGATCAAATATCACTGAAAGAAATCTCAATTCGTAGGAAAAAAAGGACGTAAATTTCTTTTTGGTGCATCGTTGCATGACTGCGCAATTGTCAGTTAAAGTAACGCAGCACCGTAACACAAACCGCTTCTGTAATCACTTCCTGACTGCCCTATAGCAGAAATACTGCTACAGGGCGGCACAGGTGCGCAAAATCACATATATATATGTAATTTTCGCTCCCATGGTTTTCACGCCCCTCCCAGATAGTGTCAGATTGCCCGTCAGTACACCAGTAATCCCATTTAACCCCTTTATTGCCAGGAAGACGCTCATACACAATAAACCTCCATTGCTAGTATAGTGTCTGAACGGATCAATATCTTTGATCAGTTCAGCACTATACCAGCGTTCACATTAGTATAGTGTCCCCAAAAATGCAGAGTTAGTGGGATCAGCCTCGGCACCTGCCAGCACCTGCGTTTAGCCCCTACGCTTACCCCCCCCCCTTCTCCCCCAGCAAGTGCAGTGTCAGTAGGTCACTGTCACACAAAACCGCAGTGTTCGTAGAATCAGGCCTGGTCTCTGTTAGCACTCGCCAGGCATAGATATGAGAATATAATGTGTTTTATGCATTTCAATGACAATACACTCTGTCGTCCTCGGGGTGACCCTGAATTTGACCGGCTCCACAAAATTCAGCCCCTCGTAAATCACCTTTACCAAAAATTTGCAGATATACTCCCCAGCAAAACATCTGCGTTGATGAGTCCCTGATTAATTTTTCTGGCTACCTTGCATTCAAAAAATTTCTCCCCAGCAAGCGTGCCAGATATGGGGTCAAGATGTAGAAGACCTGTGAGAGGGCAACAGGCTATACTTATATGTTTTGGATTTACGAGGGAAAAGATAGTCACGTGGAGCCCCCTGGATGCCCAGACTACATGGGGAGCAGTGGCAAGATTGTTTGGGACTTGGTATCATACTTTTTCCATATGGGGTACCACTTATACATGGACAATTTTTATTCAAGCGTGCCACTATTTAGACATTTGTACAATCTTGGAACTGATACATGTGGCACTGTGTGACCTAATGTGTGCCCACCATTAGAAGTGGGTGGATACAGGGCGGTATATTCTAATGGTGGGCATACCACACACTTTTTCTAGCAGAAATTTATTTTCTTTTTTTCATTCAGTTCACAGGCTGCATAAAAAAAAAAAAAGAACATAGCATATATACCCAACAAGGACCAGCGACGTACTGGTACATCACTGGACTTTGAATGGTTATACCAGGATGATGCCTACAGCTGCAGGCTTTTATGTAAAAGCAATCCTAGTGGCTAATTAGCTGCAGGATTGCTTTTACAAGCAGCAGGAGATGATGCCCTTCCTCACCCACTGCCTTCCACTGCCTTCTCGGGCACCCCAGTGCCTTCGGGGGAACCTGAGAATGCAGCCGGTGTTTCTGCCAGCTGACCATAAAGATGATTGGAGACCAGAATGGTGCCAATCATCTCTATAGTCTAAGAAATCGGAAGCTACGAGCATTTCATCACTTCAGTTTTGCAGGATATAAACAGTGCCATTCGTAAATTGGGAAAGCATCTGATCACACTGATCTTGGTTTGATTAGATAATGTAAGGGCAGAGGAGATATCCAGAGTCTGATAGACCCCAGATTTCTTAAAAAAGAATATATGACAATGCCCATTGAAGTTATAGGGGATATTTGCATTCCCTGTGATAGCATTAAAAGTGATTAAAAAAAAATGAAAGGGACAGTGTAAAAATAATAAAAAAAATCAAAATAACTTAAAAAAAAAAAAACCTTGCCCCCCAACGCGCGCACACCTGTGTGCGCGAGCATTTACCCTGTGCTGGTATGTAAACAGCGGTTGCACCATGCATGTGAGGTATTGCCGTGAACGCCACATCAAGGGCAGTAATTCTAATACTAGACCTCCTCTGTAAATCTAAAATGGTAGCTTGTAAAGGCTTTTAAAATGTTGCCTATGAATATTAAAAATGTATGCAGTTTGTCGCCATTGCACAGGGCATGCAAAGTTTTAAAGCATGTCATGTTTGGTATCTATTTACTTGGCATACCATCATCTTTTATATTTTACCAAATAATTGGCCAATATATTGTGTTTTTGTGCATTAAAAGTAAAAAGTGTATTTTTTTTTTTAAATTGGCTTTTAAAAAATCGCTGCGTGAGTACTATGTGACATAAAAAATTGTAGCACCCACCATTTCATTCACTAGGGTGTCTGCTTTAAAAAATATACATAATGTTTTGGGCTTCAAATTAATTTCCTAGCATAAAATACTGATTTTTTTTCATGTGAACAAAAAGTGTCAGAAAAGGCTTGGTCTTCAGATGGTTATAAGAGTGAGTGATGTGTGGCATAAACTTCTAATGCTGGGCATAAAATGCCACCACCTCCCAAACGACTCCTTTTTTGAAAGTAGACACCCCAAACTATTTGCTGAGAGGCATGTTGAATCAATAGAAGAATTTTTTTTTTTTACCAAATGGAAAATGACAAAAAAAAAAATATTTTTTTTTACACAAAATTATCACTTAAATGATTGACTGCTCACACATGCCATGGGTATATGTGGAATTACTCCCCAAAATACATTCTGCTACTTCTCCTGAGTATGGGGGTACCACATGTGAGGACCCCAAAATCCAATAGGTACCTTCAGGCTTTTCAAGGGCTTTATTTCCTCATTACACTTCATGACTACCTATCACAGTTTCGGAGGTCCTGAAATGCCAGGATAGCACCAAACCCCCCCAAATGACCCCTTTTTGGAAAGGTAATGAGGAAGTGAAATGAGGAAGTTACGCACCTTCTGGGTTTCAAAGTGGTCATTGGATTTCAGGCTCCTGTATGTGGCTAGGCTCCCAAAACGTCTCACACATGTGGTATCCCCATACTCAGTAGAAGCAGCAGAATGCATTTTGGGGTGTAATTCCACATATACCCATGGCTTGTGCGAGAAACAAATCATTTAAATGACAACTTTGTGTAAAAAAAAAAACGTTTTTCATATTCCAGAAACTTGTGGAAAAAAAATAAATCTTCCATGGACTCAATGTGCCTCTCAGCAGATAGCTTAGGGTGTCTACTTTCCGAAAAGGGGTCATTTGGGGGTGATTGTACTGTCCTGGTATTTTAGCACCTCAAGAAATGTGATGGGCAGTCAGAAAGTAAAAGCTGTGTAAATTCCATTATTTATACCATAGTTTGTAGACGCTATAACTTTCACACAAAGCAATCAATATACACTTATTAGGATTTTTTGACCAAAAACATGTAGCAGAATACATTTTGGCCTACATTTATGATGAAATTTTAGTTTTTTTGGATATTTTTTTATGACCGAAATGAGAAAATATCATTTTTTTCAAAAACATTTATTTTTCTTCAAAATTTTTTGTTTATAGTGTGAAAAATAAAAAGTGCACAGATGATCAAATACCACCAAAAGAAATCTCTATTTGTTTGAAAAAAAGGACATACATTTAATTTATGTACCGTATTGCATGACCGCGCAATTGTCCGTTAAACTAGTGCAGCACTGTATAGCAAAAAAATGGTGTAAATTGCAGATACAAATATACCATAGTTTGTAGACACTTTAACTTTCACACAAAGCAATCAATATACACTTATGTGATAAAAAAAATTCTACCTTTCAGCTGCTTACACTCAAACTGATACCCAACCAGTGCAAAATAAATATTAAACAATAGTGCAGCGCTAATAAACTAAATCACTATAAATAATGCTACATGGGCTAAAAAAGCCACAGACACCTACAGTACATGTGAAATACTGATATTGAAAACATGAAAAAAATAAAAATGAAAATATATGAAATGTGAAAAATATGACACATCTTAAAGTGACCAAATGATCTTAGTGCCCCACACACGTGCCAACAAATAATATTGGAATAAAGATAACAAACATAAACCACGTGATAGTGCCACTTCAAATCTCATAAATGAACAAACGCATAAATATAGAAGTCCAATATGAATAATTCAGTGATGCAACATACACATGCAAAGTGCAATTGGTGCTCAATCCTGTAAGTGCCAGCACACTTTTCCACTCCAGCTGCAGTGCCTCCTCACCTCCTTTCTATGACCCCTAGGGGCCAAAAAGCTTTCAGGATCACCCTGGATCTTCAACAATCCCGTCTGGTAAACCTCCTTAGTTCTCCTATTAAGCCTCCTCCACCTTTTCTCCTCTGTGACCTTTGGGGTCCTTTAAGCAGAATTTCTGTGAAATCTCACTCACCTCCTTTCTATGACCCCTAGAGGCCAAAAAGCTTTCAGGATCACACTGGATCCTCAACAATCCCGTCTGGTAAACCTCCTTAGTTCTCCTATTAAGCCTCCTCCACCTTTTCTCCTCTGTGACATTTGGGGTCCTTTAAGCAGAATTTCTGTGAAATCTCACTCACATATTAGTGAGCAAAAAAGAGATCCTCCATAGTGTAGTAAATCAAGCTTGCAGTTCGTTTATTTGTATACAGAAGTTACTCATCCCGAGGAAGTCACAAGACCACGTGACGTAACGCGTAGGTACGCCGATACGCAGCTTCCGGTTTTGAAGTGACGCACTTCTGGTACGGGACGCCAAGCTTGCAGTTCGTTTATTTGTATACAGAAGTTACTCACATTGAAATACAGCCTCTTCCTCTCCCCTGCATGGGTAAACTGCATTCATGTGGTACTTCCTGGGAGTTTCAAGATGGCATCCCGTACCGAAAGTGCGTCACTTCAAAACCGGAAGCTGCGTATCGGCGTACCTACGCGTTATGTCACGTGGTCTCGTGACTACCACTGAAAGAAAGCTCTTTTTGTGTGAAAAAAAGGACATAAATTTTGTTTGGGTACAGTATTGCATGACCCAGGGGCGGACTGACAACTCATGGGGCCCCCGAGCAATAGGGGATCATGGGGCCCCTGTATCCTTGCCCAAACTCAAAAAAGCCTATGAAAAAGGTACCAGGGGCATCTCATGGGGCCCCTTACTGACCTCGGGCAGTGCCCGAGTTTCCAAATAGTCAGTCCGCCCCTGGCATGACCACGCAATTATCAGTTGAATTAGTGCAGCGCCGAGTAGCAAAAAGAGGCCTGGTCATTATGGGGGGTAAATCCTCTGGAGGGCAAGTGGTTAAGGTAAGTTTAGAAAAATGTAGCTTATTATTCTGTATGCACAAACTTGTATATATAAGTGTTTTAATAAAAAAAAAATTGTGCTGAAGTTTATGTGTGTTTGTGGCTGTCACGTGTTGCACAGTAATTAAAACATAGTTTGTGATAAAAGGACTGTGTATATGCATGTTGTGTATACAGCGAGTAGATTCAGGTTCTATTTAATAATGTCCCTTTTAGCCCCTCTCACTGTACAATGTAGCCAGGCTTAACCATTAGCAGAAGTGCCCTAGATCTTTCATAATAATGGCAATGTCCCTGTTTAAAATCCCACTAAAAAAGCCATAAGGAAAGTTCCTTTCACCCAGTACTATTATGGCTTCCACATAAAGTGATTGACGTTGGATCTATTTCAGGGGACATTTTTTTGCTTGTTTTTAATAAAGGACTTGTCAAAGACTGTCTACTGTCATTTTTTACACTACACTTTTTTTTTTGTTAATGAGTAGCGGTACCATATACCCCATACTCATTCACATTAGATTCTGATAAGCCCCCTGCCCGCAGACCCCCACAACTATTGGCCACAGTTGTGGGGAAGAAGCCCTTGTCCACATCAATATGGGGACAAGGTGCTTTGGGAGTTAGGAATTGACTTGTTGAGGGAACATGGCCTGGTATGGTTTAGAAGGGGGACGCTCGCTTGTCCCTTTCCTGACCTGCCAGGCTGCATGCTCAGATAAGGGTCTGGTTTGGCTTTTGGGAGGGACCCCAACGCCATTTTTTAAACAATTTGGGGTGGGGGTTCCCCTCATAATCCATACCAGACTAAAGGGAATGGTATGGATAGGGGGATCCCCATGCCATTTAGAAAAAAAATAATTTAATTGGCTACAATTCTTTTTAAATTTAGCTGTCAGTGGGGAACTCCGGTGACAGCTGAAACATTAAAGAATGTTTTCACTACTAAAATAGTGCATGACTTAATAATATAACTCATTAATGCAGTTTTTTAGCAGCTGTGCGGTATCCTACCGCATACTCAGATGCAGTAAGATACTGCCTAGTGAATTGTCCCTGTTCTAAGTTCGTGGTCAAACTTTTGTTGTGTTTGGCCCATCACTACTGCTGAATAGAGCAACAGAAGATGGATCGAAAGGTAAATATTTGTAAAATAGATGTAAGCACTAACTGAATAACACTTACTTTTTTAAAACACTTTCTTAATAATATACTTTTTCCATCTTTTTTTTAAGGTTAATTATATATCAGTGTTGCTGATTTCCTACAGTCTTAATACAGCCATTTTTTTTCTATATTTTTACCCAATAGATATGGATTTTTAAGCATGGAAGCCCTAGTAATAGAGTCACAAAGCAAAAGAACAATTAGGAAAAACATACAGGACACTTTCACCCAATACCTGGAAGTGTCTGAACAAGGTCCTTTATAGCAGAATCACCAGATATTATTTTAATGAAAGCTAGATTTAAAAAGATTGACATTAAATTAAAGTGGTTGTAAAAGCACAAGGTTCAGCACCCTCCCAGAAGGTGCAGTTTCACACCCCCAGTCCCCCTTGTTTTTACCTGAGCCTGGTCTCGATCCACTGACGTGCATGTGAGCAGAGGCTCTCTCACTCCTCATTGGCTCAGACACAGCAAGCAGCGGTACTCAGCGGGGGAAGGAACCAGGAGTGCCATTAGAGGACTCAAGAAAAGGAGAATCAGGGATGCACTATAAAAAACCATTGCACAGAGCATGTAAGTATAACATATTTGTTATTTTAAAGAAAACAAAATGAAATGTTTACGATCACTTTAACATGCTAACGATTATATAATATTTTAATGATTGCATTGATTTACATATATATTATAAGATCTTTGGATTGCAAAATGAAAAGGAATGTACCAGACAGAAACATTAAAATTGATTGGAAACACTTTTCCTTGAATATTTTTTATGGCAAACAACCTGTTTCTGGCATGGGACAGGTTAAGACATTATACGTTCCCAGTCTTCGAACATAAAATTCAAATTAAGTGAACAAAAACCAGACTTCCGCAAAGGAGAGGAAGAACAGTAGTGATCTTGAATTCTGCCTATTGAACTTTTGTTCCAGATGTATTTTTGCCTTAAGAAGGTTTCACCATCTGTTGTTGTCTGAAGTCTGTAATTACTATGTGAATTTGGGTGGCATTCCTTAAAAAGTCTTTATTCCCAGGAAACACACAATCCGATTACTTAAAATATTCTTTGTTTAACTTGCGAAAATACACAGCTTATATGCTATTAATGTGACATTATAACATGCAATTTCTTGTGGTTGGATTGATCTGTCATCCACTAATATTGCAAGGAGCTTGCAATCAAACATTGTTTTACATTATACAACAGCCTGAGGATGATTAAACATATTTTTAATTCTGTATGCTAAATGACCATTAGTGACAACAGAAAAACACTTTACAACAATGTTGGAAATAAAAACACACATATATATATACATATACGCCACTCAGCCATAACTTTATGACCAATGACAAGTTAAGAGTTAAGTGAACAACATTAATTGTCTCATTACAATGGCATCTGAAAGTTGGTGGGGTATATTAGGCAGCGAGTAAACATATTGTCCATGAAGTTGAGATGTTGAAAACAGATAATATGGGCATCGCAGTTAGTTGTGTATGGGGGTGCGTAGCTGAAGGCCGGTCAAGGTGTCCATGGTGATCCATGTCCACAGCCAAAAGCACCTACAATGGGAAGAGGAGCCTAGTCTAATGTATCATGTTTCCTTTTACACCATTTAGATGGCCTGATGCATGTGCGTCACTTACCTGGGGAAGAGACAGCTAAAGGATGCAGTATGGGAAGAAGGCAACCCTGTGGAGGAAGTGTGTCGCTTTGGGCAATGTTCTGTTGGGAAACATTGGGTCCTGCCATTTATGTGGATGCTACTTGACACGTATTACCTAAACATTGATGCTGAACAAGTACATCCCTTCATGGAAACAATATTCTCTAATGGCAGTGGCCTCTTTCAGCAGGATAATACTCCCTGCCACACTGATTCAAGAACGGATTGAGGAACACAACAAGCTGTAGATGTTGACTTGGCCTCCAAATTCTACAGATCTTAATCCAATGGCGCATCTATGGAATGTGGTGATAAAACAAGTCTGATCCATGGAAACCACACCTTGCAAATTACAGGACTTAAAGCTTGGTGCCAGATACCACAACATACATTCAGAGGTCTAGTGGCATGCATGCCTCAATGGGTCAGGGCTGCAAAGGGAAACTACTCAATTATGTGGATAGTCATATAATTATGGCTAATTGGTTATAATATATATAGAGAGAGAGAGAAAGCGACCCCCTTAAGAGTCACTGAGTATTTTGGATTCCCTGTCTGTTCTGAGCCTGTTTTAGAAGGACCACCTCTGCTGACACCACCATGAAACCTTTACCAGGAGGACTCCTGGCTTTAAACCAAGGAATAAACACACAGTTTGAGGTGAACAAATATTCTGATTGTATTGAGGACAGAGTATAGGGAGTGCAAGCACAAAAAAGAATGACAATAGATGTGCATTTAGGCATCTAGACGTGGTGAAGATGACTTGCTGAAGTTCAAATTGAGAAACAGAATGGAGAAGAAAGGGGGTTTAAGTGATTTTGAACGTGGCATGGTTGACAGACTGGTCTGAGCATTTCAAAAACTGATGAACTACTGGGATTTTCATGCACTCCGGTTTAGGAGTGTGTCTATAGGAATGTTTGACCATTCTTCCAGACTCACATTTGTGAGGTCAGGCACTAATGTCGGACAAGAAGGCCTGGCTCACAGTCTCCACTCTCATTCATCCCAGATATGTTCTATTGGGTTGAGGTCAGGACTCTGGGAAGGCCAGTCAAGTTCCTCCACCCCAAACTCGCTCAATCATGTCTTTACGAACCTTGCTTTGTGCACTGGTGCGCAGTCATGTTGGAATAGGAAGGGGCCATCCTCAAACTGTTCCCACAAGGTTGGGAGCATGAAATTGTACAAAATGTCTTGGTATGCTGACGCATTAAGATTTCCCTTTACTGGAATTAAGGGGCCAAGCCCAACCCCCAAAAAATAACCTCACACCATAATCCCCTCTCAACCAAACTTTACACTTTACACAAACTTTACACTTGGCACAAAGCAGTCAAGCAAGTTCTCCTGGTAACTGCCAAACTCAGACACATCCATAGGATTACCAGACAGAGAAGCGTGATTTGTCACTCCAGACAACACGTCTAGACTGCTCTAGAATCCAGTGGTGGCGTGCTTTACACCACTGAATCTGACACTTTGCATTGCACTTGATGATGTAAGGCTTGGATACTGCTGCTCGACTATGGAAACCCATTCCATGAAGCTCTCTATGCACTGTTGTTGTGCTAATCTGAAGGCCACACAAAGTCTTTAACTATTGACTCTGCAGACAGTTGGCGACTTCTGCTCACTGTGCACTTCAGCATGCGCTGATCTCACCCTGTCATTTTACATGGCTTACAACTTTGTGGCTGAGTTGCTGTTGTTTCCAGTTGCTTCCACTTTGTTATAATACCACTAACAGTTGACTGTGGAATATTTCGTAGCAAGGAAATTTCACGGATGGACTTAAGCAACTTATTCACTCCCTTGTTATATCTCGCCTTGACTATTGTAACTCCCTCCTCATTGGCCTACCTCATGGCAGGCTATCCCCTCTTAAGGCTATCATGAATGCTGCTGCCAGGCTCATCCACCTTACTAACCTTTCTGTATCAGCCACTCCTCTCTGCCAATCCCTCCACTGGCTTCCCATTGCCCAACGGATAAAATTCAAAACATTAACAATACCCTATAAAGCCATTTATAACTCTTCCCCAAATTACATCAGCAATCTTGTCTCCAAATATCACCCAAACCGTACTCTCCGCTCCTCACAAGACCTCCTGCTCTCTAGCTCCCTTGTCTCCTCCTCCAATGCTCGTCTCCAGGACTTCTCCAGAGTTTCCCCCATCCTCTGGAACTCTCTACCCCAATTTATCAGACTATCGCCTACTCTGCTCTCTTGTAGGCGATCTCTGAAAACCTATCTCTTCAGTGAAGCCTATCCTGCCCTCTGCTAATAATGGAATCTTCTAATATTCCTACCAGTCCACCCCCCACAGTTACTACCTTTTGTACTACTAGCCCCTCCCTCCTAGATTGTAAACTCTAAGGAGCAGGGCCCTCCTATCCCTCTTGTATTGAACTGTATTGTTGCTGTATTGTCTCCCTTTATATTGTAAAGCGCTGAGCAAACTGTTGGCGCTATATAAATCCTGTATAATAATTGCACCTATCACCGTACCATGCTTGAATTCACTGAGCTCCTGAGAGCAACCCATTCTTTCATAAATGTTTGTAGAAGCAGTCTGCATGTCTAGGTGCTTGATTTTATACAGTTTGGCAATGGAGGTGATTGGAACACCTGAATCCAATGATTTGGAGGGGTGTCCCAATACTTTTGGCAATATAGTATATATCTATATCTATATATATATATATCTATATCTATATATATATATAGATATACAGTCATGGCCGAAATTGTTGGCACCCTTGATATTTTTCCTGAAAATCAAGTATTTCACACAAAAAAGGTATTGCATTAACACATGTTTTGCTATACACATGTTTATTCCCTTTGTATGTATTGGAACAAATATAAAACAGAGGCAGAAAAGCAAATATGACATAATGTCACACAAAACCCCAAAAATGGGCTGGACAAAAGTATTGGCACCCTTAACTTAATATTTGGTTGCACACCCTTTGGAAAACATAACTGAAATCAGTCGCTTCCTATAACCATCAATAAGCTTCTGACACCTCTCACCCGGAATTTTGGACCACTCTTCCTTTGCAAACAGCTCCAGGTCTCTCTTATTGGAAGGACACCTTTTCCCAACAGCAATTTTAAGATCTCTCCACAGGTGTTCAATGGGATTTAGATCTGGGCTCATTGCTGGCCACTTCAGAACTCTCCAGCGCTTCTTTGCCATCCATTTCTGAGTGCTTTTTGACGTATGTTTGGGGTCATTGTCCTGCTGGAAGACCCAGGATCTTGGACGCAAACCCAGCTTTCTGACACTGGGCCCTACAGTGCGACCCAAAATCCTTTGGTAATCCTCAGATTTCATGATGCCTTGCACACAGTCAAGGCACCCAGTGCCAGAGGCAGCAAAACAACCCCAAAACATCATTGAACCTCCACCATATTTTACCGTAGGTACTGTGTTTTGTTCTTTGTAGGCCTCATTCCGTTTTCGGTAAACAGTAGAATGATGTGCTTTACCGAAAAGCTCTATCTTGGTCTCATCTGTCCACAAGACGTTTTCCCAGAAGGCTTTTGGCTTACTCAAGTACATTTTGGCAAACTGTAGTCTTGCTTTTTTATGTCTCTGTGTCAGCAGTGGGGTCCTCCTGGGTCTCCTGCCATAGCGTTTCATTTCATTTAAATGTCGACGGATAGTTCGCGCTGACACTGATGCTCCCTGAGCCTGCAGGACAGCTTGAATGTCTTTGGAACATGTTTGGGGCTGCTTATCCACCATCCGGACTATTCTGCGTTGCAATCTTTCATCAATTTTCCTCATCCGTCCACGACCAGGGAGATTAGCTACAGTGCCATGGGTTGCAAACTTCTTGATAATGTTGCGCACTGTGGACAAAGGCAAATCTAGTTCTCTGGAGATGGACTTGTAACCTTGAGATTGTTGATATTTTGCCACAATTTTGGTTCTCAGGTCCTCAGACAGTTCTCGTCTCCTCTTTCTGTTGTCCATGCTTAGTGTGGCACAGACAGACACACAATGCAAAGGTTAAGTGAACGTCTCTCCTTTTTATCTGCTTTCAGGTGTGATTTCTATATTGCCCACACCTGTTACTTGCCCCAGGTGAGTTTACAGGAGCATCACATGCTTGTAACATTCTTATTTATCCGCAGTTGTGAAAGGGTGCCAATACTTTTGTCCAGCCCATTTTTGGAGGTTTGTGTGACATTATGTCGAATTTGCTTTCTTTCCTCCCTTTTTTTGTTTTGTCCCAATACACACAAAGGGAATAAACATGTGTATAGCAAAACATGTGTTAATGCAATACGTTTCGTGAGAAATACATGATTTCCTGGAGAAATATCAAGGGTGCCAACAATTTCGGCCATGACTGTATATATATATATATATATACACAGAGAAGGAAATAAGTATTTGATCCCCTGCTGATGTTGAATGTTTTCCCACTCACAAAGAAATGATCAGTCTAAAAATTGAATGGTAGGTGTATTGTAACACAGAGAGGCAGAATAGCAACAAAAAATTCAGTAGAAATGCATGTCTAACAAATGATGCACTGATTTACTTGTTTGTGAGGGAAATAAGTATTTGATACCCTTCACAAAACATGACTTAGTACTTGGTGGCAAATCCCTTGTTGGCAATCACAGAGGTCAGACATTTAGTGTAGTTGGCCACCAGGTTTGCACACATCTCAGGAGGGATTTTGGCCCACTCCTCTTGGCAGTTCCTCTCCAAGTCATTAAGGTTTGATGGCTGATGTTTGGCAACTTGAACTTTCAGCTCCCTCTACAGATTTTCAATCGGACTAAGGTCTGGAGACTGGCTAGGCCACTCCAGGATCTTAATGTGCTTCTTCAGAAATCATTCAGAAATCCTGTTGAATGATAGGGGATCAAATACTTATTTCCCTCTTGAACATGCAAATCGGTGCATAATTTGTTAGACATGCATTTCTTTTGAATTTGTTGTTGCTATTCTGTTACAATACACCTACCATTCGATTTTTAGACTGATCATTTCTTTGTGAGTGAGCAAACATTCAAAATCAGCAGGGGATCAAATACTTATTTCCTTTACTATATTTATATATATATATATATATATATATATATATATATATTGGATATAAAAAGTATACACACCCCTGTTAAAATGTCAGGTTTCTGTGATATAAAAAAGTAGGACAAAGATAAATCATTTCAGAACTTTTTCCCCTGTAATGCAGCCTATAAATTGTACAACTCAGCTGAACAACAAACTGAAATCCTTTAGGTGGAGGGAAGTAAAAATAAAAAATTAAAATAATATGGTTGCATAAGTGTGCACACCCTTAAACTAATACTTTGTTCAAACACCTTTTGATTTTACTACAGCACTCAGTCTTTTGGGGTATGAATCTATCAGCATGGCACATCTTGACTTGGTAATATTTGTCCACTTTTCCCTGCAAAAACACTCCAAATCTGTTAGATTGAGAGGGCATCTCCTGTGCACAGCCCTCTTCAGATCACCCCACATATTTTCGATCAGATTCAGGTCTGGGCTCTGGCTGAGACATTCCAAAACTTTAATCTTCTTCTGGTGAATCCATTCCTTTGGTGGTTGCCATGCTGAAAGGTGAAGTTCCTCTTCATGTTCAGCTTTCTAGCAGAAGCCTAAAGGTTTTGTGCCAATATTGACTGGTATGTGGAACTGTTCATAATTCTCTCTACACTGACTAAGGCCCCAGTTCCAGCTGAAAAAAAAACAGTCCCAAAGCATGATGCTGCCACCACCATGCTTCCCTGTGCGTATGGTGTTCTTTTGGTGATGTGCAGTGTTATTTTTGCTCAAAACATATCTTTTGGAATTATGGCCAAACCTTGGTTTCATCAGACCATAACACATTTTCCCACATGCTTTTGGGAAACTTCAGATGTGTTTTTACAAAATTTAGCTGGGCTTGGATGTTTTTATTCATAAGAAAAGGCTTCCATATTTCCACTCTACCCCATAGCCCAGACATTTGAAGAATACGGGAGATTGTTGTCACATGTAGCACACAGCTAGTACTTGCCAGATATTCCTGCAGCTCCTTTAATGTTGCTGTATACCTCTTGGCAATCTCCCAGACCAGTTTTATTCTCATCTTTTCATCAATTTTGAAGCGATGTCCAGTTCTTGGTAATGTCACTGTTGCGCCATATTTTCTCCACTTGATGACTGTCTTCACTGTGTTCCATGGTATATATAATGTCTTGGAAATAATTTTGTACCCTTCTCCTGACTGATACCTTTTAACAATGAGATCCTTTGGAAGCTCTCTGCAGACCATGGCTTTTTCTGTAGATTGAGACTAAGAAAATGACAGGAAAGACCTAGTAGAACAGCTGAACTTTACTTGGGGTTAATTAGAGGCACTTTAAATGATGACAGGTGTGTACTGACTCCTATTTAACATGACTTTGAATGTGATTGCGTAATTCTGAACACAGCTACATCCCCAGTTATAAGAGGCTGTGCACACTTATACAACCACGTTATTTTTGTTTTTCACGTTTACTCCCCCCCTAAAAGATTTCAGTTTGTTTTTCAATTGAGTTGTACAGTTTATAGGTTACATTAAAGGTGGAAAAAGTTCTGAAATGATTTATCTTTGTCTCATTTTTTACATCACAGAAACCTGACATTTAAACAGGGGTGTGTAGACATTTTATATACAATATTTATTTATATATACAGTGGGGATCGAAAGTTTGGGCACCCCAGCTTAAAATTTGTATTAATGTGCATAAAGAAGCCAAGAAAAGATGGAAAAATCTCCAAAAGGCATTAAATTACAGATTAGACATTCTTATAATATGTCAACAAAAGTTAGATTTTATTTCCATCATTTACACTTTCAAAATAACAGAAAACAAAAAAATGGCGTCTGCAAAAGTTTGGGCACCCTGCAGAGTTAATATCTTGTACTGCCCCCTTTGGCAAGTATCACAGCTTGTAAACGTTTTTGTAGGCAGCCAAGAGTCTTTCAATTCTTGTTTGAGGTATCTTTGCCCATTCTTCCTTACAAAAGTCTTCCAGTTCTTTGAGATTTCTGGGCTGTCTGTCACGCACTGCTCTTTTAAGGTCTATCCATAGATTTTCAATTATGTTGAGGTCAGGAGATTGTGAAGGCCATGGCAAAACCTTCAGTTTACGCCTCTTGATGTAATCCCCCGTGGATTTCGAGGTGTGTTTAGGATCATTATCCATTTGTAGAAGCTATCCTCTCTTTAACTTCAGTTTTTTCACAGATGGCATCAAGTTACCATCCAAAATTTGCTGAAATTTTATTGAATCCATTTTTCCTTCTACTCGTGAGATGTTCCCTGTGCCACTGGCTACAACACAACCCCAAAGCATGATTTATCCAACCCCATGCTTAACAGTTGGACAGAGGTTTTTTTCATTAAATTCTGTGCCCCTTCTTCTCCAAACGTACCTGTGCTCATTCCGGCCAAAAAGTTAAATTTTAACCTCATCGGTCCACAGAACTTGTTTCCAAAATGCATCAGACTTGTCTATATGTTCATTTGCAAAGTTCAAACGATGATTTTTGTGGTGAGGACGTAGAAGAGGTTTTCTTCTGATGACTCTTCCATTAAGACCATATTTGTACAAGTATCTCTTTATAGTGGAATAGTGTACCACAACTCCAGTGTCTGCCAGATCTTTCTGGAGGGATCGTGCAGTCAAACGTGGGTTTTGAATTGTTTTTCTCACAATCCTGCGAGCTGTTCTGTCTGATATTTTTCTTGGTCTTCCAGATCTTGCTTTAACTTCCGCTGTTCCTGATGACTGCCATTTCTTAATTACATTCCGAACAGAGGATATTGACATCTGAAAACGCTTTGCTATCTTCTTATAGCCTTCTCCAGCTTTGTGAGCGTCAACTATTTTCAGTTTCAGTTTTCTAGACAACTGCTTAGAAGAACCCATGATGCTGATTGTTGGGGCAAGGTCAGATGAGTCTGGGCATTTAAAACCTTTGAGATTGACATCACCTGGTCTTCCCAGACGATGATTGAGAACAATCCATGACACTGGCAGGTCTCAGCTTTGCAAAGGGGGCAGTGCATACTATAAATTCTGCAGGTTGCCTAAACTTTTGCAGATGCCATTTTTTTGTTTTCTGTTATTTTGAAAGTGTAAAAGATGGAAATAAAATCTAACTTTTGTTGACATATTATAAGAATATCTAATCTGTAATTTGATGCCTTTTGAAGATTTTTCCATCTTTCCTTGGCTTCTTTATGCACATTAATACAAATTTTTAGCTGGGGTGCCCAAACTTTCGATCCCCACTGTATATATATATATATATATATATATATATATATATATATAGTATAGTATAGTTTCAAAGGTAGCCACAGCACTCTATGTTTGAGATAAATGCCCAGGTACTCACTCAAAAAGAAATCTGTATAAATCCAAAACTGGTTAAGAGCACTCACAGGTCTTGCAGAGGAGGAAGATCAAAAACAGCAGTGTTTTTATTGTAAACCTTTCGATGAAGCTCAATCTTTCACAAATCTTGACCCTTGAGTGCCTCTAAACCAGTTTTGGAATTATATGTATAGTATATATGATTTTCTGTAACATATCCACCTGATCCAAGTAATCATACGTGTTTTGCATTTAATATAATAAACTGCAACCATTCTTTCAGGGTATATCATTCATGGAAAAGGACATTGAATGGACAAATGAAGTAGCAGCACTTGAAATATTTCAGACAACATTCATTTTGTATAATCTGTCAATAGAGGCTGTCTGTGATGTGTATCAGTGGCATTTTTGTGCAAGATAATGCTGTGCGTTACTCATAATTCTTTAAAAAATACTGCATCTGCAAAGGCTATCAAAGCTGTTTTAGCCCTTTTCCTTTTTAAATCAGACAGCAGCTGTTTTATAAATCATAAGAGAAAATTAATGATAAAATACTAAATTCATTAAAAAGAATCTGAATCTGAAAAGAAAAAAAAAACTCTCTAGCAGGTGTAAACACAGGCATCACAAAGACTTGATTTATGGACCACTACCAAGTCGCACTTGCTTCCACCCATTTTTTTCTACAGGTTATTCCTGTAGGCAAGTAAGCAGCCCATCATAATGATGGACCAGTAGGAATATGTGAGGCCTTTTAAAAAATACATTTCTGAAACTGCTTGAAAGTGTCAAAGCTTTGCTTGTCAGAACAGCCCAAAGTTCAGCCATCACTGAGGCTTTTAGAAGCTGCTAAAAGTACATGGAGACACCTTTCTCTTCACTCACTTCATTACTAGCCTGTATTTACTCCTTCTTTACTAAGTCATATTTCCATTTTCAGTGCTGTGATAGTTTGACTGACAACTACTAGGTCATACAACACTGTACATTTCACACACACACATATATATAGACAGATAGAGCTTTAAAGGAGAAGTATGTGTTTTGTTTTGTTTTTTCAAAATCATACTTACCTAGGTAGATGCATCATCGATCTGATGCTGCATCTGTTCCCTGATTGCTCAAAGGCTGAGAACTGAATCAAACACCTCTGATTGATTAGTTCTCCTAGGCACTCTGAGTCACCACAGTCTGCTCTGCTCCTCCAGTTCTCATTGGAGCGATTGGCTGTGGAGGGGGCGGGAGTGGGTGGCTCAGGCTCTCAGCAGCTCACTGAGAGGCTGAGTAAGGTGGCGGTCCGGGCTTATGGGTGGATCCCGACCACATGGTCACAATTTTTCAGCAGCCTGGACCAGCTCTGTGACATTAGCCAAGAGCGGGTTTTAGTCCTCTGTCTGCTAAAAACAGGTCACGGGAGTGCAGAACAAACTGCACTCCTGTGATTCACCAGAGAAGTACAGCCAAATGAGCGTTGGCTGTAATTCTCTTTTAATGTGCTGGTTTTTATAAACTGTTGGGTCTTTTATTTTTTACTATAAAAAGGAAGAATACCAAAATATTTGAAAATAAGTGTTACAAAATATAACAAATACAAAATGCCACACTAGTATGAAAAACTTATTGAAAAATAGACACCCCAAGGTGATCTAATTTTTTCCACATTTTGTTTCTAAATTAAAAAATATACTGGTATTTAGCTGGTTTAAACATAGAGAATGATAAGAGTATACCAGATACATCATTATTGTACAGGTCATATACAGAGGGTGGCAGAGGTGAAGGGGGTTATATACAATGGGAGCATAGAGATGAGTGGATGAATGTCCCGGATTGTGGAGGTGAAGATGTTAACATACAAGTAACTAGAGGCAGGAAGGAGCTGAGATGTATAGGAGGAAGGTAAAAGAGTTTAAAAAACAATCCACAATTACAGTATATTAGTAACCCCCCACCTGTCTACTGTTGCCTCCTTCTACTGATTAATGATTCATTTTATCATCATTATGGGTTCCATTAACAAAGTGGTATCTACCGCTTTAAGAAATGCGGTAAAATATCGCTTAGTGGTTTTCAAAAATGTTTTTGACATTCACAAAGAAACACTTCTAAAATACCACATGCACAATTTTTTAAAAATGTGCAGTTTTTATCTTATGAAACAACGCAGTATTTTATCTAATGCGATATCTAGTGGAGAAGGATTAGAACCCCTGTCAGTTATAATTGAATACTAGTCAAAGGGAAGCGGCGCGCCAATAGTTGACCGCTGGCAACCACTGATCGTCAAGAAGACACACAGGACAGAGCTCTGCATATGCAAACAATGCAGAGCTCCGTCCTCTCAGTAGGGATGTGCTGGATTTTGTTTCCCTGCAAAGCACATGCCTTAGTAAAACCTAAAAGGAAACACAAAACACTGATTAGGCACGCAGTTAACCCTTTGATCGCCCTAGATGTTTAACTTCTTCCTATCCAGTGTCATTAGTACAGTGACAGTGTATATTTTTAGCACTGATCACTGTATTAGTGTATCACTCATTACCACAAAATGTCAGTTAGTGTCTGATTGTCCGCTGCAATACTGCAGTCCCACTATAAGTCGATGATCGCCACCATTATTAGTATTAGAAAAAATTCCAGTATATATACCATAGTTTGTAGATGCTATAACTGTTGCACAAACCAATCAATATACGCGTATTTGATTTTTGTTTACTAAAAATATGTATCAGAATACATTTGGCCTACATTTATAAAGAAATTCTATTTTTAAACATTTTTTATTGGATTTGTTTTACAGCAGAAAGTAAAAATATTGTTTGTTTGTCTTTCAAATTGTCTATAGTGCAAAAATACAAGACCCAGTGGTGATCAAATACCAAAAAGAAACCTCTATTTGTGGAAAAAAATGTTCATTCATGCACAGTATTGCATGACCGCACAATTGTCAGTTAAAGTAACGCAGTGCCATATAGCAAAAGGTGGCCTGGTCAGGAAGGCAGTAAATCTTCTGGAGGTCAAGTGGTTAAAGTAGAACTATAGGCACAACTTTTTTTCATTTTGAATAGAGTAAGGGAGGGTTAAAACCCCTGTCAGGCTTTTTTTTTGCCATTCACGTCCCATTGGGGAGATTTACCTTCACTTCCTGTCCCATAGCAAACAGGGAGTGAGATGAAATCCCCTACAAATTAAAAGAATACCTTAGGACCCCCAGGTCACCAGAACCAGTGCCCCCATTGGAAGATTTACCCTCTACTACTTTTCTTGGGACAACCCAAAATTTGGGATTTTCTTTTACTTTCACTTTCGATGATAAAGCTAAACAGGTCTAATAGAGTTGGTGAGTCTCCCTAACAGCGACACAGACAGCAATAACAACCTGACATGGGTTTTAATCCATATCCACAATGTCCAAAACTAAAAAATGTTGCCTTTACTTAGTAAATCAATACAATGATTCTGTGTTATTCCATATTTAGGTTCCTATGCTTTACTGTTGAGAAAACTGATCCAAAAAGGTAAAGACTACTCCAAATTGACTATTATATTTTTTAATTGCTTAAATACCCCATACCTGGACCATTACTTATTTAATTCATGCATTTATTTATTTCCTTTTGTGAATTGACTTTACCGCCAATTCTTGCAGTATATAACGAGAGTTTTGAGGGTTTTGCTGTAAATACTTCAAAACAGCATAGTTAATTGACAATTTATGGATTATGGAACAGCATTATTTAGTACTTTAAAAGTGAAAGCACACATTTAAGGAAAAAAATATGAAAACATGCTGTAGTGTTACATTTAGAAACCCACCTAGACCTTTATTTAGGCATCCACTTGGATGACCAGGAATGGGAGGGCAGTCAGAGTGCAATCCCCCCTTCTTGTACCAGATCAGGCCACATATATTTCAATGTTAAACAGTACTTTGCAATGGGGGTACAAAGCCTTCCCTGCTTGCAAAAGCACCATTATCTCTATTTTAAGCTCTCCTTCACCTCACCTCACTGTCCCCAAAAAAGGAGTAAAGGGTTTTAATGGGGGAGGGGGTATTTTTAAGTATATATGTATTACCTTAATATGAGGGGACTTACAATTAAATCTGGAAGCCCTCAGACATTGGCTTTTTTCCAGGGCTATGAGTATAGGGATACTCTAGTACTTTTTAACCATTTCCAAAATGTTAAATGCAAATAAACACACATATACATCTTAGAAAACATAATGTAAATACATTACCCAAAAAAATAAATAAAATGTGGCTATGGTTTGGTGAATGCAATCCAGTGTGAATTTTGTCATCCAGTGATGTAATCCACATAAATCATAATGTTCAGCAATATAGTTCTCATTAATGGTCTGCTGCCAGATGATGTTTACCTACCATTGATAAATGTCAGATTCCCAGTGTTGTATTTACACTACTGCAGCTGGGAATTTGGGTGGGCAAGCACCATATTCTTTCAATGGATCCATGAATGGTGAACAGGCTGGGTTTGCCTGAAACCCATGTTCGACCCATGCTCAAATCTCATTCCTACTACTGATGTATTACCAAATCACTGACCTTTCAAGAGTTACTGGGGGGGTTGAAAATTAAAGTGTTGCTAAACCCAGCTCCCTTCATCCACTATATATGGTCTCCTACAGTATACAGAACATGGAAATGCAATTATTTTAGTAAATATAAACTGCTAAATACCTTTTCTCATCAGAAGTTAGAGCAGTCTTGTGGCTTCTATCAGTATCCAGCCCAGCACTAGTTAAAGCCTGTAGGAGTTTTCCTTCTGCTCTAGAAGGTTTCAAAACCCCTGACCTTTGTCTGACCAGTGCTGATTGGCCCTGTTTTGATCACATGCACTTTCCCCCCCCAAAAAAAACCCCTCCCTAGCATTACACACCAAACTGAGCATGTGCCTACAGTTTAGTCTGTCTTATCAGGAGATTATATGTGGTCTCTTGAAAAAGGGGAGGAACAGAGAAGAAAGGATCAAACAGCCTTTTTACACAATGCAGAGAGTTAACACCTTAGATTCCACAGTGTATATAACAAGCATACTTTTCTGCTTATACAGGGTTATTTTACTGTTGTTAGCTTGTAACACTTTAAGGAAAGCTGACATGTTACCAGACTGCTAATTTATTCCCAGTGTGTTCTCAGATACCAGAGTGCTGACATTTTAGAAGAACTTTCATGGTACTAGTGTGCGACCATGTTACTAGAGTGCTAACATGCATTAAAAAAACAATTATTTTTGGTGGCTTCAATTTTATTTTCAGGTTCCGTTAGTGACTGGTAGAGAGGACCAGCAGATAACAAGTGATGCGAGTAATGCATTAGGCTTTAAAAGGCATTCAAGATAGATTATAGAGATTTGAGTCTCATTAGAGAGAATACTAGATAAGAGACTTTTGCATAAATCAAGGTGAGAAATTATGAGAGCATCTATTAGACCATTGGTGATGTTTTGAGTCAAAAAGGGCATAGTTTGGAAATGTTGCCTAAATGAACAGGGTTAAGAAACAAGGATTTAATAAGGGTAATATCAAAGCAGTGAACCTGTAAAGTTTATACAATTAATACAATTTGCAGTTGCAAAGAGTTCAAAGAGTGGCTTGAAATATAAAAAGGAAAACCAATTTAAGTAAAGGGAGGCCCATAGTGAAATAAGAATGCAAAATAGATGGAGGGTTGACAGGGGTTAAAGGGGCTTGAGTCTGGGCAGGGGAATGTCTTCAATTTAAAACTAAACAGGTGGGAAAAGCTTATGTAATTGGATCAGGATCAGGGATAGGTGGAGCTTCAGGGGGTTGGATGGTAGCTGTTCTGGGCAGGTCTTCAGTCGAAGGTCAGCTGAGTTTGGGAAAACTTTGTTGCCAGTCTGCAGCCTCTGATTTTTGGTTAGGTGCTCCAGTATGGGTGATTTGGACAGTCTGCTGTCCCAGCTGTGAGCTGTGGCTTCAGTGAAGGGGACTGACTGGCTGCAATCCCTGGTCAGTGGGTTGCTTTGGGGATTCGGGCAGGAGGGTTCTGTTTCTGTGCTCCTGCCTCCTCACGTGCTCGTAAATCAAGTCCTCAGGAATGCCTTAGCCTTGAAGTGACTCCCAGGGTTAAGCGCTGCATTAAGAGCCCCTCTGAGAGTACCTCAAGGGACCCTCCGGCCCTTTTCCAAAATGCCGGCCTTCTAAGCCTATGGTTTGGCCTGGGAGGAATCCTCTTCCTTGGTGGGACCCTTGGGATGTGGCCCCATCTGATTTTCCTACCCATCCCCCTGCTGCTATTCAGGACCGGAGGACAGCACCCTCCAGTAGCTACCTGGCTACCCGGGCGGCTCATAGTGGGAGCGTGGTGCTGACGGGAGCTGGCCTGTTACCTGGCGTGGCCGGTGTCCCTGTGCCTACCTGTGGAGTGGACCTCTAGCAGTATGTGGGCAGTGAGCAGGCGATGGCGGTCAGCAGATGGAAGATCAGTCAGACTTGGGTCCTCACGCAAGATGACAACAGATGACGTCATGGGCTGCAGGGATGTGGACTGGAGAGCACCTGAAGCATTGGGCAGGGGCCTGGAGGCGGTATCTGAGGATGCTCTGCTTGACCTGTCTGAGGGGGAGCTGGATGAGGGCAGCAGGAATGAGCTGGCGGTATGGCGTGCTGCTGTAGAGGAGTTCTTAACGGCTGGTGGACCTGAGCATCCACGGCAGCCTGGGGAGTTGCCTTTGGACCTGTCTGCTGTGACTTCTTTGTGTGTGCCTGCTGTGGTGGGGTCTGAGGTTGGGGGTCTTTGGCTGGAAAGGGGTCCACAGTGGGGGGCCTATGGGGGTTCTAGTAGTATTGCTTCCAGCCTTTCAGCGGATGAGACGGGGGTTGGGCTTGTTGTTGGTGTGCCTGTGGGACTTTCTAGGGCACCTGGAGTCCTCCTCAGGGCAGGAGCTTCCCATGAAGGCTTGGGTTCTGCTGGCTTTGGCAGCTGCTTCAGGGGCTATGGTCACAGAGGGGCCTGTGGTTGGGGTAGGCACTTCGGCTGCATGGGACATCCTGCTATGGACTCCACCACCTGCGATGACTGGTTGTGGTATCCTCCTTGGAGGCTGGTTATAGATGGGTGCTGACGGCAGGGGATGGTGGTGATGCTGCAGACAGTAAAGGTAAGGCAGCTGACAAAGATGGGGACTAGATCCAGTTGTCAGATGCGGGTAAGTGTGAGATCTATGGTTTTTTTGAGGGTCCGCTCAGACCTTTGTTGCAGACTTTCATGATTATGGCAAGTGTTATTGGTGAGAAGGCACCAGATAACAGTTTGGCACTATTCTGCTACTTGGACACTATTGGGGAGGCCCACTGAGTCTACGGGGGACTGGCCTGACTTCGGAATGATGAGCCGTTCCAGCAGCACAAGGCAGTAAGGCCGTCTTTGCAATGGGATCACAAAGACATTAGTCTTTGCATTAAGCTCATGATCTCTGCGTGGACTAGTAACCAGTTGTTTAGGTTGGGGGTCAGCTGATCTACTGCCTCTGGACAGTCAACCAACAAGAAAAAGGGGACACGTAAGTTTGGAACAACATGTCATTTTAAGCATGAGTGCTCCAACTGTGGGGGCTCCCACTCTTTTACCAGATGCCTGGCCACAGGCAAAGGACAGTCTGTGGGGAAAAAGGGAGGACTCTGGTGAGGGCAGAAAGGATGCATCCTTTTCTTGGTAGGTGTCCCGACTGTAGAGCTGCGGACCTACTGGATAAGGGGTTTTCTGAGGGATTCCTGATTCCGTGTGGTTTGTGTTCCCCTCCCCCTCCTGCTGATAACTTAAAGTCAGCGTTGGCTCACCTGGAGCTGGTTTCAGACAAGTTGTCCAAGGAAGTTTCTTTGGGGAGCATGGCCGGTTAATTTCGGTCTCCGCAGATGGACTATTTTAGTAGTTTCTCCACTGGAGGTAGTAACCAAGAAGGAACCCAATAAATTCCAGTTGATTTATCATTTAACGTATCCCAGAGGAGGATCCGTGAATGAACACTTTGATTCAGACTAGTGTTCAGTTTTGTACACTTCATGTGATACGGTGGTGCATTGGGTTCGGTTTTACAGTACTGGTACACTGTTACTAAAAACGGACATTGAGTCCACATTTCAGTTGTTGCTGGTGCACCCAGACAGTTTCTAGTTGTTGAGTTGCTGGTGGTGGAATGGCTATTTTGTTTACTTATGGGGTGTTCCATTTCTTGTTCATTGTTTGAGGCGCTCAGTTCCTTTTTTGAATGGGTGGTCTGAGACGTGTCTGGGATTCAGTCCGTCATTCATTATCTGGATGACTTTGTGTGTATTGGTCCTGCTTCTTCTAACAACTGTAGGATCTTGTTAGCTACTGTGCAGCATGTGGTGGATTGCTTTGGCATTCTGCTATTGGCTGCTAAAATGGAAGGTCCAACTACAGTGCTGAGTTTTCTGGGCATTTTGATTGATACCGTGGCGATGGACTGTAATCTTCCGGAGGACAAACTGATTCATTTGAAGTTGGTGGTGGTTTTAGTGCAGAGGAGTGACAAGTTAGTCGCTGCTTCGTAAGCTCATCTTTGCTTGTCGAATCATGCCTATGGGTAGAATTTTCAATCGCCGGTTGGCAGGCACCATGGTGGGAGTTCGGGCTCCAGGCCATCGTATTCGGCTTTCCCAAGAACATAGGTCAGACTTGTGGATTTGGGAGACATTTTTGGACTCCTATAACAGCAGGTCAGTTTGGATGTTCCCTGCTATGTCCAGGTTTGACCTGGAGCTGTTCACAGATGCCGCAGGATCAGCTGGCTATGGTGCATATTTCTGTGGTCATTGGAGTGCAGGTCCCTGGCGGGTGGAATGGAGGGAGCCTGGCTTGACTAGGAATTTGATGCTTCTGGAATTACTCCCGATTGTGCTCGTGGTGGAACTTTGGGGGTCCCAATTTTGCAATAGGAAAATTTGCTTCAACTGCGATAACATGGGTGTCGTGATGGCGATTAATAGTGTATCTGCATTGTCACCTCATGCGTTTGTTGAGGCATCTGGTATTTTTTTGTTTCTGTTGCAATTTGTTTGTGTATGTGGTCTATGTCCTGGGTTGTATTAGCTTCCTGGCTGATACTCTTTCTCGGTTTCAGTGGGACAGGTTTCACTCATTGCCTCCGCTGTGCAATTGGGAGTTCTTTGTCTGTCCTGGGTTTGGAGGGTTGCCCTGGAGTGACAGTCACACTGATTCAATGGTCAGTGAGTGAGGCGACCTGGTCTGTGTATTCTAAGGTGTGGGAGGAGTGGTTTGGTTTGGTTGAAGGACTAGCCGGAGTGGTGGAAGACCATGATGACCAGTTTTTGGTGTATTTTATAGGGCATAATGTAGAGGTTGGCATTTCTGTGTAGGCGTTGAATTGTAAGTTGGCTGGTTTAGCCTTCTTGTTCAAGTTGTTAGGTCGCAGGGATTGTACCAAAGGATTTCTTGGTTCAGCAGGCAATGAAGGAGTATTGTAGGGGCCATTAGCCTGTGGATGGCCGCAGGCCGATGTCTTTTAATGTGTTGCTTTCCTTATTTCAGGTGTTTCCTAGTGTTTGTTCATCTCCTTATGAGGTGGTGTTGTTTTGGGCGGCCTTAGCGTTGGAGTTCTTCGGAGAGTTGCATATTGGGGAATTGGCGTGTTCTTCTAGATGGGGTTCAGATGGTTTGAAGTTCATGGATGTGCACTGTTGGTTCGGTTGTTTTTTGGATTCAGCAGTTCAAGACGGATCAGGCTGGCAGGGGTATGTGGGTGGAATTGTTTTCTATTCTGGGTTCCACAGCTTGTCCAGTTCAGGCCGTTGCCTTTTTTTTTCAAGTTGCACTCAAGGCGAGTCGGCCCTTTTTTGTTGCATGAGGATGGGACGGCACTACCAATTAATTTCCATTTTCAGGGGTTTTGTGCATCGGACTTTGTATCACATTCCTTCTGCATTGGTGCCACTACAGAAGCTGGGGGTTCAGTGAAGGGTTAGTGCAGCAAATTGGTTGGTGGGAATCCCGGCGTTATCGGCTGTATGTTTGCCCACATTTGTTGTAGGTGACTGAGTGGGATTGCTGAAGTTATGAGTCTGTTGCTCTGTTGTTTGATTGTCCCTCGTTTGTCTTCGTGTGTCAGGGGAAGGCCTTTCGGGCTTTTTAATTTTTTCTGTGTGTTCAGTGTTTGTTTTTTCTGCTCTCTTGCAGGTCGAGGCCCATGTTTGATATGGATTCTGGGTCATTCATATGTCTACTGGGGGGCGTGGAGAGCTGAAGTCCAGCCTAATGGATGGCTGTTGGGCATTCCTCGGGAAGATGCTGCGGTGAGCTGGATTGGGCTACCTGGAATATTGTAGAGTAGG
This sequence comes from Staurois parvus, assembly GCF_062004578.1. Classification (NCBI taxonomy): domain Eukaryota; kingdom Metazoa; phylum Chordata; class Amphibia; order Anura; family Ranidae; genus Staurois; species Staurois parvus. The sequence goes on from NW_028318135.1 coordinate 2,306,312, forward strand.
GTGGTTCCTGAAGTTGTGCGTTATGCTCAGTTAGATAGGGCCCCAGATGTGCTCCTGGTGCATGCTGGAGGTTAATGATTTGGGTTTGTGCTCAGTGCTCATCTGAGGCATTAAATTTAACTTTTTCCAGCTTTGCACAGCCCACCCAGATTTGTTGTTTATATGGTCTGATATGGTGGCTCGTACTCACTGGTGTTTGGCTCAGTCAGAAGTTAGTGTGAACAAGGCTTGAGTAAAAGCTAATTGGGAGGTGACTAGATTTGTGCTGTGGAATGGCGGTTTGGTGGCAAGACATCATGAGTTGGAGTTGGATACTTGGAGATACTTACATATGTGGTGATGGTGTGCATTTAACGCAGTAGAGTTGGAAATGTGGTGTCTTGGTCTGTAGGACCCTGTGGGTGTGGAGGACCGAACAAAACTCGCACAAGTATCTTCATCACCCCCACAAGTAGTACAGTGTCACCATGGTGACAGTATGTTAAAAAAACCCATAAATAATAATATAAAAAAATAAAAAAAATTTAAATAAAATGTTTAAAAATGATTGTTTTTGTTATTAAACTAATTTGGGTTTTTTTTTACTAAAAAGATAACGGAATCAATTTTGACCAAGATTTATGATGAAATATTATTTATTTGCAAAATTTTATAAGAAAAACACTTTTTTTCAAACATTTTGGACATTTTCATTTACATAGCAAAAAAAATCTCAGTGGTGAATAAATACCACCAAAATAAAGCTGTATCTGTCTCAAAAAAATGCTAAAAAATTAATATGGGTACAGTGTTGCATGACCGCGCAATTGTCATTCAAAGTGTGATAGCGCTGAAAGCTGAAAATTGACCTGGACAGGAAGGATGTAAAAGTGTCCGGACTGGAAGTGGTTAATAAAAGACTGTCCCCCAAAGTTACTTTTTACTTACATATTTAGGAACTATCAAACCAGCTTCTGAGCAGATGGCCTGGGGCCAGCATCGGTAGCGGAGCCTTTTTTTTTTTTATTCAGAGTGGCGGCGGCGGCAGACATCATGATTGACATTGGATCTACTTCGGGGGACATTCTTTTTTTAAAGGACTTGTCAAAGAATGACTCCTGTCATTTTTCCACACTATAGCTTTTTTTTTGTGAGTGGGTAGCGGTACCATGTACCCCATACTCATTCACGTGGGGTGGGATCTGATTGCTAAAGGGGGCTTTCAGATTCTGATAAGCCCTCTGCCCGCAGACCCCCACAACCACCGACCAGGGTTGTGGGGAATAGGCTCTTGTCCCCATCAACATGGGGGCAAAGCACTTTAGGAGGGGAGCACCCCCTACCCCAAAGCACCCCCCCATGTTGAGTGTTGAGGGCATGTGGCCTGGTATGGTTCAAGGTGTGAAGGGGGCTCTAGCGCTCGCTCACCCCCCCTCCTGACCTGCCGGGCTGCATGATCGGTTAAGGGTCTGGTATGTATTTTGAGGGGGGAACCCCAATCCATTTTTATTTTTGCCGTGGGACTTCCCCTCAAAATCCATACCAGATCCGAAGGGCTTAGTATGGAAGGGATGGGGGACCCCACGTTATTTTTTTAATTATTTTATAAATGCCGGCAATTCTTTCTTTTACTTTCAGCTGTCAGTGCAACCCCGCTGACAGCTGAAACATTAATGCATGCTTTTCACTACTAAAATACCTCATGACTTGATAAAATCCTGCGGTATTTTAGTAGCCTTTTTTACTGGATTCAAATGTTTTTTTTTTTTTAAAAATGCTATGCGGTATCCTACCGTATACTCAGATACGGTAGGATACCGCTTAGTGAATTGTGCCCTGGATATGGACCAGTCAAAAAACGCTTCTGAACGCAAATGCTTATAAACGCGGTTAGCCACGTTTACACACATTTACAAACATTTGGCATTTGAAACGCTGATAAAATCTACACCTGATGCAAGTTTGGTGCGTTCAAAAAAACTACTGTAAACTCAACTGCCTGTAAACGACTGTAAACGACATAGTGTACATGGACACATAGGAAAACATTAGGGAGAGTTCAGGGGCTGCTGAAAAAAATGCAGAAAAGCTCTTGAACATGAGTTTATCAGCTGCAGTGTACATGAGCCCTTACAATTGTAATTGTAAACCTCAGACATGAAATATGAGCAGCATATACCTCTATATTGTGCACTTGTCTCAATTAACCACCTCCCCCCGTCATATAAGGAAATGATGGGCAGGCAGCAGTTCTCTCATTCTGGGAAGACGTCATATGACGTCCTCCCACTCTAACTGCGCATGCACACCTCTGGGGGCACGCAGCACAGCAATCAATGGTGCGCTGTGTCCCTAGGACACAGTGGATCATCAATCACAGTAAAGAGCAGATGACACATGCTCTGTCATGTGATCAGCTGTGTCCAATCACAGCTAATCGTGTGTAAACATGAAATGCTTGTTATCGGCAGTCCTTTCCTCACGCTGACAGAAAGTGAGGAGAGGAGAACCGGCAAGAGGCATTCCTGAGAGGGGACATCTACGCAGATCATTAGGGCACTGATAATCAGTGTCCTGATGATCAATATAGCCCCATCAGTGCCACCTGTCAGTGCCCATCAATGCCACATATCAGTGCCTACCAGTGCACATCAATGCCACATATCAGTGCCCATCAGAGCTGCCTTTCAGTGTCAACTATCAGTACCAGTCAGAGCCACCTATCAGTGCCAGTCAGTGCCGCCCATCAGTGCCTGTCAATTCCGCCTAATAGTTCCAATCAGTGCCACCTAACATCAGAGCTGCCTTTCAGTGTCAACTATCAGTACCAATCAGTGCTGCCTATCAGTGCCAGTCAGTGTCACCTATCAGTGCCATGTATGAGTGCTGCCTTTCAGTGCCTACCAGTGATGCCTGTCAGTGCCCAACAGTGATGCCTGTCAATGTCCATCAGTGCCACCTATCAGTGCAGCCTATCAGTGCCCATCACTGCAGCCTCATTAGCGCACATCAGTGAAGGAGAAAAATTACGTATTTACAACATTTTATAACAGAAACTAAGAAACTTTTTTTTCATAATTGTCAGCCTTTTTTAATTTGTTTAGAAAAAAATAAAAAACCCAGTAGTGATTAAATACCACCAAAAGAAAGCTCTATCTGTCTCAAAAAAGATTACAATTTTGTTTGGGTGCAGTGTTGCATAACAGCGCAATTATCATTCAAAGTGGGAAATTGCTGAAAACTGAGAATTGGCCCAGGCAAGAAGGGGGTAAAAGTGCCCGGTAGGCAAGTGGTTAAGATTATTAAGTGTACTTTCTGTCTGCTGTTTTGTTCCTCTACTATCATTAGGAATCACTTCTGACAAGGTCTCCTGACACCAAGAGAAAAATGGACCTCCAGCAGGTTGACATCTATAGCTCTGTTCTGTGAGCTGTGTGGAGGGGGTGTGCCTCTTCCCTCCAATCAACAATCAAAGCTCCCCTCACTGAGCTCTGTAGTGTGTTGCATCAGATCCCGCCCCATGCCTCTGGAAGCTGAGAAAAGCTTTGAAAATGATGCACTCTGAATGGCTGTAGAGAAGAAATTGCCACAGATAAACAGGTACAGTATATCTTATTATCTTATATAAGATGTATTTTCATCTCTGTGTATCACCTGTGTACCTATATATAGCAATCATGGGCAGCACAGTGGCTAAATGGTTAGCACTTCCACCTGGCAGTACTAGGGTCGTTGGTTCGAATCCCAGCCACGGCACCTCCTGCCTGGAGTTTGCATGTTCTCACTGTGCCTGCGTGGGTTTCCTCCGGGTGCTCTGGTTTCCTCCCACACTCCAAAAGACATGCTTTTTTTTTTTTTTTAAAGTCCTCAAACATGCAACTATAACGAAAAAACCCGTAAGTGTTCACAAAAAAAGTGCAAGTGCAAAACACCACACTTAGGGGTGTGCTTTGTCCTTCCCCCGAAGGGGATGGACCACTACCCTGATCCCCCGGGGCACAAAGCTCCTGACAGGGACAAGGTTCCCATTTGGTCCTCCTGGCCAAAAGGCCTGGTGGACCACCGTTCCTTGTGTCCAGCCGAAGCCGGACACCCAGTACTTGGTCAGGGGGCTCTCCCGAAGAGAAAACCCCCTAGGGACAGGGGAGGAAGGAGCCAAAAGGCCACACATCCTCCCCCTAGACTTCAGGGCAGGCCCGAGGACCCACACCCTCCATCCTGTGAGGAAAACACACACATAAGTAAAGAAAAAAGTGACAAGACGTGGGAGGTGTTAAATTAAATAAATAGAAAATAAAAAAGTGGTCGTGCCAAATAGTGCACAGACCAAGGCAAAAATTGCCCTGATCCTAGCCATAAGGCCTGGTCCTAAGGGCGCTGTGCAGAAAAAGTTGAAAACACTGTGACCATGTGCCACCTTCACACAGTGGGGTCCCACAACCAGGTGTTACTAGTGGCACCCCTGAGGCGACTACTCAGGGGGCACTGGTTTGCGGACTCTCTGCCTTCCCGACCCCTGGCCAGACAAGGTAGATCCGTCCAAATCAGGAGGAACTGGGTCCTTCCGGTCTCCTCGGGGGAATTACTCCCAGGCCCCAGCTACGTGTGGGCGTCCCGGTTTCTATCTCTCTGGTACTAGCCGTCCAGACCCCCATCATACCAGCAGGGGTACTATACAAACAGTCATCCCCGCAAAGCTAGAATGACCGTGGAGCACCCCTACTGGACACTGATAAGAACAGATACTACACTTGATATTAGCCAAAAGGCTGAGAAGCGATAACCTCCAAAAGACATGCTGCTAGGTTAATTGGCCCCTGTCTAAATTGTCCCTAGTATGTATGTGTATGTATGAATGTAAGTATGTATGAATGTACACCCCTTGAGGGTTAGGGACTGATGTGAATGTACAATATACAGTATATGTAAAGTGCTGCGTGAATTGATGGTGCTATATAAGTACATCAAATAAATAAATCACCTGAGGCTTTCCTTTCAGTGGGTATATGTAAGGGTTTGCAACTACTTTAAGTATAGAAAGGCGACATGTTTAAAGATGGAAGGGGAGTCACCTGGGAGGAATATGCTAAATAGTTTGATTGGTACAGAGGCAAAATTAAAGGAGTGTGTTTGCAAAGAGAGTTTTATGGGCCCTTTCACATGGGGGGTTAGTCTGGATGCATCTCTCAGTTTTTCAGACAGATTAAGACTGAATCACAATGTAGGTCTATGGGCAGGTGCTACGTCCATTTACATCCACTTATACTTTTGTCACCTTTGACTAGTTTGTTCAACAATTAAACACACAGATAAGACTGATACAAAATGGGTGTGAACTGATGTAAATGGAATTGAACTGAAAACTAATATAAACTGTTAGAATCTGAATCAGTAATCATATTTTTCTTAGCAAAAAATGTGACTGAACTGATAATGCCTGTGTAAAAGAACCATTAACCTGCATTATCAAGACCATTTAGCCTATGTTTCTCAACCTGTGGCTCTCCAGCTGTTGCAAAGCTACAAGTCCCATCATGCCTCTCTCTTTGGGGGTTATGCTTTTAATTGCCAGCTTTGCTATGCCACATGGGATCTTTAGTTTTGCAACACCTGGAGGACCTCAGGTTGAGCACCCATGATTTAGCCACAGTGCAAATCCCAGCAGCAAGAATCAACTGATTCCTGTGGCAGGGATTGACAGCGGTGTCCAGAGAGCTTCAGTCTTGAGCAAGTCAACTATAATGACCAGCTGTTGGTACCTGTAGTTATTTGTAACTGTTTGCATAGCCAACGATTACCGGTGGTGATCCTGGCTAGGAGTACTTTGTACGCATCCAGACATGATTACTGCAGGTAATCACTGGCTGTGATAGATCACAAATAACTGCAGTCAATGACACTATCTAAACACATCTGTCAATCCAGGCTACAAAAATCAGTAGTTTTTTGCTGCTGGGATTTGCATTGTGGCTAAATGACCATGTGAATGCAGCCTTAGCTCTGATTCATTTTTGGATGTGTTTTGAACTGCAGTCATTTGCATGACATGGGAAATGAAATTATTTCCTATGGAGGACATTCAAATATATGCAGTTCAGCCGTAGTGCAATTTGAAAAAGGGTCATGTGCGTGTTTGCTGTGATGTGATCCATTTTTGAGCTCTATAGAGTTTAACTGAAACTGCATTGGAAATGGCTACGTGTTCAGAAAGAATGCAATTCCATTGCAGTTTTGAGAAGTTTAGGCTGTTTGACTTTGCAGGAAGCAATTGTAGCCTGTGTTCCTAAGGAGAGAGAGAAAGAGAGAAAAAGATCTAAAATTGCAGCTGTACCAAAATCTCATGAAAAATGTATTGGTATTCAAGCAGAACTGCAGATGAATCGCACCGAAGCTGCACACTAAACTGCACTTGAAAACTCAACAAATTTGCACATCATATATCTGAACCTAGCCTTAGGATCCTTTCAGATGGGAGTGCTCTGCCCCATTCAGCAGAAGACCTATAAGAAGATCCCCTGCTGGATTTGTGCTGAACAGAATAGATGTCAATTTTGTGACAGTGTGCCAGTTCAGATTTTGTCCACATTTTGACAGCAGCTGGACAAAGCTGAACACTGTAAAGAGTGGAACCTATGTTTAGGGCCCTGTACATTCAGGGATGAAGCCCTGAAATGCAGAAGACATGAGTTCCTGGACCTCATTCCTTGAACATACAGGGCCCTAAACATGGGTTCCACTCAGTACAGCAATTAACCCCATCCAGCTGCAGCCTGCTATAGACATTAAAAGGCAGCCTGTAGCAGGACTGGAAGCTGCACCTGTGCCTCCCAGATGCACTATAGTCCTAGGAGCAACACACTGCTCCTAGATGGCCCTATGTGTCCCATAGGATAGATATCAGAGTGTTTCTGAACATGGGGATCATTTGGAAGTTAGAACAGTAACTAGTTGTGTATACAAGGCTCTGTACTAGGTCATTTTCTATTTAATCTTTTTTGTAAGTGAGATAACTAAAGGTTTGGTGGGTAAGGTATGTCTTTTTTTTAATGTGCAAATTTGCAAAGGTAAGCAATAGGGTTGATATTCCTGGAGGTGTCTGTGACATGGAACATGAGTTGGTATTGCTGGAATATTGTTCAAAGCAGTGGAAACTGCAGTTCAATGTTTCTAAATGTAAAAAAAATGCACCTAGGGAAAAGGAATCCATTGTTATGGTACAATATCGGGGGCACAGAGTTGTCCATAAGTACAGAGGAAAAAGATTTGGGGGTACATTTTTTCAAATGATTGTAAAATGTGCAAACAGTGTGGCCATGCAAAGGGAAAAGGGAATAGAATTTTATGGGAAGGTGGTGCTGATTTCCTTATATAGATCTATATAGTAAGACCCCCATTTGGAATCCTGTGTCCAGTTCTGGAGACCTCACTTACAAAAAGGATATTGAGTCCAGAATGGAAAATAGTGAATGGTCTGAGGGTTAAAACATATCAGAAGAGACTTCAGGAATGTAATATGTACAATCTTGAGGAAAGAAGGGAAAGAGGAGACATGATTGAAACCATTAAATACATAAAAGTAGTGATTCAGTCAACAGAAATTGGATTAACACATGCTTAGGACGAACAGACAAGAAAGTAAAAAAAATGTTAAAACTAAAACAAAACAATGGAGCAGAATCCATGGACAACTTGGTCTTTTTCCTGCCATGATTCTTCTATGTTTCAATGTTTCTCATTACTGCCAAAGTGAAAAAAAACTTGTCCCTTCTCCTATGTTAGTACTCCCAACCATTTTTAACATCTTCACCTGCAACTTTAAAAGAACTACAAGGATGCATAAATAATCTTCTACTATCCAAAGACCCATCAAAACTGCAAATCCTCAAAAGACAGGACTGGAGAATTTCATGTCAATGTATATGATATCTCACCAAAGACCCCCAACGGGGCTCCTAAAAAATGATAAAATATAATATAAAAAAAATCTGTAAAAAAAAAAAAAATATAACAAAAATGTCAAAACACTACTGACATCAAAAAACAAGACAAGGTAAGTGAGCGCAATAATAAATGAGCAGCTAGCATACAAGGCAATCCTCAACACCTAGAAAGATAATAACGGTAAAAGGTATGCAGCGCTAAATGAGGTATTATATTGCATAAATGATCTGCAGAACAACAGTATAACCAGAATCAGCATAACTTGACTCATGGAAAACCATCCATATGAACAGTCCACAATAAGGAGTAAATGGTGATGAAGGCAAAATAACAGTAACACAGCAGCATATGGTGTATTCCAATTCCAGTTAGACTCGTGTGAGAATCCAGTAAAATTATGTGCTTACCACAGAAACATACAAACTGAGCGTTGTATGCATATTGATGGACATCAAGGTCTGGTCAGCAGAATGGAGCAGCATACGGTAACCCTGGCAGACACTCGGGGATTACTGGATCCACACCCGGGGGCCACCTCAGATTTCACAAGCAGGTCCAACAAAGTCCATTCCTGGTAATACTCTCCAAAAAGGTCCACCTTGAGGGGGCTCGTAAATAACGAGCCGACATCGGCCCCTCCAGAATCCCACTCCGAGCTCCGCCACCTATCCCAGCGCTTCCCACAGCGACACTACACGGCACGCCCACCGCCCAGAGGCACGCCCCTAGATCAGAAGGACTGAGGGTCAGGGGGCCCTTCATGGTTACTTGCACCGGGCCCTGAAGGTTCTAGTTACGCCACTGAGTGTAGCTGTGCATGGTACCCAATCAGCTTCTAACTTAAGCTTGTTCATTTAACCGTTGGCAAAAAAATCTGAAGGATGATTGATCCAAATTTTGCACTCTGCAGTTGGTGGTGTGGTAAGTCTACACCATTGCTATTATTCTCATGGAACGTATTTCTGTGCATTTGTTCATTTGGTCCATATCCTGCATAACATGGGTGTATGTGAGTGTGTGACTGAATCACACACACAAATAATATATATATATATATATATATATATATATATATATATATATATATATATATAAAATATCCTTCCCTAATAATAGTTAGCCAACTACTATAATATTAAACAATTATATTTTTAATATTTTTGTAGAATCATAAACTCAGCTTGAGGAAGTAAAAGAACATTTACAAAACTTTAATATGTTGCATTGCTCCCAGAATTTTTAACGCAAAACTAGTTACATAAAAATTTGTTGGAAGTTTTAAGATGTGGGGGCTGAAACAAATAACATTTAATCCCTTTATCGGATGTAGAATAAAAAGGTTTTACCACTTATGGTTTTCATTTCAAATAAGCAAATCATACCCCATAAGTGGATACTTCAAAACAATGCATTTACACTGAAACACCTCATAAATTTAATATGTAACACTTGTACGGAGTAGCCTTCGCTCACTTAAGTATTTTTCCTCATTGTTTATAATATGACCACGTGTGTGTTGACATGAATAATTATCTTAAGAAGCAGCACGTTATAAAATCGATGTGTGAAAACGAAGTCTCTTTATCAGGAAGGGGTGGGGGAGGTTGAGGTTACGCTGGGATGTAAACAAAATTTCTGTGCATTCAGTGTTTGCGTTGTAAGAGTCAGCTGGAAAATGTTCGACATTACTGAAGGAATTTGGTCCTACATTTTACATGTAGCTCTGCCTTGTGTTATAAAATGTACTGAAAGCTTTTAAACACCCTTTAAAATGTGCGTTACTGATGATGTCAGAAGGCCCCATCCACCCAAACAAAACAGAAACCAATTTGTGGCCTTGTTTTTACTGGAGCCCATTAAATGATTTCATATTAAAATGTCTACATGCTATTAAGTACTAATATCTCCCCTAGAATTTAAGTGGCTTTGTGGGCTGCTATGCAGGGAAATATATTTAAAGACCTGTAGAAACATCTTCATGTGTTCGTATTTAGATGGATATATTGAAAATGTCTTGCCAATGACTTGAAAGAGAAATATACAGAACAGGAAAATTCTGAAAATATGCTAGGTGAACAAATCAAACCTACAATTTTTGGGGTCTTATAAGCATCTATGTGACATAGTCCAGCTTCTGTGTGTTTTGGACATTCCTGCTGTTTGCACACTGAGGGATTGATTTACTAAAGGCAAATGGCTGTTCATTTTGCAAGGGAAGTTTTACTTTGCATGGGAATATTCCCAGAGCTTAGTGAATGTGGTGAAATATCACTTTGCAAAAAAACCCACATATAACAAAAAAATTGCTTGCACGTGAGTGAATAATAGAAGTCAGCATGGTTTCATTTCCTTCACTAAGCTCTGGGGAACATTTCCCTGCAAAGTGCAACTTCCCCTTTCAAAGTGAACAGTCTATTACCTTTCACTAAAACCTGTCAATGCAATATGATTTTACAGTGAATTTTACTCAGCCACTCCCTCATGCTTCTGCTTGAATCATTAGACACCTGAAAGAACTGATATATTCTTTCCAATTACTTCTGCTATTTTGCATCATACACTTGCACATATTCCTATATGTTTATTACCAAATTATGTTATTGTGCAGACAAAGAGTAAATGAAATTGGGAGGTTTTGTTTCTACAACATTTTTATACAAATCAGGGATTTTTAACACAATTTTCACATTCAGCCAGTTGGGGTTAACTGTGAAGGTAAAATTAAGTTGGTTTTAGGGAATGCAATTGGCTTTAAATGTCTCCTAAGTCCTAGACAAGCTCCCTTCAACTATGTTTGTGTGCCAGAAAATTTCAGTTCTACCATACTTTCTGACTGTGGCTTCTCTTTACCTGTCTGTGTACTAACGTCTCCCTGTATGACCATCCTCTGCCTCCTGATTTTGATTATTACTGTGTGCATGACATGGTCTGGTTGTTGTGTGCATTGACTAGGTGCTACTTATTTGACTGGTTATGACCCTGGCCTGCATGACTGTTTTCCTTTCTGTGTATATGCTCATCTCTCCATGGCTGCCACCTGCGTCCTCTCCTTCATGCAGCCTGCTGTCACTGCTGTGTGCATTTTAAAGCGTCTCATCCTGCGTTTCTCTTGTCATCAGCTGCCATGTCATCATCAGGGAACTGCCTCACTGTCTAGCTTCCAGCTTATGGCAGCTTAATGATCACAGTGACTGTGATAGTGTTAATATAGTGACATGACAGTGGACTGAACTACATGCCCACCAGGAAAGTAAAACTCAACATTTTTTTATACAGAGGTACTATCGGTTATGTCTTGTGATTTTAATAACGGGGTACTTTAGGCATTCACTATACTTTATATGTGATGCTGAACATGGAAATCTTAAGGCAAAATTGTGGTGGTATAGGGAAAAAAATGGAGAAAGTTATTTTATCCAATAGCATACATTACAGGCAGATGGACCTTACCTTTAGATTAGTCCTTCCAGTGCTATTCAGATCCCTTCTGATGGCTCTGACCTGGTAATGGAAATATTCTGAGCCTGATACCTATCCGTGGGAGGAGGTGACATGCATATAATAATGCCAAAACCAACTATCAAAGTTTCCATTTGCAAAAAAATGATTGCTACAGTAGTGTAATCACTTGTTTAAACATTTGAAGTCTCTGTCCTGAAATCAGTTTTCAGATAAGTACTCATGGTTTTTCTCTGATTTTATTCCTCTCTAGAAACTTATTCTAAGAGAGTGACAAAAAAAAAAGTTTAAATAATATTTAAAAGTTTAAATAATATTTAAATATTAAACTTGAAAATCCTCAATTTCAGCAATGCAAGGGTTAATTGCTGATTAATATCTAGGGGACACAGAAAATGCAATCTACCCAATCCTCCACTCTTCACTGCTAAACCAGTCCTGCAGCTTTTTTTCCCTCATGTTCCAGCAGACTAAGGTATTAATGTCATCAAGATGAATGCAGGGTCCATATCCCTGAACTGTATAGGATGATGCCAAAGGACAGTTAACATTTGGATCATGGGGAGCTCCATCTGTCAAGTTGAGAATCAGGTAAGTTAAAAATTCTCCCCTAGGGTAAACAAACAGTTAACACTTGCGGTGTGGGCACAGCTACATTGCAGAGGAGAATTTTTAAGTTTCCCAGAGTTGACCTTTAATACCACTTGGTCAGCAGAAAAGCCAGGCAACTAGCATTTTCAAAAGGACATCAAGGACAGCCTTCGCTAGGCTCTTATTGATGGACTTACTTTAATGAATGCATACAGGTTCTTTGCACCAAGTGGTCCCTTATTTAACCATTGCTTTGGTTACAGTATGTCGAAGCTGGTTCAATATATATCAGAGTTTAGAGATGTATATAGATCTAGAGATCTATGTAATCCACTCTATATGCATGTGTACACATAGGGTCCTATTTGTAATCGGGATGTCACAGTGATTTCTACCTGGCCAGGCCTGGATTTTACAATTAGATTTTTAAAATTCTATACTCGCAATGTGGGCACCATCAAAGTCATATAAAAGGTTCTTACTCCTCCTCTGCCACTCCCCCCCATTCACTAAAATGAATAGGGCTTCACTTGCTTTTGAGTTTCAAAGTAAGTGAACCAGAAAGCATACTGGTAATGCACAATGTTATGCTTTATAAATGTGCCAGAGATTTTTTTTTCCAGAGATATGAATGTAGCTAGGACTGTTTTATTAAAGGGCCCCATAGTTCATTACTGTATGTACGGTATGCTAACCTAAAATGTCTAAGCAATACTTTATCTTTCTGCTTTCCTTCACCAGGAATGTATGCAATGTTCTATACAGTGTAGCAGTTAGCATGATAATTTATAACAATTAATTACTTTTTAGATTTTTGGGGGGATTTTTGCATGAAGATTCACACAGTTTAGGCAGTCATGATTCATACATTTTATGACCATATGCAGACTGGAAATATTTGCATGCATATATCCTGAAAGGATTAAAACAATTTGTAATTTGTCGGTTCATCTAGCTATCAAAATAGTTATCTTATCACTAGTCTAAATGGAGGGTAATTGCTTATCTGGCACACCCCTGACACTGCATAGCCAGCCAGGTAGAAACACTTTTTTCTATCTCAGCATCTTGTGTTATCTACTTGCTGACCTGATAAAGAGTAGTGCACTGATATGAAAGCAGAGACCCTGGATAATAAAATGATACTAATTCCATCTTTTATGTCACAGGATAATAGCACAATGGTTTATCAAACCCATATTTTTTGAAAAAAATACACGAAAGTAATTGTAAAGCATCAAATTTACATTTATGTTTCTTGCTCCTCCCCTCCACCAAATGTCCAGTTTAGGAAGCCTAATAATGCTGGGCACTATTGCCGGTTCACTCCTGAGCCAGGCTGTTTGTGTCTCTTTACACACACAGCCCAGCTTGGCCCCACCCCTGCTCTCTGCTCCCAGCTTTTGACTGACAGTACCAGGAGCCAATGGCTCCCTCTGCTCTCAGCCAAGAAAGCAGGGAGAGGAGCTGCTGCAAACGTGCACAGCACTGGACTGGAATTGGGCTCAGGTGAGTATAGGGGGGCTGTGGGGGGAGTTTCAAGTAAAAGATACTTTACCCTAATACAGAGAATTCATTAAGGTAAAAATAATTACCTTTCCAACCCCTTTCATTTTAATTCATGCAAACATAATACTGTATATTACCCTTAAAAAAAAATAAAAGATACGGTTGTGCCGAGTAAATAGATACCAAACATGTCAAGCCTTAATATTGCACACACAAATGAAATGACTTCAAATTTCAGTAATTAAACATTTCTATGAGCGATACTTTAAAAGTCTTCACAGGTCCTCAGTTTAGTTGATGATTCTAGAATTTTTGCTTTCACTCTGGCAGTACCTAATATATGTGCAAGTAAGAGTTTTTTGGGGGAGGAGGATGGACTTTAAATTTTTTTAAACTTTTTTTAAATTCCTTATTTGTTATAATTTGCATATCATACATACATAATATCATACATAAGGACATATACATTTACACATATGAAAGGACATGAAAATGCAAGAAAGTTGGTACCGTATATATTACGATACAACAAGAGTTAACCCCTGAGATGCAGTATATGTAACACCCTGTATCACAAAGCCATCACCCAGATATACATAATAAAGCAACCATGCAGACCCCGTACCTATGGTAATTACACTGGTTTTGGAATACATTAAAACTAAGTGTAAAATACAACACAAAGTGGAATATTTTGAGTTTTTCTTTTCCCAATCATACCTGGGATTGGGCAAAACTGAAAATCAAGGGAAAAAGATAAAAGGGGGGATTACATGTATCCCCCCAAGAGAAAAGAGATGAGGGGAAGAGAAGGAAAAATAGAAATGGGCCTGCTCCATCTTCACCCACCTCCCCCCACATAAGGCCCATTAAAGACTATGTTTGGAGTGATGGTCGGGTTTCTGCTGGTTAGAATATCAGGTTCCCTGCAAAGCTTAGGTCTGGAATACTACAGTAGTATACTGAGAACAGATATAGGCTGGCTATGGGATCCAGGTGTCCCTAAATTTGTCTTCTGTATTATAGATTATACAGTAGCTTTCAAACTTTCCATAATGTCATTCAATGTGAGAAGCCAGTGGCCAAGGGTATGTGGAGACGTTTGCTTCCATACATCTGGGATGCAAGCCTGGGCTGCAACAAGCAACCTAAAGGAACTGTGCCAAGGTCCATTGATGTCAATTGAAATACAACAAACTTAAAGTGGTAGTAAACCTAAAAAAGATTTTCCCCTGAAAGGTAATGTCTTAATGTGCTAGTATGCATCGCATACTAGCACATTTTGAAAAATTTTCCTGAGACAAAAGCTCTCCAGCGGTGGTCTAGAACTGTTGTAAGCAGAGACATTGCCAAAAAATATGTAAAAGTGTGTTGGAGTCTTTCTAAAACCTCCAGCACATCTTGGAGTCTTGAGAGTAAAACTGAGACCTTGTACCACCTTGTACCACTTAGACAACCATTTGTTCCTAAGCTTTGTTCCTAAAAACGGTTAGCAATGTAAGATCTGTGGGCTGGTTTGATGACCCTGTTAATTTGTGCTTTCCTGAGGAAAACCTGCAACCCAAACTCCCATTTGTGGATAGGTGGAGGAAAGTAGGAACATTTAACAGCTTGTAAATGGATGAAAAAATATGGGGTAAAATGTTTCCCTTGTTACACAGTTAATCAAAGGGTGTCAATGGCCTGTAATAAAAATCTGTTTCAGGGACCAAAGTAAAAAAATGTCTTATCCGGAGAATACAGTGGGGGCTCTACCAGGTGATATACAGTGGGGCAAAAAAGTATTTAGTCAGCCACCAATTGTGCAAGTTCTCCCATTTAAAAAGATGAGAGAGGCCTGTAATTGGCATCGTAGGTAGACCTCAACTATGAGAGACAAAATGAGAAAAAAAATCCAGACAATCACATTGGCTGATTTGGAAAGAATTTATTTGCAAATTATGGTGGAAAATAAGTATTTGGTCAATATGAAAAGTTCATCTCAATACTTTGTTATATATCCTTTGTTGGCAATGACAGAGGTCAAACGTTTCCTGTAAGTCTTCACAAGGTTGGCACACACTGTTGCTGGTATGTTGGCCCATTCCTCCATGCAGATCTCCTCTAGAACAGTGATGTTTTAGGCTGTCGCTGGGCAACACGGACTTTCAACTCCCTCCAAAGGTTTTCTATTGGGTTGAGATCTGGAGACTGGCTAGGCCACTCCAGGACCTTGAAATGCTTTTTACGAAGCCACTCCTTCGTTGCCCTGGTGGTATGTTTAGGATCATTGTCATGTTGGAAGACCCAGCCACATTTCATCTTCAATGCCCTTGCTGATGGAAGGAGGTTTGCACTCAAAATCTCACGATACATGGCCCCATTCATTCTGTCCTGTACATGGATCAGTCGTCCTTGTCCCTTTGCAGAGAAACAGCCCCAAAGCATGATGTTGCCACCCCCATGCTTCACAGTAGGTATGGTGTTCTTTGGATGCAACTCAGCATTCTCTCTCCTCCAAACATGACGAGTTGTGTTTCTACCAAACAGTTCTATTTTGTTTTCATCTGACCATATGACATTCTCCTAATCCTCTTCTGGATCATCCAAATGCTCTCTAGCAAACTTCAGACGGGCTTAAGCAGGGGGACACGTCTGGCACTGCAGGATCTGAGTCCCTGGCGGCGTAGTGTGTTACTGATGGTAGCCTTTGTTACGTTGGTCCCAGCTCTCTGCAGGTCATTCACTAGGTCCCCCCCATGTGGTCCTGTTATTTTTGCTCACCGTTCTTGTGATCATTTTGACCCCACGGGGTGAGATCTTGCGTGGAGCCCCAGATCAAGGGAGATTATCAGTGGTCTTGTATGTCTTCCATTTTCTAATTATTGCTCCCACAGTTGATTTGTTCACACCAAGCTGCTTGCCTATTGCAGATTCAGTCTTCCCAGCCTGGTGCAGGTCTACAATTCTATTTCTGGTGTCCTTCGACGGCTCTTTGGTCTTCACCAAAGTGGAGTTTGGAGTGTGACTGTTTGAGGTTGTGGACAGGTGTCTTTTATACTGATAACAAGTTCAAACAGGTGCCATTGATACAGGTAATGAGTGCAGGACAGAGGAGCCTCTTAAAGAAGAAGGTACAGAAATCTTGCTTGTTTGTAGGTGACCAAATACTTATTTTCCACCATAATTTGCAAATAAATTATTTCCAAATCAGCCAATGTGATTGTCTGGATTTTTTTTCTCATTTTGTCTCTCATAGTTGAGGTCTACCTATGATGCCAATTACAGGCCTCTCTCATCTTTTTAAGTGGGAGAACTTGCACAATTGGTGGCTGACTAAATACTTTTTTGCCCCACTGTATATTCTGCAATTTCATCCAATCCTACTGGGTCTTACAGTGTGCACATCAGGAATTGCCTGTCTCGTATAAAAATTGTTTGTTAGTACAAGGAGGGAATTAAGGATTATATAAAACTGGCATCAGTGGAAAAGGGTGAGGGGATAAGCCCTTCTAAATAAAGGTCAGTTAGTCACCTCAATTGTGATGCCTATGGTGGGATGTGTAGCAATCGTGCACACAGAGATGGACGCTGTCATCTATTTTGCTCCAAACCCTCCATCTTGTATCTCTCTCTCCCTCCTCCACATCCCCCCTCCCTCTCTGTTGAGAGACACGTGGGCCCTGGATGCTGAGTTCAAAAAGGCATCAAGGCCCAGCGGGAGAGCTCGTGGCTATAAACCCCAATTAGCTTGGCCCCCATATGTCTGCAAGACTCTGCTTGGAAAAGGATCGTAAAACCATAAACCAGTCTTTCGCTGAGCTTCAAAGACATTCCAGATAAGCCATAAAGCAGACATCACATTCAAAATCCACTTTCCCCTATGATTACATATCTTGGAATATTAAAGACTTACATAAAAACCAGGCATATATTCAGGCTCCCCAAATGAGCTGATTGGTTCTCTGCTTTAAGGAGAGACCCTGCTGAGTTCCTAGAAAAAGGCTGTTATGCTTGAAGCTAAGCTGAGTTGAGTTGAAGTTGAAGAAGCTCCCTTTTAACATCAGAACTAACTTTGGGAGATAAGGCCCTTTTGCTCTGACACTTGAAAGCTGCTTAAACCAAGGCTGAAAGCAAATACTGTATCCCTCTAAACGTCTTTCTGTTATCTCTTTGCTGTGTTATTGCTCTCTGTATATTTATATATATATATATTGGCTACATCTTTTTCTGTAAATATTTTTATTGCACCCTTTTGACCTTTTAGTAATAAATCTTGCTTTCTGAAAGTGTTGAACTGTTTCTAAAGCTCTTTAATGCAAACTAAGAACCCCTGTCTCTGAAGAGTGCTACTGCGTGATTTAAAACGTCTGCATACATCTGTCTGCGGTGACATTGTGTATACAAACGATTATTCAAACATCATAGTGTTATTGCTGATATTGTCGAGTTTCCTCTTTCTCTGTACAAAAAGGAGGTAGTGGCAGTGTGAACGGTTAATTGCGAAATTAACCTGACCCAGTAACAATCGCTCCCAGGCTGCAAGTACACAGATTGTGGTCCATTAGCTGGAAAATCTTTGTGCAGGATGCAGCTGGGCGTGGCATTGTTACGCATGTGAAAGTGCGGTTTTAGATTGGCTAGTCCTTCGGTCACGAGTTTGGTGAGAAGGGCTGGGGTCTGACCCCGCGATTGTCACAGGATGGACCTTTAGTTTCCTGTAATATTTGATCAGCACCCATGAAAGAGCATAAAAGGACCTTTCACGTCCCTTGGTTGAAGACTGAGATAACTACAAGGACTTCCCTTGTGACTCTGGTCCAAGCACCCCTAAATGTGGTGACAGAGGCACAAGGCTCAAAGAAGCATGGTTGCCAGTAATTTGATAGCAGGTGACTGCCACGATCAGGGATGTAGTCAAGGTGAGCCAGGATCATACACAGTGAGACAGCAGTGTGGCCAGGAGGCAGGCTGGGGTCGGTACCAGATTAGCAAGCAGAGAAAGGTCCAGAGGCAAGCCAAGGTCAGCAGCAGGAGATCAGGCAGAGAATAGTCAGAAACAAGGTCAGCACCAGGAGATTAGGCAGAGAGTAGTCAAAGGCAAACCGAGGTGAGAATCCAGAATCCACAGAGTAAGGTCAGGAACAAGGCAGGCCAGAAATGGTAGATCAGTTAGTACAAATAGGAACACAGGAACACAGATCATAGGAAGCTAAAGAACATCCAGCGATTAGTACACAGCAGAATCTCCTTTAAATAAGCAGTTTGGTGCCAATGTGTGAAGACATGCAATCCGATGTGCAGTGGTGCACAGAAATGCACCTACTTGTCATTGCATGCTGGATATTAGCCTCGTCTGTGTGCTGGTACATGTGCACAAGCATTAGCTGCACTGGAATGAGCAGTCGCTGCATGAGAATTAGCTTGAGCTGTAGGAGAATTAGCTTGAACTGTAGAAGAATTATCATTAGCTGTACTAGTTTCCTGACATGAGTGCTGGGGAGGAACTCTGTTAAATTATCCCACATAGTTGAAACTTGGAGTTGTGCATGAGGTCACCACACTAAACAAGTGTAGGGTTTGTAGTACTACAGGTTGTTACTCCAATACGGCTGGCTGCATTGCGGATGCACAGTCAGCAGTCTGGTGCTGATTGCTGGATTGGACTAGTTGCTAGGTACCTAGCAATGTTAACAACATTAACTTTCCTGATCATAGCCATGGCCCCGCAGTAATGCCAAAACAGGTACACATATCCACACTAACAGCATTTGTCCAATGCCTTATTATTGTTGCCTGACATTTTGTTTATGCTTTTTGACAATTTTAGTGGGCCTCATGACACCACATGATGCTAGGTGATAGGAATGGTTTCTTGCTTTCCTGATCCTGATTGATGGATGTTCATTTATATACTTTACACAACTGTATTCACCTTTCACATGCCTGATGAATGGGTCCTACGCAGCTCTGAAATACTTCACTACTCTGTTTGTGGTGTGATATTTCTTCAATAAAAAAACATTCTGAGTTAATTTAAGACCCGTGGTGTGCTGGAGAATATTTCCATTGGGTTTGTAGTACTGCCCCGGGTCAGGGAGGTCAATCACTGTTTCTTTTAGAAAGGGTGAGGAGGGAGAGTCTCATCCATGCTGCTTTGTCACTCCATATGAACTTTGTCAGAAGATGGGTACACTGTAGTCATAAAGGGATGGACAGCAACAATACTCATGTAGGCCGTGCCATTTAAATGATACTCAGTTGGTACTAGGGGGCCCAAAGTGTGAAAATATCCCCCACACCACCATCAGCAGCCTGAACCGTTGATACAAGGCAGAATGGATCTATGCTTTTATGGTGTTTACTCCAAATTCTGGCACTACTATTTGAATGTTGAAACTGAAATCGAGACTCACAAGACCAGGCATAATTTTTTTCTATCTTCTATTGTCCAATTTTGGTGAGCCTGTGCAAATTGTAGCCTCTGTTTCCTGTTCTTAGCTGAAAGGAGTGGCACCCAGTGTGGCATAGGAGTTGCATACCTTGGTTGTAATGAGTGGTTATTTGAGTTACTGTTGCCATTCTGTCATCTCAAACCAGTCTGCCCATTCTCCTCTGACACTACAAAACAAGAATAAAAAGGGACACACAAGCCTTGCGCATTACCTCAGTGACACGTTTATTAAAGTAATAAAATAGATGTAGACTTACAAATTCCAAAAAATCACAAGCATATCTCGAAAGAGCAGGGCCCTCAATCCCCTCATGTTTTGCATTGTATTGGTATTGTTCTGTCACATGTTCTGTCCCCCTCTGTAATGTACAGCGCTGAGCGAACTATTGGCGCTTTATAAATACTGTATAATAATAATAATAATATCACATCAAATAAAACCATGCATTGAGACTGGCTTGTAAGTTGGAGACATGTTGAAGGATGTTATTCCACTGCATAGCTTGTTGTCCTCTGCAAAGACTGAAATGGTACTTTTAATCCCAGACCCTAGAGTATATCATTTATAAATAAGTTAAAAATAAAGGGTCACAACACTGAACCTTGAGGTACACAACTAATAAACTTAGACCATTCAGAGTATGAATCATTAATCACTACTTTCTGAATATGTCTTTTACATCTTTTAGTGAGTTTTCTATCCATTTACAAACTGATTTTTCCAAGCCTGTAGACTTTACCTTACACATTAGCTGTGTGTGGGAAACTGTATCAAACACTTTTGCAAAATCTAAATATAGTATGTTCACAGCCACTCGTAAGTTTTTGCTTACCTCCTCATGAAAATAAATCAGGTTTGTTTGATATGTTTTTCATGAATCCATGCTACCTATTGCTTAAAATATTTTTTCTAGCAAGAACTCATCTACGTGGTCTTTTAATGAAATCTTAAGTAGTGTTGGGGTTGATGTTGAAGTCGAATGCAAGTTCGACTCGAACATTGGCAGTTCATGTTAGCCAAACACACAAGTCAGGTGCAATGCTTTGGCCAATCACAGCACAGTGCACTGTGAGAGCCATGATTGGCCAAAGTTATGGTGACTTTGGCCAATCATGGCTCATGGCTAAGTCCAAGCCCCACACTATATAAGGCTGTTTACAATGTAGCCCTATGCAATGTGTTGCTGGACGCTGCCGAAGACAGAGAGGGGAATACTCTTCCCGAAAAATAAATAAATAATAATAATAACAATAATAATAAAAAAATTACTTAAAAAAAAATTACTAAAAAAGAAACAGCGTTGGGTCCCCCCCAAACCAGGCCTTTTTTTTTAAAGTGCATAGGGTTCACCCTAAAAGCCCCACCAGGCCCTTTAAACCTGGTAGGACTTTTAAGGGGAACCCCACCCTCCAAAAAATGGAGGGAAATGTGGGGTCCCTACTAAATTCCTACCAGACCCTTGATCCATGCAGAGGCCTGGCAGGGCAGGAAAGGAGAGATGATCGAGCATCCCCTCCCCTCCCTGCGGTTTATTCCGATGGAGACAAGGGCCTCTGCCCCACAACCCTGACCCGGTGGTTGTGGGGGTCTGCGGGCCAGGGGCTCATTAGAATCAGGGTACCCCTTTGACCACTTGCTAACCACGCTATAGCCGAATGACTGCTACAGTGCAGTTATCCAGTTCTGGGAGGGCGTCATATGATGTCCTCCCAGAATGCGCTCTCCCGCGCGCACCTGGTGATCTTTGTGATCACTGTGTCCTATGTCTCATGATGAGGTAAAAGGCCAATCACAGCGGCCTTTTACCACATGATCAGCTATATCCAATGACACAAAAGATCATGGAGTAAATACAGTTGCAGGTTATCGGCATCACTTTCCTCTCGCTGTCAAGGAGTGAGGAAAGTACTGCCGATAACTGGCAGCTGTCACAGAGCAGATCGGCACTGATCATCAGTGCCCTGATGATCAGTGCCCTGGTGATCAGTGCCCTGCAGTGCCAACCAGCAGTGCCACCCACCAGTACCCAGCAGTGCCTCCCACCAGTGCCCATCAGTGCCACCCATCCGTGCCACCCAGCAGTGTCCGTCAGTGCCACCCATTAGTGCTGCCCAGCAGTTGTGCCCAGCATTGCCGCCAGTCAATGCCATCAGTCAGTGTCGTCAGTCAGTGCCACCAGTTAGCGGCACCTGTCAGTGTCACCCATAAGCGCCGCCTATCAGTGCTCATCAGTGCCGCCTATTAATGACCATCATTGCTGCATATCAGTGCAGCATCATCAGTGCCTCCCCATCAATGCCCACCAGTGCCGCCTCATCAGTGCCACCTCATCAGTGCAGCCTATCAGTGCCTATCAGTGCTGCCTATCCATGCCACTTCATAAGTGCTCATCAGTGCTGCCTATCAGTGCCCATCAGTGCTGACTATCAGTGTAGTCTCATCAACCTACATCAGTGAAGGAGAAAAATCACCTGTTTGCAAACCTATATAATAGAAACAAATAAAAATTTAAAAAAAAATGTTTGCTCTTTTTTTGTTTATAGCACAGAAAATAAAACACCCAGTGGCAATTAAATACCACCAAAATAAATCTCTATTTGTGTGAAAAAAATTATAAAAACTTAATTTGGGTACAATGTTCCATTACTGAACAATTGTCATTCAAAGTGTGAGAGCGCTGAAAGCTGAAAATTGGCCTGGACAGGAAGAGGGTGAAAGTGCCCAGAAGGCAAATGGTTAAATAAGGGGACACCCTAATGCTGCCACCCCCCCCGTTAATGAGTAAGGGGTACTCAGTAAGGTACTCAGTACCCGAGTCTCTGTACCCCTTTTATGGTCAATAACTTGCATATACACCGTGTTCCAAATTATTATGCAAATTATATTTAAGTGTCACAAAGATTAAATATTTTGTTTTTCAGTTTAACTCATGGATGTCATTGTGTGTCAGGGCTCTTTTGATCACTGAAAACAATCTCGGACACCTGTGACAATTAGATTGGCCGGTGAGCCCAATTTAAGGAAAAACTACTAAAGGAGGGTGTTCCACATTATTAAGCAGAGCACCATTTTCAAGCAATATGGGGAAGAAAAAGGATCTCTCTGCTGCCGAAAAGAGTGAAATAGTTCAATGCCTTGGACGAGGTATGAAAACATTAGATATTTCACGAAAACTTAAGCGTGATCATCGCACTATTAAGAGATTTGTGGCTGATTCAAAGCACAGATGGGTTCATGCAGATAAAGGTACATTGAGGAAGATTTCTGCCAGATCCATGCATTGGATCAAGAGAGCAGCTGCTAAAATACCATTACAAAGCAGCAAACAGATATTTGAAGCTGCTGGTACCTCTGGAGTCCCACTGACATCAAGGTGTAGAGTCCTCCAGAGTCTTGCAACTGTGCATAAACCTTCTATTGGCCACCAATAACCAATTCTCACAAGCAGAAACGGCTGCATTAGGC
Source organism: Staurois parvus (assembly GCF_062004578.1). Classification (NCBI taxonomy): domain Eukaryota; kingdom Metazoa; phylum Chordata; class Amphibia; order Anura; family Ranidae; genus Staurois; species Staurois parvus. The sequence goes on from NW_028318135.1 coordinate 2,329,690, forward strand.
AGAAAAATACATGAAGACTAATTTTCAAACAGTACTGTTCACTGATGAGTGCCGTGCAACCCTGGATGGTCCAGATGGATAGAGTAGTGGATGGTTGGTGGACGGCCACCCTGTTCCAACAAGGCTGCGACGTCAGCAAGGCGGTGGTGGAGTCATGTTTTGGTCCGGAATCATGGGAACAGAGCTGGTCAGCCCCTTTAGGGGCCCCCCGAAGGTGTAAAGATGACCTCTGCAAAGTATATGGAGTTTATGACTGACCACGTTCTTCCCTGGTACAGAAGGAAGAGCTATGCTTTCCGTAATAAAATCATCTTCATGCATGACAATGCACCATCTCATGCTGCAAAGAATACCTCTGCATCAATGGCTGTTATGGGGATAAAAGGAGAGAAAGTCATGGTGTGGCCTCCATCTTCCCCTGACCTCAATCCTATTGAGAACCTTTGGACATCCTCAAGCAAAAGAGCTATGAAGGTGGGAGGCAGTTTACATCCAAACAGCAGCTCTGGGAGGCTATTCTGACATCTTGCAAACAAATTCAAGCAGAAACTGTCCAAAAATTCCCAAGTTCAATGGATGCAAAACTTGTGAAGCTGCTATCAAATAACAGGTCCTATGTTAAAATGTAACGTGACCTGTTAAAAGTTTGATTGAAATAGCTTTTGATTTCAGTAAATATGCTGCAAACACAACAAATGACAATTTTCAGTTCTTTACAACCTATAAAGTGTTTTGAAACTTACTGTGCGTAATAATTTGGAACAGTGCATTGGAAGTTTTTTTATGTTTAAAAAAAATACTGTTATCATTAGGAGGTTTGTTCAATAAAATTTGAATTGTACTCTTAATAGTTGATAACATGAGAATTATGCTGACTGTTATTTACATCAATTATTTAGGTAAATGAGAAAAATATAATTTGCATAATAATTTGGAACACGGTGTAAGCCTTCAAAAGTTCGAGTCCCATAGACTGGCATTCAGTTTGAAGTCGAATGTTCATTAGGTTCGAATGTTCGACCGTGAAACGAGCGCGAGGGTGTTCGGCCCATCACTACTCTCAAGTATCTTCCAAACTATAGAAGTTAGAACTGGTTCAAACTATAGAAACGCAGTCTGGATGCATTCCAGATGCATTTTTGGCACATTTTGTATGTGTTCGGGTGCATTTTTGATGTGTTGTTGATGTGTTCCGGTGTATGTTTTCCCCTATTTTTTTTCTTTACCTTAAATATGGACATGTGCATTTTTTGTGAGTTTTGGTGCGTTCTGGTGCGTTTTTGTTATGTTTAGGTGCATTTCGGTACATTATTGATGGAGTTTACCATGTTCCAATACAGTTCAGTGCAAAAAAAATGCAGCATATTCTACTTTTTTTCTGGGACTGGAACACACTGTAACTGACCATACTGGTGTGAACTATGCTATTAGAAACCATATCATCTATTATCCATGCTTTTTTGATGCAGAAACAAAATGTGCATATGGTATGAACTGGCCCTTAAACTAACAGGTCTGTAGTTACTTGGTAAAGACTTTGATCGCTTTTTAAATATAGGCACCACATTGATCTTTCGCCAATCCAGTGATACTATTCCAGTCATTTAAGATTCCCTAAACATTAGAAACAATGGCTTTGGAATTACAGAACTCAGTTCTTTTAGGAAATGTGGGTGTAAGAAATCTTGTGTAGGTGCTTTATCCCCTTTTTTTCTGTCTAAATATTTCTGGACCATATCAATTTTGAACCTTAGTGGTTCATTTTGGGCTATGTCAATATCATCCCCATTATGGTTTTCAGGACCTCAGAGCACCAAACAGAGAAAAAGAGAAAATCATATATGTGACACAAAGTGAAAAAGTTCAGGCAGATTAAATAGATGAGCATATCCATACCCTCCTACCATAATTTTGGCCCAGCCTTTCTTTATCAACATCTGGCAATACAAAAAAGAAGTGTTAACTCCAGGGAACACAACTTGTGTCGTGTAACGTCCCCCAGCTGTTGTAAGATATTAAGCATGATTCAACAAATGTTGGCGTACCACAGGGAATTGCTGAGACATCGGGGTTCCTGAAACCAGAAGTAACAAAATCCTCATTGCTTCCAAATTCTTACTATCTAGAGAAGATCAGCATACAGTATGGATGCTCACTGGTCTCCCTCTCTTTTACTCAGTGACACCAGGTCCCGGTCCGCAGAGAGACATCATAGACCAGAAAATATGGTTGGGGGGGGGGAGTCTCTGTTCCTGCTGTTTTCGATTGCTATGGATTTTTTTTTGTGGGTGAGCAACCAGTCATTTACCTCAAACATAGGTAGATGTATAAATATTTTGGTCTGTGAATGTTTCAACAAGTACAACATATAATTCCCATAATGTTTTGTATTATGTGTATAATAGTTTCCTTGATGTCTTTTGTCATGCGAATGTAATAATCCTAAGAGAAAACTAGCTTAATAGTATAAGACCATAAGAGTCAATAGACTAAGAACATTCTACCAGCAGGTGGCATAAAAGGAGGAAGACTTCAGGCAAATGTAAACAAACAGTGAGGTAGTGCAATATTATAATCATATCTACAACATCACATAATTACAACACGCTTGTCAGATGAACCCTAGTTGTCTTGATTAAACAATACAAGTGATATACATAATATAACATGCAATAAAGAAAGAGAATATACAGTATATTATAAACACAGAGGAGTTGATTTGCTAAAGCTGTAGAGTGCAACATCTGGTATAGTTCTGCATAGAAACCAATCAGCTTCCAGATTAGAAACTGACTGGGTATCATGCACAGCTGCACCAGATTTTGCACTCAACAGTTTTTTTTTTTGCAATTCCTTTATCCAAAAGTTACATGGTACAAAATATGCAAGAGTAAAGCTTAGAAGGGTGTAAAGATAGCCAAATATCAATATCAGTGGCTAGACAACAGAGTCTACTTATCAAAAATATACATATGAAAATAGAACAGATCTCTAATCGGTTATCAGCCAACAAGACATAAATAGTGCCTCCAGAAAACTCGTACAAACATGAACATAGAAATGCAATAGGATATTGCGAGTAAAGGTAAAAAATACCGGGGTCACCAGAGGGACCCTGAGGTCCAAAAAATACCTTTAACATATCTCCAACACAAAGGTATGCAAGCCTTTGCTGCATTCAATAGCTGGATTGAGGGAGGCTTTATATTTTCTTGATGGGACATTCCATGAGGTGCAGTAGACATGCCATCGGGTTCTCTGCTAGATCAACATTTATCAGATGTTTAATGGTGCTAGCCATCGCTTGCCAAAATAGTCTAATTTTTGGACAGGCCCAAAACATTTGAAACATTGTGCCCCGGTCAGCACCCCATCATCAGCACAAGTCTGAAAATGTGGGAAGTGGGAAAATAGGGTGTAATGTCGTGGACACCCTGTACCACCTATTCAGAATCTTATAGCTGGTCTCTTGGACCTCGGTGACAATAGAGGACTTCTGTATAAAAAGGAGAATTTTTTCCTTTTGTGAATCAGTAAAATAGTGAGATTGGTTTCCCACTTGGAAAGAAAGGCAGGAGCGAAATCCTTCTTTGGTAGAATCAGGGCAGTATAAATAGTAGAGTCAGTGGTGGGTCAGTTCCTGCCTGTGACAAATGCTCTCCAGTCAGTAAGTTGATGAATGCTCTCCGTAAGTTGATGATAAAAGCCTGGAGAAAGGGAATAGCAACTGAGAAAATGTCTAAGCTGCAGGCTACTTGCACTTTCCAGTTTTAGTAAATTAACTGCTGAATATATTAAAGTGAATCAAAAAGAAAATGTGAAAAGAAGCACTGAAAATGCAGGCTACTGAAATAGAAGTAATTGCCTACTAGAACTCTTTTAGTACTTATTCTAGTAGTCAGTTATTTCTATTTCAGCAGCTTGATTTTTTAGACAAGTGAAGTTCATGTGACAAGTTTGTTGTTATGTGATGTTCTAGAAATTGTGGTACTCATGCACATACAGTATGTAGACATAAAGGGGTTGATTTATAAAAAGCAATTAGACTGTGCACTTTGCAAAGTGCAATTGCAGAAGCTCTGATGACTTCCATCATCCAATCATGCGCAAGCAATGCTGTTTTCTTTATTTTCCTTGCATGTAATTGGATATTCTTGGCAAAGGGAAGATTTACTAAGTTTTGGAGCAACTGCACTTGCCTTTAGTAATCAATTCCAATGTTTCATATTTTTTGCTTATTATTGTGACTCTGATGAAGGATAATGGCTTTGTCCCCAAAACGCATTAGCTGTTTTTATATGACTTTTTGTTAGCAACAGCCACTTGCCCTCTGGAAATTTCACCCCCCTTCAAGACCAGGTCATTTTTTGCTATGTGGCACAGTGTTACTTAACTGACAATTGCACGGTCATGCAACTCTGTACCCAAACAAAATTTATATCTTTTTTTTTTCACACAAACAGAGCTTTCTTTTGGTGGTATTTGAGATACTCTGGGTTCTTTATTTTGTATTATATAATAGAAAAAAATGATGAAAAAAAAAGCATTATTTTTTACTGTCGGCTGTAAAACATATCCCATGAAAAAATAATTAAAAAAATCAAATCTCTTATAAAATGTTTGCCAAAATGTATTCTGCTGCATGTCTTTGGTAAAAAAAAATAAATCACAGTAAGTGCATATTGATAGGTTTGTGTGAAATTTTCAGCATCTACAAACTATGGGATATACATTGGAATTTTTATTTATTTATTTTTTTTAATACTCATAACGGCGGTGATAAGCAACTTATAATGGGACTGCAACACAGCAGCAGTGTGATCTGGGGGGAACTAACTAACTGATCCTGGGGGGAACTAACTAACTGCTACTGACATTACAAGTGCCATTATTAGTGATCAGTGCTAATAATATGCACTGCCACTGTACTAATGACACATGGCAGGAAGGGATTAACATCTAGGGCAATCAAGGGGGTAAACATGTGCCTAACATGTGTTTCTGTGTGTACTGTGTGCTGCTTTTACTGTGGATCTAGATGTTATTATTCCCTGCGTAGATCGCCAGTCACTGAATACAGCTCAGTGCTGGTTACACTGACAAAGCTGTGTTCCGTGAGTCTGAGAGCCAATCGCCAAACGGTGATTGGCATGTGCTGTGACGAATCACGGCATGGATGGGCGGGCATGCATGCGAGCCCTCTACTCGGAAACCCAGAATCACATTTATATACATGATTCTGCGCAGAGAGGCAGCCCTGTAGCAGTAAAGCTACAATGGACTGGTCTTAAACTGGTTAAAATTATCTTGAACTCTTTTATCTGGTTTTGGTCCGGGGCTCCTTTCTGTATTTCTATGGAGAGGCTCTTCTGTTCTGGAGAAATAAAAGCCTGACACATGCTTTCACTCTTGGTTCTAAAATCAGTTTTTTTTACCTTAATGCATCCCCTGCATTTAGGTAAAAAATACCACACTAACTGTCCCCTCACCCCTAAACACTTACCTGACCTCTCACAGATACAGTGTTGTCTCTGCTGCAGCACCAGTCCCCCCACTTCCTGCTTTCACAGAAGACAATGACAGAAGCAGGAGCCATAGGCATGACTTCTATGAACGCACACAGCCAGAGATCGGAAAAGTACGTACACAGGTGCCCCCATAGCACATGGGGGGCACCCAGAAGAAGGAGTGGACAGCACCACTGGGGTACTGCCAAATAGGAGGTAAAGGACCACTGTGTGCAATATCCAGGGCTAGAGCCAGCATAGGGCACCCTCCTGGGGGGTGGTGAAATCAGAATCCCCAACCAGTAGCTGCGGATTAGGATTTTAATGGGAGTCCCTCCAGCAATCTACAGATCCCACCACCAGAACTCCTGTGCATGCTGCCTACTGCACCCACACAGGATCGGCTGGGATCCATTAAATGATGTGATCAGAGCTGAGTCTGGCTGTGTGTGGAGGTGGCGGGGCCCCAGTATGATTTCACCAGCTGGACTGGAGATCAGGGAGATGATGAGTAGACAGATCATCCTTCTCATCACTGGATGCCTTCTGATCTGGGCTGCGGGGGCTCAGAACAACTGTGAGTGTCGAGCTGTGTATTGGATTGGGGAGGTGATTGGAAATCCTCATCTGTGTCTTCCAGCAAACTCAAGAGAGTGAGAGTCAGATAAATGATTACCATTGATTGGGATTACATTTTCCTGCCTCCACTGACCAACGACTGGGCATGGTGTTATAAACCAATGACCGCTGACCAAGGGGAATATGGAGATGTTTAGTAGCACTTACAGTTGTGACCAAAATTATTCAACCCCCACTGAAATTGAGTGTTTTGGCCAGTTTGACATTGCTTTTGATCATTCAGTCATCTTGCTTACATTTACATTAAAGAGGCACTTGTAGGTCAGACAAATATAACATAACAGTTATAATGAAATAACCACAAATGTCTTTTCTGTGCTCACAGCATTATCAGTTTTATTCAACCCCCAAGTGACATTCAATCTTAGTACTTAGTACAGCATCCTTTTACAGTTATAACAGCTTTTAAACGTGAAGCATAGCTTGACACAAGTGTCTTGCAGCGATCTACGGGTATCTTCGCCCATTCTTCATGGGCAAAGGCCTCCAGTTCAGTCACATTCTTAGGCTTGCGCACTGCAACTGCTTTCTTTAAGTCCCACCAGAGGTTCTCAATCGGATTTAAGTCTGGTGACTGCGATGGCCACTCCAAAATGTTCCAGCCTTTCCTCTGCAACCATGCTCTAGTGGACTTGGAGGTATGCTTGGGATCATTGTCCTGTTGAAAGGTCCAACGTCTCCCAAGCCTCAGGTGTGTGACGGACTGCATCACGTTTCCATCCAATATCTCCTGGTACTGAAGAGAATTCATGGTACCTTGCACACGCTGAAGCTTCCCTGTACCTGCAGAAGCAAAACAGCCCCAAAGCATGATTGACCCTCCACCATGCTTCACAGTAGGCAAGGTGTTCTTTTCATCATAGGCCTTGTTCTTCCTCCTCCAAACATAGCGTTGATCCATGGGCCCAAACAGTTCTAATTTTGTTTCATCAGTCCACAGAACACTATCCCACAACTTTTGTGGTTTGTCCACATGGCTTTTGGCATACTGCAGTCGACTCTTCTTATTCTTTGGAGACAGCAAGGGGGTACGCCTGGGAGTTCTGGCACGGAGGCCTTCATTACGCAGTGTGCGTCTTATTGTCTGGGCTGAAACTTCTGTACCCACATCTGACAAATCTTTTCTCAGTTCCTCAGCAGTCACACGGGGACTTCTCTCCACTCTACGCTTCAGGTAGCGCACAGCAGTCGAAGTCAGCATCTTCTTTCTGCCACGACCAGGTAGCGTTTCAACAGTGCCCTTTGCCTTGAATTTGCGAATGATGCTTCCTAAGGTGTCTCTTGGTATGTTTAACATCTTTGCAATCTTCTTATAGCCATTGCCCTTCCTGTGAAGAGAAATCACCTCTTCTCTTGTCTTCCTGGACCATTCTCTTGCCTTCACCATGTTTGTAACCACACCAGTAAATGTCTAGAAGGAGCTGAGTATCACAGTCATTTTAAAGCTGCCTAATTGGTGCTTATTATGCTTGATTGCTGCTCGGTGACATCCACAGGTGTTTTCAATACCTGATGGAAAGCACCTGTATGAACCTCTGTTCTTCAGAGTGGTAGTCTTTAAGGGGTTGAATAATTGTGGCAATGAAGAAACCACATAAGAACCATTTACTACTGTATTACATAAACAATTGATGTCATTTTAGTTGCATTTGGGTAGTTACAACGTCCTTGTAGGATTTGATTCTGAATACAATTCCAAATGTACACTATAGTCCCTAAACCCCTTTACAGCATTGGGGGTTGAATAATTTTGGTCACAACTGTATATTGACCACCAATGTGTATGGGGAGGGGGGGAGGTAGAATGGCACTGCCACTGACCACCAATGTGGGGGGAGGACGGTTGACACCAGTGGGGTTTATTATTGTGGCCACTGACACTGATGCTGGAAGTTATTAACTAGTTCCAGTCCAGGCCCATTCTGATATTGGTAGATAAAGATGAAGTTCAGCCTTAAAACATGTTTTCCAAATACAGAAATTGCAAGAAGAGCTACACATTTTCAGAAATGACATCATTGCTGTTAACATAATTTAAAGACAAGCACTGTATATAAACCAATACTATGAAGCAACTCTTACTGTGGACATCCTGCTATGTTTCATCCTGCTATGCTGTCCAATCACAGACATGATGTCATCTGGCACTAAAATACAATCTATGTAACTGTACAATTTATTCAATCTAAAATACAATCTATGTAACTATACAATCTATAGCATCTAAAATACAATCTTTTTAACTGTACAATCTATACCATCTAAAATACAATTTATGTGATAGAGGTTTCTAAAAGATTTTGTTTTCACCATGCTGCCTGAAGCCTAGGATTACTTGGCTTCCTTACCTAGGATGACTGCAGGTCATATGATACCTTTAATATAACTGTACTTAAAGCCAGCCATTTGAATAACCTTAAATCACCAATACTTGTCATATATGCAAAGATCTCCAGGTATTATTTATACACCAGAATAAAATGTCAATATATTTAGGTTCTGGTTTTCTGTACCTGATAATGCAAACTGTCAAAAATGTTTTACTTTTGGTTATGTCTATAATTTCACTTCCACAGCAGCTGCAATTCACCTTAAAAAACTTTCACCACAGTAACCTGGACAGAGATTGAGCCAACATTATCAATACTTCATCCCAATGCCCTGAGACTATGCAAAAAGAATTCTGGCAGACAGAAATTTAAATACAGCTTGGCAAGTTTGATTCCCAATGCCACTAGCTAATTTTATTTGGCGTCAGACACTTAACATGTAATAGAACTCTGTATTTTTGTCATCCAAACCTTGTAAGAAGGAAATGTGGCACTTAACGGAATACGGGATTACTGTACTGCTAAAGAGGATTATGAAGGGAACATTTTAGAAAGAATGTGTCAATTTAAGTCTAATGACTTGCTATGCAAAACATATTTCAACCGAGGAATTCTGAGAAGTTACAGTTATCCTGGACTTTCCAGGAAGAAAGCGAGAAGAAGGAACTTTTTCTGCATATAGGACCTACACTTGCTAAGTTACTGAAGAGTTTTACTGGCCTTGCTAGCAAAAGTGGCACTTGATGGTAAAATTAAAAGGACATTAAAAAGATTGAAGGACTTTTTCCCCAGAAAAACAAATAGTGGCTTAAAGGATTTTAATTAACAGGAATAAACACAACCTGTAGAAAGCGAATGTACAAAAAAGGGCTTTGAATACCATTTACAATGTGCATCATACAGATATAATTTTATTTTTTTATTACATGTACTTATACAGCACCGTCAAATCACGTAGTGCTTTCATATATATTGTACATTTGCATTGCATGTCGTTGCCCTATTGCTTACATACCACCTAGCCGATGTTTATTTCCTCCCAAAAAAGTTCTTCAGTGTTATATATTACTTGTAGTTTTCCTTTTGCCAATCCTGTGAAATTCTGCCAGTGCCAGAAGATTTATGGCCATATCCCTGAACAGTCAGGTCATATCTCTCCATAGACGAAAAAGAGGCTACCTCTTCTGACAGCCCAGGTACTCTGTAGGGCGACAACTGTACTCTATTGATGCCTTTAATAGACCCTTTTATTAAGCACGTTTAAAAAAATTCCTTTGCCATAGTAAGCCAATCATTCTAGACATTTCCCGTGTCCCTTATCTGTCTTCTTCCCCGAGTTTTGAGTAAGTGGGAAGGAGAGGGGAGGGATATGGAGATTGAGGAGCGGGCGGGTGGTCTGGAAGTCAAGCATATTTCCCCCTATAACCTAGGAATGACATCGGTCCAGGAGAAGGGTAGGCATTCATGTTTTGAGTTTCACCCTAAATTCGCAAGTAGGGGGCTACCTCATCAAATTCCAAGGCTAAATGTAGGCCGGGAGGGGTGGATGAAGGGGGGAGAGGGTGGGTGGGGGGAGGTTATAGTGGAAGGAGGAAAAAGGTCCACATCCTAAACTACCTGTATTTCCTATCCCCTGAAGGAAAGCCAGTAGCTCAACATAACTATAGTAGAAATGAGTTTGATTAAGTTTATGACCTACAATGTGAAAGGGCTGAACTCCCCGAAAAAAAAAGACATACGATACTCAGGGAAATCAATCAATACTCTATAGAAGTAGCATTTCTTCAAGAAACACATTGAACTCGAGATACAAATGTTAAAATATACTCTTAAGTATTATCCAGTGTGGTATTATGCTGACTTACCAGTTAAAGGGGCCAAATGAGTTTCAATCGGGCTCTAAATAATTTTTTTATTTTTCTGTGGAAGGTAGAATGCAAGATCCGGAGGGTCAGTTTCTGTTTCTCAGGGGAAAGTTACAAGGATTGGAATAAACAAGAGCTAATATTTATTGTTCGAACAAAAACTCAAAGATATTCTCCTGTCTGCTCTTTTTCTCAGAGAAAAGGTTAAGGCTGGAGATTGAACAATTTTTTTAGCTCAATGAGACCAATGAGGTTTCGGTGGCCACAGTCTGGGAGACACATAAAGCCTACATTAGGGGAATATTGATCTCTATAGGAACAGAAAAGAAGAAGGAACAAGGAAAAAAATAAAGATGGTGACGATAGAACTTTATAAATTGGAACAGCTACATAAAAAAAGAATGGAATAGATGTATATCAGAAGATAATACTTAAAAGAGATGAGTTAAAAGATCTGATGGAACAAGAGTTGAGGATGATATTTAACCACTTCCTGTCCGGACACTTTTACCCCCTTCCTGTCCAGAGCAATTTTCAGCTTTCAGCACTATCACACTTTGAATGACAATTGCGCGGTCATGCAACAGTGTACCCATATGAATTTTTTACCATTTTTTTTGAGACAGATAAAGCTTTATTTTGGTGGTATTTATTCACCGCTGGGATTTTTATTTTTTTTGCTATGTAAATGAAAAAGTCCAAAAATTTTGAAAAAAGTGTTTTTCTTATAACATTTTGCAAATAAATAATCTTTCATCATAAATCTTGACCAAAATGTATTCCGTTATATTTTTAGTAAAAAAAAAAATAAGCCAAATTAGTTTATAACCAAAAATTATAATTTTTAAACTTTTTTTTACATTTTAATTTTATTTTTTTATATTATTATTTATGTTTTTTTTTGTTTTTTTTTACATACTGTCACCCTAGCAGAACAGTGTCACCATGGTGACACTGTACTACTTGTGGGGGTTGATGAAGATTTTTTTTTTTTTTTACAGTGATTATATAGGATATATAATATCCATATAGGATGTAAAAGCAATAATTTCTCTTTCTCTCTGTCTGCATTCTTGCAGCCATTGAGAAATACTGAGTGAGCTGTGATTGGTCACAACTTGTTACATGGTACAAGGCTGTTGTGAATAGCCTTGTACCATGTGACCTCTGTGATCATTCACAGATTTCACACAAAGTAAGCAATGATGTCACAAGTGACATCTTGCTTACTACTTTGCATGTGATCACTGATTGGCCAATCAGTGATCACATGATCGGGACCTCGTACAGAGGTCCCGTCCAATGATCGGTGTTTTACTGTGTCTGGAGGACACAGAGGGCACCGGATCGCGGTGCTGCACTCTCCCAGGGAGCGCGCACAGCTAGAAAAGGCGGGGGCCGTTTATGAACGGCAACCCACCCCTGGAGTGCAACCGCCCTGCCGTTTATAAACAGCAGGCAGACGGCAAGTGGTTAATAGGGTTTCAAAAAAAAGATACCAGTGAGGGAATAGACCTGGAAAATATTTAATGAGAAGGTTAAAGAGCAAGAAATCAAAGAATGTTATAGAACAAAATTAGAGATGGGAAAGGAGAAATAGTGTATGCTACCTTTGATATTGCTAAGAGGTTTAAAAAATATTATAGTGAACTTTATGATGTGAGTTTTAGTGATAAAATGGATATGGAAGAGGAAAAGAAAAGAATTAGACAGAAGTATTTAAGTGAGGTGGAGTTGCCATGATTAGCGCAAGAAAAACTAGAGACCCTCAAGAGACCTATCACCCCGGAGGAAATTAACTTAGCCTTAAAGAATATGGCTGGAGGTAAAAGCCCAGGGCTGGATGGATATACAGTGGGATATTTTAAAAAATGTAGAGATATTCTTGTCCCTAAAATGTGTAGATATACGAATGCACTAGCAGAGGGGTTGGAAGTGAGGGAGGAGTTACTACAAGCTCACATAACTATTATTCTAAAAGAAGGGAAGGATAGCTACCAATGTGCCAGTTATAGGCCTATATCATTATTAATTATAGACACTAAACTATATGCTAAGCTGTTGGCAACGAGATTGAAGGACTTGCCTGAATGAGAATATCTGGATCACGTGGTCTTTATCCTGGGAAGAAAAGGTAGGGATAATGGTTTGAGATCCTCAATGCTTGTACAAAGAGTCAAGAGAGAGAAAGTGCCAGCAATACTTCTATTGATTGATGCCAAAAAGGCTTTTGATAGGGTTAATTGGGGATTCATGTTTGATACACTAGAGGCACTAGGATAAGGCCCAAAATGCTAAAATGGATAAAAGGACTGTATAATTGCCCGTCAGTGGCAGTCAAGGTTAACGGATCTCTTTCTCAGTTTTTTAGAATGTACAATGGTACTAGACAAGGATGCCCCCTTTCTCCTTTACTGTTTGTACTGTCTCTGGAACCTGTCCTGGAGAGGGTATGGAAGTGTGTAGATATAGCAGGAATAAAGATAGGAGAAGTGGAGCATAAGGTAGCCACATATGCAGATAATATGTTGTTTTATATTTTTAATCCTAGAATAACGTTGCCTAACCTAATGAGAGCATTAAAACAGTATGGTGAGCTATCAAACCTGAAAATAAAATCAGAAATTTTAAATATTAATCTCTCAATGTCAGAGATGGGTTTACAAAAAGAGTGTAAGGGACCGCCCGGCGGCACTACTAGCACTCCACTGAATAGGCGTCCCCAGCGCACGGAGTCTAAGTCCCAGGGTGCTTGTTCACCAGGGCCCCTGATGGTGGGGATGGACTTGGAGCTCCCTGAGACCAGGTCGTGACTACCGGGTGCGTCCGTCAGTGGTAGTAGTATGCGCAAGGGGCACCCACGGGGAAGAGTCTGATGTGAGGAGGTCAGAAGACCCCACTGCACGGGATGGATGGATGGATGAGCAGGGTCAGACGGGCCGGGTCGGTAACAGAGAGGGCGGCAAGGTACAAGGCAGCGGGCATAGAATGGTCGGGTCACACGCCAGGTCAGCAACAGCAGGTCAAATCCAATAGGGGGCATTCAGGAGAGAGGTCAGGCAAAGCAAGGGTCAGAACAGGCGAAAACAGCAAGGTCAGGTACAATCCGGGTCAATAACTTACAGGGTACAGGTTCACAGGATTCAGAATGCAGGAAAGACCAGAAGGCACTGAATGACAGCTCAGGGTCGTTTAAATATCCCGCCCTGCGCTGCCATTGGTGCCCAGCGGGCGGCCGCGGCTTCTACTGCGCATGCGCGAACTCGAACGCCGCGGCCGGCCCGGAACCAGTGCTCGAGTCCCTGCGCCGGGCGGCATACTGCGCCTGCGCCGGGACCAACGCGGCGGGGATCGAGGGGATCCCTGACAAAGAGTTCCCATTTATCTGGAGGGAAAAGGAAATAGGTTACCTTGGAGTAAAATTAACCCCCTCAATAAAAGGTATATATCAGGCAAGATATATCCCCCTAGTAAATGAAAGAGCTGAGGAGACTTTCAAAGAGTGGAGCCTCCTGGATAGGATGCATACATCTGGTTAAGATGGTGATAATGCCAACAATTCTGTAAAAGTTCCACATGCTCCTGGTTCACCTTCCAGGATCTTTTTTTGGGATAATGAAAAAGATGATTACTAAATTTATATGAGCAAATAGGAAACCAAGAATCAGCGACGAGGTCCTGAATAGAGAAAAAGAGAATGGAGGTTTGAGTTTACCTAACGTGAGGAATTATTTGAAGGATATATTAAATGAAGGGAAATTGCACACTTTTCAAAACTTAAAGAAGAATAAAGATGTATTTATCACATTTAATGAGTAGTGGTATTATCAACTAAACCATTTTGTTTCAAGTCTCCCACAATCAATGAGGACATCGGAGGATGTGTATCCATTTGAAAAATTGTTAAATGAAAAAATAACTCCGAAATGTGTTACCTTGAGGATTTATAAGATCCTTATATCTATGGAAGGAACTGATCCTCCGGAGTTCTTGGAAAAATGGGAAAAGGAGCTTGGAACAAAATTGGATGCACAGCAAAGGAACAAAGTTTTTAAATTAACACATGAGGTGACAAATATGAGCACAGTGGAAATGAACTATAAATGTATAGCTATATGGTATATTACACCAAACATAGCTCACAGGCAACAAGTAGATATTTCACCTCTGTGCTGGAGAGGATGTGGAGAAAGGGGTACAATGGCACATATATGCCTGAAAATACAAAATTACTGGAGGGAAATAATCCAACATATTCAAGAAATATGTGGGATAACTGTTCAGCGCTTTTTTCTTCATGCAGTACACCTTGCATATTGGATTCTATCTTGATACAAGCTGTATACTGTGCTCATTAGATTCTACCTTGATATATGCTGGACCCTACTCCATGCAAGCTACATATATGTGAGTGCACTTCTGGTGTATTTTCTTTATATGCCATTAAACAGTAATACACTATGGAGATTGTGTTCTCTTTCTGTTCTATGGGCATATGATTTATGATACCTATGAGAGTGCTAAGCCGCCTGCAGACCAGTCCATCTGATTTATAAAGTGGTTACTCTGAGGATCCAGAGAAGTTTTTGCTTTGTGGCCCTGCAGGGTCATGAAGTAGAGGTGAGAGGCCATTGCAGCCATTCCTTGGGGATCACATTGAGGGTGTTTTGACATCCACACCGTGCATGAACAGGAAGATCACTACACCAATTTATGGACCTTTAAGTCACTGTATATGTGATGTGTGCTTCACTTAGTGTGTTATTTTGATCCCTCAGCAGGGATTCACATCAGTGTTTGTTATTATTGTGTCCTATCAGGGCACTTGGGGGTCACGATTTATTATATCCCCATGTGGATTGGGGTCACTTTTTACTGTGTGATTACTGATAGGTCTGATTCTCAGACCTTTTCACATTTTATCTGTTTTATATACTGTATCACCTATGATTGTTTATTTTTCTACATTAGCGCTGCATCATTATTATGTATATGTGATTTAGATCTAGGTATAGGATAGGATGTTAGCTGCTTCCTAAATATCTTTATATTTTTATTTTTATTTGTTTACATAAGAGCACAGGAGGATTTTTTCATTTTTTTGAGATAGGTCTTAAGTTGTTCAGGTTAGTGGAGTCCAGCAAATGTTTTTTAAGTACAGGGGTGATCTGTACATGCTTTAGAGGAGAGGAGAAGCTGCCATTAGAGAACGAGAGATTGAAGATGTGAGTGAGAGAGCATAGGATAGAAGAAGAGGGAGACTGTAGTAGTTGCAAAGAAACAGAATCCATGGGATAACTGGTTAGGTGGACATCTGAGAAAAGATCGGTAACCTCTTCAGTAGTAGCTGGGTCAAAAGAGGAAAGTGTTGAGTGTTCTGTTAGACAGGGTATCTTAAGTGGGGAAGATATCTGTACAGTGGAGGTGTCCTCATGAATTGCATCAGTCTTGCTTTTGGAGTAATTAGCAATCTCTTGGGTAATGAGTGAGTTAGTGGGTGGAGGTGGTGGGGGACAAAGTAGAGTTTAACTTAGAGAAAAGCTGATGAGAGCTGGATGACACGGTATTAATAAGAGTGAAAAAGTAAGTTTGTTTGGCAGAATGGAGGCAGGAATTTTATTTTATGAGGGCAGATTTGAATAGGGTGAAGTCCTATTCAGCCCAAACTGGCCATACGGCACAACGCACCGGGCTGAAGAAGAGCGACCTGTTGATGACCGCGCCTCACAGCATTAGGTAAGCTGTGACTGTGGCCTTGACAGTGCTAACACAGACCACAGCCGTCACTCACCTCCCGCTGTGCGACTATGCTCAAAGCAGGGCTGACAGGAGAAGCAACAGTGATGGCTCCAGCATCAGGCAGGAAGTGCCGCTGAGGACAAACAAGCACCTCCCCGGCCAGCCTTTTTTACAGCTCGTTGGTGGATTGGGCTGTGCAGTGCCCCTTTACAGTGCAGTCCTCTTTATATCACAGTGCTCCTTTACATTACAGTGTGGAGGACCGACATTACAGTGCGGAGGTGATGTGAATATTCCATCACCAACTGCTCAGCGAACACCCTTGCATCTGCCCCATCCCCCCTGGAAAAATTGGCTGCACAGTCTAAAATGCCTGGGCCTGTTTTTTTGTCCTAGGCCGGGGACTTGGTTTTATGCTACAGTAGCTCAAGAGCGTGCTTATGTCTCTTGAGGTGGGAGATGGCTGATGCCATCAGTTTTCCAAAGTTGTAACAGGATGGGCCTGATTCTGCTTGTAGTTAGAGGAGCAAGCGCATCCAGTAAGAACGAGAGTGAACTGTTGTAGACAATGTAGATAGAAGAAGGGATTTTCAAGATGCCAACACAGATTTATAAAAACAATAACATTTTATTGAACTATACAAATAGTTAAAAGCACCATTATACTTAAGCAGTAACTTCAGCTCAACATGTTTCACCAGTCACTGGCTTCTTCAGGAGAATTTTGAAATACTGCATGGAATACCACTAAAAAAAAACATAATACATGAATACACAATAAACATAAAATATATTTTACAGTATTAGTACATCACTTCATTAGCATTCGTAACAGTCAAGATATATATAAAATATTTGTATATGGATCGCTTGGAAGACTTTCTCACCTAGCGTGCTCAGGAATATTTTTACCAGATATGAGAAAATAAATACTGTATCAAATGGATGGTCCATGGTGATATCAGTAGGCCATAGGAGAGAAAGCAGCCCAACAGGGCGATAACCTAGGAATGACAAATGTCAGAAAATGGAAAAACATACTAACTACAAAAAGTGATATAATGTTATATCATTATAGGAAAGGTCTCATAAAAGCCATATACTGTATACTATACCTGCCACTCATGTCTTAAGAATGGCAAAAACAAACAGAAAGGATCAATTAAGATCCATTTTTTGGCCACTCTTTATCTATCCAGATTAAGAATTCAACTCCCAGATTTATAGAATGTCTATATTCCACAGAAAAAGGATTGCCAGCCCATAAATGCAAGCATACTTAAACAACAAAGACAGAAAACAAAGTGCTATTAAAAAGTCTTCTAATATGGTCAGGCAGCTTCAAAGGTGAAAATAGATAAGAATGCCCTGTTTCTACCATGACTCTAGTGATGGTACAACATCCCCAATGGTGAAGCCACAGCAAGAAAATTGCCACCTCAAGGGCCTTATATGTCTCCCCATCCCACAAGCATCTGATGTCACCAGCAGGATGCCAACACCCCATTCACGCCATTGCGCATGTGCGTCAGTCCTGCCAGAAATGACATCACGTGCATGCATGGTGGCAACTGACCACCATCTTGGAAAATCTCTCTGGCCAATACAGGGCATGGGACGGGTCCCACCAGGGGGCAGGCCCAAGATAAAACACTGGCCAGTGATCCTTAAAGGAGCCAAGATCTCCACCCACCTGATGAAGATGATAATAGAGAGACAGTGGAACCAACCGACAGACACTGGCCAATCATCAGATCCCATCAAAAGGCTTACTGGGCGTCTGTATGACCACCCATCTCCGTGCATACACTCAAGACAGGTGCCATCTATAAAATTATAATGAAAATAAATGTATACAATTCTGTATATTAATATAAGTATATATCCCTATCATGAGGCACCCCAAAAAAATGAGAACATAGTCCTCCAAAAGAACCTTACATCAACATGTCATCCATACATTATTGGGACTGCAAAACAAATAAAACTAAAGTACAACATTAGGCATGTATTGTAATGATGATGCACAATAGAGACATGGAGGCTGTATGCAACAGCCATCTTGTTAAGATCTCAGCCATTTTGGTTTCATGAACAGTGTTCCTATTCTTCCCCCCTACCCCTTTGCAAACTATGGAATTTGTAGCTATAACTTGAGGTGATTGTAGCCGTATTAGTGCATTTGCGACAGAAACAATTGTGTACTGTTCGTGATACTTTTTTTATATGCACTAACATACAATTTTGAGGACAAGCTTTCGGGGAGTGTCCCCTTCTTAAAAGTCCACGCAGTACTAACTATAACTATAGCTATAACTTGTAACGAACTTCAAAAGAGCCTCTTATGTTAATTAAAACACAAATAGATGCCAGCTCCAGAGCGGTAAATCACTAATTAATCTTAGCAGGATGTTTATTTTTCAGGAACCATGAAAACCACTTTCCTATGCCCTATCGTAAAACAATCACTCAGTCCAGCCGTCACATATGACCTGTTAGGCCATTAGAGCTCTAGGAATGCAGAGCGTGCCAAAAAAAAGGCTATTCCACATGTAACAATTCCACATAAAATTCATAGAATTCAACAGGAACAGGGCACATTATTATTAGGTATATATTTAAATGGCTAATAGCATACCGAACCAATTAAGGTCATACATGACTAAGTTAGCACATAGGAAAGGGGAGAAAGTAGTCCCCTCCCTCCTGGGTGATGACGGTAAGCTGTGTTTGGTATCCCTGGGTTTGAAATATAATTCTGAATATTATTCTGGCAGTTGCTAGAATACCACCTGCACATACTTGACGTTATTTATATTAGTAAGAAACTGTAGTTGGGACTTGGTCATAAATTTGGTGACCTCCTAGCATCCGTCCTCTAAACTGGATGATTGGTCAGTTGTTCTCAGGCGACACCCCTTTGATATCATAGAAAAGGGCTGACAGGGCTTGTGAAGTGGAGTTCTCATTTAACATCAATCAAGGAACATCTTAACGGACTTGAGAGCCAAGGCAACATTTTTGCTTGGACAATTGGTCTCTGCTAAAACCAGAACTTTGCAAGTATTCTGCCCTCTGAACTCATTTCTTTTATTTCTCTGTTGCTTTATTGTTCTCGTTATCTTTGTAACATCTTTTTCTGTAAATATTTTGAAAAGTGTTGAAACTGTCTCTAAAGCTTTTAATGCAAACTAAAGAATCTCTGTCTCTTGAAGAGTGCTCCTGTATATAATAATCATCAGAATATCCCTGTCTGTGGTGACAGTGTGTATGCAGACGTTTATGCTAACATCATAGTGTTATTGCTAGGATTTGTGAGTTAACTCCTTCTCTGTAAAAAGGCGGTAGTGGCAGTGTGAAGGGTTAATTGCGTAACTAACCTAACCCAGTGAAAATTGCTCTCAGGCTTCTGACACATAGATTGTAGTCCCGCGAGCTGGAAAATATTTGTGCAGGGTGCAGCTGAGAGTGGCATTGTTACGCAAGTGACAGCGCGGTGTGAGATTGGCTGGTTCTTTGTCATGAGTTGGTGAGAAGGGCAGGGGTCGGGCACCGCATTCCGTCACATGTATGGCTAAATCTAACCAGGGGCACCATTAGAAAAAATTAAATGATTATTGGGAGTTTTCATAGAAAGGGCTAAAAATGATAGTGTAAGCCCTGGATATTTAGTTGCTGCTAAATTGTACTGTAAATCTATTTTGTCTCACGCTGTAATAGCAGCCTGTCAACATCTCCCTCTCTTTTATGTTGAGGTATATGTTCCAAATCAAAAAATTGCATTTTAGACAGGTCAGATTTGTGATAGAGGCCCATGTGGCAACTGATTGGGGTCTCTAGCTTTTTTAGAGACCAGAAAAACATGTCACAGTCACATTGCATATAACAAACTATGCCCATTGTCTGGCAATCAGCAAAAAATCTAGGATTGCAGGTGCAGCCATTTGGTAAAGTTATCTGTTGTGCCTTCATTGTAAACCCACAAAAATTAAATTTGCCGCAGGACGCTGTGTCTATGGTTATTTTAGCCTTAACGTTACTTTAGTTCTAGAGAAATAGTAACTGTGGACAAATTGGTCTTCTAGACCAACTGAGACCTCCTATAAGTAACATCTGGATGAGTATTAACATATTTAGACACCACATCGTCTGCTAAAAGCAAATACCAGTATCTTTACATGATCTGATTGACCTGCCTTTACTGGCCCAAATAGCATGTAATCAATCTCACATTTTGTTCAATGGGTTTGGCTTTTTTGCTTTGGATCAGAGTATACTATCTACTTTGATCTTTAGCTCAGTGGCAGGCTTTTTTAGGCATGATTTGCTATAGCCTCTTTCCATCAGGTGGCTCTGTAGTGCTTCTGCTTCAAACTCAAAATCTTCCTGTCGACTGCAATTTCTTTTTGCATAAAAATACTGACTATACAGAATACAAACTACAAAATAGTGTTCCCTGAAGAGGGTTTTCTATACAAAGTGGAACCCTCACTGCCATCTACATTGACAAAGCTTTGAATGTCTAGAAAGTTTATTGATTGTTGGTGGCAGGTCATCATAAATTTAAGATTGAAGTTATTACATCTTAAAGTCTCCAAAAATCCATAAAGTTCATCCTTAGAGCCCGTCCAAATCAAAAACACATCATCGATAAATTTGCGCAAAATCAACACCTTACTCGGGCTATCATGTAGATCTTCTCTAAAAAACAGGTCGCGCTTCCACCCCACAAGTACAGGTTCGCATACAATGGGGCTAACCAAGTCCCCAATGTAACATTCTGCACCTGAAGGTAGTGGGAGCGCCCAAACATGAAAATGTTGTTGGATGTGTGTCCATTGTGTTATGTCAAAAGTTGAGTTTATATTGAGAAGTTGAGATGTAGCTCGGCTGTAAATATTAAAAAGGATGTTAAAGTCACCAAGAATGATATTGGGTATTTCAGAGGAGAGAATGTAGGCTAACTAGCCAGATAAATCATCAAAAATGTTTAATACTGGTCCAGGAAGCTGATAAATCACTGCAATCCTGAGAGAAATTGGAGAAAACAGTCAAATACAGCATATCTCAAAAGAGGAAAGGGATAGAGAGGGAGGGGTAGGAAGTATTTGAAAGGTTCTCAGTGTGGATAGAAGAATTCCAACTCCACCTTCTTTCCATCCACTGGGTCTGGGTGAGTGAGCTCAGTTGAGGCCAACATTATTATTATTATAATAATAATACAGGATTTATATAGCACCAACAGTTTGCTCACAATATAATGGGAGACAATACAGTTACAATACAGTTCAATACAAGAGGGATTTGAGGGCCCTGCTCCTTGGAGCTTACAATCTAGTAGATCGGAGAAGGCAGCAGGCAGCAGAGAGAGAATCTTGAAGCTAGGTTGGCAAGTATGTTAAAGCAATGGGAGATGGGGCGTGTCCAAGATGGCGACCGGACCGGCTGCTTAATCCGGAGCTCCGGCCGAGTCGCTTACCATCCGAGGCCATCCGGGGAGCAGCAGCCGTGAACGGGGGTGCGAAGGTCCCGCTGAGACAGCGGTCACACAGCGGAAGGGTGTGTAGTCGTTTTGGCCCCCCTCCGCGGCATTGGAGAGTTGCGGCCTTCCGCCCCTTTGCAGCCGCGGGACTCGCGCCGTCCCGATCCGGGACCCAGAAGCAGGGTGAGTGCAGCCCAGGGAGGAGGGAGGTGAGCACTGGCACCATACCTCCCTCACCCGGTCCTCTGAACGCCCGCACAGCCTACTGGGCTTTCCCCACCCGGACCCAGAGACAAGGCCTGATATAAAGGCCCTGAGGCACATTTATAAGCCTGAGGCCCCCATTGGGCCTGCAGCTGCACAGTACCCCAAAGCAGACGCCTGGGAGACAGAGCAGTGCTGGTTTCAGCCCCCCCTCTTCCTCCCCCCTTGCAAGGTCTGGGGGAATCTGATACAGTTGACATCTCACAAAAGGAGCCTACACATTCTTCAATTCTGCACCTAGTATCATCCTCACAATCTCAGACGCAGGCATCTGATCCCTCGTACCCTCTACAACCTGTATTTGTTAGTTCATAAGTTTACAACTACTGGGGGGCCTACCCTAAGCCCAGGCAAATAATGACCTAATTACTACAGCCCTGATACACAGAGGCGGATACATGTAATACAAGGATGGAGGGACGCAGCTGAGATGGGGAAAACAGATAAGAGAATAACCACTCCACGGTCCAGATCTCTTCGCCGGCCGAGTGGCCCTACCAGTCGTAGCATCCCGGAATTATTCCGGTCTCAGACCCCGGAACACTCTGAGTCTGACACCGCAGCCTCTCCCCCACATCAGCCTCCCGGAGTGTCCTGCTCTCACAGCAAAAATTTGACCGTGACTTCCACCGCTGGCCATTCTGAAAGCTCCCTTCTCACTATAAGGGATTTGAAAGCAGTAGCATCAGATATTAAGGAGACCCTCTCTGCTGCAATCGCTGAGTTACATATTGACATGCAGGCAGTGGCCCAAAGGCTTGAAGCGGTAGAGGATAAAGTATCCATTCAGGAACTTGCCATTCATAATATGCAAAAACTGGTGAATACGCACACTATGCACTTAAGAGAGCTTGACCGTCATATTTGAAGATCTTGACAACAGGGGATGGAGACATAATCTCAGGGTGCGTGGTGTCCCTGAAGCGATTGAGTCCAGCCATCTCACCCAAATGGTACTGGCCATCTTCAATGACCTTTTAGAGAGACCGCTAGAATCTCCAATTGAGTTGGAACGCATCCATAGGGCACTGCGTCCGAGAGGCAGAGACGCTGATCCACCGAGAGATATAATATGCTGCTTAGTCGACATTCGACTTAAAGAAGAAATATTACACAGAGCAAGAGGTCGCAATCACGTGCTATATAATGGAGCAGAAATAAAGCTTTTTCAGGACCTCTCTCATCTCACTTTGCAACGCAGAAAGGATTTGCACCCTCTGTTGGAGCTACTCCGCTCCAGAGGGATTGCTTACTGCTGGAGATTTCCTTTTGGTCTTTCAGCAACACATATGGGACGTTCAGCCCTTCTGAAATTCCCGGAAGATATTGCACCGTTTTGTGAAGCTCTTGATATTCCTATTATAGACATACCTAACTGCATTACAGGATTTCTGTATGATCATAGAATGTAATCTATCATTCATGTTCTCGATTTCCCTATTGCCATTATTGTATGTTTGCCTTATACCTATGTTACTTTCTACTACATAACAATACTACACTGTCTTCCCGAGAAGGCGCTACGTCCTTATAGATACAGTCAGGTCCATAAATATTGGGACATCAACACAATTCTAACATTTTTGGCTCCATACACCACCACAATGGATTTGAAATGAAACGAACAAGATGTGCTTTAACTGCAGACTGTCAGCTTTAATTTGAGGGTATTTCCATCCAAATCAGGTGAACGATGTAGGAATTACAACAGTTTGCATATGTGCCTCCCACTTGTTAGGGGACCAAAAGTAATGGGACAGAATAATAATCATAAATCAAACTTTCACTTTTTAATACTTGGTTGCAAATCCTTTGCTGTCAATTACAGCCTGAAGTGTGGAACGCATAGACATCACCAGACGCTGGGTTTCATCCCTGGTGATGCTCTGCCAGGCCTCTACTGCAACTGTCTTCGGTTCCTGCTTGTTCTTTGGGCATTTTCCGTTCAGTTTTGTCTTCAGCAAGTGAAATGCTCAATCGGATTCAGGTCAGGTGATTGACTTGGCCATTGCAGAACATTCCACTTCTTTCCCTTAAAAAACTCTTTGGTTGCTTTTGCAGTCTGCTTTGGGTCATTGTCCATCTGCACTCTGAAGCGTCCAATGAGTTGTGAAGCATTTGGCTGAATATGAGCAGATAATATTCCCGAAACACTTCACAATTCATCCGGCTGCTTCTGTCAGCAGTCACATCATCAATAAATACAAGAGAAGCAGTTCCATTGGCAGCCATACATGCCCACGCCATGACACTACCACCACCATGCTTCACTGATGAGGTGGTATGCTTAGGATCATGAGCAGTTCCTTCTCCATACTCTTCTCTTCCCATCACTCTGGTACAAGTTGATGTTGGTCTCATCTGTCCATAGGATGTTGTTCCAGAACTGTGAAGGCTTTTTTAGATGTCTTTTGGCAAACTCTAATCTGGCCTTCCTGTTTTTGAGGCTCACCAATGGTTTCCATCTTGTGGTGAACCCTCTGTATTCACTCTGGTGAAGTCTTCTCTTGATTGGTGACTTTGACACACATACACCTACCTCCTGGAGAGTGTTCTTGATCTGGCCAACTGTTGTGAAGAGTGTTTTCTTCACCAAGGAAAGAATTCTTCGGTCATCCAACACAGTTGTTTTCCGTGGTCTTCCAGGTCTTTTGGTGTTGCTGAGCTCACCGGTGCGTTCCTTCTTTTTAAGAATGTTCCAAACAGTTGTTTTGGCCACGCCTAATGTTTTTGCTATCTTTCTGATGGGTTTGTTTTGTTTTTTCAGCCTAATGATGGCTTCACTGATAGTGACAGCTCTTTGGATCTCATCTTGAGAGTTGACAGCAACAGATTCCAAATGCAAATAGCACACTTGAAATGAACTCTGGAGCTTTTATCTGCTCATTGTAATTGGGATAATGAGGGAATAACACACACCTGGCCATGGAACAGCTGAGAAGCCAATTGTCCCATTACTTTCGGTCCCTTAACAAGTGGGAGGCACATATGCAAACTGTTGTAATTCCTACACCGTTCACCTGATTTGGATGTAAATACCTTCAAATTAAAGCTGACAGTCTGCAGTTAAAGCACATCTTGTTTGTTTCATTTCAAATCCATTGTGGTGGTGTATAGAGCCAAAAATGTTAGAATTGTGTCCATGTCCCAATATTTATGGACCTGACTGTATATTACCACTATCATTCCAGATATAACATCCCTATAGCTATATGCACTTGCTGACCCATAACACTACTGATAATACATCCTTTCCTTTATACTACCTTTTGAGATGCACCCTACTCTGACGTGAGTATATCTCCTTACAATTCGCTGACATATATTCGCCTCCGTGTATCTCCGCCATCTTGTACCAGTTCCTTTCCCTCACACTCTTTTTACCCATACGACACCTGGTAGATCCCTGACGATCTTGCTAGGATTGTTTTGTCCTCCCTCACTGCATCCATCTCTGGGTCCGACACATTTCCGATTTTACTTATACAATTATACCAAATACGTAATTTATCTTATTGATAACTCAGGTATGCAACACAGGACTGTGTAGCTGGACTGCTTAGTCACCGTATTTTGCTCTCCTAGAGTAGTTGTCAGGAATGGACTTGCCAATAGTGGTGGGACTCACCTGCCTTGTGGGCTGCAGTACCAGGGCTGGCCAGCGGGTGCTCTCAACAACCAGAGGTTCACTTCGGCAATTAGCCATCACCTGGGGCTGATTGCAGGTGTATTTAAGGGATGGCCAGACCTGCAGTCTGTGCCTTGGTGTGTGTTTTTCCATGGGCCCCTGTATCTTGTAACCTGCGTTCCTGTTCCTGTTTCTGCCTCTGCCTGACTTGTTGCCGACCCTGCCTGATCCTGACCTCTGCTGACTTCTCCTGTTTTGATCCCTGGCTTGTGACCCTGACCATTCTCTCCACCTGCTACTCCTGTACCTACCTGCCCGGTAGTTATTGACCCGGCCTGCCTGATTACGTTGTGCTCTATATGTGTATGTACCTGTGTATCTGTATCAGTTTAGGTTTGGGTTTGTTTCACCTTGTTGTATGTATTTGTGTTAGCTTGGGGTTTGGTGCACTGCGTTTGTGTTTGTATTGTTAGTCTTTAATAAATTGTCTTATTTATACCATATCTGAAGCTTGCGTTTCCCTGTGTCAGTCCACACACTTCTGGTCACACCTGCATCCCTGACAGTAGTGTTAAGGATATTTCTCGCTTTGCACTCCTATTCTTGAGCATACACCATTAACACTCTCTAACTTTCCTAATTCCTGACTTTCTGACTCTACCTCTCATCTCTTTCCTAACCTCACTCTTTTTTTTCTGTTTCCCCCTTCTCCTCACACCCACTCCCCCCCCCTCCCATTTTTTTTTTTTTCGTTTCCCCTGTCTACGAATTGGGAGTCTTAAGCACTTAAATTTCCCTAATACTTGACAATGTCTACCAATCATGCACCCCGACGTGCGCACCGTACGCTTTCTGTGGCATCTCTGAATGCAAGAGGCCTAAATATACCCGAAAAACGCTCACAACTATATGAATTATATGAAACATCTTCATGCAGATGTGCTCTTCATTCAAGAAACTCACTTTCGTGAGGATCATATTCCTAAATTCTCCAATTTTTACTACCCAACAGCATATCATTCAGTCAATACAGAGGTAAAAGCGAAGGGTGTATCTATTTTAATCTCCAAGACGCTTCTGATTAGGATCTCTAAATCTCTCGAGGATCCAGAGGGAAGGTTCCTCTTCCTTAAGGGCACTTTATATGACAAACTGATTACTTTAGCCAACATATACAGTCCCAATACTGCACAAGTGAGTTTTTTTCGTAAAATCTCCAGAATTCTTGTTTCCTTTCAAGCGGGTATCTTGATTCTTGGAGGTGACTTCAATGTGGCTTTGATCCCCCTAGATGACACCTCGACAGACTTCTCATCAAAACTAGAGATGAGCGAAGTATTGAAAAATTCGATTCGGCTGATTCGGCGAATTCCAGTATGAAATTCGATTAGATGCGAATTTCTTCGCTACGAAGATGGCTTATAAAAAGGGTTTCTAGGCTTCAGAGAGCCTTTAAATTAGTGCAGAACACTGTACCTTTAATTTAAATGCCCTTGGAGATCAGGAAGGAGAAGGAGAAGGAGAAGGATGAGAAGAAGGAGAAGGAGAAGGATGAGAAGAAGGAGAAGGATGAGAAGAAGGAGAAGGATGAGAAGATGGAGAAGGAGAAGGATGAGAAGAAGGAGAAGGAGAAGGATGAGAAGAAGGAGAAGGATGAGAAGAAGGAGAAGGAGAAGGATGAGAAGAAGGAGAAGGAGAAGGATGAGGAGAAGGAGAAGGATGAGAAGAAGGAGAAGGAGAAGGATGAGAAGATGGAGAAGGAGAAGGATGAGAAGAAGGAGAAGGATGAGAAGAAGGAGAAGGAGAAGGATGAGAAGAAGGAGAAGGAGAAGGATGAGGAGAAGGAGAAGGATGAGAAGAAGGAGAAGGATGAGAAGAAGGAGAAGGATGAGAAGATGGAGAAGGATAAGGATGAGAAGAAGGAGAAGGATGAGAAGAAGGAGAAGGAGAAGGAGAAGGATGAGGAGAAGGAGAAGGATGAGAAGAAGGAGAAGGATGAGAAGAAGGAGAAGGATGAGAAGAAGGAGAAGGATGAGAAGAAGGAGAAGGAGAAGGATGAGAAGAAGGAGAAGGATGAGAAGAAGGAGAAGGAGAAGGATGAGAAGAAGGAGAAGGATGAGAAGAAGGAGAAGGAGAAGGATGAGAAGATGGAGAAGGAGAAGGATGAGAAGAAGGAGAAGGATGAGAAGAAGGAGAAGGATGAGAAGAAGGAGAAGGATGAGGAGAAGGAGAAGGATGAGAAGAAGGAGAAGGATGAGAAGAAGGAGAAGGAGAAGGATGAGAAGAAGGAGAAGGATGAGAAGAAGGAGAAGGATGAGAAGAAAGAGAAGGAGAAGGATGAGAAGAAGGAGAAGGATGAGAAGAAGGAAAAGGATGAGAAGAAGGAGAAGGAGAAGCAGAAGGAGAAGGATGAGAAGAAGGAAAAGGAGAAGGATGAGAAGATGGAGAAGGAGAAGGATGAGAAGAAGGAGAAGGAGAAGGATGAGAAGAAGGAGAAGGAGAAGGATGAGAAGAAGGAGAAGGAGAAGGATGAGAAGAAGGAGAAGGATGAGAAGAAGGATGAGAAGAAGGAGAAGGATGAGAAGAAGGAGAAGGATGAGAAGAAGGAGAAGGATGAGAAGAAGGACAGTTCTGTGACAGTTTCTGTCTATTTCTGACAGTTCTGGGACATTCACTCCATACAGCGGTTTCAACCGCTGTATGGAGGGAATGTCCCAGAACTGTCAGAAATAGACTATTTCTGACAGTTCTGGGACATTCACTCCATACAGCGGTTTCAACCGCTGTATGGAGGGAATGTCATAGAACTGTCAGAAATAGACTATTTCTAACAGTTCTGGGACATTCCTTCCATACAGCGGTTGAAACATTGTATCTATTTGTTTCCATAAATGGATTCATTTATGGAAACAAATAGATACAATGTTTCAACCGCTGTATGGAAGGAATGTCCCAGAACTGTCATAAATAGTCTATTTCTGACAGTTCTATGACATTCCCTCCATACAGCGGTTTCAACCGCTGTATGGAGTGAATGTCCCATAACTGTCAGAAATAGACTATTTCTGACAGTTCTGGGACATTCACTCCATACAGCGGTTGAAACCGCTGTATGGAGGGAATGTCATAGAACTGTCAGAAATAGACTATTTCTAACAGTTCTGGGACATTCCTTCCATACAGCGGTTGAAACATTGTATCTATTTGTTTCCATAAATGGATCCATTTATGGAAACAAATAGATACAATGTTTCAACCGCTGTATGGAGTGAATGTCCCAGAACTGTCAGAAATAGACTATTTATGACAGTTCTGGGACATTCCTTCCATACAGCGGTTGAAACATTGTATCTATTTGTTTCCATAAATGGATCCATTTATGGAAACAAATAGATACAATGTTTCAACCGCTGTATGGAAGGAATGTCACAGAACTGTTAGAAATAGTCTATTTCTGACAGTTCTATGACATTCCCTCCATACAGCGGTTTCAACCGCTGTATGGAGTGAATGTCCCAGAACTGTCAGAAATAGTCTATTTCTGACAGTTATGGGACATTCACTCCATACAGCGGTTGAAACATTGTATCTATTTTTTTCCATAAATGACATTCTGCAAATACACTTAGAGGAGCGCTGCAGATACACATTTTGCCGGCTTGGAATTAATCTTATTTTCATCCTACTTCTTCTTCTTCTTCTTCATCCTCATCCTTATAAGAAGAAGAAGAGGATGAGGATGAAGAAGAAGAAGAAGTAGGCAAAAAGTGTATCTGCAGCGCTCCTCTAAGTGTATCTGCAGAATGTCATTTATGGAAACAAATAGATACAATGTTTCAACCGCTGTATGGAAGGACAGTCCCAGAACTGTCATTAATAGTCTATTTCTGACAGTTCTATGACATTCCCTCCATACAGCGGTTGAAACCGCTGTATGGAGTGAATGTCCCAGAACTGTCATAAATAGTCTATTTCTGACAGTTCTGGGACATTCACTCCATACAGCGGTTGAAACATTGTATCTATTCTTTTCCATAAATGACATTCTGCAGATACACTTAGAGGAGCGCTGCAGATACACTTTTTGCCGGCTTGGAATTATTCTTATTTTCATCCTACTTCTTCTTCTTCTTCTTATGAGGATGAGGATGAAGAAGAAGTAGGATGAAAATAAGATTAATTCCAAGCCGGCAAAAAGTGTATCTGCAGCGCTCCTCTAAGTGTATTTGCAGAATGTCATTAATGGAAAAAAATAGATACAATGTTTCAACCGCTGTATGGAGTGAATGTCCCAGAACTGTCATAAATAGTCTATTTCTGACAGTTCTATGACATTCCCTCCATACAGCGGTTGAAACCGCTGTATGGAGTGAATGTCCCAGAACTGTCAGAAATAGTCTATTTCTGACAGTTATGGGACATTCCCTCCATACAGCGGTTTCCGGCAAAAAGTGTATGTGCAGAGTTCCTCTATTCTGCAGATACACTTAGAGGAGCTCTGCACATACACTTTTGCCGGCTTGGAATTATTCTTATTTTCATCCTACTTCTTCTTCTTCTTCTTCTTCTTCATCCTCATCCTCTTCTTCTTCTGAGGATGAGGATGAGGATGAAGAAGAAGAAGAAGTAGGATGAAAATAAGATTAATTCCAAGCCGGCAAAAAGTGTATCTGCAGCGCTCCTCTAAGTGTATTTACAGAATGTCATTAATGGAAAAAAATAGATACAATGTTTCAACCGCTGTATGGAGTGAATGTCCCAGAACTGTCATAAATAGTCTATTTCTGACAGTTCTATGACATTCCCTCCATACAGCGGTTGAAACCGCTGTATGGAGTGAATGTCCCAGAACTGTCAGAAATAGTCTATTTCTGACAGTTATGGGACATTCCCTCCATACAGCGGTTTCCGGCAAAAAGTGTATGTGCAGAGTTCCTCTATTCTGCAGATACACTTAGAGGAGCTCTGCACATACACTTTTTGCCGGCTTGGAATTATTCTTATTTTCATCTTACTTCTTCTTCTTCTTCTTCATCCTCATCCTCTTCTTCTTCTGAGGATGAGGATGAGGATGAAGAAGAAGAAGAAGAAGTAGGATGAAAATAAGATTAATTCCAAGCCGGCAAAAAGTGTATGTGCAGAGCTCCTCTAAGTGTATGTGCAGAGCTCCTCTAAGTGTATCTGCAGAATAGAGGAACTCTGCACATACACTTTTTGCCGGCTTGGAATTATTCTTATTTTCATCCTACTTCTTCTTCTTCTTCATCCTCATCCTCTTCTTCTTCTGAGGATGAGGATGAGGATGAAGAAGAAGAAGAAGAAGAAGTAGGATGAAAATAAGATTAATTCCAAGCCGGCAAAAAGTGTATGTGCAGAGCTCCTCTAAGTGTATGTGCAGAGCTCCTCTAAGTGTATCTGCAGAATAGAGGAACTCTGCACATACACTTTTTGCCGGCTTGGAATTATTCTTATTTTCATCCTACTTCTTCTTCTTCATCCTCATCCTCTTCTTCTTCTTCTGAGGATGAGGATGAAGAAGAAGAAGAAGAAGTAGGATGAAAATAAGATTAATTCCAAGCCGGCAAAAAGTGTATGTGCAGAGCTCCTCTAAGTGTATCTGCAGAGCTCCTCTAAGTGTATCTGCAGAATAGAGGAACTCTGCACATACACTTTTTGCCGGCTTGGAATTATTCTTCTTTTCATCCTACTTCTTCTTCTTCTTCTTCTTCTTCATCCTCATCCTCATCCTCATCCTCAGAAGAAGAGGATGAGGATGAGGATGAAGAAGAAGAAGAAGAAGTAGGATGAAAAGAAGAATAATTCCAAGCCGGCAAAAAGTGTATGTGCAGAGTTCCTCTATTTCTGACAGTTCTCTGACAGCTTCTTTACGTGTACAGCGGTTGAAACATCTGTATCCTAAATGGAAACTAATAGATACAATGTTTCAACCGCTAAACATGTGTTCCTTCTGTCAGAGAACTGTCAGAAATAGCGGAGCTCACTGCAGGGACACTTTTGCCGGCTGATCGGGAAATGTTCGATTCGCGCACCCGAAGTAAGCAAAATTTCGGATTCGACGCGAATCGAATATTTCCTGAAATTCGACTCGAATTCCGGTTCGCCTGGTTCAATTCGCTCATCTCTAATCAAAACCCTTCCGAACACTTAAACAGATTAAAGCAGAATTAAATGACCTACTCCTACAGGATACCTGGCGTACCCTACACCCCTCCAATAAAGATTGCACTTTTTTTTCAGCTCCTCACAAACGTCATTCTAGAATCGACTATCTCTTTCTGTCACAAAAAGATTTACATACGCTGAAGTCAGCCTCTATAGAACCAATGATTCTCTCTGGCCATCACCCAATCATGATGACTATTCAACTTCCCGACGCTTCTTTACCACATCCAAAACATGGAGATTAGATCCCTTTCTCCTTACTGACTCCGACGTTACCCGTCAAATACGGGATTCTCTGACCAATTACTTTAAATAGAACATGTCTATGGAAACGTCTCCGCACATTCAATGGGAAGCACACAAATGTGTGATACGTGGACTCCTGCTTTCTATCTCGGCCTCCCGTAAACGGATAGCCCAGGCTTATTTCTATTCCTTACTGCTAAAAGTTAGGGACTAGAAGGTGCACATAAGCGCTCGAAAGCTGTAGCCTTCGTGGCAGAACTTGACCAAGCACGCAAGCAACTGAGAGATTTAGTGGAAAAGAGAACTAGACGCAATTTTATTTTAACCCAGAAACTCTTCTACGAACATGGCAATAAAAGCGGCAGGTTTCTGGCACGGGCTTTGCAAGCTAAAAAAGCAGCGCACACCATTCATAGACTTAACTTGAAACAAGGTCATCCACTTAAAACATCTGCAAATATCGCAGCTGAATTTGAGCGATATTACACCGAGCTTTATAACCTCCCCCTACCACCTAAACTGACAGGAAATGATAGACCACGCAAAGACATCATCCAGACTTTTCTGGCCCAATATCTTCCTAAAGCTATTTCTCAGTCACAAGCGAAAGATTTAGATGGGGCTTTGAATTTGACGGAGCTACAACAGGCCATTGCTCAACTGAAGCCGGGAAAAAGTCCAGGACCAGATGGTCTCATAACCACATACTACAAATCCTTCATAGATATCCTAGCACACCCATTTTTAAAGGCCTTCAATTCGCTAGATACACCAGGTCAATCCATGCTCTATCTCTCTGAAGCCCACATTACCTTGATACCGAAAGACAATAAAGACCAGACATCGCCGGCAAACTACTGCCCGATTTCCCTACTGAATGTCAACCTTAAGATTTTTGCAAAGATTTTGGCAAATCGTCTACTGAGCATTATTGACACTATTATTTCCACTGATCAAGTGGGTTTCATCCCTGGCAGAGAGGCTAGAGACAACACCATCAGGGCCATAAACATACACCATTGGCTGACACAGAAGAGACAATCCGGCTTCTTCCTCTCTCTAGATGCGGAGAAGGCCTTTGACAGACTAGCATGGGATTACATGGAGGCTGTTCTATCTGGTCTCGTGCTTCCTCCCCGCTTCTTGAACTTCATCATGTCCCTATGCACGACGCCAACGGCAAGAGTGAGAGTGAATGGTCTCCTCTCAGATGCTTTTTCATTACGAAATGGAAAGAGACAAGGATGCCCATTATCCCCTCTCCTATTTATCATCACTCTTGAACCGTTTCTGCACTGCATTAAACAAAATGATAGCATTAAAGGGATTGCAATTAATGGCAAAACACACAAAATCGCGGCCTTTGCTGACGACATTTTACTTTTCTTAACAGACCCACATATTACATTGCCTAACCTACTACCTGACTTCAAGCTGTTTCAGTATCTAGCCAATTTTAAAATCAACTTCAGTAAATCTCAAGCCCTAAATATTTCCTTACCACGAGATACGCTTTGTCAGACAAAACTTAATTTTCCCTTTACCTGGCAGTCTGAAGCTATCAAGTACCTAGGAATCCAACTACTGGCCAATCTTACATATCTTACAGAATCAGTTGCGACCAACTCACTATGCCTAAATCCAGTGGAGGTATTGGGTTACCAGATATTGCCCGCTACTATAGAGCATGCCAAATGGCTAGAATAGTAGATTGGTCTACGAATCATAGTAGAAAAGCGTGGGTCAACTTGGAGGCTGCTTTCTCGAAGACCCCACTTGCATCGTCTCCTTGGCTGAAAAGCTCACACTTCCCCGTTGAGTTCACGGGACACCCTCTTATAGGCCCCACTTTAGCCTGTTACCATCAGATAATTAAGACATCGGACTTTTCTTCTACCCCGGGCCCACTCTCATCCATTACTATGAACCTGGACTTCCCCCCGGGTTTGTCACCTACTTTTCTTGCAAGATCCAGCCGCCCAAATAATCTGTGTATACACCAACTCTTTAAAGATGGGACGTTTCTATCTAGAGACATCATTCTAAACAAGTGGCCACTCCTGACCTTGACGCCATGGATGTACAGACAATTACACCATTTCGTTCACAGTTCCTCACACAAACTCTGTTTTACAGACTCTCCCAAGAGACATGTTATATCTCAGCTTTATTCTTATCTTGAAAACACTATTGAGGTGCAGTCTAGGAAAGCCTGTATAGCCTGGAGCTCTGACCTACAACTCCAACTAACGCCGGAAGACTGGGATCATATTTACGCACTTATTCACAAGGGCTCCATATGTGTGTCCAATCAGGAAAGCAACTTTAAACTATACTCTAGATGGTACAGTGTTCCATCCCTGCTTCACCAGTTCGACCCCATTGTCTCGGACTCTTGTTGGAGATGTCACCTGGCTAAGGGTACACTCATGCACATTTGGTGGGGCTGCCCTATGCTGCAGCCATTTTGGGGGAGAGTTCAATCCACAATTGCACGAGTAACTACGTATAGCCTGGAGCTCACCCCTGCACAATTTCTACTGCATCACTCCTCACTCCCATCCCAGACATATCGTAAATCACTCGCCATGCACATGGTCAACGCCGCAAAACAATGTGTCCCAGTCAACTGGCGCTGGACAAATATTCCCACTATCCGTGAATGGTTTGCGAGGATCAATAGAACTGAGGAAATGGAAGAACTTATCTCTGTTGCCAAGGAACATCCCGAGAGATTCAGGGGAACTTGGGCCTGTTGGAAGCATTTTAAAACCACCCCTACCTACCGCCTACTAATGCAGCAATAATTGTCTAGACCTATTCTGACACTGGGGAATGTTCTCTTTTCTGAGATACCTCTCGATCTATGCCTAGATATACCTTTGTCCTTTACCAAGGCTTGCTCCTTTGGAACTTGTATCCGCATATTACCCGGTTGACTGTCTTGATTCGCACCATGGATTCAACTATAAGCTGATATTTCTATTGTGACGCGTTTCACATGTTGAAAGCCACCTACCCGGAAGAATATACTCCTTTTTTCAGTTTTATCATACCATAAGCCCTTCCCTCCCTTCCCTAACCCCCCCCCCCTTTTGTTTTGTTTCTCTCTCTCTCTCTCTCTCTCTTTCTTCTTTCTCCCTTTCTATATACTTACGTTATCACCAAGTTACTCTAATTACTAACTAACCCTCTTTCTACCTGATCTTTAGCTCTCGCCTGTGTTCTACTCTTATCTTCGTACCATAACCAATACAGAATGCTGTACCTCAAACAGACGTATTACGCTCCATAACACTTACATTTCCAACTCTTGGACACGTGAAACAGATCTAAAGTTTCCATAGATGCTGTTCATATTCGATATCACATACTCCACACTTCCCTGACAGAAAATTCTGCTCAACGGTCAAAAGACAATATATCTCCTAACTCATTTCTTATTTGTGGTACAATTCCTGGATTGTAATATTATGTTGACTAAATGTTTGACAACGTTATGTTTTGTATTGCCTGTTATGCTTTGACCCGTCTGCGACACGGGAGTCGACATACAGTAATCTGTCAGAGATGGGGTGGCTTGTTCTAAAGGGATGCAGATATTGCTATTTACCTCATTAGAATGCTGTAGCCTCCCTAGCGGTCTGATTATGTCAGTATTTCTGTGCTCAAAGTGGTTTTTTTGCATGAAAATATGTATTTTTTTTATTGTAGGCCTGTAATTTTTAGGAATAACTCACTGAAATCTGTTCAAGCAAGAGTCTAGTAAACATCCCGGGTATGTTAAAATTATAATTTAATAAATTAGAATCTACACAGACACTCCCATTCCCATTATTATAATAATAATAAATTTGATATCTTGTACAGCAATAATAAATTTAATTCAATAATATAATCAAACCAAAAACACTGAAATTTGAAATATAGCATCAAGTTCGCACATCACTGAGCAAAGTTGCAAAATCATTTTCAGCATCTGATGACGAATTTCCCCACGAATCATTATCACTCAATTCTGCAAGTAGTTCTAATTTACTATCTCTGTTTTCTAGTTGGTCTAAAGCTGCTTTTGACCTAAAGGGACACTTTTTGGACGCCATGGACATTTCTCAGTTTCCAGGCAGAAAGAAATGCAACGGTAAAAATGCAGGCAGGGCACAGGACAAAGCACTCGGGACAAAATGTATGTGAAATGCTTTGATACAGTAATGTTTTACTATGTGATTTTAGTGTATTCAGTGAATGTCACTTTTTCACATTTTAAAATTTGCCGCCGTTCCGTCCCCGTATGTCCTGACGTCGCAGGGAACGGAACCCAGAAGATGGATGCCGACATTGGCCGGAGGACATTGCCAGGGACACTGCAGGAGGGACATCGCGGGAGCGAAAGACAAGGTAAGTGAAGAACAGATCCCAGAGCAGCGCTGCAAGGTATTCCCGAGTGTAGCTTGGGATTACCACTTGTGGTGCTGAAACTTTACCCCAAACTACTCTCGGGAATACCTTCAGGGAGGTTAAATTCATCAGCTGATTAGAATCTACACAGACACTCCCATTCAGAAATCAGTATTCCACGAACATAGTTGAACATAAACATTTTACTTCAGAGCAGTAACAGATGGGAATCTCCTATAAAGTTTCTTAAAATTCTTGCAATGTACATAGATCATCAAGTGAGGATTTTTTTTTTCTCAACAAAAGTGTAGTTATTCTTTAAGCTCATAAATTATGCTAATACAAATTGTGTTGTAATGTGGGATTTAGTGGGGATGCCTGGACTCCCCACTGGAGTAAATTCAAGAGTTTTTTTAGTGAACACACCCTGGATTCATGTTTCCATGGCACGCAGGAGCAGAACAACAGCAAGATAATGTTGTATACCAGAACCTTTTGATATCTTGTACAGCAACTTCAGACATCCCAGCCCTTTAGTTAACAACCTTCACCATTCAGTAGAAATGGAGATGAATGTTGAGGTTCTAAATAGCTGCATATATGCAACACATAATATACTAAGATTCTTTCAACACTTATTAACCCTTTTTTTCCAGTGTATGGATTTCTGTTCAAGTTGGAGAAGATCCCCTGCATGGGAAATCATTAGTTTGTGAACCAAGGTCTTAAAAATAGTTTCTGTCTGCTGTGGACTCACTGAGATAACACATCTACAACGAGAGCCAACTACCGCATGTCACAATATATATAAATTATATAAACTATATTGCCAAAGTAATGGGACGCCCCTCCACATTATTGGATTCAGGTGTTTCAATCACCTCCATTGCCACAGGTGTAGAAAATAAAGCACCTAGGCATGCAGACTGCCTTTACAAACATATGCGAAAGAATGGGTCGCTCTCAGGAGCTCAGTGAATTCAAGTGTGCAATAAGTCCATCTGTGAAATTTCCTTGCTACTAAATGTTCCATGGTCAACTGTTAGTGGTATTATTACAAAGTGGAATCAATTGGGAACAACAGAAACTCAACCATGAAGTGGTAGGCCATGCAAAATGACATATCGGGGACAGCAAATGCTGAAGCGCACAGTGCACAGAAGTCACCAACTGTCTGCATAGTCAGTAGCTAAAAACCTTCACACTTTGCGTGGCCTTTAGATTAGCACAACAATGGAGTGTAGAGAGCTTCATGGACTGGGTTTCATGGCCGAGCAGCTGCATCTAAGTCTTACATCACCAAGTGCAATGCAAAGTGGTATAAAGCACGCCACCACTAGACTATAGAGCAGTTTGCCAGTTGCTAGGAGAACGGTAATTGGCTGACTGCATTGTGCCAAGTGTAAAGTTTGTTGGAGGGGGATTATGGTATGGGGTTGTTTTTCAGGGATTGGGTTTGGCCCCTTAGTTCCAGTGAAGGGAACTGTTAAGACGTCAGCATACCAAGACATTTTGGAAAATTTCATGCTCCCAACTTTGTGGGAATAATTTGGAGATGGCCCTTCCTATTCCAACATGACTGTGCACCAGTGCACAAAGCAAGGTCCATAAAGACATGGATGATCGAGTTTGAGGTGGAGGAACTTGACTGGCCTGCACAGATTCCTGA
Organism: Staurois parvus; assembly: GCF_062004578.1. NCBI lineage: Eukaryota > Metazoa > Chordata > Amphibia > Anura > Ranidae > Staurois > Staurois parvus. The sequence goes on from NW_028318135.1 coordinate 2,367,640, forward strand.
CCTCAACCAGATAGAACAGATATATATATATATATATATATATATAGAGAGAGAGAGAGAGAGAGAGAGAGAGAGAGAGAGCACACCATTGATAATTGAAACAGTAGGTATATTTAGAAAATAACAAAAGGAAATTAATTAAATTTTTTTGTGTGCACACAAAACTGTGAACTGTGAACTGTGGGATGTTGAAGTTATCCAGGTAGGGTAATACTTCATTTAAAGAAGTTAAACAAAAAAAAAAGCTGTTATAAACTGGTCTTGAGCCAAGAAAATGAATATCCTCCATAGGAAAGTGAGGCAATAAAATCAAAAGCAGACACCAAACTCAATTTAAAATTTGTAAGAAAACTTTTGGCAGCTTTATTATGCATTTTTTACAGGAAAAAAGTTATTTGAGATTATATGTAACTATAACCTGTAGCACAATGTCTATATATCTCTTTAAAGAGCATACATAGTTTTGTACCATTGTCTGTTTTATGTAAATGAACCTTAAGCTGTTTGTAAGTTTTGACCCTAGTCATTCTTTATGGGTAGATACTCTCTATGAAGTAATGTATTTATAAAGTACTTGTTAACATTTTGCTCATATATAACAGATGGCAAAACTATTTAACAGATGTATGCAGCACCAGAATCCATGCACATTTTTTATATACGTACTAAGCCTTTGAAAAATCACCTACACTTTTTAAGTGCTAAAACATCTGTTGGGCTCAAACAATAATGTCAAATGTATCTACTGTATAGCAAAGGATGTGCCGACAAGCTTGAAACACCACAAAGAAACATATGTATCTACTTGGAACATGTCTAAAAAATGGCAGAAAATACACGTTGCTCATAGCAACAAAATATATACTAGGTTTTGTCTTTAGCCACACTTTTGGAAGTACAGTATTTCTTAAAAAAGGTTTTGCTATTAATTTTTAATGACATACCAAGGTGCCTACATGAAAAAATGCACTTCTTCCTTAGTACACCCCAACTTTGGTAACAAGGAGCACAAGTGTTGCCATGCGGTACATTTTTTTTTTTATAGGAGAAAGGTACATTTTTTCCCTGGATACACTTTAAAGGCCTGCATGAAACTGCGCACATAAATGTGTCAATGTGAATAAGAGCTAAATCTGCATCATAAAAATACAATGTGATAGCTATCTACTGATTAGTTCACATCAGATAAATGTATAAATCCAGTAGTTTTTGACGTTTACTGATTTAGAATTGTTCAATAGCTGCTGATTATCCAACACACTGCTAAATTGCCCCCGGGCAATAGAGGATCATGGGGCCACTGTGTCCTTGGCCAAACTCAAAAAAAGCCTATGAAAAAGGTACCAAGGGCATCTCATGGGGCCCCCTACTGACCCCGGGCCCTTGGGCAGTGCCCGAGTTTCCAAATGGTCAGTCCGCCCCTGGGGAAGATTACTTCATTCAAGGTGTGGGTTTTAAGTGCCACTGACCACCAATAATGCCACTGAACACTGAATTATTCTGGTGTTCAGTGGCACCTTAGCCCCCTCCCCCTGTTACTGAAATTGCATTGCACTGTAAATGCATTGTGTGTCATGGCTAGAGGTCATATCCATGACACACAATGCATTTACAGTGCAACACAATTTCATCCTGAGAAATATCTTTCACTAATAATGGAAGACCTGAACTTGGCTTCAATGAGCAACTTTTAAAGGCTAAATGCACCTTAGCCATCTCATTTTTCAAAAAAAAGGTCCAAAAATGAGATCTTGTGGTGTCTACTTTCCAAAAAGGGGTAATTTGGGGAGTGTTTGTGCAGTCCTGGCATTTCTATTTGAAATGTTTTATAACAGAAAGAAAAAAAAGATTATTCTTTTTTCGAAATGTTTGGTATTTTTTCTTTTTATGTAGTAAAAAAAATGTTATTAAAGTATATGTAAGCCTTATCTGGTGTAATAAGCGTCCACGCTTTACCTCATCTGTTCTGTACCGCTCACAACGGACGGGAGGTCTAGGTCTTTCAAATTTTTGGCTATATTACCTCTCAGCCCGTTTTGCACAATTATCACAATGGGCGACTGTAAATTCTCAGATCCCATGGATTAGATTTGAATCTCAGTCTATACGCCTATTTTATTTACCGGGTATTTTGTGGTCCAAAATCCCCCCTCGATCGTTCACTTTTCACAATTCTATAGTTAGCCATTCATTGACACTTTGGTCCAAATATACACTTAAATTAAATCTGGTGTCTTCGGTTCCTCCGGGTGTTTCGTTTTTTGGTGATCCAAATTTTATTACGGCATTTTCTTCCCCTCAAACGTTTCATTGGTGGTATGATAGATCTCTTATTAGATTATCTGATTTTCAAAGGGGAGGATCTTATATTACTTTTGATATGCTGCAAGTACTTTTTGAGGTTCTGCTTCGCGAGTACCACCGTTATCGACAAATTAGGTAATTTTTTCAGTCACATTTTGGCCTCATACCCTCCTCTCCGATCTAATTTTTTTAACGTATTAGCCGTGACTCTCCTAGGGGTAGGGGTCTTATCTCAGATCTTTATCATCAATTTTTGATCAGCTTCTCTCCCACACCCCCTTTATATAGACAAAGGTGGGAGGAGGATAGTGGAATAATTTTCACGGATGAAGAATGGGATTCTATGGTGGATAACATATGTAAGAGTTTGAGATCCCTTTCTGTCCGTGAGACTGCCCTCAAGGTATTAACCAGATGATATTATACCCTGTCAAGACTACATGTATTGTATCCACAAACGTCCCCTTTATGTTTCCGGGGCTGTGGCCTTACAGGTACATTAGTTCACATGACTTGCCCAACTATATCCTTGGTTTGGCGTAGGATATCGGATGTAGCTGCTTCCTTGGTGGGCGCCCCGGTATGTCTGACTATACAGTCCTGTTTATTGGGAGCTCTTATCCCAGGGGCCACTGATGCTGTTATGAGATTGATACATACCATTTGTATTGCCACTTTGTGGGCTATTGCCCTACATTGGAAATCCACCACGGTACCCTTGACCTCTGTTTTACATAGAGTTGACGCTGTGATGCTCATGGAGCGTATTCATTATACCTTGCTGGACAAGATGCACTTGTTTGATAAAAAATGGAATTATGGAAGGTTCATAGACATTCATTACATGACTAAAAAACATCCCGTTTGAAGGTTATTTGGCATATGCTATTGACAGATGTGTCTTTCCACCCACTTTATTGTTTACGTTATTCATGTACTTGAAATATTTTCTCTTTCTTTTTCCTCCCTATCCATCTTTTTTACGTATATGTACTCTTCTGAAATGTACTTTTCAAATGTGCCTTGTTACCAATGTACACATTACTTGTAACTGTACTGTTGTTTTAAAGTCTACCCTTGAACAATAAAACCGTTTGTAAACAAAAAAAAAGTATATGTAAGCCCACATAACAACCCATTCAGTTTAAAATAGAAATGAAAGGCAAACCATCTGTGTATACATATAAAAAACATTTTAAATGTTTTTACAGCTAATTGTCAAAGTAGTTGTTCAGTGGATCAGGTCAGGTTTACAGGTTTACAACAGGATCAGGGGAGAAAACTGGCCTGAAATTTGTGTTAAAAAATGTATTACATATGCGATTCAGAAGCGGTTTCCAAAGAAGTCAATGAGCTTGTAATCCGCACCTGAACAGGACCACACTGCTCATCAATTAGACAGGACTCTTTTTCAATCGACACTGAATCCACACTGACAGTGCACTGGACTGGACATATGTGAACAGGCACCATAGGAAGCAATGTTATTTCACATGTCATGCAGATTGGATGCGGTTCAAACAGCATTCAACAGGCATACTGTATATGTGAACCAGCTCTAAAAGTGCCATAGCTCACTTTGGGTCTTAATTGAAGCAATGTCTGAAACAAAATGGTTTCTGTATTTATGTAGTTTTAAGATGGGATGGCTTGTATCCTGCCTAGGGGTTCACATCTCTTGTATTTCCTTGGATTTAATCCCTAAATATAATTATGACCGCGTTACCGTTTGTCTCAATACAGAATTGTTCCATTTTGCCTATAAACATGTAAGTCACCTTAATCAATTCTAAACACCATTAGGCTAGGTTCACCTAGATGTTGTGTAATTTTCCTGATGTTTCAGTGCGATTTCAAGGTGTAGTTGTTCAGCGATTCAGGTGTGATTCTGATGCAATTTGGCAGCGTTTTCAGTCCTCTCTCTGTCTCTCTCTCTCTCCTGATGTCAACCAGGGATGAGAGATAAGAAAAAAAGCAAAAAGCAAAAAAAGTACTGGAATTGTGTTATCTTAGGTCAGATAAGTGATTTCCATTCAAATCTGTGTAGCTACAAATCTCACTGCACTTCCCTAAGCTCACACAGAACCCTTTTTAAAATTGCATTGGAATAGCACTGCATATACAGTTGTGTTCAAAATAATAGCAGTGTGTTGAAAAAAGTGAATAAAGCTGAAAATCCTTCTAATAGCTTTTATATCCATACACACAAATGCATTGGGAACACTAAACATTTTATTCCAAATCAAAACATGAAGAAAAATATATCAAATTGGTGTTGTTCAGTGTTTGTATTTGTTCTTTACAAACTCAAACATTCACTATATAAACTGAAAAATGTTTGAAGATTTTGCTTTCCTTTGAATCACTTAATTAATATTCAGTTGTATAAGCACTGTTTCTGAGAACTGCTGTACATCTGTGTTGCATGGAGTCAACCAACTTCTGGCACCTGTGAACAGGTATTCCAGCCCAGGATGATTGGACATTCCACAGTTCTCTATTTCTTGGTTTTGCCTCAGAAACTGCATTTTTGATGTCACCCCACAAGTTTTCTATTGGATTAAGATCCGGGGATTGGGCTGGCCACTCCATAACGTCAATCTTGTTGGTCTGGAATCAAGATGTTGCACGTTTACTGGTGCGTTTGGGGTCATTGTCTTGTTGGAACACCCATTTCAAGGGCATTTCCTCTTCAGCATAAGGCAGCATGACCTCTTCAAGTATTCTGATGTATTCAAACTGATCCATAATCCCTGGTATGCGATAAATAGGCCCAACACCGTAGTATGAGAAACATCCCCATATCATGCTTCACTGTCTTCACAGTGTACTGTGGCTTGAATTCAGTGTTTGGGGGTCGTCTGACAAACTGTCTCCGGCCACTAGACCCAAAAAGAACAATCTTACTTTCATCAGTCCACAAAATGTTGCGCCATTTCTCTTTAGGCCACTCAATGTGCTCTATAGCAACTTGTAACCTCTTCAGCACATGTCTTTTTTTCAACAGTGGGACTTTGCAGGGGCTTCTTGCAGATAGCTTGGCTTCACATAGGCGTCTTCTAATTGTAACAGTACTCACAGGTAACTTTAGACCTTCTTTGATCTTCCTGGAGCTGATTGTTGGCTGAGTCCTTGCCATTTTGGCTATTCTTCTATCCATTCGAATGGTAGTTTTTTGCTTTCTTCCACGTCTTTCAAGTTTTGGTTGCCATTTTAAAGCATTTGCGATCATTTTAGCTGAGCAGTCCATCATTTTCTGCACTTATTTATATGTTTTCCCCTCTCCATTCAACTTTTTAATCAAGGTACACTGTTCTTCTGAACAATGTCTGGAGATGACCCATTTTCCTCAGAATTTCAGAGAGAAATGCACTGTAACCAGCATGTACATTTGCTGTCTTCCTTCCTTAACTACTTGCCAACCGCAGATAGCCGAATGACAGCTACACTGCGGCCGGCCAGTTTTGGGAGGGCGTCATATGACATCCTCCCAGAACGCGCTCTCCTGCGCACGCCCAGGGGCGTGCACCCGGTGATCTCCATGATCGCTGCGTCCTACGGACACAGCTGATCACGTGATGTGGTAAAAGGCCAATCATAGCGGCCTTTTACCATGTGATCAGCCGTGTCCAATGACACGCTGATCACCGGGAAATGCAATTGCCGGTTCTCGGCTGCACTTTCCTCACACTGTCAGAGCGTGAGGAAAGTACTGCCGAGAACCGGCAGTTGTCAGAGCAGGGATCAGCACCGATCATCAGGGCACTGATGATCAGTGCCCTGATGATCGGTGCCAAGCAGTGCCACCCACCAGTTCCGCCCACCTGTGCCCAGCAGTGCGCCCACCTGGGCCAGCAGTGCACCCTCCTGTGCCCGACAGTGCACCCACATGTACCACCCAGCAGTGCCACACACCTGTGCCCAGAAGTGCCACCTACCTGTGCCCACCAGTGCCACCCACCAGTGCCCATCAGTGCAGCCCAGCAGTGCTGCCAGTCAGTGCCACCAGTCATTGCCCAGCGGTTGTGCCAGTCAGTGCCCAGCAGTTGCGCCAGTCAATGCCTAGCAGTGCCGCCAGTCAGTGCCCAGCAGTGATGCCAGTCAGTGCCACCTATCAGTGCTGTATATCAGTGCCACCTATCAGTGCCGCCTATCCGTGACACCTCATTAGTGCTGCCTATCAGTGCTGCCTATCCATGCCACCTCATTAGTACCGCCTATCAGTGCCGCCTATCAGTGCCGCCTATCAGTGCCCATCAGTGCCACCTATTAGTGCCCACCAGTGCAGCCTCATCAACACACATCAGTGTTGGAGGAAAATTACCTGTTTGAAAAATTTTATAATAGAAACAAAGAAACTTTTTTTTGAAAAAATGTTTTTGCAATTTTTGTGTTTATAGCGCTAATAGTAAAGTGCCCAGCGGCAATTAAATACCACCAAAAGTAAGCTCTATTTGTGAGAAAAAAATGATCAAAATTTCATATGGGTACAATCTTGCATGACCGCGCAATTGTCAATCAAAGTGCGACAGCATTGAAAGCTGAAAATTGGCCTGGTAAAGAAGGGGGTATAAGTGCCCGGTAGGCAAGTGGTTAAATAAGGGCAATAATTGCCACCTGTTTTTCAAAAAATGAATGACCTCACTAATAGAACACACTGCTATTCTTTTGAACATGCCCCTTTTAAATAGTGATTCAATTACACAGAATCTGCAGCATGCATGTCATGACTGTTGGGTCTGTTGGATTTCTATTACTCTACTACACCTGCTAGTAAATTATTTGCCATGTAGAAATATAATTTCTATCAAAAACAGTGATTGATCAGGTTAGGGATGTCTGACTGCTATTATTTTGAACACAACTGTATGTGAACGGGCTCCACAGAAACTCATGTTAATTCACTTGTCATGTGATTCCTTTTGTTCTGGAACGCAACAGAAATCACATCAGTGTCGGGCCATGGCTAGCCACCTGCTAAGATGAGCTGCTGATATCAGAGCTCTGGGACACAGTGGGACTCACAAGCCTCCAGAGGCTTGCAAGGGCAACTTCAGCATACCCCACAGCAGCTGTCTACCTCCCTGCAAAACCACCAACATGAGCCGCAAGAGGAAGGAAGAACACTGGTCTAGAAGGCTGATACATTTCTTCTCATGGCATCAGCCACAATGGGAGTAAGATGGAACCAGCTCCTTCCCCATAGTGCACTCTCTCTTTTAAAGGCCAGCAATAGCGATCAACATCAGCCGCATTATAATTACTCCCAACTTGCAAGCCCACTGTCTGGAAGTCCGGAGAAGGCCAGATTCCACATGAATGACCATTTCATCACCAGTCAGAGGTGAGCTTTAACCATGACTCCCAGGATGATACCAGGGAGTTACCTGACTCCATTAGCTCTTTTCCTACTAGCAACCAGCCAGTACAAACCAGCCAGAAACAAAAAGGGGGGAGCTCACAAATATAATTAATGATGTAGTGGATGCACATGACTCCAATGAGAATGACCACCAGTGGTTAAAGGCTAAAACAGCAGATTTGGAGGACAGATCAAGGCATAACAATATTAAAATAAGGAGGATACCTGAAGCAATAGTCAGGAGAACTGAGATCATATGCTGAATCACTGTTCTCTATACTACCTGATCTCACTTCCATTGAGTTAATAATTGACAGTATTCATTGCCTGCAAAAACCCTCACATATCTCAGAACAAGCTCCAAGAGATGTCCTCCTCAGAATGCACTTCTTCCATGTAAAAGAGCAAATTGTGCAAAAATATTGCATGATGTAGACACGTCCTGACCCTTATACTAAACTGCAACTGTTTAAGGACCTATCACAATATACCAAGCAGCTTAGGAAAAATCTTATTACCATTACTAAAGCCTTGAGAAAAAATGGTTTTCTGTATCAGTGGAAATACCTTACTAAGCTGCTAGTTCACAAATAAGGTACTGCACATGTCATTACATCACTGGATAAAGGCTTGTGGCTGCTTAAATCCTTGAATATCATTCCTTCAAACTCCCTGAAGTAGAGGAAACCACAGATGGCGTCCAACAAACCGCAACCAAAATGCCACTCATGAATACCTAGCTGAGCTACTATGGTTCTCTTCTGAAAAGCTTTATAGCAGTCCCGGTGTTCTCACTCAGAGACATAATGACACTTAACTTTCAATCTCTCAGATATTTGAGCAGAGTTTTACTACACACAGGTCAAGAAGATTATCCTTTTAATCTTTGTTTGCCTAACTATTTATTGTAATTTTCTACATTTTTTTTCCTTTCTCTTTCTTGATGTACCATTTGCTTCATAGAACCACAGCTACACTTTTGAAGCCCTGAAGACCCTGAAGAAGTCACGTGACCTGTGATGCAGCATGTCGGGCAGAGCCTAGTGATGTCACTTCCGGTCAAACTGACACGACTGATGTGAGGAACCATTTTGATTGATGGCTATGATATGCTTTTAATTCATTACTTTTGTGAGTGCATTTTTTACTTGAATAAAGTATTCATATTTTATGGGGTTGCACTATGATCTATTCCCTTTATCTTTGATCATATACACCTTACTTCCAATACATATCTGAGATCATGTTTCCTTAAAGGGCCAGAACATATGAAGTAGCTACTAAGGATCAGCAGTGGATAAGCAGAATCTGGTTTCATCTCTAAGTATATATGACCTATCTGTTAGGTCAGGGAAAAAAGTGAGTGCATGGTGCACCTACCTGGTGATGGGAAACACCACAATATAGTCGGCACGGTGGAGTAATGCATATATGTTCACCATAATTTGGAGTCACATATAATTTGTTTAATGCTAGTAGATATTGTAACACATTTCATTTTTGGTTATTTAAAACTGTGTTGCACTATGGTATATTTTGTTTTATTTTGCACAGATCTGGAGTTTAAAGAAGCATAATACGTGGAAGGAACACGGCATGAATCAGAAATTTTGGAGACACATTTTCCGTATAAAGAGTGTTTTTGGCCTATTATAATTTATAGGTAAATGGTCATGGTAAGCAGGGAGTGGGTCCTCTTATCCAAATGCCACATAGAAAGAAAATAATTGAAGATAACTTGCTAGAGTATTTCCAAAATAATGCTTTGTCAGTGGACAGTCCATTTTCCCTCTGGAATGCCCACAAAGCATTTATCAGAGGTGTCTTTATTCAATTGGGGGCTTGGGATAGGAAGCAAAGACAACATCAGGTTGGTAAAATTATTTCTGAAATTTCCTCTCTTGAATGCCAAAACAAACAAAATATATCTCCTCAAATTACCTCTAAATTGACTAACTTAAGACAAAGCCTTAAAGAAAATCTCCTATACAAATTTGAACGAGCCACACAAAGATTAACCACCTCTTTGCTGTGCTATAGTGAATGACGGCTAGAGCGCAGTTGTCCAGTTCTGGGGGGCACACACCCTGCGCTCTCTGTGATTGCTGTGTCCTGTGGACACATGGCTGATCACATGACACAGTAAAAGACCAATCACAGCAGTCTTTTACCATGTGATCAGCTGTGACCAATCACAGCTGATCACCATGTAAATACACTTGCCGGTTATCGGCAGTACATTCCTTACACTGTCACAGCGTGAGGAAAGTACTGCCGATAACTGGCAACTGTAAAATGACACATCTACACTGATAATCAGGGCGCTGATTATCAGTGCCCTGGTTATCAGTGCAACCCCAAAAGTGCCCATCAGTGCCCAACAGTGCTGCCCATCAGTTCCCAGCAGTGCTGCCCATCAGTGAACAGAAGTTCTACCAACCTATACCCAGGGGCGGACTGACAACTCATGGGGCCCCAGGGAAATAGGGGATCATGGGGCCCCTGTGTCCTTGCCCAAACTCAAAAAAGCCTATGAAAAAAGTACCAGGGGTATCTCATTGGGCCCCCTACTGACCCTGGGCCCTCGGGCAGTTCCCGAGTTTCCAAATGGTCAGTCCGCCCCTGCCTATACCTATCAATGCTGTCTATCTGTACCCAGCAATGATGCAAATGTGTGCCTGTCAGTGCCACCAGTCAGTCGTCCCCCCGTGCTGCCTATCAGAGCCCGTCAGTGCCACCTATCAGTGCCCATAATTGCTGCCTATCAGTGCGGCATATCAGTGCAGCCTCATCACTGCCTCCTCATAGTTACATAGTTACATAGTTACAAAGTTACATAATTAGTCTGGCTGAAAAAAGACAAAAGTCCATAAAAAAAAGTTATAATCCTATACCCACAGTTGATCCAGAGGAAGGCAAAAAAACCCAGCAAAGCATGATCGAATATGCTCCTGCAGGGAAAAAAAATCCTTCCTGATCCCTAAAGAGGCAATTGGACATTCCCTGGATCAACTTTACCTATAAATGTTAGTATCTAGTTATCTTCTGTGTTTCTAAGAAAGAATCCAGGCCTTTTTTAAAGCAATCCACTGAGCTGGCCAGAACCAACTCTTGAGGGAGTCTATTCCACATTTTCACAGCTCTTACTGTGAAGAAACCTTTTCTGTGGAGATTAAATTTCTTTTCCTCCAGACGTAAAGAATGCCCCCTTGTCCTCTGTGATGACATTAGGGTGAATAGCTCTACACTGAGTTCACTATATGAACTATATGTATTTATACATGTTGATCATATCCCCCCTTAATCTCCTCTTCTCAAGATAGAATAAATTCAGTTCCTCTAATCTTTCCTCATAGCTGATCTCCTCCATGCCTCTTATCAGTTTGGTTGCCCTTCTGTGTACTTTCTCCAGTTCCCCAATGTTCTTTTTGTGAATTGGTGCCCAAAACTGAACTGCATATTCCAGATGAGGTCTTACTAATGATTTGTAGAGGGGTAATATGATATCTTTCTCTGGAGTCTATACCTCTTTTAATACAAGAGAGGATTTTGCTCACTTTAGAAACTGTAGTTTGGCATTGCATGCCATTATTAAGCTTGTGATCTGCCAGAACTCCCAGATCCTTCTCCACCATTGATTTCCCCAGTTGTACCCCCCCTAGTATGTATGATGCATGCATATTCTTAGCCCCCAAGTGCATCACGTGACATTTATCAAAATGAAACCACATAGTTGCCCAATTAAACAGTGCATTGAGGTTGGCTTGTAAATTGAAGACATCCTGTAAGGACGTTATTCCACTGCACAGCTTGGTGTCATCTGTAAAGACTGAAATGTTATATTTAATCCCAGACCCTATATTGTTTATAAATATATTAAAAAGTAAGGGTCCCAACACTGAACCCTGGGGTACACCACTGACAACCATAGACCATTCAAAGTATGAATTATTAACCACTACTCTTTGAATACGCTCTTTTAACCAGTTTTCTATCCATATACATATGGATTTTTCCAAGCTTGTAGACTTTACCTTACACATTAGCCATGTGTGGGGAACTTTGTCAAATGCTTTTGCAAAATCCAACTATACCACATCCACCGCCACCCCTCTGTCCAAGGTTTTGCTCACCTCCTCATAAAGAGAAATCAGATTTGTTTGACAACTTCTGTCTTTCATGAATCCATGCTGTCTATTGCTTATATATTTTTTCCAGCAAGAACTCATCTATGTGGTCTTTTATTAAACTCTCCAGTATCTTCCCAACTATAGAAGTTAAACTAACAGGTCTATAATTACTTGGTAAAGATTTTGACCCCTTTTTAAGTATTGGCACCACATTGGCCTTATCCCAATCCAGTGGTACTATGCCCATCAATGCCCATCAATGCCCATCAATGCCCATCAATGCCTACCAGTGCTGCCTCGTCAATGCAGCCTGTCAGTGCCCATCAGTGCTGCCTATCAGTGCCCAACAGTGCTGCCTATCAATGCCTATCAGTGCAACCTCAACAAGGCACAACAGTGAAGGAGAAAAGTTACCTATTTTTAAAATGTTATAACAGAAACAAAGTAAAACTTTTTTTAAAAAAATTTCAGTCTTTTTAAATTTTTTTTTAGCAAAAAATAATATACCCATTGGTGATTAAATATCATCAAAAGAAAGCTGCAACAGCACTGACAGCTGAAAATTGGCCTGGGCAAGAAGGGCATAAAAGTGCCCAGCAGGCAAGCGGTTAAAAATGATTTACTATTCCTCTGGAAACAAAGCTGGAAAAATTGTGGCTAGAAAATGAAAGGGCTACTGCTCTAAAACTAACTCCCTTTATATACAGAACCATTCATCTTCCAACAACAAAATATTTGATCCTCAAGGAATTGTCAATGCTTTCAGCTCCTATTATAGTGAGCTGTATAATCTGAAAGATAATGCTACTATTTATCAACCTTACCTGCAAGATATTGACAATTTCCTACATAATATTAATCTTCCAACCTTGTCCAAAGAACAGTAACAATCTCTCAATGCTCCATTCACCTTATCTGAAATCCAACTAACCCTTCCTAACAACAATGCACCAGGCCCAGATGGACTTAAAGGCACTGATGGGTGGCACTGCTGGGAACTGACTGGCAGTACTGGTGGGCACTGATGGGTGGCACTGCTGGGCAGCACTGATGGGTGTCACTGATGAGCACTGATGGGTGGCACTGCTTGGCACAGGTGGGTGGCACTGTTGGGCACTGATAGGAACAGGTAGGTGGCATTGATGGGCATAGGTAGGTGGCATTGCTGGGCACTTGTGGGTGGCACTGCTGGGCACAGATGGACGAAACTGGTGGGTGGCACTGCTGGGCACTGATCATCAGGGCACTGATAATCAGTGCCCTGATGATAGGTGCCGATCCCTCCTCTGACAATTGCCGATTATCGGCAGTACTTTCCTCTGTGACAGCGCACGGAAAGTGCAGCCGATAACCGGCAACTGCATTAACCAGTGATCTGCTGTGTCATTGGACACAGCTGCTCACGTGGTAAAAGGCTGCTGTGATTGGCCTTTTACCACATCATGTGATCAGCTGTGTCCGTAGGACACAGCGATCATGGAGATCGCCGGGTGCACGCCCCCGGGGGTGCGCAGGAGAGCGCATTCTGGGAGGATGTCATATGGCACCCTGCCAGAACTGGCCGGCTGCAGTGAAGCCGTCATTCAGCTATCTGCGATCGGCAAGTGGTTAATATATCACCCAAATTAGAATGCAAACTATCATGGAGGATTGTTCAATATCTTAACCCAGGCTCCAAGAGCAAAGGAGGTATCTCTATGTTCTATATGACCTTCAAAGATAAAACAGAATTCTAAAAACATTGCCCATATTGGTCTGGAAAAGAGATCTTGACTGAGTTTTTCCTGAAACTCAATAGCAAAAAGCCCTTACTGCAACTTATTCTGTTACTAAAAGTGTAAATTTATGGGAAATCTCACAAAAATATATGCTGAGATGGTATTTAACTCCCAACGTATCTCTACATTTTGCACAAATACTTCCCCTTTGTGTTAGTGACAATACGGCTAAATAGGGCCTATTTATCATACCCTTTGGTCATGCAAAAAGCTCCTGCTTGCAGTGTTTACAGTAATTTCACAAATTACTAGTATATTTATTCATCTCTCAACAAGTCTAAATCGGTATTGAGAACATACCCGTCAGCTTAAGGAACAGTTATTATACACATTTTCCTAGCCACAAGACTTTCTATAGTAAGACTATGGAAATCCTCTATTACTCCCTCTATAAAAGAGAGTGAGAGCAGTACAGCTTAATTTTGCTTATTAGGTTAGATTCGCTTCCACAACAAGTACTTGCAGATATGCGACAACTTCCAAATTGTGGCTTCCATGGGCTATATGGTTTTTAAAACAAGTCATAGGGTCCTTTTTCTCATTCTTCTTCTTCTTTAATGTTTTGATTATGAATCATCACTAGCCGCATTATTGTTCTTGCTGATAATATGGCTTTGATATGAAAGTTGGTTGCACTGTCTTTGATGATAATATAGTCTAGCTGTGAAAGATGGGTGCACCATAACCTCAATTCTATTTGTTTTATTGCCATTTCATATTTTACTGCCGTTTTTTAATCATAGACACGGCTTTTGTGTTTTGTACTTTATACTCCTTTTACTGGTACTTTATACCAATTTTTAGGGTGGGACACATAACATGTTCCTATAGCCGCAGCCGCACCCACCCTCTCCCCCGACAGATAGTTCCCCGTACTATCTGTCAGATTTGAAAACAGCGTGGCCATTGGGGTCTCTGCCCACACGGCTGCATCACTCATTCACAGTGTTCTTTGAATGAGTGCCTACAAGTCCCGACAGCCTTAGTGCCTGTGGCCTTATAGATTTCAATGAACTACCACAGCGCTGTGGAGGGCCATGATAGTTAATTGAAGCTTCCTGACAGAATATCTGCTTGCTCGTACATCCCATACGGCAAGCAGATATTCTGACAGGTCTGCAAGAAACCTCCATGGCATCAGCCATCTATTGATCACTGGTGCAATGCTTTACAGGCTCCTTTGGACAAAAATAATAAATGCACATTTTTTTACCTGCAAAAAAATGTGCATTTATTATTTTTATCCAAAAGGCAAACTTATCCTTTAAAGCTCAAGTAAACTATCAATGTGAATTTGCTAAATACGTTTCAGAAAAACAAAAGGTGTAGAAAGCCTACAGGTCATTCTCTTTAAAACGTTGGCACAGCCTTATAGGAAAGCCTGTTCCCTGATAGCATGCTACTGATTGGGACTACTGCTCTCTGCAGAAGCACTGATCTGGTGATTGCAGAGCTGTAGGTTTGATTCATTAGGGTTGTTTCAGACCTCTGCACTGCTTCCAAAACTGGAATGTGTTTTGGTGATTCACACTGAAGGTATAACTGAGCTTTAAATGGAGTATTAAAGCACTGAGGGAGGTAATTCTTCATAGCTGTAATATTCAAAACATAATATCAGAGCATATCTGCCAAGGCAGACAAAACCAATGATAAAGTTAATACAGTATGCCCCTCAGCAACCACCATAAATGGCTAAGACTTGGGTAATTAAAGAAAAGTTTAGGAGTAACTAGGTCTAATGGAATAAGACCTGGGGTGTCCAACCACAGGTCCCATATTTTTTCAAACTTATCTGGAAAACCCCTATGTTAATAAATATATTTTCCAGATGTAATGCATCACCCATAGGAGCTAGCCTTTTCTTACAGGATGGTAAATTGTCAGATTTCCAGTGGGCAAGAATCATTGCCTGAAACAATGTCCTAGGTATAGCTTCCTATGAAAACGTCCGCAATTGCAGGCCATCCAGGACTGTCCATTGTTTAGGGTCAGGCTGCATGGATACCTGGAATACAGTATTACGCAGGTGGATAACCTCTGACCAATACAGGTAACGTTTTGGGCACTGCAATAATAAATGAACTAGGTCTCCATGGTCTCTGCAGCATTTGTTACAAAGAGGGTCCTGCAAGACAGCCATATTAAACAGTTTGGATGGGGTGTAGTACACTCTTAGAAAATAAATAATTTAATATGGTTCTGATTGACATTAAGGGAACACTCCTGAACTGCCTGAAAAGCCTCCTTTCACTCCACTTCCTCAAAGGCACCAACGTCTTTAGCCCAAGGAGCAGCTACCTTTAAGGTGTATCCATCAAGGAACTCTAACAGCAGCATAGCTACATAGTTACATAGTTAGTCTGGCTGAAAAAAAAAGACAAAAGTCCATCCAGTTCAACCATAAAAAAAAAAAATTATAATCCTACACCCACAGTTGATCCAAAGGAAGGCAAAAAGCCTGGCAAAGCATGATCCAATTTGGTCCTGCAGGGGAAAACATTCCTTCCTGATCCCCCGAGAGGCAATCAGATATTCCCTGGATTAACTTTACCTGCAAATGTTAGTATATTCTGTGTATCCAAAAAAGAATCCAGGCCTTTTTTAAAGCAATCCACTGAGCTGGCCAGAACCAACTTTTGAGGAAGTCTATGCCACATTTTCACAGCTTTTACTGTGAAGAAACCTTTCCATATTTGGAGATTACATTTCTTTTCCTCCAGACGTAAAGAGTGCCCCCTTGTCTTCTGTGATGACCACGAAGTGAATAACTCTACACTGAGTTCACTAGTAGCATTGAGATATAAATTCCTTGGTAGAATCAGTGTTCTGCATCATGTTGAAAATTGGTGTGGGAGACTGCAACCAAATAGTGGCATTATACTGGGCCATAACAGCATGTTTTAACTGGTAAAAATAGAAGAACATGGATTGGGGTATAGAAAATTGAGTCTGCACAGCAGCAAAGGGCTTCAAAGACCCTTATTCATAGACCTGGTAGAGGTGTGTGATGCCATGGAGCTTCCACCTAAGACCACTCTGAATTTTAGCCAGTTTAGGGTAAGAGGTATTGTCTCAAATAGGGCTGAAGCTGCCGTTACTGACTGAAGCTGCCTGGCCCTGTTCCATATTTGTTGCATCTGGACATTCATGTGAGGAAAAGTCTATTAGTTTACTGAATTGTTGTGCCTCCAAAGCAGTAGGTATATTATTTTTAGGGTATGCCAAATAATTAGGGTTTTAGAGTCAGCTGGGACTATAGTGGCCACTTCTGGAGCCGTGAAGTGTTGCCATAAGTTCTACAACTTTGCAGTTATATAATAAAGCCAATGGTTCAGCATGGCCAAGTTCCTGTCCGTTTTGGGTCTCTGTAAGTATTCTAAACGTATTCTGGGGGGTTTATGGTTCCATAGTAGGGAACGAAAAAATGGAGTTGACTGTGTGAAAAACTTTAAGGGGAATGACAACAGGCAAATTGTGGAAAAAATATAATAATCGGGGCATGATTATTCTCTCGATAAGGTTAATTTTACCCACCAGTGACAGCTATAGCCTATTCCATATTTTGACCTTGTCCCTGAAGCGAGTCAGTAAAGGGGAGAGGCATGGAAGGAGGGATAATACAAATGGACATTATGGGCACAGAAACTATATACACGTATTAATAAAATCAGTATTGCTTTATTTGACATTGCATCACATATAAACCATAAGATTAAAAAACTCATTATATATTATCCCTGCAGCAGGGGCGGACTGACCATTTGGAAACTCGGGCACTGCCCGAGGGCCCGGGGTCAGTAGGGGGCCCCATGAGATGCTTCTGGTACCTTTTTCATAGGCTTTTTTGAGTTTTGGCAAGGACACAGGGGCCCCATGATCCCCTATTGCCCGGGGGCCCCATGAGTTGTCAGTCCGCCCCTGCCCTGCAGTGAATGTCCCAAAGCCCACCATGTAATGGAAGGAACACAACCAGTGATGAAGTCTCAAAGGACTATATTCAATGAATGTAAATATTGCTATATTTTCTGTGTATTTTCCACGGTTCGGCCTTGGACGCCTCAATAACCACATTACTGAGATTAAGGATTACTCACACTACCCTAATCGGTAGGTTTTGCCATGTAGCCTGTTTGTAATAGGAGATGGGCCTTTAGACATGTTTTGTATACTAACATGATGGATATATATCTTTTAGAAAGCTGTACTGTTTTCCAACTTTGTAGAATCCTGGCATCTTTTATTTCAACACAAGCCTTCTTCCTCTGTGATGCAAGGGACCACACTTTATATAACAGCGCTGTGGCAAGGTAAATAATTCTGTATAGGGCAACCAGTCTCCTTATATACAGTATGTAATCAGTACTATTGAATGAAGAATGGTATTTTTAGTCTATATATTTTTATTTAGGTCCTTTTGGCTCTCCATTACTCCTCCCTATTGGGAATTTAGTCCTTTGAGGCACATCTGGGTTCTGGCTTGCCTTGCTAGTATTGTGCCCCCATACCTGGCCCCCTGAATGGTTTTCTGCCCTGCAAGGGACATAGAGGAGGCCTGCTCTCACTGACTGGAGGGCCCATGACTGTCTGGTGCATAATGATACCCCTTGTAAGTTTGTTTTCCTATTATATACTTTACAAGTCCTTTACTATGTTTGTATGACTTCTTGTTGTGTTTATCTAAGCATATGTATCTTTTTTAGATATACAATTAGCCCCTGAGGAAGCGACTGCCGTCACGAAACATGTCGGGCAAACTCTCCAGCACTAGAATGTCCCTCACCCCCCTATAGGATCATCCTGGTGGTTACTTCTATGCTCCATCACTGGTTGTGTTCCTTCCATTACATGGTCTGCTTTGAGACATTCACTGCGGGGATATTATATAACAAGTTTTTTAACCTTATGGTTTATATGTGACGCAATGTCAAATAAAGCAATACTGATTTTATTAATACGTGTATGTAGTTTCTGTGCCCATAAAGTCCATTTGTATTATCCCTCCTTCCTTGACTACCAGAAATTAGGATGTGGCACTAGTATACATATATCACTTCCATCACCCGAGGGCAGCCTCCTTTCATCAAGTAAAGGGGAGAGATTCAGTCTACTAAAGTTGGTGGGAACTAGAGTTACTATAAGGTCAAGGTATTTCAAGCTGGTTACTATTGGTATAGATAACCCTGGAGGCAACCGGAGTGGAGAGGCTGTATCAAGAACCATCAGAGTAAACTTAGTCCACTTTATAGTAAGGTTGGAGTAGCCACCAAATATGTGTATGCTGTCCATGGCTGCAATAAGAGAGGTAGAAATGTTGCCTAGCATTGACATAGTATCGTTTGCTTATAGCATGATTTCTCATATAGGTCTCCATACCTAAATCCGGTAATATAATTCTTCACCCTAATTATAGCTGCCAGTGGTTCAATGGCTATTGTGAATTATAAAGGAAATAGGGGACAACCCTGGTTTGTACCACAGGTTACCTGGAAAGCTTGTGACAGATTCTCTAATAGCTGCACATGGGCCTACATACAGAAGTTTCACCCAGGACAGCAATATCTCCCCAAAGCCAAATCTGGCCATTGTAGCCCATAGGAAAGGCCATTCCACACTGTCAAAGGCTTTTGTGGCATCAAGGGTGAGCAAAGCCCTATCTCCTACATTGTCCGCTTGGGATTGAATATTAAGAAATAAACATGTACATTTATGGTTGTAGATTTTTGTGGCATAAAGCCAGACATCTGAGTGGATAATAGTAGATATCACCCTATTCAACCACAGGGAAACCACTCTGGCTAGGATCTTGATATCACTCTGCCAGAGTGAAATGGGCCTATGTGAGAATGTGGGGAACCGTCTTCTCACATATCCCCTCCAGGGTGGCTACCTAACAAACCTCCAGTGTAGCTGAAAGGGGTCTAAGGACCAGCTACACTGCCAAAATAACAGGCCAGGGTGTGGGGGAAATGTAAGTGCCTGGAGGTGCTGCAGGTGGCAAGAATGGAGGCCAACACCCCCCACTGAGGGAGGTACTTAACTCAGAAGGTTCAATAGGAAGCACAAAATCACTATATAATTATTAGTTTGACTATTTGCCCTGCAGTCTAGTGCACTGTTGTGAAGAGTTTGCGTACAAATCAATTATCATTTTATCTGTATGTGCCTATTACCTTGATCCAACATTTCACTCTGCTTGGTCTACCTGCTTATACATCCTAAATGTAGAGGATAGTGAAGAGGAAATTTACATCCAAAGGGGAGAGGACAGAAAAGACCTGATCTCTATTTTAAATCACACGCATTGTTTAGTCATATATCGGGGGTATCGCCAAAGAAAAGGAGAAAAAATGAAAAAAGAGACAGAGGCCGCGGGAGAACTCCTTATGGTGTAGTAGTTTGAAAGATAACTGGATGAAATAAACAATGAAAAGGTAAATTGCAATGGTGTACTCACATCTGTGAGGTTGCTGAGCTCCCTAATGGGGGGATCAGACAACCTGAAGCGAAAGCCTGAAGGGTATATGTCTGTCCCTGCACAGAGTAAGGATGCTCTTGATGCTCGGTGGGGTGATCCGAATGATCCTATGCTCTGCAGTCTCTGGATTCTGGTGTGTTCATGATAAGAAGTTTATGAGCCCCAAAAGGTGATAAACTGGTATCAGCAGAGGGGCCCAAATATGAAAGAGAAGCTGAGAAATGGATTCTTCATTGATTCAATATTGATTGCTCACAGAATAATATAAAACACTGTAAATGCATTTTGTGGCACTACCTTGCCACTTCCTGAGGTGCCCAACCCATTCAGTTCTCAGACACAAAAATCTGAGACAACCATTTGTAGTCATACCAACCAACTACTAAAGATTAACTTTCTGGCTCATAAACTTGGGACAGGAGGCTTAGAATGGACAATAACAGGGGTCTTGTTGTGTGGCAACCCCTCACTATAAAGAGCCAGTTTTCTCAGCAGCCATATTGACAAGGTATTTATCTATGAAAGGGAAAGCATAGGGAGTGCTTCTGATAAAAGGAATAGGGACAGATTAGTGCAGGACTTGTCCTACACTAAGTCTTCCCTGGATAGGGTATCTTTTAGACAGAAAAATGCTGTATACTGTATCTTGGAAAATTGGTGATTGCTGGAGTAAATTATTTTTACATGTTAATGCTGATAATGTGTTCTTCAACTTTTTTACAACCTCTCCACATGTACTGTCTACACTCATAACCAGGGGCGGACTGACCATTTGGAAACTCAGGCACTGCCCGAGGGCCCAGGGTCAGTAGGGGGCCCCATGAGATGCCCCTGGTACCTTTTTCATAGGCTTTATTGAGTTTGGACAAGGACACAGGGGCCCCATGATCCCCTATTGCCCGGGGGCCCCATGAGTTGTCAGTCCGCCCCTGCTCATAACAGAGTAAATGTGGGTGGTTTTTGTAGTCATTTTTATTTGGATTTAGAATAGTACAAAAAGAAAACCAGGTAGTAGTTTAATGTGGAAAAAACGGGGTCACAGCCCCAAAACATACAATGTGAAGGAAAAAGGAAGAGAATAAATGCTAATAAAAATAACAACAACAAGGCTGATAGCTAATACAGAGAATGAAAATAATGAACATGACTGTTAAAACCCATCCTGATACAGTGAGAAATGCTACCTAAGTAGAGAGTTTGGAGACATGGATGGATCCTCTCAGAGAGATCAACATCTATACAGGAGGTATTCATTTATGCATCTCGCCATGAGCCAGCCTAGAAATATTGTACAATGGTGATTTCTCTGCGATGGCGTAAATAAAATGAAGGTCTTGGGCAAACAAAAACTTATAGTTATTAGCTTGAGGCCAGACGAGAGTATTGTACTAATAGTTGTTTTGCTAGTTAGCTGAGTAAGGAAAGATAGCAAAGTGATTGTAGAACAGGTCTTAGTTGCAAACCCTTGTCAATCACTGGTGAATTGTTTCTGGAAGTATGAAAGTTCCTTATCGTAGCAAAAAGATGTTGCTAGACGAAGAGCTTCCAAAGTGGAAAGGGTGGAGTCGATGAAGGCTTGCTACCTAGAGGTGAAACGTTGTGTTGAAGAGTTGGAAGTCCAGCTTTTCCCTGTATAATAAGGTTTTTAACTCTCTCCTGACATCTGTCATGGTTGGGATAGTAAAGGTTGTCCATTTCTTTAAGATGGCCCTGCGAGCCACTAACAGGCATATTAAGATCCAGTGGGATTTAGAAGGCAAAGCAGTCCTGCAACTTGGTCGTTGAAGTGTCGAGCTTTCATACCTAAATAGTAACAAAAAGAGGTCCTTAGGGATGAGACATTGTGTTACTCCAAAGATGAAGTTAATCACCTGGTCCCAGAAAGCTGCTGGGACACATGACCAAAGGCGGTGGGCTAATGTTGGTCTGGATGTACCACATAAAGGGCAAAGACCAGCCTGTGTGTTGGATTTTGAAGATAGGAAAGGTGCATAGGCTCTGTGAATTAACTTGAATTCTCACCATGTTTCATTGGTGATCAAGCAGGTGACCGTAAGTGCAGAGTAACAGATTAGGCCAAGGTGAATTTTATTTGATTCTGGAAGTGCAGTGCAGTGCAGAGCAGATATGTTGAAAGGCCTTGTGCCTATGGGAGACCTCCAGAGAGTAATTGGCAAAGAGGAGGAGTTTATGGTCATCTATCATTAATGATCGCATTTACCAATATTTGTGTAGAATAGCAGACTTGTCCGCATAGTTAAGGTATTTAGCTATGATCAGGTGATCAGTGGTGTATGCCCCATTTGGTGAGCCCATTCAACCATGCTAGATGTAGAGATTCCCAAAGCCTCAGGGGTGCATGATGCGCAAAAATCCACCAGGGAGGAAGATTTGTAGGACTTAGGAAGACCTATAATCCTCAGATTATTGTGCCTTGAGTGGTTTTTCAGGTTATAGAGTTTCTGCCACAGTGCTTAGTGGAGTTTATCCTGGTCATGAATTAATGACTGGGCAGTTCATCCTCCACATTAAAAATTCCCACTTCAGCTTCTATTAATCAGGTAGTGTTCACCCAGTTCTTTTCTAAGTTGTGTTATGCCATTTTGTACTGCCTTTTCCACTGTTGCTGTAATAGTGGGAAAAAGAGAGCTGCCATAGTCTGTGCTATGCACTCTTTGATACGTCATCAGTGGACGATTCACGTTATATTCATTATCACCTATAGCGCTACAAAGCGCTTGCACTAGTCACTTTATTATTGTCTCTTCTCAGCGCTGCATATCTGTATATACTGTATATATGTACAATATATACTCACTCTGACTGTTGTAAAGCTATAATTGTAACTCAGGGTAGTATTTGGGTGCATGGGTACTCAGCAGTCATTTCAAATGCTGGCATTCTTCCACAAGTCCTGGAACCTTTGCTCCTTGCTTTTTCTCAAAGCCACATTAGCTGTATGAGTTTTAAAACTAGGACTCAGGGAACAGGACTTCTCCATTTCTGCCCCTACTCTGGGCTGCTTCTCACTCTGTGGAAACCATTGTTCCTGATCTCCTTTGCTGATCACAGCTTCCTGACTGCTAGAGGTGGTCAAGGCCACATCTCTCATCTGGGTCCACTATTTCTTTTCTCTTCAAAATATTACCCTATGACACTCACACAAATATTTTTTTTTCATTTATTGAAACAAAAATAAAGAGCAGTTTACACATAGGAACTTCTGGCAAGTTCTAACCTGAACTTTATTATGATAACCTTTTAACAAACTTTGTATTTATTTGGCAGGGGAGAAGAGCAAGCTGACGTGTCTGACATAGCGTCCATCTCAGATACATTTGTTTAGCAAAGACATGTAGCAGAATATATTTTGGCCTCAATGTATGAGGAAATTAGATTTTTCTTATTTTTTTTACTGGACATGTTTACTAGCAAAAAGTCAAAAATGTTGTTTTTTTCTCACAAATTTTAGTTCTTTTTGGATATTTTTTATGACAGAAATGAGAGAATAACCTTTTTGTTTTGCAAAATTTGTGGTCTTTTTTTTATAGCTAAAAAAAAAAAAGAAAACTCAGAGGTGATCAAATACCACAGAAATAAAGCTCTATTAATGGGAAAAAGAGGAAAAAAAATAAATTTCATTTCGGTGCAACGTTGCATGACCGCGCAATTGTCAGTCAAAGTAAAGCAGCGCCTTAATGCAAAAAATGGCCTGGTCAAGAAATGGGGTAAATCCTCTGGAGGGCAAGTGGTTAACTTACAATTGCATGGCCATGAATCACTGTACACAAATGAAATGTATATCTCTTTTTTTGCTGGTAGTATTTGATTACCACTGGGTTTTCTTTTTTTTAGCTATAAAAATTTTACATTTTGCTATAAAACATCAAATAAACATAAGATTTATTTTTCATACATTTAGACCAAAATGTGTTCTCCTACATGTCTTTGGTAAAAAGAAAATCCCAATAAGCGTATATCAATTGGTTTGAGTGAAAACTATAGCTTCTACAAATGAAGGTATATATACACTAGAATTTTTTTTTTTAAACTAGTAATGGTGGCGATTAGAGATGAGCGAATCGAACCAGGCGAACCGGAATTCGAGTCGAATTTCAGGAAATATTCGATTCGCGTCGAATCCGAAATTTTGCCTACTTCGGGTGCGCGAATCGAACATTTCCCGATCAGCCGGTAAAAGTGTCCCTGCAGTGAGCTCCGCTATTTCTGACAGTTCTCTGACAGAAGGAACACATGTTTAGCGGTTGAAACATTGTATCTATTAGTTTACATTTAGGATACAGATGTTTCAACCGCTGTACATGTGAAGAAGCTGTGAGAGAACTGTCAGAAATAGAGGAACTCTGCACATACACTTTTTGCCGGCTTGGAATTATTCTTCTTTTCATCCTACTTCTTCTTCTTCTTCATCCTCATCCTCAGAAGAAGAGGATGAGGATGAGGATGAAGAAGAAGAAGAAGAAGTAGGATGAAAAGAAGAATAATTCCAAGCCGGCAAAAAGTGTATGTGCAGAGTTCCTCTATTTCTGACAGTTCTCTGACAGCTTCTTCACATGTACAGCGGTTGAAACATCTGTATCCTAAATGGAAACTAATAGATACAATTTGTATCTATTAGTTTCCATTTAGGATACAGATGTTTCAACCGCTGTACATGTGAAGAAGCTGTCAGAGAACTGTCAGAAATAGAGGAACTCTGCACATACACTTTTTGCCGGCTTGGAATTATTCTTCTTTTCATCCTACTTCTTCTTCTTCTTCTTCTTCATCCTCATCCTCATCCTCTTCTTCTGAGGATGAGGATGAAGAAGAAGAAGAAGAAAAAGAAGAAGTAGGATGAAAAGAAGAATAATTCCAAGCCGGCAAAAAGTGTATGTGCAGAGTTCCTCTATTCTGCAGATACACTTAGAGGAGCTCTGCAGATACACTTAGAGGAGCTCTGCACATACACTTTTTGCCTGTTTGGAATTAATCTTATTTTCATCCTACTTCTTCTTCTTCTTCTTCTTCTTCATCCTCATCCTCAGAAGAAGAAGAAGAGGATGAAGAAGAAGAAGAAGAAGAAGAAGAAGAAGAAGAAGAAGTAGGATGAAAATAAGAATAATTGCAAGCCGGCAAAAAGTGTATGTGCAGAGTTCCTCTATTCTGCAGATACACTTAGAGGAGCTCTGCAGATACACTTAGAGGAGCTCTGCACATACACTTTTTGCCGGCTTGGAATTAATCTTATTTTCATCCTACTTCTTCTTCTTCTTCTTCATCCTCATCCTCATCCTCAGAAGAAGAAGAGGATGAGGATGAAGAAGAAGAAGAAGAAGTAGGATGAAAATAAGAATAATTCCAAGCTGGTAAAAAGTGTATGTGCAGAGTTCCTCTATTCTGCAGATACACTTAGAGGAGCTCTGCAGATACACTTAGAGGAGCTCTGCACATACACTTTTTGCCGGCTTGGAATTAATCTTATTTTTATCCTACTTCTTCTTCTTCTTCATCCTCATCCTCATCCTCAGAAGAAGAAGAGGATGAGGATGAGGATGAAGAAGAAGAAGAAGAAGTAGGATGAAAATAAGAATAATTCCAAGCCGGCAAAAAGTGTATGTGCAGAGTTCCTCTATTCTGCAGATACACTTAGAGGAGCTCTGCAGATACACTTAGAGGAGCTCTGCACATACACTTTTTGCCGGCTTGGAATTAATCTTATTTTCATCCTACTTCTTCTTCTTCTTCTTCTTCATCCTCATCCTCATCCTCAGAAGAAGAAGAGGATGAGGATGAGGATGAAGAAGAAGAAGTAGGATGAAAATAAGAATAATTCCAAGCCGGCAAAAAGTGTATGTGCAGAGCTCCTCTAAGTGTATCTGCAGAGCTCCTCTAAATGTATCTGCAGAATAGAGGAACTCTGCACATACACTTTTTGCCGGAAACCGCTGTATGGAGGGAATGTCCCAGAACTGTCAGAAATAGACTATTTCTGACAGTTCTGGGACATTCACTCCATACAGCGGTTTCAACCGCTGTATGGAGGGAATGTCATAGAACTGTCAGAAATAGACTATTAATGACAGTTCTGGGACTGTCCTTCCATACAGCGGTTGAAACATTGTATCTATTTGTTTCCATAAATGGATCCATTTATGGAAACAAATAGATACAATGTTTCAACCGCTGTATGGAAGGACAGTCCCAGAACTGTCATTAATAGTCTATTTCTGACAGTTCTATGACATTCCCTCCATACAGCGGTTGAAACCGCTGTATGGAGTGAATATCCCAGAACTGTCAGAAATAGTCTATTTCTGACAGTTCTGGGACATTCACTCCATACAGCGGTTGAAACATTGCATCTATTTTTTTCCATAAATGACATTCTGCAGATACACTTAGAGGAGCGCTGCAGATACACTTTTTGCCGGCTTGGAATTATTCTTATTTTCATCCTACTTCTTCTTTTTCTTCTTATGAGGATGAGGATGAAGAAGAAGAAGTAGGATGAAAATAAGATTAATTCCAAGCCGGCAAAAAGTGTATCTGCAGCGCTCCTCTAAGTGTATTTGCAGAATGTCATTTATGGAAAAAAATAGATACAATGTTTCAACCGCTGTATGGAGTGAATGTCCCAGAACTGTCATAAATAGTCTATTTCTGACAGTTCTGGGACATTCACTCCATACAGCTGTTTCAACCGCTGTATGGAGGGAATGTCATAGAACTGTCAGAAATAGACTATTAATGACAGTTCTGGGACTGTCCTTCCATACAGCGGTTGAAACATTGTATCTATTTGTTTCCATAAATGGATCCATTTATGGAAACAAATAGATACAATGTTTCAAACCGCTGTATGGAAGGACAGTCCCAGAACTGTCATTAATAGTCTATTTCTGACAGTTCTATGACATTCCCTCCATACAGCGGTTGAAACCGCTGTATGGAGTGATTGTCCCAGAACTGTCAGAAATAGTCTATTTCTGACAGTTCTGGGACATTCACTCCATACAGCTGTTTGTTTTTGACATTTATGACATTCCCTCCATACAGCGGTTGAAACCGCTGTATGGAGTGAATGTCCCAGAACTGTCAGAAATAGACAGAAACTGTCACAGAACTGTCCTTCTTCTCATCCTTCTCCTTCTTCTCATCCTTCTTCTCATCCTTCTTCTCATCCTTCTTCTCATCCTTCTCCTTCTCCTTCTTCTCATCCTTCTCCTTCTTCTCATCCTTCTTCTCATCCTTCTCCTTCTTCTCATCCTTCTTCTCCTTCTTCTCATCCTTCTCCTTCTCCTTCTTCTCATCCTTCTCCTTCTCCATCTTCTCATCCTTCTCCTTTTCCATCTTCTCATCCTTCTCCTTCTGCTTCTCCTTCTCCTTCTCCTTCTTCTCATCCTTCTCCTTCTCATCCTTCTCCTTCTTCTCATCCTTCTTCTTCTCCTTCTTCTCATCCTTCTCCTTCTTCTCATCCTTCTCCTTCTTCTCATCCTTCTCCTTCTCCTTCTCCTCATCCTTCTCCTTCTCCTCATCCTTCTCCTTCTTCTCATCCTCCTCCTTCTCCTTCTTCTCATCCTTCTCCTTCTCCTTCTTCTCATCCTTCTCCTTCTCCTTCTTCTCATCCTTCTCCTTCTCCATCTTCTCATCCTTCTCCTTCTCCATCTTCTCATCCTTCTCCTTCTCCTTCTTCTCATCCTTCTCCTTCTTCTCATCCTTCTCCTTCTTCTCATCCTTCTCCTTCTTCTCATCCTTCTCCTTCTCCTCATCCTTCTCCTTCTCCTTCTTCTCATCCTTCTCATCCTTCTCCTTCTCCTTCTTCTCATCCTTCTCCTCATCCTTCTCCTTCTCCTTCTTCTCATCCTTCTCCTTCTCCTTCTTCTCATCCTTCTCCTTCTCCTTCTTCTCATCCTTCTCCTTCTTCTCATCCTTCTTCTCCTTCTTCTCATCCTTCTCCTTCTCCTTCTTCTCATCCTTCTCCTTCTTCTCATCCTTCTCCTTCTTCTCATCCTTCTCCTTCTTCTCATCCTTCTTCTCATCCCTCTCCTTCTTCTCATCCTTCTTCTCATCCTTCTCATCCTTCTCCTTCTCCTTCTTCTCATCCTTCTCCTTCTTCTCATCCTTCTCCTTCTCCTTCTTCTCATCCTTCTCCTTCTTCTCATCCTTCTCCTTCTTCTCATCCTTCTCCTTCTTCTCATCCTTCTCCTTCTCCTTCTTCTCATCCTTCTCCTTCTTCTCATCCTTCTCCTTCTCCTCATCCTTCTCCTTCTCCTTCTTCTCATCCTTCTCCATCTTCTCATCCTTCTCCTTCTCCTTCTTCTCATCCTTCTCCTTCTTCTCATCCTTCTCCTTCTCCTCATCCTTCTCCTTCTCCTTCTTCTCATCCTTCTCCTTCTCCTTCTTCTCATCCTTCTCCTTCTCCTTCTTCTCATCCTTCTCCTTCTCCATTTTCTCATCCTTCTCCTTCTCCTTCTTCTCATCCTTCTCCTTCTCCTTCTTCTCATCCTTCTCCTTCTTCTCATCCTTCTCCTTCTTCTCATCCTTCTCCTTCTCCTCATCCTTCTCCTTCTCCTTCTTCTCATCCTTCTCCTTCTTCTCATCCTTCTCCTTCTTCTCATCCTTCTCCTTCTTCTCATCCTTCTCCTCATCCTTCTCCTTCTCCTTCTTCTCATCCTTCTCCTTCTCCTTCTTCTCATCCTTCTCCTTCTCCTTCTTCTCATCCTTCTCCTTCTTCTCATCCTTCTCCTTCTCCTTCTTCTCATCCTTCTCCTTCTCCTTTTCCTTCTTCTCATCCTTCTCCTTCTTCTCATCCTTCTCCTTCTTCTCATCCTTCTCCTTCTCCTTCTTCTCATCCTTCTCCTTCTCCTTCTTCTCATCCTTCTCCTTCTTCTCATCCTTCTCCTTCTTCTCATCCTTCTCCTTCTTCTCATCCTTCTCCTTCTTCTCATCCTTCTCCTTCTCCTTCTTCTCATCCTTCTCCTTCTTCTCATCCTTCTCCTTCTCCTCATCCTTCTCCTTCTCCTCATCCTTCTCCTTTTCCTTCTTCTCATCCTTCTCCTTTTCCTTCTTCTCATCCTTCTCCTT
Source organism: Staurois parvus (assembly GCF_062004578.1). NCBI lineage: Eukaryota > Metazoa > Chordata > Amphibia > Anura > Ranidae > Staurois > Staurois parvus. The sequence continues at coordinate 2,396,776 of NW_028318135.1, forward strand.
CTCCATCTTCTCATCCTTCTCCTTCTCCTCCTTCTCATCCTTCTCCTTCTCCTTCTTCTCATCCTTCTCCTTCTCCTTCTTCTCATCCTTCTCCTTCTTCTCATCCTTCTCCTTCTTCTCATCCTTCTCCTTCTCCTCATCCTTCTCCTTCTCCTTCTTCTCATCCTTCTCCTTTTTCTCATCCTTCTCCTTCTCCTTCTTCTCATCCTTCTCCATCTTCTCATCCTTCTCCTTCTTCTCATCCTTCTCCTTCTTCTCATCCTTCTCCTTCTCCTTCTTCTCATCCTTCTCCTTCTCCTTCTTCTCATCCTTCTCCTTCTCCTTCTTCTCATCCTTCTCCTTCTTCTCATCCTTCTCCTTCTCCTTCTTCTCATCCTTCTCCTTCTCCTTCTCCTTCTTCTCATCCTTCTCCTTCTTCTCATCCTTCTCCTTCTTCTCATCCTTCTCCTTCTCCTTCTTCTCATCCTTCTCCTTCTCCTTCTTCTCATCCTTCTCCTTCTCCTTCTTCTCATCCTTCTCCTTCTCCTTCTCCTTCTCCTTCCTCATCTCCAAGGGCATTTAAATTAAAGGTACAGTGTTCTGCACTAATTTAAAGGCTCTCTGAAGCCTAGAAACCCTTTTTATAAGTCATCTTCGTAGCGAAGAAATTCGCATCGAATCGAATTTCACACTGGAATTCGCCGAATCAGCCGAATCGAATTTTTGAGAAATTCGCTCATCTCTAGTGGCGATCAGTGGCTTATAGAGGGACTGTGATAGTACAATGGGCACTTGAATGTCAAAAAATTATAACAGGCTGCCTGTACCCTAGTCGATTGATAGATCAGCCTGGATAAAATCAACCTGTCCATATATAGATCAAATCTCAGTCAGTCCTTGCTGAACTGGCTGAATTGAGATCCATGTATGGATAGCTTTAGTCCTTTTTTCAAGCACCTTTCTGATTTGACAGGGTGAGTATTCCGCATGCAGCCATTTTCTCCTAAACATCTCAGCCAATCAGCAGCAGCCCACATAATGTATTATAAGAGGTGAACTCTTTCCTTTCCTATTACCTTATTGCACATATATAGACAACTGTTTCTGAATAGTTCTAAATCAGAATTTTCTCTACTGATGTTCCCTTTTGACATTTGGTCTGTAAAGATAATTGCAGGTACAGATTCATTTATATATTTACTGTATATAGGAATAAAAAGTTTCTAACATAAATAAATGTTTACAGAATGCAGAGGTACCCCTTATGTTGTTTAGTGTAGTTCCCCTTTACGTTGGTGGTCAGTAAAAGGGTGTCCCCTTACATTTATTTTAATTTCCTCCTTCTATATACTACTATATAAAACCTCAGCATTCATGTGACTTAACAACTACTAGCCATGCTCCTATCCCAATCCACTATGCCATTATTTTACATTAGCCACATAAAAAATTCATGAACTCTAACTTTGAAATCTGATCTATTTTATTATTTCTATATTTGATTTTATGTTATATTTTATATTAATATATATATATATATATATAGATATAATATTAATATATATATATATATATATATACACACACAGTATATGTAATATTATATTTTATTATATCTATCGCAAGTGGCCTTCCAATTTTTTCTATTCCGTTTATATTTTTTTTTTGTTATTATAGTTTTTATTATTTTGTGCATTTTATTACTACTGCAAACTTGGAACCTAAACTGTTTAAACCTTTCACCTTACTGTACAGTAATTTGTATTCTACACATATGTGGAACAAATTGATTTGCCCCTTGTGATTTTTCCTATATTCCAAGTGAGTAGCGAAAACAAAACGTTTAGTATTGCTCTGATTTAAAGGGTAACAATGTAACCACAGTGAGATGAGTGACATCATCAATCACAAACAGCATCAGCTAGTCTCTGGAACATTAGCAATGTTGTCTACTATTCTCAGTTTTTCACAATCTCACAAGAAGAGAAATTATTTGAAAGTAAGATGCAATAGTTTTTGTCCTTTTTAAATATGTTAACTTCAGCTGAATTGCTATTGATTCATCATCCTCTCTAAAAGCTGTTGTTAATTTACATGTTTCAGGCAGCAAGCAATCTGCACAAATATTTCATTGACTTCTAAAAGGTAAGCAAATAGAAACAGATCTTCTTAATTGCTTCTAATGCAAGCCGCAAAAGCCTTTATAATTGTTATTTGTAATTATCACTGGGATGGTTCTGGTTAATTGGCATAAAGGATGAAATGCAATTACATTTCGGAAGGATTGATGGCACAATTCTATTTACAGAATACAATAAATATTTTAACTCACTTGCAAGGTGATTTGCTGGAGTGTGTAATTAACCCTATAGCTGACGAAGGAAAACAAGCCTCACAACAGTCATTGGTGTACAATGCAGCTATAGAGCAGGTTCATACTGGTGTGCTGCAGTTTTATCTCTGTGCAATTGTATATGTTTATCTTCAGTTTTAGGTGCTTTCCATTGAATTCTGTAAGACTGTGCTTCTTTCTGAAAGTGCAACAAAGATGTAGCATGCAGGACGTTGGTGCTATGTCATAAAAACACGTTGGTGTTGATTTACTAAAGGCTAATAGATTATGCACTCTGCAAGTGCAGTTGCTCCAGAGCTTAGTAAATGAGGTAAAGCTCCACTTTACAAAGAATACCCAATCATGTGCAAGGAAAACTTAAAAAATGCATTTTTGCTTGCACATGGTGTATTACATTTCTTTGTTTAAGCTTTTTTCCTTCTGTTTTGTGAACTAGCCAGTAACCTGTATTAGAGTGCCAATTTTGGATGAATGAGCACAGGGGGCACCTTTGGAAAGCAGCAATGCCAGTCAGGAAAGGGGGGGGGTGTTAGATGTACTAGCAGATACACTCTACAGTTTGAACCTGAACTCCAGCTGTTACACATGCAGGTATGGTAACTGTGTTTTTTTTTTTGTCTTGTGATAAAGGGTTTACATGAATAAATAAAAGCTGACTACTAATGGCACCCCTGTCAGTGGTAAATGGTTTTTCTCATTCCTGTAACTGTTACATCTGAAGGAGAGCTTGTTCTGTTGAAAAACAAAAGACTTACTGGGCAGATCTCCAGATGACAAAAAAAAGGAAGAAAGCCCCCAAAAAAACGAATGCAGCCATTACATCTAAAAATGGGTAAACTGCAGTATAATACAATTGCTTTTGGGTTTAATACAGCTTTGAGGAATGTAGTCAGGGGTAGCACAAATTCTCATGTGGCAATAAATGTAGAATGTAGCAACTGTACTTTTCTCCAAAACCTGTAGTGCTGTCAGTGCAGGCAAGTATAGACTTTCAGGTGAAATAAATACATTTTTACATTGAACCGGGCAATTTAATGGCAGCAAATTAGGTTAAATCATTTGTAGATTGTGTTTGGCCATCGTTCTTTTAATGCACAGAGTCTTAATTAGCCTTTTTAAACAAATTGCAAAGAATAGCAGTTTCCGTGACCTATGACCTCAATAAATGTACATTCTCAATTGAAACATTTTTGTACATTCATAAACGATTAAAGCTTTTGTTCTGCAGAGAGTGTATCTTTCTACAACCTGCTAAATAGCTACCTTTGTAGACAACCCAGATACTGGTTCAGTCATGTGATGTGAAATTGAGTGGCTGGTCTTTGAACACATTTTTGGCAAATCTATCTTTAGTCTATATGCAATTATTCCCCAAGTAATAGCATGGCAGTTGATACTATAAATATTCTACTGTTCATAGTACCTTGAAGATACTTTTTATCAATTCATTATTTTACAGGACTTAAAGCCAATACACTTTAGGTATCAATAGCAGGATATCATTTTCATCTTTGTAGCAATGTTCACACTTGCTGATTCTTTGGGCTCATTTTACAAAGGTAGTGCAAGCAATACTGCACAATAAACCATGACAACCAACTGTATGTCAGCAGTGTAACTGTGTCCCAACCGCGCTATAGCCGAAGGATGGCTAGAGCGCGTTTGTGTAATCCTGGGATGACATCCATGGACACGCCCCCTGAGTGCCCCCAGCGGCGCGCACCTGGCCCCGCCGGTGATCGTTGAGTCCTACGGACACAGCTGATCACGGGATACTGTAATCGGCCAATCATGGTGGCCTTTTACCACATGATCAGCTGTGTCCAATGACACAGTGATCATCGGGTAAATGCAGTTGCTGGTTATCGGCTGTCACAGCATGAGAAAAGTACTGCCAAGAATCGGCAATTGTCAGCAAAGGGATCAGCTCCGATCATCAGTACACTGATCATCAGTGCCCTGATGATCAGTCCCCAGAAGTGCCGCTCATCAGTGCCACTCACCTGTGCCCATCAGTGCCGCCCACCTGTACCCATCAGTGCCACCCACCTGTGCCACTCAGCAGTTCCACCCACCAGTGCCCATCAGTGGCACTCAGCAGTTCCACCCACCTGTGCCCATCAGTGCCACCCACCTGTGCCACTCAGCATTGCCACTCACCTGTGCCCATCAGTGCCACCCACCTGTGTCCTTCAGTGCCACCCACCTGTGCCCTTCAGTGTCACCCATCAGTGCTGCCCATCAGTGCTGCCTATCGGTGCAGCTTCATCAGTGCCAGCTCATCAGTTCTGCCTATCAGTGCCACCTCACCAGTGCCCATCAGTGCTGCTTATCAGTGCCCATCAGTGCTGCCTATCAGTGCAGCCTCATCAATGCACATCAGTGAAGGAAAAAACTACCTGTTTGCAAAATTTTAGATACAAATAGATACAAAGAAAAACTTTTTTCTTTCAAATTTTTTGCTCTTTTTTTGTTTATAGCGCAAAAAATAAAACACCCCAGTGGCGATTAAATACCACGAAAAGAAAGCTCTATTTGTGTGAAAAAAATATACAAATTTCATATGAGTGCAGTGTTGCATGACCGCGCAATTGTCATTCAAAATGCAACAGTGGTGAAAGCTGAAAATTGGCCTGGGCAGGCAGGGGGTATAAGGGCCAGGTAGGCAAGTGGTTAAAGAAGAATTGTGGCAAGACTAAATGTATATTCAAATATCTATATAAATTTTGTCTAACCCCTCGCAATGAAATTATCTAATTTGATACTTTTTAATTTAGTGATTATACCATTTAAAGCATTTTGGTATACTTGTTCAAAAAGTGCAAATAAATAAATTGTGTGTGTGTGTATATATGTATGTATATATATATATATATATATATATATATATATATATATATATTATTTATTTATATTACACTGCTCAAAAAAATTAAAGGTACACTTTTTAATCAGAATATAGCATCAAGTCAATTACACTCCTGGGATATTGATCTGGTCAGTTAAGTAGCAGAGGGGGTTGTTAATCAGTTTCAGCTGCTTTGGCATTAATTAAATTAATAACAGGGGCACTAGATGGGTAACAATGAGATGACCCCCTCAAACAGGAATGGTTTTACAGGTGGAGGCGACTGACATTTTTTCCCTACTCATCTTTTCTGACTGTTTTTCACTAGTTTTGCATTTGGCTAGGGTCAGTGTCACTACTGGTAGCATGAGGCGATACCTGAACTCTACAGTGGTTGCACAGGCAGTCCAACTCCTTCAGGATGGCACATCAATTGCCAGAAGGTTTGCTGTGTCTCCCAGCACAGTCTCAAAAGCATGGAGGAGATTCCAGGAGAAAGGCAGTTACTCTAGGAGAGATGGACAGGGCCATAGAAGGTCCTTAACCCATCAGCAGGACCAGTATCTGCTCCTTTCTGCAATTAGGGACAGGATGAGCACTGCCAGAGCCCTAAAAATGAATTTCAGCAGGTCATTAGTGTGAATGTCTCTGACTAAACAATCAGAAATAGACTTCATGAGGGTGGCCTGAGGGCCCACTGTACTCTAGTGTGCCCTGTGTTCACTGCCCGGCACCATAGAGCTCAATTGGAATTTGCCATTGAACACCAGAATTGGCACCCTGTGCTTTTCACAGATGAGAGTAGGTTCACCCTGAGCACATGTGACAGACATTAATGGGTCTGGAGAAGCCATGGAGAACATTATGCTCCCTGTAACATCATTCAGCATGACCATTTTGGTGGTGGGTCAGTGATGGTCTGGGGAGGCATATCCATGGAGGGACGCACAGACCTCTACAGGCTAGAAAATGGAACCCTGACTGCCATTGGGTATCGGAATTAAATCCTTGGACCCATTGTCAGACCCTATGCTGGTGCAGTGGGTCCTGAGTTCCTCCTGGTGCATGACAATGCCTGGCCTTATGAGGCAAGAGTATGCAGGCAATTCCTGGAGGATGAAGGAATTGAAACCATTGAATGGCCCCTATGCTCACCAGTTGGCCCTGTGTTCCTCCTGGTTTCACCTCAGACTGTCCAGGAGGTCAGCAATGCTCGGGTCCAGATCTGGGAGGAAATACCCCAGGACACCATCCGTCGTCTCATTAGGAGCATGCCCCAACATTGTCAGGCATGCATACAAGCAAGTGGGGGCCGCACAAACTACTGAGTACCACTTTGAGTTGCTGCAATGAAATTTCAGCAAAATGGACTAGCCTGCTGCATCATTTTTTCACTTTGATTTAAGGGGTGTCTTTGAATTAATTCCTCTGTAGGTTGATAATTTCCATTAAAACAAAGGGGCATTATTACCCAGTCCATATCAGTATAGATATTATCCAATATGATATTTTTCCCCATTTAGATCTGATGTGTTTTCAAAGTGTTTCTCAAATTTTTTTGAGCAGTGTGTGTGTGTATATATATATATATATATACACACACACACACATATACACACACACACACACACACACACACACACACACACACACACACACACACCCTTTGATCATGCCAGAAATTAAAAGCTGTCCTGTGTACATTTCCTGTGTTATCACAGTGAATCCAATTAGCCCTCCGATATCTAATCAATAACTGCCGGTATACAGAAGATGAGAGTTGCCATCCAATTATGGTTCCAAAAGCAAAAGTCATGAATGAAGACAGATGCCATCCAACCAGCCTAGTCAAGTCAGGATAAGTGTGATGGCCTCAGCCACCATTCCAGTGACACCCGCTGATGTGTTTTGCCCCGCCCACCAGAGTTTGATCACAGAGGTCTGTCTTATAACTGCAGAACAGTTAACATCTATGTTGAGGAGAATAGCATAGGGTGAGGGTTTGAGCAGTTTTTCAAAAGACAACTGGGCAGGGTTGATATCATGCAACAAAAATTCTGTGTGTTGTCAATCCACATGATCTGTACTGTATGGCAGATCAACTTTTTTTAATTTTTTTACTTGCTGGGTCCTTAATGGATATCAAAGAACCAATAATTTTCACTACAAATAAAAAATTACAATATTTTAATGCACATACACCCCAAGGAATTTGATAAGAAGCATGGTGAGTATTTTTCAGATCTTGTTTGTTGCCACTAGTTTTTGGATAATGAAGAAAGAAAACAAAAACATATTTTTTCTTAGATTTTTTTTATTTTTCAAAATCTTTTTAGAAAAAATAAGATCTGCAAAATACTTACCATGCCTCTTATTAAATTCCTTGGGGTGTCTACTTTCCAAAAAGGGGTCATGGGGAGGGGGGGGGGTGCTATCTTGGCATTTTAGGACCTCCAAAAAGTGATAGGTAGTGAGGAAGTGAAATGAGGAAGTTACACACCTTCAGGCTTTCAAAGTGGCCATTGGATTTCGAGCTCCTGTACGTGGCTAGACTTCCTAAAAGTCTCACACATGTGGTATCCCCATACTCAGTAAAAGTAGCTGAATGTATCTTGGGGTGTAATTCCACATATACCCATGGCATGTGTGAGCAATATATCATTTAAGTGACAACTTTGGGTAAAATAAAACATTTTTTGTCATTTTCCTAAAACTTGTGGTAAAAAAATAAATATTTTTTTGACTCAACCTCTCAAATAGTTTGGGGCGTCTACTTTCCAAAAATGGGTCTTTTTTTTTGGGGGGGGGGGCATTTTATGCCCAGTATTAGAAGTTTATACCACACATCACTCACTCTTCTAACCACCTGAAGACCAAGCCTTTTCTGACACTTTTTGTTCACATAAAACAATCAGTATTTTTGCTAGTAAATTACTTTGGACCCCCAAACATTATATATTTCTTTAAAGCAGACACCCTAGTAACTAATATGGTGGGTGCTTACATTTTTTATGTCACATAGTACTCGAGCAGCAATTTTTCAAACACAATTTTTTTTTTAAAAAATACACTTTTTTACTTTTAATGCACAAAAACACAATATATTGGCCAATTGTTTGGTAAAATGTAAAAGATGATGGTATGTTGAGCAAATAGATACCAAACATGACATGCTTTTAAACTGCATACACCCTGTGCAATGGTAACAAACTGCATACATTTTTAATCCATAGATGATGCTTTAAAAGCCTTTACAGACTACCATTTTAGATTTACACAGGAGATCTAGTTCTAGAATTACTGCCCTTGATCTGACGTTCGCGGAAATACCTCACATGCATGGTGCAACCGCTGTTTACATACCAGCACAGGGTCAACGCTTGCCCACTTTTTAAAATTATTTTTACACTGTCCCTTTCATTTTGTTTTTCCATCACTTTTATTGCTACAACAGGGAATGTAAATATCCCCTGTGACTGCAATAGACATTGACAGGTTTTCTTTGTTGAGAAATATGAGGTCTATTAGATATCTCCCTTGCCCTTACAGCATCTGATCTCCAGGGATAACCCTGGATTCTGAACTATCCTTTCAGGCCCAAATCCAATCCCTGTCCAAATCATGCCGTCTCAACCTCCGCAACATCTCCAGAATATGCCCCTTTATAACCAATGATACCACAAAGTTCCTAATTCCTCCTGGTTATCTCTCGCCTCGACTACTGCAACTCCCTCCTCATTGGCTTACCTTTACATAGGCTATCTACCCTTCAGTCCATCATGAACATTGCTGCCAGGCTCATCCACCTCACCAACTGTTCAGTGTCTGCTACCCATCTCTGCCAATCCTTCCACTGGCTTCCTCTCACCCAAGGAATACAATTCAAAATACTAACAACAACTTACAAAGCCATCCACAACTCTGCCTCCAGCTATATCACCAACCTGGTCTCAAATTATCAACCAAACGGCTCTCTTCGATCCTCCCAAAACTTTCTGCTCTCTAGTTCCTGTGTCACCTTTTCCCATGCTCTCCTCCAGGACATCTCCCGAGCTTCCCCATCTTATGGAACTCCCTACCCCAATCTGTCCAGCTATCTCCTAATCTATCCATCTTTAGACTATCCTGAAAACCTCTCTCTTTAAAGAAGCCTATGCTGCTTCTAACCAGTTTTGCTCTTGTACCAAATTGTATTGTAACTGCCGCACAAACTGTTGGCGCTGTATAAATCATGAATAATAAAAATAATAACATGCTATTTTTTTAACTGCTAATGTAAAATCTCATCCAACAACGCTGCACACACTTATGTATATTCTGAGAGCAAGACCCTGTTACTGTCAGAATAAACAGATCGGTGCTGCAGCTGAATGGCATTCCTGCAAAGAACACAGCAATGGTTAACAATAAAACAGTAACTGAATAACACAGTAATAGTAAAACAGTAACTCAACAACAATAAAATTAAATTTTTTTTTTACTTTTTATGTTTTTTTACTTTTTTATTTATTTATTTACTTTTTTAAACTTACAGATGTTAGTGTCTCTCAAAATGTGATAGCCAGTTTCCTAGACTGTGCCGTGTTGTACCCTATACTAATAGTCCACTAGTGTATGATAGCAATGGAAGCAGCCCTTGAGGCAGAGACCAGGTTGGCTAGGACAAAAATAGCAGGTGTCATGCCTAATTCTGTATCTGCTACAGACACATCTTTTTTGGGGTGTCCTTTGGGTTGGGATACCAGGAATGTCATTTGGAAAATGCCTATTATGAATCCGGCTCACTGCATCTGGGTTGGGGGTTAGGGCCATAGCACCTTCTGGATAGAAAAGGGCCATGATGGAATTTTAGGAAGGATCCACTACATCCAGTGTCTTTGTAAAGCACAAAAGCGTTATATAGAGCCAATTGAAATAAACAGACACTTTTTTGTACTAGCACCTGGCTTTTCGGGAAACTAAGTATGGCTTCATCATCTGGTCATTGAAGTCCATCCATCCCAAGTTAAGGTTGTAGTCCTGGACACAGAAGGGATTCTCAACAACACCAGCTACCGTGGCAATTTGGATGGTCGTGTCTGCATGAATGGAAGACAGGACGAAAACATCCCATTTGTTCTTCCACTTCACTGCAAGCAATTCATAATTTCTCAAGCAGGCTTTTTCCCCCTTTCTAAGATGGGTATTTACAAGCCGTTGGAGGAAGTCCTGGCGATTAGGTCACACGGTGCCACATGCACCAATTCCAAGATTTTACAAATGTCTAAATAGTTGTACGCTTGATTAAAAATTGTCCACATAGTACCCCATATGGAAGAAGGATGACATCAAGTCCCAAAGTATCTTGTCACTGCTCCCCATGTAGTCTGGGTATCCGGGGGGCTCCACATGACTATCTATTCCCTCGTAAATCCGAAACTTACATGTATAGTCTGTTGCACTCTCACAGGTCTTATACATCTTGACCCCATATTTGGCACTCTTGCTTGGGAGAAATTGTTTGAATGCAAGGGAGCCAGAAAAATTAATGAGGGACGCATCAACACAGATGGTTTGCTGGGAAGTATAGACATCGGCAAATTTTTGATTAAGGTGATTTACAAGGGGCTGAATTTCGTGGAGCTGGTAAAATTCAGGGTCACCCCAAGGATGACAGAGTGTATTGTCATTGAAATGCATAAATCGCATTATATTCTCATATCTATTCCTGTCAATGGCAGCAGAGAACACAGGCATATGATGAATCGAGTCTATGGACCAATACAACCGCAATTCATTTTTTTAAATATTGCCCATGTTGAGGGTTAGGCCACAAAAAACTTTAAATTCAGAAACTGTAATAGGTTTCTATGCAAATGGTCTGGCAAGGTTTGAATTTGGGTTGGTGTCGATAAATTGTTGTGCATACAAATTGCTTTGATCCACAATCAATGCATACAGATCTTTCGTGAAAAACAGTTTAAAAAAAATCAAGGGGACTAGTTAAATTTGCTGTTTCCACCTGAATTCCAGTTGGGCAGTGAATGGGGGAAGTACGGGTGCTGCAGAATTTGTGGGCTGCCAATCAGGATTTGCAAGCACATCCGGAAGGACATTATAGGCGCTATGGGCCTGTGTTTGAACTCTTGGTGGCTCTGGGACACTACTTGTGCTAGCCACCACACCACTTGTTCTGCACTTATGGGACTTGCCACGTTACCAAGTGATACTGCTGTGCTGGTATGTATAAGACCAGGATGTACTTGCCAGTTCATCAAAATGTAGAGCTGCACTAGTACTGGACTCTGCTGCATATGAAAATTATTATGCAATTGTACCAACTCAGTAACCTGGAAACAGGTCGGGAATGACTGACCTTAGCAGGGACCTCTATTCCATCATCTGAGCTATCTGTCAGGGTGCTGCTGCTGTCTACAGGTTTGTATTCTGAGTCTGATTCTGTCTCATCTGCAATTCTTAGAATCCTGTAGGCCTTTTCACTAGAGTACCTTTCATTGGATATTTTGGCCACTAAATTTATAGGTACCTAGTGCAACTCACGGGAAAGAGAGCACCTGGCTGTCAAGGGCCTGCTTGAACCGCTACAAAAAAAATTACCTGCAAGTGTTAACAGAGATCCAGCCTGATTCTGCAAACACTGCGGTTTTTTTGTGCAATGTATCAAGTGACAGTGATCTACTGACACTGCACTTGCTGGGGGAGAAGGGGAGGGGTAAAGCATAGAGGCTAAACGCAGGTGCTGGCAGGTGCCGGGTCTGATCATGCTATCACTGCGTTTTTGGGGACACTATACTATTGTGTACGCTGGTATAGTGCTAATCAAGGGGTTAAATGTGATGACTGATGTAGTGGCGGGCAATCTGATGCTATCTGGGAGGGAAGCTAACTGACTATCTGATGCCTCCGGTAGCACTAATACAGTGATCAGTAAAAAAAATCTGTACACTGTACTAATGACATTGGTGACAGAGCAGTGAAGGGGTTAACTGGGGGGAGATCAGGGGGTTGTGAGCTAGCTGTGATTTTACTGTGTGTGTGTGTGTGTTTGTGTTGTTTTTACTCATATGGATCTGCTTTCTTCTCTCTCTGGGTTCATCCTGTGCCCAATTTCATATGTGCCCAAGGAGAGAAGACTGCATCATCTCCTTTACCCCTGTAAAAGTAAACACAGGTACAGGATGATGTGTGATAGGGCAGGGATCAGTCAGAAGATCCAAGCCGAACATCACTGGCCTGATCTGTTGATTTATCTCTCGGGACCGAATCACGGCACAGTGATCATGGCGGGATCGTGAATAACACACACACACACACACACACACATATATATATATATATATATTCACCAACATCAAATCACCTAATACTTATCCCTACCCAAACAATCAAAACCTAAGTAAATATACTATATTTAATTGGAAGCAGAGCCAAAATTAGTTTTGAGTGGATTGGAGGAGCATTTGCACCCCTGCCAGGTTTTTATTGCTGTTTTCTTCCATTAGGGAGATCCACCCTTAATAAGTAAGCAAATATGTTATTTATTTGACAGTGTTATAAGAAGAGCCCAGAAGAATAAAATACATATTGAAGAAAATGCTATGCTCTAGAATAGCAAAACAAGTCTGTTTTATATACAGACACAAATAGCTGCCCTGATAAAGGGAGATATTTGCAACCCCAAAATATGTTGGCTGTTGACATCATGGGCTATTCTGACGTCTGGATAGAAATTACTGGCTGGGGGTGGGGGAATTTGCCCAATGAGCTACAGACATCCAAAGGTTTTAGCCCTTCTCCACTCCAAGCTAAACTAGAAAAAATGTTTTTGTATAAAGTTAATGTAATTTAATACCACTTATCACTAAACTAAACCCCAGAACCCTTGACTCAACATTGAATAAACCCAATTCCTAAAATAATCCCTATTGAAAGTAACTCCTACTTCTGCATACTCACCTTTTCTGACTTAGAAGCCATTGTTCCTTTGCCAAAAAGGTGCCAGTGCCAATTTCCAAGCAATAAATGCCCCTCTTTGAACATAATAGTGTTAACTAGATCCATTAGTTGTTATTGTAAAACTTTATATATTGGACAGCATACCCCTCTGCATGTATGCATATATTACTAGTATTTAGACAAAGGTATGAATGTGTGTTAATAGACTATGAGCTCATAAATATGAATACAACCTTTTAACATAATTATCAGGATCTGATATATGGCTGTACAACATATTGCTGGACTAAATGCTGCTTGTACAAACACATTGATTTTATAGCTCCCCAAACCGATTACATTAATATCTGTGCATAATTAGTTTACACATTACTAAATTACTGACAGATTAAACGTAAAATAGTGCAGTTCATACTCAGCCATATAGCTGCCAGAAAGGAAATTAATATGGATTCAAATGGTCCTCCGAGACTTGCATTGAAATAGCAGAAATCTATAAAGGCTGCTTGCATTAGGAAATTTCTATCACTGCCATGTCTGCGGTTAATACTTTGCAAACTTTGCTAATTTGACGGAGTTATAACAGTGAAAAACGAAAGATTGTGGCCAGTTAGGGTAGAAAAATCAAGACTTACAAACCCACATAACGTCTAACTGAAAAAAAAAAAACACAACCTTAGCTGCAGATGCTAAAAAGTTCTCACACTCCGTTTATATACTATATAAACTGTGCTTTCTGCAAGTTAATAAAATGTGCACATATTTGCTTTCTGCGAGGTGTTTCTGTCCATTATTCACAGTATTGACTTTAGAAGCAGTGATCTTGTTTTGTAATTAAAGTGAAGCTGTCAATATGAATGTAACATTTTCTAATGCCAAAAGACATCAAATATATTTGCTAGCAAAAAATGACATTGCAAACAAAAATTGTCCTGAAAAATCCTTTCATTGAATAAAAGATGAAACAAATCTGAAAAGCAGTGACAGATAAGAAAAAGCTCTTATATACTGAATTTTGGAAGACTGGAGGACAGACTATTGAAGCTATAGCCATATCATGCAGACCAGAAGTGACATTTACCAGTAGAGGATGTATCGCATCTAATGGGTCTTATAAAAACAAATTAATCTGGAAGGACTCTCTAGGAGAAATTCTTAAAGTCCAGATTATCATGATTATATTAACTCTACTGCATGCTGGACAGACTGCAAGGAAACACCCTGGGAAACATCTTTTACATACCTGAGTCCCACTCCGTGTACCTTTTATATAATACACCCCTCTTCTCCTCTTCATATTACTATCCTCTGTTCCCAAATCTCATTTCTTTACCCCTCTGCTCCACCCCAAAACTTGTACATCTACCCCTCATTGCTATCATCTCCCTACTATTGCTTTCATCACCTCCCCAAAATGCCTCTTCCACTCCTCCTTCTCATTTTCCTCTCCTCTGTTCCCAAAATCCATTCACTATATCCCTCTGCTCCTCCCAAACATTTGTATATTGTGCCCTCACTGCTTCCCTCACCCCTCTATGGCACCCACCACCTCCTCCTATTACTCCACTCTCCCACTGACCCAAACACCTCCTCTAGTCGTTTCTCACGCTCCTGCACAACCCGCTCCCATGCCACCTTTCTCACCCTTCTCCTCCTCATAACCGCGGGGGACATCTCCCCGAATCCTGGCCCTCCACCACCTCCCTCACCCGCACAAAACCCTCCCGCCTCCACGTCCTGCCGCAACCCCCGCAACTTAGTATCTGTCCCCCTGCTCCCTAAAATCTCCCCCCCATTTTCATGTGCACTCCTGAACGCCCGATCGGTGTGCAACAAGCTTACCGCCATCCACGACCTCTTTGTTTCCCGCTCCCTCAACCTCCTGGCGATTACGGAAACCTGGATCCAGGCCACTGATTCTACCTCATGGGGAAAGAACAAAAAGAGGGCGCACAGGCCTAGTGCATTACCATAAAAAATGTTTAATAAAAAATAAAGTAGGTGTTGTACTCACAAACGACAATATAGTCAAGGCACATCATAGAAGAACAGCTGGATCAACACCGCGCTGAGTAACAGTCCACAATAGGGAGTTTAGACATCCAAAAGGCTGACGCGTTTCGAGGACTTGCCTCTTCCTCAGAGCCCTGATTCTACCTCCCCTGCTGCACTCTCCTGCGGCGGTCTCATCTGGACCCACTCACCCAGGCCCAACGGTCGTAAAGGTGGTGGGGTTGGCCTGCTCCTGTCACCGCTGAGCACCTTCCGAGTCCTCCCAAACCCCCCCTCCCTATCCTTCTCCTCCTTCGAGGCGCACTGCGTCCGACTATTCTCCCCAACCCCCCTGAAGATTGCTGTGATATACCGGCCTCCTGGATCCATACCCCGCTTCCTGGAAGACTTCTCCTCCTGGCTACCCTTCTTCCTCTCCTCTGAGCTACCCACTATCATCCTTGGGGATTTCAACATCCCTGTCAACCTCGACAACCCGGACACAGCCCGTCTCCTCCACTTAACCTCCTCCTTTGCACTTGCACAGTGCATACAATCCACCACCCACTCCGACGGTAATATCCTTGATCTTGTCTTCTCCAACCGCTGCGCTCCCCACAACCTCACTAACACCCCCTTCCCTCTCTCTGACCACAACCTGATTACCTTCTCTATCTCCTCATCCTCCAACGCCTACCCCTCCAAATGTCACACTTCTACCAGCCGTAACCTCCGCAACCTTAACCCTGCCTCCCTCCACTCCGCAGTTGATCAACTCCATGACCGCATCCTCCCCCTGTCCTGCCCCGACTTGGCTATGACCGCCTACAACAATGCGCTGTCAACAGCCCTTGACTCACTAGCGCCTTTAACCACACACAACGTCAGACCCCGACCGCTCCAGCCCTGGCAGACTGATCACACCAAAACCCTCAAACGACACAGTCGTGCCCTGGAGCGACTATGGCGCAAAACCAAATCCCAACAAGCCTTCAACAGATACAAATCTGCCTTCCACACCTACACCTCCTCCCTCCATACTGCCAAACAAGCCTACTTCCTGACCCTCATCAAGGCCCTCTCCTCCAATCCTCGCCGACTCTTCTCCACCTTCAACTCTCTACTCTCGCCACCCCCACCTCCACCCAGCACCTCACTCACTGCCCTTGAGATTGCCAATCACTTCAAAAACAAGATTGACACAATTTGCAAGGACATTGCCGCAACTCACACACCTTCTCAACCCGTCCCCTCTCACACAGCTACCCCCTCATCCCCCCTCCCCCTCGACATAACCCACAGGGACTTCGTCGCTGCTCAAACTCCCTCCAACCCCCTTCCCCCTCACTCAGCTACCCCCTCTACACCCCTCTCCCACGGCCCCACCACTGCTCTGACCTCCTCTCCCACCCCACCCTACATTCCTCATACTGAAGCTCCCCCAACACTCCGCACCTTTGACCTTACTACCATCGAAGAAGTCTCCAAGATCCTCTCTGATGCCCGCCTCACCACCTGCCCCCTTGACCCTATCCCCTCACAACTCCTACAACCTCCCTCCCCCTCCATCCTACGCTCCCTCACCCACATCTTCAATCTCTCCCTCTCCTCCGGCACTTTCCCTTCCCCTCTGAAACATGCACACATCACCCCCATACTTAAAAAGCCCTCCCTGGACCCCAATGACCCGAACAACCTCAGACCCATCTCCCTGCTCCCATTTACATCTAAACTCCTCGAGCGCCTAGTCTACGCCCGCCTATGCTCTCACCTCAACGACAACAACCTCCTCGATCCCCTACAGTCCGGCTTCCGTCCCCTACACTCCACCGAAACTGCCTTACTCAAACTCTCCAACGACCTGCTAACCGCCAAAGCTAATGGCCACTATTCAGTGCTCCTACTCCTTGACCTCTCTGCGGCCTTTGACACAGTCGACCACCCCCTCCTCCTCAAAAAACTACACTCCCTCGGCCTCAGAGATTCTGCTCTCTCCTGGCTCTCATCCTATCTGTCACAACGCTCTTTCAGCGTTACCTATAATGCCACCACCTCCCTCTCACTCCCCCTCTCTGTTGGGATCCCTCAAGGCTCTGTCCTCGGGCCCCTTCTCTTCTCCATCTACACCTCCTCCCTTGGCCAACTCATACACTCTCACGGCTTCAACTACCACCTCTATGCCGACGACACACAAATCTCTCAACCCCCCACCTCACCCCCTCGGTCTCCGCCTGAATCACACACCTGTTGAGTGACATATCAGACTGGATGTCGCTCCACTTCCTTAAACTGAACCTCTCCAAAACCGAGTTTCTTGTCTTCCCTCCAGCCCGGACACCACCCCCCATTGACTTCTCCATCATGTCCAACAACGCCACCATCAAACCCGCCCCACAGGCCAGAGTACGTGGTGTCATTTTGGACTCCAACCTATCCTTCCAGCCCCAAGTCCACTCTTTAACAAACTCGTGCAGACTCCACCTCCGCAACATCGCCAAAATCCGCACGTTCCTAACTCCAGAAACCACTAAACAGCTCATCCACTCCCTCATCATATCACGACTCGACTACTGCAACTCCCTCCTCACTGGCCTGCCTCGCCGCTGGCTATCCCCGCTTCAGTCCATCCTGAATACGGCTGCTAGACTCATTCACCTTTCCAACCGCTCCGTTTCCGCCATCCCCCTCTGCCAATCCCTCCACTGGCTTCCGATTGCGCAACGGATCAAATTCAAAATCCTAACGCTGACGTACAAAGCTGTCCACCATACTGCCCCGAACTACATCACTGACCTAATATCCAAGTACTGCCCAGCACGCACACTCCGCTCCTCACAAGACCTCCTTCTCTCTAGTTCCCTGGTCTCCTCCTCCCATGCCCGCCTCCAGGACTTCTCCAGGGTGTCACCCATCCTCTGGAACTCCCTGCCCCAACCCATCAGATTATCACCTACTCTCCTCTCCTTTAGGCGCACCCTGAAAACCCATCTCTTCAGGGAAGCCTACCCCGCCCCCTGCTAACTTGCCGACCTCCTCCACTCTTCCTACCACTCCATCCCCCACAGCTATCTCCTCCTGTGCCACCATCCCCTCCCTCCTAGATTGTAAGCTTGAAAGAGCAGGGCCCTCGATCCCCTCATATTTTGCATTGTATTGGTATTGTTCTGTCACATGTTCTGTCCCCCTTTGTAATGTACAGCGCTGAGCGAACTATTGGCGCTTTATAAATACTGTATAATAAT
Source organism: Staurois parvus (assembly GCF_062004578.1). Lineage (NCBI taxonomy): Eukaryota > Metazoa > Chordata > Amphibia > Anura > Ranidae > Staurois > Staurois parvus. The sequence continues at coordinate 2,415,146 of NW_028318135.1, forward strand.
AATGTAGTTTTGTTACGTTTCTAGCTCTTTATTTGTATCCTTTTTTTATATCTAAAGTTAAGAATCTGTGTGATGTTCCAGTTCTGGGATCTGTTTGTTCCTGCTTCTATTAAAGACTTTTATGGTATTTTTGAATGTACTGAGTGTTCTGTTTGGAATATTTTACAATATAATACAAAATATTGAATTTATGATGTATACTTGTTGTACTTGAAAAAAGCTTTTGATTGAAACTAAGGTCAAAATAAAATCAACATATGTCAATGCCACATGATACTCCATTTTTCTTTAAAATACTCTTTAAGTTCTACTCTTCAAGAAACCAATTATAAAACCTTATCAAGGTGACCCAAATGCCCTATATCATGCATAAATTAAACTCCAGTATCCCTGATATCTGTTGTCATTGTAAATTGGACACTGGCTCACTTCTCCACATTTTTTGGATTTATTCAAAATTGACCTCTTTATGGACCAAGGTGCAAGAGACATCTCAGAAATTGCCCAATTACATTCTCCCCAATGACCCAGCCTTCTTTCTCTCTCATATGACCCAACCTTCTTTCTCTGTAATATGACCCAGCATTCTTTCTCTTTCATATGACCCAGCCTTATTCTACTTCATCATTCCTCGATTCCCACCAAAACATATACAAAATCTCTCCTCCATCTTGAATTCCTCTAAAATGGAAGGACTCTGACCCACCCTTAGAATTTTGTCAAATAGAGGGTCTTGTCCACTCTTCCTAAAATAAGTAACATTCCTCCAAAAAAGACCTTGTTATACTGTCTGAACTTCACATTTTTGGAGGAAGGTAAGCCTCTCTTGTTTGACACTTGACTCCACTTCCCATCTGATGTACCAGGCGAGGTATCCCCCCCCCTTTTTTTTCTCCACTCTTCTCTCCCATATCCCATTACATCCCCCGTCTTACCCCATTTTACCTTATTCAAATGGATTTCCTTTTCCCTGCCATTTTCATCCTACTCTCTCTTTACAGGTCTCTTCCTTTTTTATTTGTTAATTATTATTTTTTGTCTCATTGTTTAAGCAATATCTGTTACACTTGTACATCCTTGGTTTACATGCCTTTCGATGACAATTTGTGGTACAGTTTTTGTATGCTTTGTGTGCTTTTTGAAAAGCTAAAATAAAGAATTAGAAAATTGACATATGATGTAGTCTGCCACTAGCGTTAACATAACAGTCAACACTGCAACAGCTGTATTACCAGTTAATTCTGTCCATAGAGCCATTATTTTTGCATTTCTTTTAGTAGGCTAAGCTGTCCAGCAAGAGAGGAAGTTATTGTTGGAAGAAATCATGTAACACTTCCAGGGGTGCTTACAATGATTAGTTTTTATTCTTAGGATTCAAACCTATTTTCAAGGTGAAAAAAATTGCTGTTATAACTGCTTAAAGATATGTAAACCCAACATTTCATATTCCTGATATGCCTGTTGTACCATGTATTTAAAATTTTAAAAAAGGTGAAAAAAGGTATTTATAACTTTTTTTTTATGTATACACAAACATTTTGCCTTTAATTTCTATTTTAAACCGAATGAGTTGTTTTACAAGGTGAGGGTTCACATATGCTTTAAAAAGTGTTAACTGGAGTTAGGCTTTAATCTCTTCAAAAACATTTATAGAAATATTTATGACAGCTACCTAAATATCTTAAATAAGTTCACCTTTCCAAACATATTACATGTTACACCCATATTCAGGGTTTAACATGTTATGAAAGTATTGGACCCCCCATCCCCCACTGTGACAATTAGCGGGGGATCTTCCCCTACCCCACCAACTAGCTGTCACAATTTTAAAAAAAGTGACTGTGCGAGGCTCTGCCTGCCTGGCCGTGTCACTCATTCACAGAGTTCTGTGAATGGAAAAATACAAGTCCAGATAGCATTGCAGCTGTCAGCTTGTAGTTCTTAATGAACTACCAGGGCAATGTGGGGCGCTGTGGTAGTTCATTGTGTCTTCATGTCAGAATGTATCTGTCTGCTTGTATGAGGTACGAGCACATGCATACACAGACAGGTCTGCAGGAGACCTGCATTACACCAGCGATCTGTTGATCAGTGGCACAATGCTTTACAGGTTCCTAAAACAAAAAATAGTAAATGCACATTTTTTTTCCTCCAGAAATATTGCATTTATTATTTTTTGTCAAAAGATGAACTTATCATTTAAAAACGGGAAATAGCAAAACCCTTAAACTTACAATGAAATGCAAATAACATGTCTAAGGATTATTGGCGAAAATTCACTAATTTATTTTATCTCTTACTTAGTCTATACAACTGGCTACCGTTCTAAGGCAACCATGTCCTCAGGGTGACAATGTTACTTGTACAATTTCATTGCTGAATGAACAGTGTTGTTAACCCATTACAGGAGGTAGTAAAAATCTGATGTACTGGTAAGGTCAACAGATATTAAAACCATGTTACTAGGGGAACTAAGAAAAAGAAAAATGGCTGTATTAATGCAATGACAGACTGCATCATATATGTATTTTTTTCCGTTTGCTAATAGAACAGATTACTACACAGCTGAAATGCAAAATGGAATGGTTTTACCTGCTAAAGTATTTGTAATTGTTTGCAGTCTTCCAGTCTGCAGTAATCCAGATACCACTGCCAGATAGCATAACCTGGTATGAGACCTCCAGTGTAGTTACAGCACTACAGCAGAACACACAATCCCCCATCCTGCTAATTGGATAGGCTGTCTCAGGTACCTATACTAATTACATTTAAAGATATCTTTTTTAATAAATACACAACCAAATTAATTGGTATTTATGCAGTTCATAACATTCAACTTTTGAAGTCATTTGGGAAACCCCACTGTATGTTTTTATGTGTTTCCATTACCACAACATACCTAGAAATAATTAAAAAAATATTATTTCTTACCTTTCTTTGTGATTGCTTGAAGCAGGCCTCATTCAGACTTCAAGCTACTCTGAGCAAGTTCAGTTTATTTCAATCTGTCCTCACTGATATAGAGGAACATTAACACACAATGAGGTAAATTTGCTAAAATTGGAGCTCTCAGAATCTGGTGCAGCTGTGCATGGTAGACAATTGACTTCTAACTTCAGCTTGTTCAATTAAGCTTTGACAGTTAAAGGATAAGTTCACCTTTTTGGACAAAAATAATAAATGTTTTTGCAGAGCCTGTAAAGCATTGCAACAGTGATCAGTAGATCGCTGATACCATGCAGGTCTCCTGCAGACCTGTCAGAATATCTGCTAGCCATACGGGATGTACGGTCAAGCAGATATTCTGACAGGAAGCTTCAATGAACTATCATGGCGCTCCACTCCGCCATGGCAGTTCAATAAAAACTACAAGCCCACAGCCGCTAAAGCTGCCGGGACTTGTAGGCACTCATTCACAGAACTCTGTGAATGAGTGATATGTCCATGTGGGCGGAGCCCCACACGGCTGCGCTGTTTTCAAATCTGACAGATAGTACAGGGAAACTTCTCTCCATACTATCTGTCAGAGGGAGGGGGGGCTGCGGTTGCGGTTGCGGCTATGGGAACATGTTACATGTTTCACCCTAAGAATGGGTGGAACATGTAACATGATTCAAAGGTGAACTTATCCTTTAAACCTGGAAGCTGAGTGTTTCCTATGCAGAGTTGTGCCAGATTTTGCACTCTTCAGTTTCAGTAAATAAACCCAAATAAACCCAAATCAGCTTCTTGATCTTTAAAATGTTGTTAGGTCAAACAGTGTTCGAATATAGTTTATGAGTAATAATGAGGTTTGCCAGCACAATACACTCAAGGTTAATTGTGATAAAAATGAACTCCCCAGCCCCCTCTGAATAGCAGTTATGGAGTTTTCAGAATAGAGCAAGTAAAATGTAAGCAGTAATTTTTATTTTAAAGGTATGCTATATGAATGAGAACATAAAAATATAAAGTAGGCTGTATTCTAATTTAGCTGCAAAATGAAAATACACTTTAAGGCAAAGCAAGCCAATGGTAAAGAAATGCAAGGTTTCACGAGTATAAAATAAGTAAATGTATCCCAATACTATTTTCTTTGAAATTGTCCATAGTTCAAACTTTTACATAAGCCAAATAATATTTTGGCTGTAACAGATTGTTATTTGGGTTAAAAATTTAACAGACTTCTTTTTCACAGTCCTAAGTAGTGGGAATGAAAGTAGTCTGGTGTAATGCACATGAGATCTATTTATGCAAGCAGGAGGGTAAACAAAGGAGGGGGGATATGTAACATTTAAAGTAGGGTATCGCCATCAGGTTCACATCATCTTTTACTTCATCTTGTCTTGTGAACAGGGTTAGAGGGACTATATAATCAAACTATGCAGTAAAGGTGCAAGAAGGTGTGAAAAATAGTGTCCAGAAGGTGGCAGGAAATGCAGAACTCAAATGTGCATAGGTATTATGTGTGAAAGCTAGTGGTGAGCACAGGGTAAGATGTGCAGCAACTAATAGCATGCACAGGGCAAAATGTGTGCCAACTCAGCTATTGTTGGGTAGGAGAAAGTAGCTGACAGTAGAGAAGGTAAATCAATTTATATTGCTTAGAAGACCAAAATATAATTTTTTAGTCCAATGTATGTTGCAGATGATGGCAGAAGGACAAAAAAGGCAGGTAGGAATCAAAGAATGTCAGATTTTAATTTTCTGGAACTTGTACCCTAGTGCTGGTCTGTTGCCCAATGTGGGTAAATGACCTCACATACAGTATAATAGTTAAAAAATGAATACAGCTAGCTTGCTGCAGACCAGGGGTGGACTGACCATTTGGAAACTCGGGCACTGCCTGAGGGCCCGGGGTCAGTAGGGGGCCCCATGAGATGTCCCTGGTACCTTTTTCATAGGCTTTTTTGAGTTTCGGCAAGGACACAGGGGCCCCATGATCCCCTATTGCCCGGTGACCCCATGAGTTGTCAGTCCACCCCTGCTGCAGACTGATCTCCTGCCTAATACTGCCAGCATTGTTCCTGCACAGATACCTTTCTGCACACAGAACTTGCAGAAAATAACAGTGTTCAGCCCCACTGATAACAATGCAAGGAACAGTCTTCATCCTACTAGTTAAGCATTTTGCACAAAGTATTGTAGAACATCTTTCTTTGTCCTGGCTGTCTATAATAATGCTGATATGCCATCAACTGTTGTGTCAGGGGAAAATTGAACTGGGAGTCTAGGGAAATTTTCCCCTTGGATTAGTACTAAGAATATATATTGGGCAGGATCCCTTAAGTGATACCTCTCTATTCAGACATTGGTCAAAACAGTCAGTAACATATGGTAGGCATTATTTAGCTACTTGTTCATCTTTCAGGCCTGAGATCACAGTGGCTGCCAAGGGGGGAGGTCTTCCAGCACTGGCTCCCTTTACAGATGTCATGTGACCAAATACCAAGAGTCTAAAAGGTAGCTGATGCAGGAAGATGTAAAAAAGGTATGTCACAAAAAGCCAAATCCCTTAGAGTGCAGCACCATAGTATACTTTGAATGGTTCAACTTCTTTAGTCCACAGAAATATGTCCTTACCATGACTTGATTATATTGCCCTCCAAGCAACAATGTACAGGCCTCATTTGGGTTCTATTTTTATTTTATAGAAAGTTTGGTTTGAAGACACCCATGAAAATATACAAGATGATTAGGTCACCTTGACTCCGAAGTTCTAAGTAAATTTAATCTTACCTATTTGACCTGTCTTAAGTCAAACCATCACATGCATCAAGCATGGCTAGACATAGATATGAAGGATACAAATCTACCCACAGTGGTCCTCCAGTCATCTTCATAAACTACAGAAGTGTAATAAGGTCTACTTTCTGCCCTCTTAGCAAATAATGCACTAAGGGTTTATTAAATGGTCCAAAGGTCCATGAAATATACAGTACTGTATGCACTATCTGTCAACATTCACCTACACCTGGTTCTATAGTGTGAAGTCCAGGAATGTTGTTACAATGACTGTCTTTGACTATTTTCCGTTGGGCCACAGTGCTCTCCAGAATTTGGGGAAGATAGATGGCTAATGGCAGGAGCTGCAGCACTAGCATGTTGTTCAGATAATTCTTCAGTTGACAGGCCAAGGAATAACTAGCACCCCTGCTAAACTAGCTAAACTTTGTGTTATGGCTGAGCTGTAGCCAGCTGAGATGATATCTGTTTTTCAGGATTCAGCTGATTCTCACTAAGTGTCTTATTATATTATTATCCTGCTGCTTGTTAGAAGATTGTTCCAGCAAATGTTCAAATTAATTTGTTGGTTTACACTAAAAACCAGCCAAAGCATTTCAGAGGCTAGAAAAAACTCACCCTTCCCCAGTTAAAATAGGAAACGTGAATGGATTCAAACTATGGGTTTCCTGTGTGAATCTATGTAGGGAAGCTAGTAGCTTGACTAGGTCCCTTTCACATGAGCTTTCCAATCAGGCTCACCTGTCCGTTTTGCATACGAACCCAATTTGATTCTTCATTCTGCTCTATGACGTAGCAGGTGTAAATGGACTTGCGTCAAAACAAACAGAAGGAAATTCATTTTCCTCTGTCTGGGTGGATCGGATCAAAGGGCAGTCAGGTGTAAATGGGCAGCTGGTCATGGACCTGACCAGCTGTCCATTGACCTGTTGACATGGACCTGTCATCCACCTGTTCAACAGGGGATCCCCCGCTGAGCAAGCAGATCACAAGTGGAACATCAAAAAATAAAATGCCACAATTAAGAACATCTTTTCCCTCCATGCCACCACCTAACTAGGTGTAGTTCTATGTAACCACAGAGCAACTGCAAAAATTGTGTGTTGGAGGAGAGAAAAGAGGTTACTACTAAGAACTAAATTGGCATGTAACCAGGCTAAAAATTAAATAAATGTTTAGCATATACATACATTTAAAATCTTAGGCACTACCATAATACAACCAGTATAATTAATTAAATATAAATAACAAACAACCATCTCAAGCCCCCAGACAACGTATTCCACTAACACATACATACATAACACACAAAACACATAATGGCCACTTAGAGGTTAACAGACAATGATGTGAGCCTTCAATAAGCTTGTCAGTTCCTGAATGAAACTCAGGGAAAATTATATAAATAAGGGTCAGTATTAATTTTTACCCACTGTACAGTGGATTATAGATACAGTAAGTTGGAAATACTGAAATTATAGACAGACCGGACAACATTGTATACCAAATATCACAGTTATTTGAGAGATATGATCATGAATAAACTGCACCAGTCCTATATATAATGGAGCCAGCAGGTATATAAACTGTCCATCCATAAGTTGAACATTAATTGTGGCACTGCATGATCAAATTTATGGTATGTGGTTCCAATGAAGGAAAACCAGACAACTGGGTAACATCTACTATAAGTGTGATAATGGATAGAGACACCTCTCTGCATTTAAGAAAGTTTAGCACCTGGATGCTTGTTGGAGATATCCATTCATCCACATTATGTTATGCCATGGAGACTGAAGCTTTCCTGAAGGGAGATGTAGTTGTGAAAAGTATTGTGAAAAGGATCTAATCTTTTCAAGTTTTTCAATGTCTCAATATCCATGTGTTACATGCGATGTTCCTTTTAAATCAGAATCCCACCTGCCGCCAACCTCACACTGCTGCTCCAAGAAGGTCTTTACACCTTGCGATGTAGATGACTGTGTTTACCAGACTTGTCATTATGTAGACCTACAGTGATGTGAAATGCAAGTCCTCCACAATCTAACAAGTTATGGACCCAGCTCCCATAAGTGACAAGGGGTTACATGTAATGTTACTGATGTCATGACGACATATAGCCATATACTTCAAGTGAAAACATCTGCCCTAATAAATCCAAATACATACAGAACTTACCGTTACCATATTTGGTGAGCCATTGTAAATCAACAAACACAAGGTACCAGTGGATTTATATACACTGCTCAAAAAAATTAAAGGAACACTTTTTAATCAGAGTATAGCATCAAGTCAATTAATCTCCTGGGATATTGATCTGGTCAGTTAAGTAGCAGAGAGGGTTGTTAATCAGTTTCAGCTTCTTTGGTCTTAATGAAATTAACTACAGGTGCAATAAATGGGCAACAATGAGATGATCCCCAAAACAGGAATGGTTTTACAGGTGGAGGCCACTGACATTTTTCCCTACTCATCTTTTCTGTTTTTCACCAGTTTTGCATTTGGCTAGGGTCAGTATCACTACTGGTAGCATGAGGTAATACCTGGACCCTACAGAGGTTGCACAGGCAGTCCAACTCCTCCAAGATGGCACATCAATACGTGCCATTGCCAGAAGGTGTGCTGTGTCTCCCAGCACAGTCTCAAGAGCATGGAGGAAATTCCATGCAGGAAATTCCAGGAGACAGGCAGTTACTCTAGGAGAGCTGGACAGGGAAGTAGAATATCCTTAACCCATCAGCAGGACTGGTATCTGCTCCTTTGTGCAAGGAGGGACAGGATGAGCACTGCCAGAGCCCTACAAAATGACTTCCAGCAAGCCACTGGTGTGAATGTCTCTGACCAATCAGAAATAGACTTCATGAGGGTGGCCCGAGGGCCCGATGTCCTCTAGTGGGCCCTGTGCTCACTGCCCAGCACCATAGAGCTCAATTGACATTTGCCATTGAACACCAGAATTGGCATGTCTACCACTGGCACCCTGTGCTTTTCACAGATGAGAGAAAGTTCACCCTGAGCACATGTAACAGACATGAAAGGGTCTGGAGAAGCAGTGGAGAATGTTATGCTGCCTGTAACAATAGTCAGTATGACCATTTTGGTGGTGGGTGAGTGATAGTCTGTGGAAGCATATCCATGGAGGGATGCACAGACCTCTACAGGCTAGACAATGGCACCCTGACTGCCACTAGGTATGGGGAGGAAATCCTTGGACCCATTGTCAGACCCTATATTAGTGCAGTGGGTGCTGGGTTTCTCCTGGTGCACGACAATGCCCGGCGTCATGTTATGAGAATATGCAGGCAGTTCCTGAAGGATGAAAGAATTGATACCATTGAATGGCCTCCATGCTTGCCTGACCTAAATCCAATTGTCAGGAAGGGACTTGCCAGTAATGGTGGGACTCACCTGCCTTGTGGGCTGCAGTACCAGGGCTGGCCAGCGGGTGCTCTCAGCAATCAGAGACTCAACCCTGCAGCCAGCCAAACACCTGAAGCTGATTATGCAGGTGTATTTAAGGGATGGCCAGACCTGCAGTCTGTGCCTTGGTGTGTGCTTTTCTATGGGCCCCTGTTTCTGTTCCTGTTCCTGTCTCTGTCTGACTGATTCGTTGCTGACCCTGCCTGATCCGGACCTCTGCTGACTTCTCCTGTTTGATCCCTGGCTTGTGACCCCGACTATTCTCTGCCTGACCCCCTGTACCTACCTGCCCGTTAGTTGCTGTACCCGGCTCGTGACCTGACTACTCTCTGCCTGCTCCTCCTGTTCCTACCTGCCCAATTGTTATTGACCCGGCCTGCCTGACGATGCTTGCATTGTATGTATTGTTATCTGTGGGTGGTTTGGTTTGGTTCGTTTGCACTGTGTTATGTTTTAGTATTGCACTGCGTTTATGTATTGTTAGTGTTAATAAATTATATTGTTATAACATATCTGAAGCCTGCGTTTCCCTGTGTCAGTTCACATACCTCTGGTCACACCCTGGAGCCCTGACACCAATAGAACACCTCTTGGATATCATGTTTCGGTCCAGCCGCCAAGTTGCACCTCAGATTGTCCAGGAGGTCAGTGATGCCCTGGTCCAGATCTCGGAGGAAATACCCCAGAACACATCCTTCGTCTCATTAGGAGTATGACCCAATGTTGTCAGGCATGCGTACAAGTATGTGGGGGCCATAGAAACTACTGAGTACCATTTTGAGTTGCTGCAATTAAATTTCAGTAAAATGGACTAGCCTGCTGCATAATTTTTTTACTTTGATTTTAAGGGTTTCTTTGAATTCAGTCCTCTGTAGGTTGATATTTTTTATTTCCATCAAATGATGGGGCATCCTTATGTTCCTAACACATTACCCAGTCCATATCAGTATAGATAGCCAGCATGATATTTTTCCCCATTGAGATCTGATGTGTTTTCAAAGTGTTCTTTTAATTTTTTTGAGCAGTGTATTATCAAAACATGTTTTATACATCAATATTCCAAAAATACTTGTAGACTTCAGTCCATTTGAAATCAATGTATATAACCTATAAATCCATATCTTCTCTCGTTTCAATAAATCAAAATCCCCTCTTCTTTTTAGGAAATTTGTCTTCCCCACATATATTTTCTTACATGGGGAAGTACTTAAATACAATACACGTGTAGTCAAACAATGTATTAGATTCTGGATTTTATACTCTCTCTGATTTTGTAAGTCAGTGAAAATGTCTGTTTATTCCACATAGGGGCAGACTTGACATTTCTCACATGGAAACATCCGCTTAGATCGTGAAAAGGATGTCAGCCATGTGGGATCTCTACTAGGTGTATATTCAGAGTGGATCAATAGATCATCCAGATTAAGTGCTCTTCTTCTTGCCACCATTTGTGGATAGTTACCGACAATTTTGTTTAATTCTGGACATTCCATAAGAACTCGCCAGTGCCTATTGAGAACACATTTTACTTTGTCCCATTGTGCACCAAACCTGGTGAGCATCCTCAATGGTTGCATTCCTACCTTTTCTGCCTTTCTTGCTCTAATCCATTTTTGGGAAGAAGCAGACTTTCCGTATCAGTTTCATATGCCCTCCTTCTTGCTTTTTCAAGTTGTGAATGGGAATAACCTCATTCTTTTGAATCTTCTATACATATCCTTTGCTTCTTTTTTGAAATACTGGATTTCTGAACAGTTCCTGTGACAATGCAAGAACTGTCCAACTGGAATCCCATTGATCAGAGAACGTGTTTGGTGACTGTTTTGAATAATGTATTAGCCGCTGTAGGTTTGCAGTATGTACAAGTGGACAGCTTTTCATGCAACAGGAGATGGATGAGGAAAAAAAAGGCAATGTGCACTGCACTTGACCTAAGAAACACATAGCAATTACATATATAAAAATGCCAACAGCTACAACAAAAATTTAAGAAGGCAACACAATCATTTGCTTTAATTTATATATTTGGGTATATAAATACAGACACATAAAACCTCATGGCAAACAGCTTTGAAAATAATGCACCATAATCTTGCATTTAAGTTGCAATTTCAGAATGCCACTTGCAGATTTAAAAACAGAAATGACAAAGACTGTGTACAGAAAACACTTACATTGTCCACACATGAGATAAGAGCCTTCCTACATGCTTTGAATTTTTATATGGAAGTGCCCTCGCCCTTCAGCCTTGCTGTTTGCCCATTGCAGGAGGTGAATGGAAATGCTACTAAAGACAACTGCTTGGTTAGAGGGGTGCTATGGATTAGAGGTAGTCCCTCCATAGCCACATCAAAAGCACAAGTGGCAGAAGGTTTGATTGAATAGCTGGTTTGTGGGTGACTTATGCAAGAGCACTCAGTTCAAGCAAACGTTACTGATCTTCCCTTACTTGTGACTAGCAGATTGGTTCACTCATGCATTATAAACACCAAAAGTGTGTAAAGCACCATACACCTAAAATAATTGTGCTCTCCCAAAAGCTCTATAGACCACTGTACTGAAAAATGTTGCCCATGTTTTGCCAGTCTAGGAGCAATAGTGACTGTTATATTATTAGAAAACTAATAATAATATGCTAATATTTTATCTGTTCTCATGTAAAATGTTATTCCTATGTAGGAAGAAATCATTTGGCTGCCATTCCTTACCTGTTTCAAGGTTACATGTTCCTCAGCTGCCTCTGACTTTAATAGTTTCAAAATCATTGGTCCAGAACAAGCATGAAGATTTGAAAGTCCATTCCACTCTGTCCCAAATAACACCTTTGTTTTAACATCAGACATGTGTATCATTACCAGAAAACATTTTTACATATATAAAGCAGTCATTTGTCACATTTCAGGGTGTCTTTAAAGCTTTTGAAAAACTTCCATTTTAATATAATGGCATTACAGTTTACCAAATTAGAGAAGTACTATTTGGAGTTTATCCTAAAGTTAATTTACTAATGAGGCCTGGTACTTGGGGTGTTTCCATACAGTTTTTAAATACATTCATGTTAATGTCATATTTTATTAACTATAGGTTTTATAATTGTTTAGTATTTCCATTACAATAAATCTGAATTCCAGGTATGACATATTGTACATTTGGGCCAATATAAGTATGCATGTGTCATACCTGGCCAATCCCTGTGGAAGCTGAAAATCACTGTAGTAGGCACTACTACTACAGTGATCTTCACTGGCTTCCAGGCAGGGCCGGATCTAGTATGTTTGATCTGGGGGTGCAGTAAAAAAAGTCAGGAGGCATAATGTCAGTAGTGTGACAGGGATGCATGGAACCACTATTCTTTGTTCACTTGGCACACCTTTGTACCATGGAGTCATAACTTGGAAGTACATTTTTACAGGTAGTGCAGAGGTGGTGCAGTTGTGAACTGGGAATGCTGTCATTAATTTAGGGTGATTAAACCGAACCTGTGCCCCTATGTCAGGTGTTCCTAACAGAGTCCCTCAAGGTTCCTATAACAGTCCCTCCTTACATCAGGTGTCCTCACCAGAGTGCCCCCTTACATCAACTGTCCCCATCAGAGTGTTCCCTTACATAAACTGTCCCCTTCAGAGTGTTCCCTTACATCAACTGTCCCCATCAGTGTTCCCTTACATCAACTGTCCCCATCAGAGTGCCCCCTTACATCAACTGTCCCCATCAGAGTGTCCCTTTACTTCAACTGTCCCCATCAAAGTGCCCTCTTACGTTAACTGTCCCCATCAGAATTACCCTTACATCAACTTTCCCCAGCAAAATGCCCTCTTACATCAACTCTCCCCATCAGAGTGTCCCCTTACATCAACTGTCTCCCTCAGAGTGTCCCCTTACATCAACTGTCCCCATCAGGTCTCATGGATTTGTGAATTCACTCTCAGAGATCTGGGGGTGCACAATTAAAATTTGGGGGGCATAGCCCACCCAAGCACCCCCCTAGATCCAGCTCTGCTTCCTGGTCCTGTGCCTCCCTTACATCAGGTGTCCTCACCAGAGTGCCCTCTTACATAAACTGTCCCCATCAGCGTGCCCCCTTACATCAACTGTTCCCATCAGATTGCCATCTTATATCAACTGTCCCCCTCAGAGTGTCCTCTTACATCAATTGCCCCCCTCAGAGTGCCCTCTTACATCAACTGTCCCTATCAGAGTGTTCTCTTACATCAACTGTCCCCATCAGAGTGCTCTCTTACATCAACTGTCCCCATCAGAGTGTCCCCTTACATCAACTGTCTCCTTCAGGGTGTCCCCTTACATCAGCTGTCCCCATCAGAGTCTCCGTTACATCAGGTATCCTCACCAGAGTGCCCTCTTACATCAACTGTCCCCATCAGCATGCCCCCTTACATCAACTGTCCTCATCAGAGTGCCCTCTTACATCAACTGTCCCCATCAGAATCACCCTTACATCAACTGTCCCCATCAGAGTGCCCTCTTACATCAACTGTCCCCATCAGATTGCCCTCTTACATCAAATGTCCCCATCAGAGTATCCCCTTACATCAACTGTCTCCCTCAGAGTGTCCCCTTACATCAACTGTCCCCATCAGAGTCTCCCTTACATCAGGTATCCTCACCAGACTGCCCTCTTACATCAACTGTCCCCATCAGCATGCCTCCTTACATCAACTGTCCCCATCAGAGTGCCCTTTTATATCAACTGTACCCCTCAGAGTGTCCTTTTACATCAATTGCCCCCCTCAGAGTGCCCCTTTCATGAACTGTCCCCATCAGAGTGTCCCCTTACATCAACTGTACCCATCAGAGTGTCCCCTTACATCAACTGTCCCCATCAGGTCTCATGGATTTGTGAATTCACTCTAAGAGATCTGGGGGTGCACAATTAAAATTTTTTGGGGGGGGGTATAGCCCACCCAAGCACCCCCCTAGATCCGGCTCTGCTTCCTGGTCCTGTACCTAGTTGTCGTCCTGCTGCTTACTGAACATTGGAGGACACCTGCTCAGTATCGTTGTCATTTATGGAACACTGCATTTTCTGAATGGGTGCAAAGTGCTCTCTGATTGGACAAGGCAGAGATTGTAATATCACCGCCTGACCTCTCTACCTCATCCAATCAAATAATACCTTGATATTGTTAAGAAAATGCAAAGTGTTCTCTGATGCCCGTGTGTACGAGCAATGTCTTGTGCTCACAATGAAGCAGGACAGCCGATCGTCATGAAACCTAGAAGCTGGTGGAGATAACTATTATAGTGGTGCCTACTACAGTGATTTCCAACTTGCAGAGATGTGACACATACATACTTACACTGGTCCAACAATAACAAAGAAAAGTTTCCAGCTCAACACACCAACCAGCCTGCAACCAACTGAATTGCCCTGTCTAATAGTTCACATAAAAACATGGGGTTAGTTTGCACACATTTGCAAATACATGCGTAAGTATCCTAGTATTATCTGCTGTCCTATTGCTATAAATTTTGAGAACCTCCATTTTAGAAGCACATGCCTAATAATGGTTAGACTGAGGGCAGGTAAGCCTGGAGGGAGCCCACCCCTCCTTAAAGGCACAGGGGTGCACTGAACATCCAGCATATAGCACAATGGCAGTTAAGGTATCCAGTGCGCCCCTCACCTATATACCAACAGTACAAACACTCTAAAATTTTTGAAAGCCTCCATAGTAGAAGCACATGCATAATAATGGATAGATAGAGAGCAGGTAAGCCTGGAGGGAGCCCACATCAGCATAATCTCTGACATTGGTCTTTGGTCTGAGGCCTAATACTTAGCTCATGTACTTCATTGGGAGATGAAAACCTTCCTGAAAAATTCCCAAGCCTTGCAGCAAAAAGTTGGTTAAACTCAGGAACTTCTGCTCTTGATTTTGCATGCTTTTCCTGAAAAAAACTTCTTCCTGGCTAACCAAGTCAGCACAACCTACCCTCCATGGTACAGGCAGCACTCACTTATTTTTACAGAGGGATGGGGAAAAATTACAGCCTCTATATCTGATGTGTTGCCCTGTTGATCTTAGGGGCTAAAATGGGAGAAATGCTGGTGGAGCTTGTAGCACAGCTGCATAAATCCATATCTAGCTCAAAGAGCAGGCATTTGTTCTCCCCCACGTCCTTCTGTAAGTAAAGTTTGGGAAACTATATTATCATTCTGGTAAAACTCATAGGAAGAATGAAATGAAATGAAATTTCTTCTTTCTGTTACTCTGCTGAAGCATTGCCTACAAGTCTAGCGAGAGCACTGTGCTGGGTAACTGGATATAGGCTATAGGAAGTCAATTGTCTTTCTGAGTATCTGGCTCCTTAACATGCTCTTTAACTGCTGTGCTAGCAACATTAGTAAAAGCTACTAGTGCAGGCTGGTACAGTGCACTGAACTGGTCAATGCACAGTCTAGCTTTTATCTTGGCCAACGTATAGCTTTCTTTTAAAGAAGGTGTTTGGTGCAGCAGGTTGCATTGTCACCAAATAGTACATACAGGGCAGTTATTCTGACAGCAGCCAATATTTGGTGTTGGAGAGGTACATTTCTAGAAAGGTAAAGGTTTGTAGAAATTAAGGCCAAAGTGATTTTGCAGTATAATGCAAGGTCCTCTTAAAGGAACCCCTACCCTTCATGGGTTTACTTTATAGTTGTAGACTAATATTAGTGTTTAGGGAATTAGGGATGTACTAACTAAGCTATGTTTGGAGGTTTGGCAAACCCAGCAGGAAGTCTAAAAACCCTAAAGACATTGCCAAACTCTATTGAAGTCTACAGGAGCTAAGTCATGCTATATTTGTATGGACATTTCAAGTGTAATTTTGCAAGCTAATGTTAAAAACATGTATGGATAGCTGTTTCCAAACAGAGGCCATGTTGTCATGGTGGCAAGACAACATCAAATGGAGGTAGGTTCTCATGATTGACGCTGAGTCTACATCACTGGGGGACATAGTAGATACTGGATTTACATTTTGGAACATTGTTTATATTTGTAATTAACAAAGGACATCTCGAGAATGTGGGCATTTTTATTTACTTGTTACTTTATTAGTGAATGAGTTTGAATACCCTTGGGAAGGATATCTGGGACGCCCTTCATTATAACAAAGGCTTTCAAATTCCCCCCACAAAGCCTCACATCCCTTTTGGGTATGGTACCCTGCTGGGCCTAGTATTAATTTTAGGTGAAACCTCAGCATGTTCTCCATTTTTTTACATGTTTACTGTTCCTTTAAAGAAAAATATCTTGGGGAATTCTCACCTTTAACCAAGCATGCTGCCTCGGTAATAAGCAAAGGAACAGCCGTGAGTTTGCACCCCCCTCCTGAACCATACCAGGCTACATGCCTTTAACATTGGGAGGGTACCTCAGAAGAGGAGGCAGCAAAGACCCCAACCTCCCATGCAAGTCAATTTGTCCCCCTGTTGAGGGGCAAAGGGCCTCATCTCCATGATCTTTCTCCCAAATGGAATGCAGGCATTTGTGGGGAGAGCTTCAAAAACAAGGAACAGAGGGAGCACCAACCTAGCTCATTGCCTTTGTGATAGCTTTATTGTGTTAATAAAACAGATGTGTATTCACAAACAACATCAGCAATAAGGCACATCAGAGTCCACAATATATGTGAAGCAACCTGGTCACCTAGACAATTCCCAAGAATGAGAAGACCCTCCAAAAGGTAATGCGCTAGGTTGTTGTGCCTTCTGTTCCTTGTTTTTGCACTATTCCTCTGGGTTTCCCCAGCCTGTAGGGGTCAAAAAAGCCAATGCGAATATCGGATTGTGGATTGACTTTTGCTAGTGCACTTCTCTTGAGAGAAGGAGATTGGTCTTTTTTGTCTGCATTTATGAGGAAGGGCTTATCAGAATCTGGAAACCCCTTTATTAAAGGGGCTATCAGATATTAACCTCCCAGGGTATGAGCATGGGGTGCCCAATATTACCCATTCCCCTAAAAAAGTAAATAGCTAAAGAAAACACAGACACAATGATAAAGTTCTTTGCCTGAAAAAAAATGACCCCCAATGTAAATCCAACATCAATCACATCACACAGATATGTAGATTGCTGGCCAATCATGAAGACCCACCATCCAATGATGTTTCTATGGCAGATACCCATCCTGCTGCTGTGTGTAAACTAGTCAGCTGGGATTCTGGGTGCTGCCATTGACCAAACATAGTCATGACCCTATTTGGCCAATGAGGTCACCCAGGACCACTGGCCTGATGGGAATCTGTCAAGTTAGCAGTGCTCTCACTACTACCACAAAATGACAGATCCCTGCCCCCCTGCTGTTTGTAAATCCTAGCCAGAATTATGGATGATGTCATTGACCATATATAGTCAGCAATCTATTTGGTCAGTGATGACACCCAAGATCCTCAGCTTGTTTGTTTGCAAACTGAAGTCAGATGAGAATCTTTCAGTTAGCAGTGCTCTCAATACTACCACAAAATGACAGATCCCCTGCCACCTGATGTTTGTAAATAAATGAACTAGTGATTTGTCATTTAGAGTTTGTGTTCATGAAACTCCACCCTTTGGTTTACTTTTAGAGGTGGGTCCCCCCAGAGATTTCTTTACGCATGAAAAAATTACAAGAGAAGACGTGTCAACAGGATTTTTTCTTCCGTTTGTGTTGTTCATTGTGATTGATGTGGAGATGCCTCTCTGGAGGACATAAGTGATGATAGATTTATATCATGGGATGTTTTTTAGCTAAACAACTTGTCAAAAGTGTGTTTATTTGCTGTTTACCTTTTCGTGAATGAGTAGGGGTATTATGGGTGAATAAGTAAGGAGTAACCCTTACTCATTTACATGGTAGGACAATATCCTATTGTTAAAGGGGACTTCCAGATTCTGATAATACCCCTGCACACAAGCCCACACAACCACCAGACCAGGTCTGCGGGAAAGAGGCCCTTGTCCTCATCAACATGGGGCAAGGTGCTCTACCAGGGGACCCCATCTTGAGGGCACATGGCCTGGTATGGGGAAAACATACTTGTCTCCCCATTCCTGGTCTTCCAAGCTGCATTCTCAGATTAACCACTAGCCTACAGGGCACTTATACCCCCATCCTGCCCAGGCCAATTTCCAGCTTTCAGCACTGTCACACTTTGAATGACAATTGCGCGGTCATGCAACACTGTACCCATATGAAATTTGTATCATTTTTTTTAGACAGATAGAGCTTTCTTTTGGTGATATTTAATCACCTCTGGGATTTTTATTTTTTCTTAAACAAACCAAAAACCACTGAAAAGTTTGAAAAAAAAATGTTTTTTCTTAGTTTTTGTTATACAATTTTGTAAAAAAGTGATTTTTCTCCTTCACTGATGTGCGCTAATGAGGCTGCAGTGATGGGCACTGATAGGCTGCACTGATGGACACTGATAGGTGGCACTGATGGGCACTGATGAGGAGGCACTGGTAGGTTGCACTGATGGGCATTGACAGGCATCACTGATGGGCACTGAAAGGCAGCACTGATACATGACACTGATATATGGCACTGATAGGAGGCACTGATAGGCAGCACTGACTGTTACTGATAGGCGGCACTGACTGGCACTGTTAGGCGGCACTGACTGGCACTGATAGGCGGCACTGACTGGCACTGATGTGCAATGATAGGCGACACTGACTGGCACTGATAGGCGGCACTGACTGACACTGATAGGAGGCACATATAGGTGGCACTGATTGGCAGCACTGATTGGCATTGATAGGTGGCACTGACTGGCACTGATGGGTGACATTGAAAGGCAGCTCAGATGGGCACTGATTTGTGGCATTGATGTGCACTGGTATGCACTGATATGTGGCATTGATGTGGCACTGATGAGCACTGACAGGTGGCGCTTCAGGGGCCACACTGATCAGTGCCCTGATGATCAGTGTACATGTCCCCTCCGTGGAAAGCCGATTACCGGCTCTCCTCTCCTCTCGAGCTGTCAGTGTGAAAGCTCGAGAGGATAGAAATGCTGATAACCGGCATTTCTATGTTTACATGTGATCAGCTGTGATTGGACACAGCTGATCACATGACCGAGCCGACATCCGTGGGACACAGCGCACCGGCGATTGCCGTGCTGCGCTCTCCCTGAACCTGGTGAGTCTGGTAGGACGTCATATGACGTCCTATCAGAACGAGAGAACCACCTTGCACCCGTCATTTTACTATAGGGCGGGCGGAAGGTGGTTAAAGGCCTGGCATACATTTTTTTGGGAGGGGACCCACAACATTTTTTCCCATCAAGGATAAAACAAATATGTACATGAGGACTTTTAGCTTTATGATAACTTTTCAGTTTGCATAATTCCTCCACATCACTGACTCAGGTGACTGGCTCACCTAAAGTGATTGTTTGTTTAATATATCATTCACTACTTGTATGCCCCCTATTTTAAAGGTCTCTGAACTAATTATTTTTTTTTATTGGGAACTGGAGAAACAACTGTATCTATAGCTGTGCTTGCTTTCTGTAAGTTATGCTGAAAGACTGAAATTACACATAACAGAAAATACAAGTAGGTGAAATGTACTGCTTGTATTTTGCAATGTACTGCTTTCACTCAGTTATGATATTCAAAAGAAAGAACAAAGAATGAAACAGAGATTTTCCTCTATGTAAAATAAGGTTTACAGGAAATGAAGATTTATAACATGATGACATGTTTGTGATTTGGATTCAAATAGTGCTTACCGGAGGTCTTTAATAACATTATGTTTTTACAGTTGAAATCCAGGAAAACAGCTAAATGCACAGATGAAGTGCATACATATAGGAGTTGTTGTACCTTCCAAAAGAATTGTATTTTTGTTCATCCAGTCCTGTAATTTACACAGCTCTGATAGACAGGATAGACAGCTTAATGACATAATTTCCAGTTAGGAATACTATTATGCTCTCTCTCCACTCCCATCATATTAGCTAGGCAGTGAAAAAACAGCAGCCAACTAATGAGATCATTCCTCTGCTCACTGTGCTCGCTCTTCAATTATTATATTGCTTTTCAACACATTTGCCTAGAACATTGGTCTTTAATCTGCAGCCTGCATGCCAGATTTGGCCCTTTGCTTGCCTTTATCTGGCTCTTTGGGAACCATTCAATCCACCGACACCAAAGATGGGGCACCATTTCTCCCACTGACACCAATTATGGGGCACCACTTCTCCCACTGATGCCAACAATGGGGCACTATTCCTTTCACTGATACCAAATATGAGGCATCATTCCTTCCACTAATTCCATAGATGGGGCACTATTCCTCCCACTAACACAATGATAGGGCAACATTCATCCCACTGACACCATTGATGGGACACCATTCTTCCAACTAACATAAATGATGGGGCACTATTCCTTCCATTGACACCAATTATGGGGAACTATGCCCTAATAATACAGACAATGGGGCAATATTCCTTCCACTGACACCAACGATGAGAAACTACGCCCTCAATAATACAGACAATGGGGCACTATTTCTCTCACTGACATCATTGATGGGGCACTATTCCTCCCAATGACACCAATAGTGGGGCATCATTCCTCCCACTGATGCCAATCATAGGACACTATTCATCCCTTGATTACCAACAATGGGGCACTGTGCCTCCCACAGATACTAACACTGTATAATAATAACACAGTTTGCACCATCACTGTCATTACAACAAATGTAAGGCATGATTTACTCTCACTGATGCCTGGGCATTTTCTACTCTCTCTGGCCCCAGTCTTGCCCAATTAAACTCTTAAGGATAATAAACTGGCCCTTTGTTTTGAAAGTTTGGAGACCCTGGCCTAGAACATACCCAATTTGTTCCCTCCCTATCCAGTCTAAATGCTGCTGTATAGGGGTGTGTAAGGGGATGCTACCAAGTCAAAATCAGGTATTACAATAGTTGTACTAAAAAAAATATGTTTAGGGCTCATTCAAATAAATGATAGGGAGCCTGGCAGTTCACATGTGACTGCACATCTGATCAATTACATGTGATTAGGACCAAATGAGAGTCCGTGGACTTAAGCCATTTGTGTTTAGGGCTGTTCATCTGTCCCTAAATGCATGTATCTACTTAGATGTATGTTACATGCAAACAGCCTTGGCTTCTGTCATTGATTTGCATTTGATCACAATCATCTGTGGCATCCCGATGTAGAAAAATTATGATTCTTGGCAGCATATTGCCCAAACCAGCTGTGAGGATGAACCTTTTATGATGTATTAATGAATACAAATATGCATTGATCTGTGTATTAAATATCTGCATGTAGTTCAGCTTTAAGATACACCTGTATATTCAATAGAATGGTTAAATCACTAGGTTTATTATTTTTTCTTTCCCTGTAACTATTAGATGGTAGAAGATCAATAATATAGCTATGCATAGACGTACCTATTGAGAAAATGGATTCTCCCAAAGTCAGTTTGTTAAACAGAACAACAAAGTATTACTTGTAGAGGCCAAATTAGAATCTTCTTTATTCTCTGTTTCATTTTATTATTTATGCTGTTACTTAAGAATGGTGAGAACGTTTTGCAGACTTGTAAGATGGAGATGCGGCTCTCCTATTTCCCGTCTCCATAGTGGTTAATTAGTTCCTAATGACACTCGATACTTCTGTAAATGAAGGAATGGGATTTTTGGTTTTCATTTTAGTGCATGTGTCGAACAAAGAATGAGAAATAAACCATATCTTAAGTGCCCTATTAAACATTTGCATGGAAAAAAAATGGAAATACTTTACCCTACTAGCCTGGTAGAGAAAATTAAATCTGGTTATTTAAAGTGCTTTGCTTCCAACAAGCTTGGGAGGTCAAGTGTTTTACTGTCTACTTGCAAGAAGCAGACTTAAGCCTGGCATATACAGTAATTGTTACATTTTGAAATAATGGTACATGATACTTCTCTTAATGTATTCTACAAGCACAGTTTTTGTCTTTGTTGCACTTAAATGGTGGAAATATAGTCTTTCCGTGTATCAATAATGAGAAATGTTCTCAACAAGGCCACACATTGAGATATTCAATATACTTTTTTTTCCCTTGAGGTTGTGAGACTGTATCTTTCTATACTCCAAACAGAGATTAGGCTGGATCTAGGGCATAGATTTTGAGATAAGGTGGATATTTCTTCTTTCCTGTTTCAAGCTAAGTCTCTATGAATGAGTGCAGTTTAGTCATCCCTGAAGTTGTTTTTTCAAAGGTTACATGACCTGTGCTGCTATAGCTGTGACCTGTTCTAATCAGAGGGCACTCTGTACCTTATTAACAAGATTTAAGTGGATCTATCACCACTACATAAACAACACTTGAATATATAATCTATCAAGCAAGGGTAAAACAAAAAAGGCGCTGATACTACAAGAATACAGTGAGCTCCTAGTTGTTAAATACTTTATATTTTTTCACATTTTTTATTGATACACAGTATGTTTTATTTTGTAAATAAATATTTAATACTGGGTGCAACAGCACAAATTGTAAAGGGTATGTGATTTCTATCGTGAGAATACAATAGTTGTTTCTTTTCTGATAATTAAAACTATCTATTCTGCTGAATAAAAGGTGAGATGAATCACTCTTCTGATATGCCTATGTAATCTGAGCTTTAACTTTAGAGCTCTGTATACAAGTTTTTTCAGCAGAGAGCTTTAAAGTGTCATTAACCACCTCAATGCCAGACACTCTCTCCCCCGCTTCCCAGGCCATTTGCAACCAATGCATCATGCAATACTAAACCCATATAACATTTTTAAGTTTTTTTGTGACATATGTTGTGGTTTTATTTAATCACCACTATATAAATGGAAAGAAAACACGTTTTTCTTAGTTCTCCATATTTATATACAATATTACAACACAATTATACAAATACAATATACAAATATAATTATAAAAATTTGTAAATAAACTTTCTTCATAAATGTATGCCAAAATGTATTCTGCTGTATTTCTTTGGTAAAAATAACCCAAATTAGTATATATTATTTAGTCTGTGTGAAAGTTATAGAGTCGACAAACTATGGTATAGTATTTGAAAACTGATCAGTCCTGATGTACTGACTGCAAGTCTCACTTCTTGAGGTCCTAATGCCAGGACAGCACAAATACCCCCCAAATTACACATTTGTGGAAAGTAGACAGTCTGAGGTATTTATTAAGATGCATGGTGAGCTTTTTGAAGTTTGTACATTTTTTTGTCCCTTTTTTGGAAAATTAAGACTTTTTTTTTCACAAAGTTGTCAATTTAATAAATTATGTCTCGCATACAGCATAAGCATACTTATACTTACACCCCAAAATGCATTCTGCTATGCCTCCCAAATATATTGGCTACCACATGCATAAGATGTTTTCATAGCCTAGATGCATAGAGGGGCCCAAAATCCAAGGAGCACCTTTAGGCTTTAAAGGAGCATAAATTACACATTTAATTTCCTGACTACCTATCACATTTTTGGAGGCCCTAAAGCACCAGGAAAGTAGAAACACCCACAAAATTACCCCATTTTGGAAAGCAAAGACTAAGCAAAGAGGTATTTTCTAAGATGCATAATGAGTTTTTTTTTTTATTTCATTGTTTGCCACATGTTTTTGGAAAATGCAGGAAAGAAAATGGAAATGCCTTTTTTACACAAAGTTTACAATTAATAAGATATTTCTAAAACACATCATAGGCATACTTAGAATTACACCCCAAAACACATTCTGCTACTCCTCTTGAGTATAGGGATACTACATGTGTGAGACTTTTTCACTCAGAGGGGCCCAAAATCCAAGTAGCACCTTCTGGCTTTCTAGTGGCAAAAATATTCATCTAGACACATGATAGGCCACCATTTTTGTTTAGTTTTGTTTTTGCTTCAGTCGTTAATTGAAGAATTTTGTTTTGCCATATTTGTTATGTTTAACAGATTAATTTAGTATCTTTGGTATTAATTTTGTATATCTGTTTTTATCAGAAGGATTCACTATTTTCAAATCTGATCCAAATTCATTGTGAAGAATAGTTGGTTGTTAAGGAGCGAGTGGCAGCTGTGTCCTTGACAATCCTGTTGACAGGAGAATGTAAACAGAAGAAGTGCCAACATTAAAAAAAACACAGTGGGGCTCCCCCAAGCACCCCTCCTATGTTGAGGGCATGTGGACTGGTATGGCTCAGGAGGGGAGGCTGCTTGTTTGTCACCCTCTTTCCTGGCTGCACAGTTGGATAAGAGTCTGGTATGGATTTTGTGGAAACGCCCCACCATTATTTAAAATATTGGCCTGGGGTTCTCCTTAAAATCCATATCAGACCCAAGGGTCTGGTTTGAATTCTGGGGGGACCCCCATGCTGTTTTCTAACAAAACAATTTCACTAGGTTAAAAAGTGGTAATACGAGTGCTATTAGAAGTAGGATGTAGCGGCTAGAACACTAAAAGGTAACCAAACAACACCTTCAAAATGACTTATAACAAAGTAAGTGCAGCGCTGGAAATCAAGTAACAGACTGGATAAATGATGAATCAATGGATAAAACAAAGTCACATGTCACTAATGGTGACTAATTATGAATAAAATGAATGCCCCAAGGTATGAGAAGCCCACGTGAGGATCTAATGTGATCCTAAAATAGGTGCGTGGAGGACTTGATCCAAAGTGGTAGATGAAATAGAATAAATGAGTAAATTGTGCACTCACCAGAAGTGCGTAAAAAATATGCCTTTGAGATTTGCCTGTCTCACCAAGTGTGTACGAGGTCATCAGTACTCATGTAAGGATCAGGATCCTGTACGCCTTCTGGTCACATCACAGGTGTGGTACTCAGATGTGAAACACGTTCAAAGGTCCCTTTGAAGTGCAGGTTCTGTGGGTGAGGGCTCTCAATAAAGAGAGCCCAATAAGGGACACACCATAGCGTGATACTGTAAGGATAGTTTATTCACAAATAGGTGCAAACAGGTAGGTATGAACGTGTGCAAAAACGCATAGGAAAAAGACACTGACCATATAAAATTCAGGAAGGCCACCAGCGGTGGCTAGACATCCAGCTACTGTAGCCCCTCTGACGCGTTTCGAGCGATGCTCATCATCATAGGGTTCAGGGCTTACTGGTGTGGTGATGATTAGGGAAATATGACTGGTGTTGTAGTGATAGTTGGTAAGGTTGAATAAAGACACTAGTCTATCTACTACTGCCATTTACCTCTAAACACCCCTTGGGGTGTGGCTATCGGTGATGTCATCACACACGCACGCTATCCCATGTGTCCGGACCACGTGGTTGTACCATCGCCATCTTGGTTGAGGGCGGGCGGGTGAGACGCCGGAGACAGAGCCTGTGGCTCCTAATCAATGTTTGCTTGTTTTTTACTCATTGTGAGTGCTGTTTTAAGGGGGGTTTTGTTACCAATAAACTAGCTCGATGATATTGCACAATGGCGAGTATGTTTTCTATTCACATGTGCTAATTGGATATGAGAGGATTTCCTAATAACCGGAGCATTGTGGTGGATTGTTGGATATATAAAGATATGCTGGTTATCACCAGCACATGGTGAGTGTGCATTTTGATGGGGTGTTTTGAGCACTGGATGTCACATTGGTGAAGGAGGATCTCATAATCCCATTATTTCATTTATGAAAGGATCAATCATGGACTTTTTTTGAATGGACTTATTGATTTTTGATATTTATTAATGTGCACATATGTGGTGGTTGATATATTTATCTATTTATTTATTTATTCATTTATATATGAACATTCACATATTTATTTATTTATATAATTGTAGGTGTAGGGTTGCGCTATTATTTGTGGTTGGTTGTCATCACATTTTTCATTATATACTATACTCCTATTACTTGACCTCTCTGCAGCTTTTGACACGGTTGACCAACCCCTCCTCCTCAAAAAACTGCACTCTCTTGGCCTCAGAGACTCCTCTCTCTCCTGATTCTCCTCCTATCTATCGCAGCGCTCCTTCAGTGTTTCCTATAACGCTGCCACCTCCCTTTCACTCCCTCTCTCTGTCGGGGTCCCTTAAGGTTCTGTCCTCGGACCCCTCCTCTTCTCTCTCTACACCTCCTCCCTTGGCCAATTGATAAACTCCCACGGCTTCAACTACCATCTATATGCCGATGACACACAAATCTATCTCTCTACCCCTCACCTCGCCCCCTCAGTCTCCAATTGCATCACCAGCCTACTAAGTGACATATCAGACTGGATGTCACTCCACTTCCTTAAACTCAACCTCTCCAAAACTGAGCTTCTAGTATTCCCCCCGCCCGTGCCCCCCCCCCCCGACTTCTCCATCAAGATCAACAACACTGTCATCAGTCCCACCCCTCACGCCAGGGTACTAGGTGTAATCCTAGACTCCAATCTGTCCTTTCAGCCTCAGGTCCAATCACTGACAAACTCATGAAGACTTCACCTCCGCAACATCTCCAAGATATGACCGTTCCTAACCTTGAAAATCACTAAGCAACTAATTCACTCCCTTATTATATCACGCCTTGACTACTGTAACTCCCTCCTCACTGCCCTCCCTCGTCGCAGGCTATCCCCACTCCAGTCCATCATGAATGCTGCTGCCAGACTCATTGACCTTACTAACCGCTCTGTATCTGCCACCCCTCTGTGCCAATCCCTCCACTGGCTTCCAATTGCCCAGCGGATAAAATTCAAAACACTAACACTGACGTATAAAGCCGTTCATAACACTGCCCCTAAATACATCCTACTCTCTAGCTCCCTTGTCTCCTCCTCCCATGCTCGTCTCCAGGATTTCTCAAGGGCTTCACCCATCCTCTGGAACTCCCTACCCCAATCCATCAGGCTATCACCTACTCTGCTCTCTTTTAGGTACACTCTGAAAACCAATCTCTTCAGGGAAGCCTACCCCGACCCCAGCTAATACTGGAATCCCTTACTCTTCCTGCCACTCCATCCCCCACAGCTAATTTCCTCTTGTACCACTATCCCCTCCCTCCTAGATTGTAAACTCCAAGGAGCAGGGCCCTCCAATCCCTCTTGTATTGAACTGTATTGTTACTGTACTGTCTCCCTCCATAATGTAAAGCGCTGAGCAAACTGTCGGTGCTATATAAGTCCTGTATAATAATAATAATCTAGTTCCATCGTGTGGGAGTGTATTGTCTCTACCATTTCCCATATCCCTGTATATTGTGTCCAATAAGATGCCCATCTAAAGGGTTTTTTTTTTTAACTTAACAACACTATCTTCTGAAACCACCATTAGTGGAAGGGCATTTCACATCCTTACTGCAACAACAGTAAAAACAACCCTACGCAGTTTAAGGTTAAACCGCTTCTCATCCAACTTCATATGTAGAGTGGCCATGTGTCTTCTTGAGTGACCTGAGATTGAATAGTTTCCTCCTATGTTTGGAATCGCCATTGAAATATTTCTCTATCATATCTTTTGTTAAGTATCTCTTCTCTAGGGAGACACGTTTAATGTTTGTAATTGTTCCTCATACCTGAGGTCCTCCAGTTCCCTTATTAGTTTTGTTGCCCTTCTTTGGACTCTCCAATTCCAGCATATCCCTCCTGAGGACTGGTGACCAGAACTGGTTGGCATGCTCAAGATGAGGCAGAACCAGAGTTTTGTAGTGTGGCAGAATTATAGTTTTATCTCTTAAGTAGATACTTTTTTAATAGATGTTAATAATCTACTGGCCTTGCTTGCTGCAGCTTGGCATTGCATGTTATTGCTGAGTCTGACATCAACTAGGACCCCCAGATATTTTTCCATCCTAGATTTCCCCAGAGGTTCTCCCCCTAGCATATAACTTGCAATTATATTTTTAGCCTCCAAGTGCATTACTTTATATTTCTCTACGCTAAACCTCATTTGAGATTGTTTTGAACTTTTGCACTCATGCCAGGTGAACATATTTAAAAGAAGTCAGAACAGTCAGGGGGCCAATATGTAAAAGCCCTTAAAAGTCTTATGAATCTCGACAAGATATATGAGAGTGTATTTTTGCATGTATTAGAACTTGAATTGGTTTCCAGCATCTACAGTATGTAAACACCTAATAACATATTATCGACCAGACCAGATCTGTAAATAAAACATAGGATGCATTATCATTGTCCTCATATAGTTTTCATATGTTTGTAAGTATCCTCCAGGGAGGTTGGGGTGATGGGCCCAAGTAAAACAGGTTAATTAAAATATGCCCTTTGGGTATTAAGAGTGAACAGTTCTGAATTGCAATTGTTTCATCAGTGTATGAATACTAATTAAGATCTAAAACATAATCTGGGGGGGGGCGTGGCCGAGCCGCGAGTGAGGATGGCCGCATATTCACAGAGCTCCCGCCGGCCGGTTCCTGCCTTGCTGCCGCTCTGCACTGACGGGTGAGATATCTCCCCTCTGCTATGGGGAAGACCGACAGGGCACCCTCTGGGGCCAGATCGCGGTCCCCGCGGGGTCAGAACACACAGGGGAGGCATATAAAGGAGCTCTTCCGCTCCCAGCTGAAAGACGGGCCGCAGCCCTCTCCTCCTCCAGCTTCATCCCCCTCTCCCCCTCCCTCTGCAGTCTCTGACACAGGCTCTGCAAGCACAGCCGAATATGCTGTGCTGGACACAGTGCCACAGCTGGATTCATCCTCTGCTACACATTCCCTATCATTAAGGGACCTCCAGGCTGTGGCAGCTGATATAAAGTCCACCTTAACCACTACATTAACCTCTGCCCTAACTGAATTAAGGGATGACATCCGCTCTATGGGCACAAGGGTGGAGCGGGTGGAGCTGGCCACCAGTCAGAATCAGGCCGCCATTACTGATCTACAACAACAATCAGCGCTGCACGTGTCAACCATTCGAGATTTTTATAGACACATTGAGGACTTAGACAATCGTGGACGCAGACGCAACATTAGGGTACGGGGCCTTCTTGAATCAGTGGAACCTTGTGATGTCCCTAAAGCGGTAATAGCTATCTTTAATGACCTCCTAGGTCGCCCACCTTCAACCATGATTGCTATTGAACGTGTACACCGGGCGACCCGTCCTAGGGGGGGAGACACAGACCCTCCCAGGGACATAATTTGCTGTCTTGAAAGTTACCCGCTTAAAGAGGATATCCTCAAATGCGCCAGGGGGAGAAGACATCTTGCTTATGAGGGGGCGGAGATACAGCTATATCAGGACCTATCCAATCTGACCCTGCAACAAAGGCGGGCGCTGCGCCCCCTATTGGATACTCTCCGCACGCGCAACATCCCCTATAGATGGCGGTTTCCGTTCTGCCTTTCTGCTCAAGTGAATGGCTATAATTTCAACCTACGTGTTCCTGAAGAACTGCCATCTTTTTGCTCTGCTTTGGATATTCCTCCGATTGCCTTACCCGATTGGACCGGGTCTATGAGGTTGCCGCGTGCCCCAGATCTGAGAGCTGAAAATGGTGCAACGGCCGGGCCTAACCCTGCTCAGCGACGGTGCCGGATGGTCCCTTCGACACCTCCACGATGCCCTGCAGGGGCCTCTATGGACACTTCCAGTCCCATGGCCTCCCCGGCGCACAGGAAGCCTCGGCACGAGAACCAATGATCCGCTACACCAGCAGGCTTTCAGCCTCCGTTTTTCCAGTTTTCCTGTTGATTTGTGATTGGCCAGCTACTTTTGCTTTGAGTAGGGCTCTACTGGTTTGCCCCAACGGTTACTGTTGCCTCGTTACAGTCGCTCCCGCAGGCTTTAGTCACCCATGTTGATATGCCACCTCCCCAGGTTTTGGGGTGATATTTATTAGCATACAGGTCAGGAGACTTGTTCAAGATCGACACCCGGTATACACCCCATTGGTTTGCGGATTCTCCTTGCTCTAACAAGCCTACTGCTCTTGCTATGGATCTCTGCGCCTATTGCATCCTGGAGCTATCTCCCCGCAATATATTGCCTACTGAAGAAGAATGGTCTTGCTCTCTCGGCAGGGGTCTCTATCTCCTTCCGGGTGCCCGGTTCACTTCCTGTCTTAAGCTCCTCTCGTTCCGGTTTGGTGAAAGCTCTCGGGAAGGCCGGCTCCTTCCAGTTTGTACTGCACTACAAGCCCAGGCCGCGACCCGGCTTCATCTGAAAGATTTTTGCAGCCTTTTGGGGTCTGTTTGACCGGAGGGAGTTGCCTCTGCTCCTGCTTCGGACACGTGCTCTATATGATACCCGTGGTTACATATGATATCCTTTTTGAGTTCTGCACTAGATACGGGATTTTGATGAGGGGCAGTTGTTATTTAGGGGAAGGGGGGTGGGACGGGGGGAGAGGGATCTACCTCACAATGCTGCTGCCAGGGGACTGATGGGAGCCCTGTTACATTCTGAACGATGCCGCGTGAATGACCATCACCTCTGCGCACTTTGTTTGAGGCCTCACGGAGCCGGTTGGTGTACTCCCCTGTGACCCGCTTTTATGTAAGCGTTTACGGCTGTTTTGGGGCTCTATGCTTCCCCCCAGTCCTGGGGGTGTGCCCCCCCCTCCTTTCAGCATTGGTTGTGGGAGAGGTGCTGCTCATTCTTGTGGGTGTCACAGGGGTTTTGGTAGAATCCGTTCCATATTTTGCAATAATTAGATGAGCTCGTCTCCACGGGATAACAGTTCTAGCACTGAGTCTGGGGATCCTGAGTAGTATGGATGCCTGAAGCTGGGGTATACTGTTTTTCAGGGTTCTCTCCTGACCTCAGTTTTTGTATTGTAATTTGTTTTTCCTGTATGGCATTTGTTCATATGTTATGTTGTATTATTGCTTCTTTAATTGATAAGCCTGTATTACTCCTTACGGCCTCTCACAGATCCACTGTTTTACATGTCCTGCCTGTAGGTTTTGTTTTTATACGGATATAATTTGCCCTGTCCTCATGCAGGAGTGGTTAGCCTCTCGATATCTTCTCAATCCGTATATTGGAATATCTGTGACCTATTATCCCGTCACTGTTGCCCCTTTTTGCCAGCGTGCCCGCCGCGGGCACCCACATACGCCTCCTGGCTTGTCACCTCTTGGGGTTGTCAAAGGTCTTTTCCCTTTTAGCTTGGCCTTTACCGTACACAGTATTACATGCCTTGCTTGAGCCCCCCCTTTTTTTTTCAACACTCACCCTCCTTTAGCCTTGTCTTTTTGATTATGCACTTTACAAGGCGACCGGCCGGCGGTTGCTTCACTCTTGGCTCAACGCTTACTTCGTTCCCCACACAGTGAGCTCTGTGAGCTTTTACTGACCTCATACATTAGGCTTCTATTATTAGTTTTCTCTCCTCTACTTTTTCTTCTCTCTCGTTTTTCTCCCCCCCCTTTTTTTTTTTTTCTTCTTTCTCTCTCTCTTTGGCTCAAATTTTTTCTTTTTTTCTATTTTCCCTCCTTCTTTCTGTACTTTTCCTTTCATACGTGGACTAGCTGGTCTTTTCCCCGAGCCGTGTAGTACTTTCCCCCCCTTTTTCCTCCCTCTCTTTTTTTTTCTCTCTTGGGAGTTCTCTTTCTCCTTCTCTTTTTTCTCGCTCTCTACCCCCTTACTTCTCTCCCTCTTCTCCTACTCCACCCCCCCCCATTTTTTTTTTTTGTTTTGTTTTGTTTTTTTTTTTTTGTTTTTTTTTCTCCTCCCTCCCTGCACATCTGCAGTTTTATCAGCAGGCTTCCGCGAACAAGCTCGACAGTCATGCTTTCTCCCGCCTCTAACGCGGGACTGCTGTCCTTAAAAATTCTTTCGCTCAATGTTCAGGGTTTGAACACTCCCGAAAAGCGATCTATGTTGCTTTCTTACGCGCATAAGCAAAAGGCGGATATACTCCTCCTCCAGGAAACGCATTTTCGCAGGGACTCCATACCCAAGCTTTTTAACTTCAGATACCCTACTGTTCTTCATGCCACCAATCCACTGGCTAAATCGAAAGGAGTGGCTATCCTGTTTGCCAGACATCTTCCATTCGTGCTACAGGATTCCCTTGCTGACCCGGAGGGCAGATATCTGTTTGTAAAGGGCTCTTTTTCCAACAGACCCATCACACTTGCCAACATTTATGCTCCCAATACCAAACAGGTCACGTTCATGCGTATGACTGCTGCTATTTTGGCTGAGTTTCAATCAGGTATGCTGATACTGGGGGGGGACTTGAATGTCCCATTAAACCCATTGCTAGACTCCTCCTCCGGCAGTTCGTTTTTGCCTTTTAAGGCCCTTAGGCAGATACATTTGCAGTTGCAACACTTGCAATTACATGACTCTTGGCGCACACTCCACCCCACTGTTAAGGATTACACGTTCTTTTCTCCGCCGCACAATAAGTATTCTAGGATTGATTACCTTTTTCTGTCACAATCGGACCTCCCATTTCTACATGCTGCTTCTATAGAGCCGATGGTCCTCTCCGATCACCACCCCATAACCGTAACCTTGCGGCTCCCGGAGAAATTTGCTCGCTCGAAACTATGGCGCTTAGACGTCTCGCTTCTAGCAGATTGTGCTATTGAACAAGACATTCGCTCTGATCTGCGTGAATATTTCTCTTTAAATGGCTCTTCGGATACCTCCCCCCTTACGCAGTGGGAAGCTCATAAATGTGTTATCCGGGGTTGCCTTATAGCGGCAGCAACGAGACGTAAGAAAGACAGACAGCAACGTTTGCAGCTACTTACAGATAGGATACGCTCTCTGGAGAGGGCACATAAACAGACTCTGGCTGCGTCGACTCTTTCGGAACTCACAAATGCTCGCTTGCGACTTCTCACTGAGCTGGGCAAAGTGGTCAAGAAAAGATTCATCCTCTCCCAAAAGCTTTACTATGAGTTTGCCAATAAAAGCGGGAGGTTTCTAGCTCGGGCTCTTCGGGAAAAACGATCCCATATGACTATACACAAAATAAGAGGCCCTGGGGGTGTGATGGCCACATCCAATCCTGATATTGCCTCTCAGTTCGAACATTTTTATAAGTCCCTTTATAATCTTCC
Organism: Staurois parvus; assembly: GCF_062004578.1. Lineage (NCBI taxonomy): Eukaryota > Metazoa > Chordata > Amphibia > Anura > Ranidae > Staurois > Staurois parvus. The sequence goes on from NW_028318135.1 coordinate 2,448,281, forward strand.
ACCAGAACGTCCCCCGATGCACATTGACAGGCCTAGAGTGTCCCTAATCTCTGAATTTCTTCGTCTTCATGGTCCAAATGCTCTCTCTGAGGAGACGGTTTTATCGCTGGACCAGGATCTGACCTTAAGCGAATTGCAGTGCGCAGTACGGCAGTTGAAAGCGGGCAAAAGTCCGGGTCCTGACGGCTTGTCTGCGGCTTATTATAAATCCTTTCTGGACATTCTGAGTACTCCATTTCTTTCCGCTTTCAATACTCTTTCTCAGTCCCCTAGGCCACACCATAGGCTGTTGGAAGCACACATTTCCGTCATCCCCAAAAGCGGTAAAGATATCTCTCAGGTGTCTAATTACAGACCCATCTCCCTGCTGAATGTGGATATTAAGTTGTTTGCAAAGATGCTTGCTAACTGACTTCTCCCTTTGCTCCCATCCCTCATTAACTTGGATCAGGTGGGATTTATCCCTGGTAGAGAAGCAAGGGACAACACTATCAAGGCCCTTAATCTCCAACACTGGCTTTGCAAATCAAACTCTCCGGCCTTCTTTCTTTCATTGGACGCTGAGAAGGCCTTTGACAGGATTGCTTGGGATTATTTGCGGGGATCGCTGGTAGCTTTGGGCCTGGGCGAGAAAATGCTGAACTTTATTATGACACTATACTCGGGCCCTACAGCTCAAGTTCGCGTTAATGGACACTTATCAAACCCTTTCCGCCTTGGAAATGGCACTCGTCAGGGTTGCCCCCTATCCCCGCTTTTGTTCGTCATTTCCTTTGAACCTCTTTTGAGACAACTTCGCGCTAATCCAGATATTAAGGGCATCAGGATAGCAGACAAAGAATACAAAATTGCTGCTTATGCGGATAATATCCTTCTTTTTCTGGCTGACCCTCGCACCACTCTACCGAGTTTGCTGAAAGACTTTGCTTTTTTCCGCTTTTTGTCGAATCTGAAAATTAATTTTTCAAAGTCATTCGCCCTCAACATAACCCTTCCCACTGATCTCGTCTCCTTCTGTGAGTCTCATTTTCCATTTCAGTGGGTGAGGGATGCCCTTCCATATCTTGGTATACATCTCACCCGTAATCTGGACGACCTTTATGCCAAAAATTTCTTACCGGTTTTCAAAGTCATACAGGAAGACCTAAACAAGTGGCATCGCCCTTGCTTCTCTTGGTTTGGTAGGGCTGCAATTATTAAAATGAATATACTTCCGCGTCTCCTCTATCTCTTCCAAACTTTGCCAATTCTACTTCCAATGACATTCTTTGCTTCTTGTAAGAAACTATGTTCATTCTTTTTATGGAATCACAAGCGTCCGCGGGTCTCGTTCTCTCAGCTAACTCGTCCCAAACTCAGCGGGGGCATTGGGCTCCCTGACCTACACCGCTATTACTGGGCGTGTCATCTTTCCCGCATAGTCGACTGGCACATTCATTCTGCTTCCAAAGACTGGGTCCTTTTGGAGAAGGCTTTTTCGCCCACTCCCCTACCATCGATCCCTTGGCTATTGCCGAAACACACACCTCAGGTTCTCCTCTCCCATCCTTTGATAGGTCCCACGTTAGAAGTTTTCCGCAAGGCTTGTAAAACGTCGTCCGTTTCAGACTCTCCTAGTCCCTTGACGTCGCTCTGCCTGAATCCAGATTTTCCCCCAGGGTTGCACAAGGATTTTTTTATCAAATTACTGGCCACACGATCAGATTCTAGTAAAACATTTTCTTCACTCCGGCAAGGTGAAAACATTACAGGAGCTGAAGGTTAGCTTGAATATCCGCGAATTCCCTCTCTGGGCCTTTCTTCAGATTAGACATTTCCTGCTTTTCCATAAATCCCGCCATAATTGGACTCGCCCTGTTACTCCATTTGAATCCTTATGCTCTAAATCCGAACCACGGAAGCATTTGATCTCTGAGATTTATCCTCTCCTAGGGGACAGCAGGACTTGCACTTCTTTCCCCTCTTTCCGTGCGTGGAACAGAGACCTAAAGACGGATTTATCGGAGTCGGATTGGGACCGCATTTTTATGTACCCCCACTCCTGCTCGAGTAATGTTTCGACGCAGGAAAATGGCTACAAATTAGCCACTAGATGGTATCGTACTCCCTCCAGACTTCATCGGTTTAACTCTTCTGTCCCTGACGTGTGCTGGAGATGTGGGACACCTGATGGCTCTTTCTTGCATATTTGGTGGTCCTGTCCACTTATTCAACCATTCTGGCTGGAGGTCCACCGGTTGGTGACTTCAGTGACCACTTTGCCCATAGTTTTCTCTGCTGCTCAGCTATTGCTTCATCATACCCCCATTCCTAGGAGTCAATATTTCAAGTCCCTAGCGATGCATATGATCAACGCAGCCAGACTCTGTCTTCCTGTGCTATGGGGCTCCACTCACCCCCCAACCATACGCGATTGGCTCAATCAAATAAGCAAAGTGGCGGAAATGGAGGAACTGATTGCGACTGCACTTGACATGCCAACTAAATACTCACATGTTTGGGCCTGCTGGACCCACTTTGTAACTACCCCTGAATTCGGATCTCTCATGGGTCGGGATACCTGATTGAGCTCAGCCCTACCTCTGGTTATGCCCTTGGTTCTTTCATAATCTGCGTGGTTATGACCTCCTTTCCGGTAATTTATATTTGCCTGCTTAGCTTTGGTGAGTGTTTAAATTCTTGACACTCTAATTTCTGATCTCCATTAACACTGTTGACACAAACTTCGCAGCCTGGACCTTTCGCTTCCCTTGCTTTCCCCCCTTTTTTTTTTTTTTTGTTTGCCCCTCTTTCTCTTCTCTCTATCTACTATGACTCCCATTCTTTTCCTTTTCTTATCCTTTTCTTTCTTTCTATTCCCCTTTTTTCTTTTCTTTCTCGACAACCTCTTAGTCTTCGATCAGGCTTAGTCTTCATTTTATCCAGGATTACTTGGTATATGGTTAGCTTATCTCTTCTAGGATAGTCAATGGTACTCATGACATCTTCTCTTGCTGATGCTCATTTGGCCTCATGATAGCGTACTGCTTTTGGTTTAGGCTCTGAAGGTTCATTGCCGCAACTCACACACCCTCTCAACCCGTCCCCTCTCACACAGCTACCCCCTTATCCCCCCTCCCCCTCGACATAACCCGCAGGGACTTCGTCGCTGCTCAAACTCTCTCCAACCCCCTTCACCCTCACTCAGCTACCCCCTCATCACCCCTCTCCCACAGCCCCACCACTGCTCTGACCTCCTCTTCCACCCCACATTCCTCATACTGAAGCTCCCCCAACACTCCACACCTTTGACCTTACTACCATCGAGGAAGTCTCCAAGATCCTCTCTGATGCCCGCCTCACCACCTGCCCCCTCGACCCTATCCCCTCACAACTCCTACGACCTTCCTCCTCCTCCATCCTACGCTCCCTCACCCACATCTTCAATCTCTCCCTCTCCTCAGGCACTTTCCCCTCCCCTCTGAAACATGCACACATCACCCCCATACTTAAAAAGCCCTCCCTGGACCCCAATGACCCGAACAACCTCAGACCCATCTCCCTGCTCCCATTTACATCTAAACTCCTCGAGCGCCTTGTCTACACCCGCCTATGCTCTCACCTCAACGACAACAACCTCCTCGATCCCCTACAGTCCGGCTTCCGTCCCCTACACTCCACCGAAACTGCCTTACTCAAACTCTTCAACGACCTGCTAACCGCCAAAGCTAATGGCCACTATTCAGTGCTCCTACTCCTTGACCTCTCTGCGGCCTTCGACACAGTCGACCACCCCCTCCTCCTCAAAAAACTACACTCCCTCGGCCTCAGAGATTCTGCTCTCTCCTGGCTCTCATCCTACCTGTCACAACGCTCCTTCAGCGTTACCTATAATGCTACCACCTCCCCCTCACTCCCCCTCTCTGTTGGGGTCCCTCAAGGCTCTGTCCTCGGGCCCCTTCTCTTCTCCATCTATACCTCCTCCCTTGGCCAACTCATACACTCTCACGGCTTCAACTACCACCTCTATGCCGACGACACACAAATCTATCTCTCAACCCCCCACCTCACCCCCTTGGTCTCAGCCCGAATCACACACCTACTGAGCGACATATCAAACTGGATGTCGCTCCACTTCCTTAAATTGAACCTCTCCAAAACTGAGTTTCTTGTCTTCCCCCCAGCCCGGACACCACCCCCATTGATTTCTCCGTCACATCCAACAACGCTACCATCAAACCCGCCCTGCAGGCCAGAGTACTGGGTGTCATTCTGGACTCCAACCTATCCTTCCAGCCCCAAGTCCAATCTTTAACAAACTCGTGCAGACTCCACCTCCGCAACATCGCCAAAATCCGCATGTTCCTAACCCCAGAAACCACTAAACAGCTCATCCACTCCCTCATCATATCACGACTCGACTACTGCAACTCCCTCCTCACTGGCCTGCCTCGCCGCTGGCTATCCCCTCTTCAGTCCATCCTGAACACGGCTGCCAGACTCATTCACCTTTCCAACCGCTCTGTCTCTGCCACCCCCCTCTGCCAATCCCTCCACTGGCTTCCGATTGTGCAACGGATCAAATTCAAAATCCTAACACTGACGTACAAAGCTGTCCACCATACTGCCCCGAACTACATCACCGACCTAATATCCAAGTACCGCCCAGCACGCACACTCCGCTCCTCACAAGACCTCCTTCTCTCTAGTTCCCTGGTCTCCTCCTCCCATGCCCGCCTCCAGGACTTCTCCAGGGTGTCGCCCATCCTCTGGAACTCCCTGCCCCAACCCATCAGATTATCACCTACTCTCCTCTCCTTTAGGCGCACCCTGAAAACCCATCTCTTCAGGGAAGCCTACCCCACCCCCTGCTAACTTGCCGACCTCCTCCACTCTTCCTACCACGCCATCCCCCACAGCTATCTCCTCCTGTGCCACCACCCCCTCCCTCCTAGATTGTAAGCTCGAAAGAGCAGGGCCCTTGATCCCCTCATGTTTTGCATTGTATTGGTATTGTTCTGTCACATGTTCTGTCTCCCTTTGTAATGTACAGCGCTGAGCGAACTATTGGCGCTTTATAAATACTGTATAATAATAATAATAATAATAATTTTCTCCATGCATAGGCTAGTACGCCAATATTCACTTGGTGGAAGTAAGCTGTTATTACCTTCTCTATTGTACATTTTTGAACCTTGAGTACTACAGGCCTATCTCTGCCGTAATTTGCCATGCTTATGTTATCCACAGTGTCGCACTCTGCCATGTTATTTCTTCCTGTATTTTGGTTTAAGCTGTAACTATGACCTGATTGATGCTGTATGTGCATTTCTTTATATTTTCCTGTAACATGTTGTCACTTCTAAATAAACTTTTATGGAATAAAAAAAACATAATCTGTAACATGGTAGAACTTACTAACTCCCTTGGATCCAGATGCAGATAGCAAGAACAATACTAGCAACTCAGGTGTCCCTTAATGTTAGGCAAGGTTTTGGCTAATGCTTGAAAAGTGTGCTGGAAGGGAAAGTTTATTGTTGCATCAAAGAGTTGGGGACATGCTGTCATACTAGTGTTACACATCGTTGTTTCTTTTTCCAAAATTGCTATTCACTGGGATTGATTTACTAAAGGCAAATAGACTGTTCACTTAACAAGGGAAGTTCCACTTTGCAACTTTCCCCAGAGCTTAGTGAATGAGGTGAAATTTCAATTTACAAAGACTACCTAATTGTAAGCATAAAAAAAAAAACATTTTTGCTTGCACATGATTGGATGTTGGAAGTCAGCAGAACTTCACCTCGTTCACCTAGCTCTGGGGATACTTCCCTTGCAAAGTGTGACTTCACTTGTAAAGTAAACGGTCTATTTGCCTTTAGTAAATTAACCCCACTGTGTCCAATTCTTTCTCCTGTGAGTCGGCCACCATGACATTATCATTCATCATTCATGTTGTTTCAGACCTCTAATTTATGGATCTTTCTTGTGAAATTGGCTGCCAGTCTAACAGTTGCTACCTTAAGTTCAACCTGCAACATAGCATGGAATTTTTCCAACACCACCTCATATATGATTGCCTCTGTGTTTTCCCCTAGGGAATGTGGCAGGCTGTCAACAAAGGAGGTGTTATGTGCCTCCAGGGGCAGTAACCACAACTTAGGCTCTTTTTCGCTACACTGGGACCCCACCATCTTGGAACTACAAAACCTACAGCAATAGCTTTTTTCCACAAGTTTTAATGTCAAACTCCCAGACCTTCATCATATTTCTAATTTAACACATTATAGGTACAAGAAATCCATGCAACAAAAAGAGGAGAAACAAACTCCTGATCATCACTATTATGCTTTTTTGGCGGTCATGGGTATCTTTACAGTATCTACTTATGCATTATCATATCATCCTCACTTTAATTAGCTTAAACAAACAGTGAACAAAATTATTTATTGGCCATCTATTAACACAAAATTTTTCACTTTACATTCATGTCACATTTAGATGAGTGGATCTGTCCAGGCAGCCATCGCATCCTACTAGACTTGAATGGACTTTCTGCATGCAGCAGCTGCTAGCTGGGGATGCAGAAAAAAACAGCCCAGCTATAGTATATGACCTAAATCACCTTTTTAAACTACAAATCAACTCCCATGTTGAGATAGGGGAGGTGTCCTGTAGTCCTAAACACTACCTGACTTCCTGACAATGCTGTTACTATGGTGAGAGAATTTATTTCAACCTAGGGGAGGATGTGTGTCACTGGCATAATCTCCAGGAAAACTTAAAGGAAGAAAAGGTCTGAAAAAAGAAAACTATTGCATGTGCCACATCTATGGACTGGTAGGGCAAATTATATTTTATTTTTGTTCTTAGGTTTTTATACCCTGTAAACATTATATTACTTGATTTTATATGCCTATTCTGACTAGGAAATGAAGATTTTAGAGGGCCTTAATAAAGGTAGAAATGGAAAGGCGGTAAAAAGATCAGTTTACCCTGCAATCTACTTTGCCATTAGGGCTGTTTTTACTACCAGTGCCCTACTTTTTTGTTGCATCCTCTAATAAATGCAACGAGGCAAAATCCAACAGCAAGTAATCAAAGCTCATAATATATTTATCTAAATACTAGAAGGTTGAAATCTGAAAACCTGTTTGGTTGTGATGGGTTGCTGAAGCTTTACTGTTAACATGGAATTATATAAACCCAAATTAATTCTACAATATTTTCATTAACATTTCATCCAAAATAAGAAAAAAGGACGTGACTTTTTATGATAGTTTAATCCTTATTTTGTTTTATAGATATAACAATTTTTGGAGAAAAGACAAGAACTAGTACTTCCATAAAATGGAAACTACAAAAACACATTAGGTTCAATGAGTGTAATGCTTAAAGTATCAAATCATACATCAGGGACATCAAGCAACAAAGTCAATTTGAAATAACTCACACCGAAGGAGGGAGTTATAGAATATCTATAGAAACTAGACACTAAATTTGTCACAAAAAAGCATTAGCAACAGAAAGAAAATTATAATAGAACATGAAAACAGGAAATATTTATGATAATACCAGGGACAGACTGACAACTCATGGGGCCCCCGGGCAATATGGGATCATGGGGCCCCTGTGTCCTTGCCCAAACTCAAAAAAGCCTATGATAAAGGTACCAGGGGCATCTTATGGGGCCCCCTACTGACCCCGGGCCCTCGGGCAGTGCCCGAGTTTCCAAATGGTCAGTCCGCCCCTGGACAGTACATATAAAGTCCTTCTCTGTACACAGAAATGGTTTCTGGGACATCTGTCTTATTGCAAATGCCTAGCTCCAAACTATATAACCCAATTTTTCTGGGTGTTCTCAAAAATAACAAATGGGTTGTTTCTTGTAGCTAGTAGTTTTTCTTAGCTACAAAGTATTTGAACTAATCCAACAGCCTTGGATGGATTAGATGCAAGATCTTGTTTGCAGTGTCTAGTGAAAGTCAGTCTTGCTATCAAAAGGATGTGAGTGATAACTGTATGAAAACATTGTCATCTATTCTCAGGTTTAAAAATGTCTAATGCATATTTACAGTAGGTAATATTAGGACCCCTGTTATTTCTGAGATAACTTGAACATTTTTTCACCAGAAGCTGTTGAGGGCCATAGAGTATGCATCGAGTTGTTTTATTTGTTCAAAGGCTCTCCAGCAGAGAGGAGCATGAGTTGAGGAAAATCTTGCTAATCAATAGGCAGTTAAGTAGCACCTCAAAGTTATTTTCTGCATTTGTTACCAAAGGTTAACATAACTAGAGGCTGTATGCACCAATTTAAAGGCTCAAAGCCACTGTGTGAAGGAAGAAAAAGAATAGAGATCTACTTCCCATTTCAAGAACAGTGCAGTTTTTGTAAGCATCAATTTATCTTGTTTATCTGGTCTTTAACCTCCCTAGCGGTCTGATTATGTCCATATTTCTGTGCTCAAAGTGGTGCATTTTTTTTTGCATGAAAATATGTTGTTTTTTTATTGTAGGACTGTAATTCTTAGGAATAATTCACTGAAATATGTCAGAACAAGAGTCTAGTAAACATCCCGGGTAAGATAAAATTTTAAACACAAAATCATAATTTATATTATTGTAGCAGGCTCCTTGTACAAGAGGATTCAGAAGGAATCACACGTTCAGCAGTCAGTCCTTCCTCTCTCTCCCCTATTTGTAAAACCTGGGCATTCTGCCAAGTTCATGACTCATCCACTACACAGCAAAGAATGCTGGGAAGGGGGGGAAGCAGGAAGTGAAGGGGAGAACAGAGAGACACGAGGCTGGAGAAAAGACAGGGACACGTGGAGCCTGTCCAAGCAGAGGAGGAGGCACTACATCACTCAGCGCGGATAGAGGGACCCTGCTGTGTGTTCAGAGTCTGGTGAGCTGTCCCACTGGAGAGAGTAAGACACACCATTTACACTTTGCATATAGACTGGGACATCCGCACCCCACTGCTGGGATCTCACCCATCCGGGGCCCTGTGCAAGCCACAGATCTCCCTGCCTGCTTTGCCCCTCACCACCAGTGTAATTGAGACTGTCTGCCCCGGGGACTGACACATACTGGGAGGTTGCATCCTGCAACTGCCCCTGGTCTTGGGGTGCTTTGTGTTGCTTTTAGACACTGAGGTTGGACCCTCTCAGCCCAGAAACCTAGTGAAATCTGATGTAACCCACACCAGTTGAAACTCCAAAGAAGCCTTCAGCTGCTATTTACTTCATTGTAAGGACTAAACGTGCACCAACTAGAGCTCCACCGTTACAAGGACTGAAGTGGGGGAATCTGGCTTAGTAGCTTTATTAGAGGTACCTCTTTATTGCATTCTGTTCTGACTCTGAGGTGATTTTTGGCTAACGCCCCTCAGAAGCAGCATCATACACCGGTGTGGGTAATACATTTCATTGATAGAGCATAAGTAAGTTTATTTGTTTGATATCAGTTGTATTCTGCTTAAAGTGCGACTCTGCCATCAGGAGATTTTTGGCTGTGAAGCCCTCTAGTGGCAGACCAAATTTACTGCATTGCATAAAAGAAGAAAAGTAAGTTTTGAAGTTGAAAGGGGAACCCCCACCCTTCTACACTGCATTTCATTCTCCATAAAATTGTTCTTGTTTCATTTAACCCTGTGTCAGCAAATTTATTGGTGGGGTATTTGCTATTCATTACCAGTTGTGCCAGAGGGATTGGGTTTGCTTAGGGTTGGATCTATTGAGCGCAGGACCCATAATATATTCCAGCTTGTCCCAAGGGGCAGTGCTACACGTGGGGGCTCATCCGGGATTCTTGCTGCTCAATTACCCAACAACCACTCAAGCAGTGCCCTATGCCAACTCCTAAGATGGACGTCGCAGCCGCGACCAAGTGGTGCAGCAGGGAAAATGCTTGCCCAGAACGGAGTGTAGTGGTCGAGTTCCCCAGAGAAATGGGGACCGAAGAACAGATTACCAAGATAGTGAATGCACTACCCACAGAGGTAAAGAAAATGTGGGTGATAGATGTGATACCCGCCTCAGACACCACCCTGGCATATGCCCTGCTAGAGTGGAAGAAGGGGATCCCTGACAGTTTCCAAGGAGCCAATATCCAAATAGAGGATGGGACAAGGCTCCAGTTACTACAGTTGAACACCCCCGGGCCTAGTTGTGCAAAACCTGAGAGGGAAGAACCCCTGTCCCAGACACCTCTAGCCACCATAGGCCCAGTATTCCTCACTGCATTGGGGGACTTCATGTTAAAATGCCGCAAAGACCCCTCTCCATACACAGGGATGTATCGGAAGCTCTGATTCTTCTCGGGTAGACAAGCAATACCTACCGGGGAGGATGGCTTTAAAGAGTGGCTAGACCAAGCCATGCAAGCACTAAGTGAATGGGACATTCCTGAGGCCCACAAGAAACAGAGGATTATGGAGAGCCTAAGGGGCCCTGCATTGGAGGCCATTCGCAACCTAAAACTTAGCAAACAGGATTGCACTGCTCAGGGCTATCTAGATATTTTACAAGATGTATTTGGGCGTACTTGAAAGGCTTCAGACCTCATCTATCAGCTAGAACATACCTACCAAAATGAAGGGGAGAAACTCTCCAGTTACATGGGACGTCTAGACAAGATAATACACCAAATTCTGCTAAAAAGGGGAATAGGCCCTGAAAGAGTAGATGAGGTTCGGGCGCAACAAGTCCTACGGGGAGCCAGGACCCTAAACCCTATTGCCATTCTATTACGAACTCGGCGAGATGATGGCCTCCTGAACTATCCAGACTTGATCCGGACTGTGAGAGAGGAGGAAGCCATGTTGGATGACAAAGAGAGACAGTCAGACTCTGTTGTACGGGTCCGGGTAGTCAATGTGGGAGGTGACACCCCTGAAGTTGAACTCCTTAAGACTCAGGTGTCCCAACTAATGGAGATGGTGACCTTACTAATGGCGGGACCGTCGGGTTTAGCGAGAGAGACGAGAGCAGTTTCTGAAAATCTGTCAGGAGTTGCCCCAACGCAAGCAACTAGTCCCACCATTCAAATGACCTGCTTTAATTGTGGAGGGACCGGACATGTCAGGAGAGTCTGTCCGAGCCCCAGGAAGCCTGAAGCTAAGCACCAAAAACTGGTGGAAAACTTCAGAGGGCCCTGGTGAAGGAGCAACCCAGGGACCCCACCACTGCAGCTAGCTCCACTCAACCAAGTAAAAGGGGGGCGAGGAGAAAATCTGGTCCTATCCAGAAGGACTCCACCATCCCTTACAAACAGCCTAGGGAAAATGCCACTTCACCTCAGGGAGTCAGTGCACACCTCAAACCTGGGAGTCAACCACGGCTTAGGCCGAGCCAAAACTCCCCCAGGAGGATAAGAACTGCAGAACAGAAGAAGACGGCTACCTGTTCACCACTCCCTGAGAATTTAGTGGGACCCTCCCCTGTCGTCCCGATTCAGGTAGAAGGGATTTATACCAGGGCTCTTCTGGACACCGGAGCCCAAGTAACCCTTCTGTACCGAGACTTCTATGACAAGCATCTGAAGCATTTGCCCTTGCAGAAGCTGGAAGATCTGGAAATATGGGGCATAGCAACCCAGAAGTTTCCCTATGATGGTTACCTATCGGTCAGACTAACTTTTGATCCTTCCATGACAGGGAAGGCTGAGACTTTTGAAGCCTTAGCCGTCATCTGTCCCCGGCCGCCTGGGGCCAATGGGAGTCCCCTAATCATAGGGACCAACACCAATATTGTCAGAAGGCTGCTGGCGCCATTGGTCGAAGAGCCCAATGATCAACCCACTTCTGTACATCCCATGCTGAGGCAAGCATATAAGCGCCTGGTACAAGAGAGGAGAGCCCCAGCGGAAAGAATAGGGAAGATATGGCGCCTGGATAAAACATGAGAAGGTGCTACAACCCGGAGAGGTGGCGTGTTTACAGGCATCAGTCAAATTGACCTGGAAGCAGCCAGGCCCCTTCATTGTCCTTGAGGCTGGTGGCTGTGAAGAGAACACAGGAGTGGAGATCCTCCCGGAGGTAGTGTCAACAAAAGCGCTACGGAGGAGCCACGGTAAGGTTTCGGTCAGTGTTCCAACTGCTGCCCCAGTGAAAATACCAGCTCGGGTGCTGTTAGGACATGTGGATCCTGCAACCCCAATCTTGCCCACTGAGCTAGGGGACGGAAGAGAGAAAGAAATCCCTGTCGATGCGTTTTACCCAAGGAACACCCCCTTTCCCCGGAATGGAGAGAGAGAGCGAAGAATCAACTCCTAAGGTGGCGAGCTGCATTCTCCAGAAGTGAGTTCGATGTGGGGTGTGCAGAGAGTGCCCGTCATTGGATCCGGCTTTGAGAAGACGCCCCATTCAGGGAAAGGGTTCGACGAGTTCCATTGGGAGATTTGGAAGACCTGCGTGAGCAACTGGCAGAGTTGAAGAGGACAGGCATCATCAGAGAGTCCCGAAGCCCATACGCCTCTCCGATAGTGGTGGTCCGGAAGAAGAACGGATCTTTAAGATTGTGCATCGACTACCGGACGCTAAACCGAAGAACTGTTCCTGATCAGTATACCACCCCCAGGATAGAGGATTCTTTGCAAAGCCTATCAGGGGCAAAGTGGTTCAGTGTGCTGGACCTGAAGAATGGGTATTACCAGATCCCCATGCACCCGGAAGACCGAGAAAAGACCGCGTTCATAATCCCAATAGGGTTCTTTGAATTTGACCGGATGCCTCAAGGTTTGTGCAACTCTCCAGCCACCTTTCAAAGGCTGATGGAGAAGACGGTGGGTGACATGAATTTAATTGAAGTACTGGTATACTTGGACGACATCATTGTGTTCGGGAAGACCCTGGAGGAACATGAGGAGAGATTGGAGAAGGTGCTCAAGAGACTTCATGATGAGGGACTGAAGTTGTCTTTGGAGAAGTGCCAGTTTTACCAACCCTCGGTCAATTACCTGGGTCATATCGTATCTGCCGACGGAGTGGCCACTGACCCCAAGAAGCTGGAAGCTGTCACCTCATGGCCGAGGCCCACAAATGTCACAGAGCTCAGATCTTTCCTGGGGTTTTGCTCCTATTATCGCAGATTCGTCCAGGGCTTCGCTCGGATAGCTCGCCCACTCAATGAACTGCTCAGAAACGAAGAAGACAATGATGATGCAGATCTTTCTAGACCTGCGAAGCCAGCAGTGGGACCCAGGAGGCCTAGGGAATCTATTCAAGGACAATGGACAACCCAGTGTGAAGAGGCCTTTGAACGGCTGAAAAAGAGTCTAACCACCGCCCCAATCCTGGCCTATGCAGACCCAGCCAAGCCGTACGAATTGCATGTGGATGCAAGTAGAGATGGGTTAGGGGGAGTCCTCTATCAAGAACAGAATGGATGCTTGCGACCTGTCGCCTATGTGAGCCGGGGTTTGGCGTCCGCTGAGAAGAACTACCCCACCCACAAGCTTGAATTCTTGGCCTTGAAGTGGGCAGTAGTGGACAAACTTTGAGATTACCTATATGGAGCAGAATTTGTGATAAAAACAGATAATAACCCCCTCACATACATTCTCACTACAGCTAAGCTGGATGCTACTGGCCACAGGTGGTTAGCTGCCTTATCGAAGTTCACTTTCAGCCTCAGTTATCGGCCAGGGATTGGGAATAGGGATGCAAATGCCTTATCCCAAAGACCTCACTGTTCTAAGGATTCCCCAGAATAGTGGACTCAGGTTCCCTCTGAAGGGGTACAAGCCTTATGCCAAGGAGTGGAACACCGAACAAGAGGTGGGTCCAGGGCAGAAGACATTGGGATTTCGGCGTCTGGCGTTCCCAGGTGTTATTGCAATGTCACCCAGGTTGGGGGTGAAGGCCTGCCCAAGCTTTCCAGGAAGGATCTGCGAAGAGATCAGTTGGCAGACCCCCTCTGCGGCCTAGTATTGAAGGCTTTAGAAAGCAAAAGCCCTGATTTGCTTCTTACATCGTCAAGGGAGGCCCGGCGGCTACAGTTACGCCACAGAGTGGTCTACCAAAGGGGCCCCTCTGATGATCCTGAAGAGAAATGGCAGCTATTTTTGCCCGCAAAACACAGAGAAATGGTGCTGGCCGCTCTCCATGATGACCATGGCCATCTGGGACCAGAAAGAACCTTTTGTTTGGTAAGAGACCGCTTCTACTGGCCCTGCATGCAGACAGAAGTTGAAAGTTACTGTCACTCCTGCATCCGATGTATTCAGAGGAAGACTCTGCCTCAATGAGCTGCCCCAATGGGCCACCTTCAAAGTCAGGGACCCATGGAGTTGGTGTGCATTGACTTCCTGTGCCTGGAGTCGGATCAGAGTGGACAGGGAAATATCCTGGTAGTGACTGACCATTTTACCAGGTATGCCCAGGCTTTTCCTGCTAGAGATCAGTTAGCATCAACTGTGGCAAAGATTTTAGTAGAAAGGTTCTTTGTGCATTACGGACTACCACAACGTATCCACTCAGACCAAGGGAGAGATTTCGAGAGCAATCTCATCAAGAGACTCTTGAGTCTACTAGGCATCCAAAAGTTGAGGACTACTCCATACCATCCTCAGGGAGATCCTCAGCCAGAGATATTCAATCGTACCCTCCTGAATATGCTCGGGACTTTGACTTCAGTGCAAAAGCAACACTGGAGTAAGCATGTAGCAGCCATCGTACATGCCTACAATAGCACTGCCAACGACGCTACAGGATACTCTCCTTACCGGCTGATGTTCGGCCGGGAAGCCCGACTGCCAGTAGACTTGGCTTTTGGAACCTCTGTAGACCATAACTCTGCAGCTTCCCATAGAGGATATGTGGACCGCCTAAGGAAAAGCCTGAAGATTGCTTATGAGAAGGCTCAAGCCACCTCAGACGCCAGGGGACAGAGAAACAAAGAGAACTTTGATCTCAGAGTGCGAGTACAGGACTTACAATCTGGAGTCTTACTGAGAAATCTGGGTATCCCTGGAAAACACAAGTTGGCGGATAGGTGGCGATCAGAGCCCTATGTCATCTGCAAACAATTGCCTGGATTGCCAATTTACCAGATTAGACCGGAAAAGGGTGTTGGCCCACTCAAAACCTGGCACTGCAACCACCTTTTGCCTTTGTCAGATGCAGTCCGTCTACCATCACAATCTGATCCACAGTCTACCCCCTCAACTTCTCAGAGGACTAGACCTGTGACCAGGTCTCAACCCACACCACCTCCTGCAGATGAAGAGGACAGTGAGAGTGAGGAGGTAGGGACAGATTTGCTGTGGCCATCTGACATTTCCGAACCCACCATTCCTTCTTCCACTGGAGTGACTGACGTAGTTCCTCTTAGGCCAGAGGCTCCTGAATTTGTGCCTCAGGCCCAACCTGCAGAAGACATACAAGAGCCTGAGCCTTCTCTACCCGAGTTAGATCCTGAAGACTGGTGGTCCATTGTTGATGAGGGAGAAGATGTGGAGGAAGCTGAACTGGGAGAGACAGAGAGCGTCGAGCAAGAAGCGAGGGTTGATGAGTTAGTAGTGTCAGAACCAACATCGGAAGCAACGCCAGAACCATTGCTAGAGCCCAGGGAACAGAGAGAGCGTAGAGTTATTCAACCCCCCAAAAAGACTGACATGTGATGTGTTGGGTGAAAACTCTGAGGAAGTAGTACATGCTTCTCAAAGGAATCTCGTGACGCCTGGTTCTCCTTACGCAGTTTCGGTAGAGAACAGCCCCAACTCACCCCCTGGCACATCTGGTTGGGCCATTCCCATTAGTGTGGCCTATGGGCAGGACAACCCTCACTCTGCTACATGGTGGGAGGTTCCTCTGCCAGATTCTTATGCAAGTGTGAATAATTTAACTTCCTGTGTGTACTAACTTTGCTTTTTCTCCGCGTGTATATAAAAAGCATGTAACAGGTTGCTTTTACTGCTGTCTTTGGAGGACCAAAGCTTCTCTGGTGGGGGGAGTGTGTAGCAGGCTCCTTGTACAAGCGGATTCAGAAGGAATCACATGTTCAGCAGTCAGTCCTTCCTCTCTCTCCCCTATTTGTAAAACCTGGGCATTCTGCCAAGTTCATGACTCATCCACTACACAGCAAAGTACGCTGGGAAGGGGAGGAAGCAGGAAGTGAAGGGGAGAACAGAGAGACACGAGGCTGGAGAAAAGACAGGGACACGTGGAGCCCGTCCAAGCAGAGGAGGAGGCACTACAGCACTCAGCGCTGATAGAGGGACCCTGCTGTGTGTTCAGAGTCTGGTGAGCTGTCCCACTGGAGAGAGTAAGACACACCATTTACACTTTGCATATAGACTGGGACATCCACACCCCACTGCTGGGATCTCACCCATCCGGGGCCCTGTGCAAGCCACAGATCCCCCTGCCTGCTTTGCCCCTCACCACCAGTGTAATTGAGACTGTCTGCCCCAGGGACTGACACATACTAGGAGATTGCATCCTGCAACTGCCCCTGGTCTTGGGGTGCTTTGTGTTGCTTTTAGACACTGAGGTTGGACCCTCTCAGCCCAGAAACCTAGTGAAATCTGATGTAACCCACACCAGCTGAAACTCCAAAGAAGCCTTCAGCTGCTATTTACTTCATTGTAAGGACTAAACGTGCACCAACTAGAGCTCCACCGTTACAAGGACTGAAGTGGGGGAATCTGGCTTAGTAGCTTTATTAGAGGTACCTCTTTATTGCATTCTGTTCTGACTCTGAGGTGATTTTTGGCTAACGCCCCTCAGAAGCAGAATCATACACCGGTGTGGGTAATACATTTCATTGATAGAGCATAAGTAAGTTTATTTGTTTGATATCAGTTGTATTCTGCTTAAAGTGCGACTCTGCCATCAGGAGATTTTTGGCTGTGAAGCCCTCTAGTGGCAGACCAAATTTACTGCATTGCATAAAAGAAGAAAAGTAAGTTTTGAAGTTGAAAGGGGAACCCCCACCCTTCTACACTGCATTTCATTCTCCATAAAATTGTTCTTGTTTCATTTAACCCTGTGTCAGCAAATTTATTGGTGGGGTATTTGCTATTCATTACCAGTTGTGCCAGAGGGATTGGGTTTGCTTAGGGTTGGATCTATTGAGCGCAGGACCCATAATATATTCCAGCTTGTCCCAAGGGGCAGTGCTACATATATTAAATAATCATAAAAATAATAATATAATAATAATAATAAATTTAATTCAATAATGTAATCAAACCAAAAACACAGAAATTTGAAATAGAGCGCCAAGTTCGCACATCACTGAGCTTAGTCACAAAATTGTTTTCAGTGTCTGATGACGAATTTCCCCACAAATCATTATCACTCAATTCTGCAAGTAGTTCTAATTTACTATCTCTGTTCTCTAGCTGGTCTAAAATTGCTTTTGACCTAAAGGGACGCTTTTTGGACGCCATGGACTTCTTTCAGTTTCCAGGCAGAAAGAACAGTAAAAATGCAGGCAGGGCACAGGACAAACCACTAGGTTGATACAGTAATGTTTTACTATGTGATTTTAGTGTATTGAGTGAATGTCACTTTTAACATGTTTGAATTTCCCGCCAGTTCCATCCCCCATATGTCCCGACGCTCCCAGGGAATGGAACCGTCGGATGCCAGCATCGGCCAGAGGAGATGGCCGGGGATGCTGTAGGGGGGACATCATGGGAGCTCAGGACAAGGTAAGTGCAAGAGGGAATCCCTAAGCAACGCTGCAGGGTAATCCCAAGTGTAGCTCAGGGTTACCGCTTTTGGTACTGAAAGTTAACCCCAAGCTACACTCGGGAATACAGCCAGGGGGGTTAATGTGTAGGTCCCTCCAAAAAATATTTTTTAATATTTTGGTACATTCCATCAGGTTAACAACAGAAATGTTGTTGACCTCCCAGACCAGCTCAGCTGACACTTTTACATTTTTATTATTGAAAATGCAGCGTTTATAAATCAGTCATGGGGCTGATTTACCAGAACTGGAGCTTGGAAAATATGGTGCAGCTATGCTTAGAAAATCAATTTCCAGGTTTTTTGTCAAAGCTTAGTTGAACAAGCTGAAGTTAAAAGCCGATTGCACAGGAGCACCAGATATTCTACTCTCCAGTTTTAGTAAATCAGCCCTAAAGTGTCATGGTTATTTTCTAGTCTGCTAATAAAAATCTATTCATACTACTGGTTAACCAGTGGCATAGACATTTAAATTCAATATTTAATTAAAATCTTAACAAATAAAAATCTGTATGGTCTAAATTATTTTGCATACTTCACATTATTTAACCCATCATATTTCCTGTTACATTAGCAAGCCTACTTCAATATAACATGTTTTTTATACATTTAATAAAAATGAAAATATTCTTTGTTTGAAATGAAACACCATGGCAGCTCTTATCTGTTGAGTTAAGGCTGCAGATTTCGTTTACTTTGTATTAAATGAACATAGTTAAAAAGTTTTCGTTTTGACAGCAAAGTACATTAATCAGCAGCAAAAGAACAGATCTTGCTTTTTCACAGTTTCAAATTGACTTTCAATAGAGTAACACAGTGAAGCTTTGTCCCATAAGAGTAGCAGTGTATTTAAATACAGTAAACATAACAAAATGACCTTCTTAAAATTACACCAGATTCTGTACTGTACAGGATGTCTATAATGACTTCAGTGTTGCATGACTTAACTTTACTGCTTTCAAAAAGCTTTTAAATTAGTTTGGACACATGGGTTTTATCCAAAGGAAATCAATGCGTTTTTGTGAGTCTGACTTAATTTTTAAGCAGCCAGCACTTTGAGATGAAATTAAAATATGTATGAAAAACATATTAAAGTTTCCCCAGGGGTTGCTCTTATTTGTACATTTACAAGGTGTTAAAGAGATGATTTAAAAATGAAATGTACACAGGATTAATGCAAATGTGCTATGATTTATAGACCTTCATGACAATTTTGACAGTCCTGAGCTAATGTTTTCTGAAGTTGTAATTATCTTTTAATTCTTCAGAGTTTTGTGGTATTTATGTACTGTAATTTGGTAGAATTCTAGAATGTCATAATGCAAGAGAAATATTTGAACCTTGAAAACACCACTTAGATTTAAGCAGGAAAGTAGGTGAATAAAATATTGCATGTTAAGTATTCGTGGGTGTTATACCATTCAGTATAAACATAAACTTCATTGTTTAAGCTTTAAACCTGTTTATTATCATTAATAATATTTTAAGGAAATCATATGGAAGGGAAGAAATCAAGAATGAAGGCAGTTTTAACAAGGGTGATTTACTAAAGAAGTTGAAACTTTTCTCTCATAAATTGTAGCTCTGTTCACTTTGAATACACAAGCATGTTCAGATGTAAAAATAAGAAAAGCTTTAGGAAGCTGATTTCCATATGACTGGATAACTGAAGTAAATCCTCACTAACTTTAGTTATTTAAGTGAAAATTCTCAATTACTTTAGTAATGCAGTCTGACAGAATCAACATTGATAAGAATTTTTATTGGCATGACTAATAGTAGATGAAAGTATTTTGAATATAGAGGTAAAAAAACAAATTGCAGAAGGGGTATCATTATGCTTTTTGCTACAGGTTAAGAATAAAGTTGACCATACACTAGTAGATTTTCTAACAAACAATTGTATGAAAATTCTTAATTCATTAAATGACTTGATAAATGTTCTTTGAAAGTACTTCAACATTTTGTTTGCTTTTAACATTCAATTTTGTAATTAATTGACATTCCTGAACAACAACCACACTGTTAGAAACTAATTTGTTTGACAATAAACTTCCATCCTGTTCCTTCAAATTTTGGTTGAAATTAAATCTCAATTTGATCCCACTAATAGAAAACTGAATAAACATGGTTAAAAAGAAAAACATTCAAATCAAATTATATTAGTGTATGATAAATTCAAGGATCTACCTGCCATGTCACAAACATCCAAAGTCAGGGGATACTCTAAGAGCAAGGAGGTTTTTATTTTCAAAAATTGAAAGGGAGACATTTGAGCATTATTATGTTTTCCATTTTGTGATGACTGAATTTGAACAGAGTGTCATTAAACCCTGAATATGAAAAAAAATATCACATGGTATAGAACAGAGTGTGCATACTCACAAAGCCACTAAAGTATTTGTTTTGTGTAGAATGAAATATACCTGGTTGATCCTGCCTTCAGCTGTCTCTCCCATCTTCACTGTGCCCCCACTGCAGCCTGAGATTGTATAGATCAGCTGTTGTAATCTACTGAGCATGCTCCAGTTTTAGTTCCCTGCTAAGCTTTTCATTTCCTACTTTTTCTTATCTGTGCAACCCACATGACTAAATGACAGCCCACTCCCTCCCACCTTTTCCATGTGCTCCTTTTGCTAAACACCAAGGGGTGGGCTATAGTATGCTAAATGAATACATTCCCTAAGAAATGCACAACAAAGATTAATTTTAATATAAAGTAGTATTAAACATATCAAATGTAATTGCTAATACTTGTGAAGTAAAAAAAGAGCCTTGGATGCAGATGCCGCCTGAACAAAATGAAAGCTAGAGTCAATCATCTTCGATTCTGCCTACCTCAAATTAATACATAAATAATACACATTTGATGTTCAATAAACGTTCATAGGGAGCTGTAAAACACGTTTTTGATATTTATAATTTAATTTGAATAGCTCTTCTGAAACAGTTTTTTTTAAGTCATGAGACCGACACAGTATCATACCCATACTGTAGACAGCATACATCAGTAGAGTAATCGATGCCTCTCCCGAAAATCTTTCCCTGCAGATGCCAAATAACAGATGATTATTTTTTAAAAAACAAGATACAGTGGCATGGTATACAATATATGATTTATACGTATCAGTTATGGCAATTAACATCTCTATTTGGTATCACTTTAATGAATAGTAGCACTGCGGGGTTGATTTACTAAAACCAAAATACTGTTAACCTTGTAAGGAAAGTTCCACTTTGCAAATACATTTTTCTCAAGTTTAGTGAATGCGGCTAAATTTCACTTTGCAAAGAATACCCAATCATGTGCAAAGAAAATAAAACAGCATTTTTGCTTCCATGTCACTGGATGATGGAAGTGAGCAGAACATCAGCTCATTGCACGTCATTTTCACTTTTCAAGGGGATTTCCCCTTAGATTAGTAAATGAGGTAGAGCTCCACTAAACTTTCAACATTCAATTACGCGCAAGCAAAAATATTGGGATTTTTTGGGGTTTTCTTTTTAATTTTGCTTGCAACTCAAAGATCAAATAGTATTTCTAATAAAAATTCATATTTTTATATTTTTAAATATGTCATTATATATTTTGAAGATTAGGAAATGTGCAACAATATGCAGAATAAGACAAAAAAGGTTTTTAAAAAAGTATATGGAAGTTTCTGTGTTTCTGAGACCTATGTATGCTTTCTCATTGATAACTGGATGTGTTGAAATTTCACAAGGGTCTTTGGACCCTCTTAATATCGCCCATTAACTCATGGTTTCATAACCCCTGAACACGTTCCCCCACCTTGCCGCCTGACATGGCCGGAGGTGTCACTGCCAGATTGTGGGGTGGCAGCTCCGTTTTCCATGTTTTACGGAGGCAGGGATTGGGCCCATTTGGCCCATTGAAGTTTGAAATCTATGTTTTTTCAGGTATGGCATACTGCCTGCCTGATCCATGTTTTTCAGTTACCGTTGTAATTATAGGAGCTATTAAAGCTTCATCTTTATTATTCTTTAACTTTTCTCTTTTCAAAGCTTTCGTACATGGTGTTGGATTCTTGCCGGCTTGTGGACGTCATGACCCCTGTATTGGGATCTGGATGTCCCCTATGCTGGTACTATTGCCTGTCAATCTGTCTGATGTGGGCTCACGGGTCCTTGTGTCTAGCCAAATAATTCTGGGTGATGTTTTTGCAATGTGTATTTTTACGCTGATAACCACAACTTTTGTATGCTATGGCGATTCAATGTATTTCGCATAATGTCCAGGGTTTCAACTCGCCAAATAAGCGCAAAACAGCCTTTCTTCAATATAAGCGATTAGGGGCTAAAATTATTTTATTATAGGAAACACATTTTGCAGCCGCAAAACACCCGACATATTTTCATAAATCCTATAGGCAGGGGTATTATACTTTACATTCCTCCAAGAGCTGAGGAGTGGCTATCTTTTTACATAATTCATTCCCCTTTGAGGACCAACATGTATATCGTGATCCGGACAGTAGGTTTATCATTCTTAAAGGCACCCTTTCAGGTCGAGAACTTACTATTGCAAATATCTATGCACCGAATTCGGCACAAGCGTCTTTTTTTTCAAAATTTTTTGACGTTCTAGATAGGTTCTTGTCCCCCCATCTATTGATGGGTGGAGATTTTAACCTGGTAGCAAACCCTCTTTTGGACCGGAGCTCTTCCTTGCAATCTTCCCAGGCTTTCCCAAAATCCCTTACTAAAAAACTAGATGCCCTCCAGTTGGTGGACACCAGTTGGAGAGCCAGGGATTATTCATTTTATTCTCACCCACATGACTCTTACGCCAGATTAGACTATATCTATTGCACCCATATTCTATTAGCGAATTCTAGGTCAGCTTGCATTCACCTGAGCCCCTGGTCGGATCATGATATTATGGCTTTATCTATCACGTTTATAGGATTGGTGCCTACCCCCTTCTCTTGGAGACTTAATGACTCTATGCTTACTGATTTTGACTCTCGCCATGAGGTGGTTACTTCTCTCCGGGAATACTTTCAGTCTAACTCTACGCCTGATATATCTCCAGCCACACTATGGGTAGCCCATAAGGCAGTCCTACGTGGCCGCCTTATCTCCATGGCCTCCACCAGGAATAGAAAACGATGGCAATAAATACTACTTCTTACCCGAGAATTGGAAGCACATTATAGACGTCATGTTGCTAGTCCATCTCTCCTTAATAAACAGTTGCTGTCTCAAAAGCGTTTAGAATTGAATACCCTACTTTCCCAAAAGACTTAAAAAGCTCTCCGCTGGTCGAAGGCCTCGTACTTGTTACATAGTAACTCAGCATCCACCATGTTTGCAAGGAAATTGAACCACTCTCTGCGCCCCCCACACGTCTTTAAGTTGCGCACTGCCTCGGGCACTACTTCGTCTCTACCTCAGGAAGTTTTGGGTATTTTTGAAAACTTTTATGCTGGTCTTCTAGCTTCTCCCCATTCGGACTCTGTTTCTTCGTCTGACTCATGGCTGGACTCTATACCACTCCCTGCCCTTACACCTTCTCAGCTTGCCTCTCTTAACGCCCCCTGTACAATAGAGGAAATTACTCGTGCAATTAGCGCGCTAAAAAGATCTACTGCACCGGGCCCTGACGGATTTACTGCTAGCTATTCTAAACATTTTGCCTCTACGTTGGCTCCCTATTTGATAACATTATTTAATGATGTTTTGCAGGGGGGTAAGTTTCCTGAGGAGATACTGTTGGCCAATATGTCTTTAATACCCAAACCACAGAAAGATCACTGTTTACCACAAAATTATAGACCAATCTCAGTAATGAATAATGATCTGAAAATATTTAGCCGCATTTTGGCGGACAGGTTGGCCCCTATTATCTCCTCTTTGGTCTCCCCAGACCAATCGGGTTTCATTCCTGACAGATTTATTACTGATAACATTCGCCTCACTTTAAATGTTATTCAAGATGCCAATCTTCATTCTAAAGAGGTTCTGTTGTTGAGTCTAGACATAAACAAGGCCTTTGATAGTGTGCTTTGGCCTTATTTGTTCTCCTTGCTACGGAAAATGGGCTTCAGTGATGGGTTTTTGGCTGGTGTGCATGCACTGTACGATTCCCCTGAAACGAGAATCAGGCTCCCTGGCTGTAACTCTGACTTTTTTATGTTGGGTAGAGGCATCCGTCAGGGTTGTCCTCTTTCACCCCTCTTGTTTGCGCTGGTGTTGGAACCCTTGGCAGTGGCGATTAAATCACATCCAGATATTTCTGGCTATCCATTATTAATTATCCATTATACAATATAATCCATTATATTAATTTCACATTTCAAAATAAGCATGTATGCTGATGACGTTATGCTTTTCCTTACTAAACCATTAACCTCATTGCCTAATTTATGTGCCTTGTTGAACGATTTTGCTGTGGCGTCAGGTCTCACTGTTAATTTCACCAAATCGGTGATTATGCCTGTTAATGTTCCTGACTCCCTATGTGCATAGTTCTTTTCCGTTTCGTTGGGCCATGGATCGTATATTCTATTTGGGGGTTAATCTCACTCCCAGATACTCGGATATGTTTGCTGCTAATTACCCACCATGTGTATCACGTCTCTCTACTCTATTAAAGATTTGGCATGGTTACCCTATTTCCTTTCTGGGTAGAGTCACGGCTGTTAAAATGAATATTTTGCCTAAATTACTTTATCTTTTCAGAGCACTTCCCGGTTTCGAAAACGTTTTTAGACCGCTTTCAGCGGACTATTAACAATTTTATTTGGAGTAATAAGCGTCCACGCTTTGCTTCATCCATTTTGTACCACTCACAACGGACTGGAGGTCTCAGTCTTCCTAATTTTTGGATATATTGCCTCTCGGCCCGTTTTGCGCAACTATCACAATGGGCGACTATTAATTCCCAGACCCCATGGATCAAATTTGAATCTCAGTCTATACGCCCATTCTACTTACCGGGTATTCTTTGGTCCAAGGCCTTTCCCCGATCGCTAACCTTCCATAACTCCATAGTGACCCATTCACTGACGCTTTGGTCCAAGTATAAAATTAAATTGAATCTAGTCTCTCTTATTCCCCCAGGGGTTTCATTTTTTGGTGATCCTACTTTTGTTGCAGCTTTTTCCTCCCCTCAAACGTTTCGTTGGTGGTATGATTGTTCCCTTATCAGATTATCTGATTTCCAGAGAGGAGGATCATACATTACTTTTGATATGCTGCGCGAGTTTTTTGATATCCCTCTTCGTGAGTACCGTCGCTACCGACAGATTAGACACTTTTTTAATTCACATTTTGGCCTTATACCATCCTCCCCGATTTCCTTTTTCGAACGTATCAGCCGTGACTCTCCCAGGGGTAGGGGTCTTATTTCATACCTTTATCATCAATCTTTGACTTGTCTTTTTCATACACCCCCTTTATACAGACAAAAATGGGAGGAGGATAGTGGCGTTACCTTTTTGGATGAGGATTGGGATTCCATGGTGGATAACATATGTAAGTGCTCTAGATCCCTTTCTGTTCGTGAGACGGCCCTTAAGGTTTTGACCAGATGGTATTATACACCATCAAGACTACATGTACTATTCCCACAAACGTCCCCCCTCTGTTTCCGGGGCTGTGACCTTACGGGAACTTTGGCTCATATATTTTGGGATCGCCCAATAGTATCTGTGATTTGGTGCAATATATCTGAGGTGGCTACCTCATTGGCGGGTACCCAGGTACAATTGTCTATGCAGACCTGCTTACTGGGGGCTCATATCCCGGGGGTCTCTGAGGCCACAATGAGATTGATACATACCATTTGTATTGCCACTTTATGGTCTATTGCATTGCATTGGAAGTCCAATGCTGTACCCTTGACCTCCGTTTTACACAGAATTGATACTGTAATGCTCATGGAAAGCATTCATTATACCCTACTGGATAAGATGCACTTGTCTGATAAGAAGTGGGAGTCGTGGAGGGATTGTAGACATTTGTTGCGTGATTAATTATATTCCCAGAGAAAGTTGATTGGCGTATATTGTTGACAGATGTATCATTTAATCTACCTCATCATTTACACATTTCATGTTCCTGCAATCTTAATTTTTTTTTTTCTCTCTCTTCTTTTCTTTTCCTACATTATTATCCTTTTCTGTATTGTACTATTCAAAAGTGCCTTGTTATTGCTGTAAATTATATTTGAAAATGTGCTGTTGTTTTACAGTCTATCTTCATATAATAAAATCGTTTGTAAACAAAAAAAAAAAAGTATATGGAAGAAAAGCCAGAAAAAAGATTGAATTAATTATAAGATTCTGTTTAGAGGATTGTATAAAACTTTGAATGGGAGTGAAGTTCAAAAGGTATGGAAGATATACAATGATAAATGGAGGGTGTATCTTCAAGAAATAAAAAGGTTATTAGAATAACTATAAATGCAAACTTGAGAGGTACATTTAAAATTAATACACAGGTTACACATTTTTTTGTGAGCCTAATAAAATAAAATAGGCTCATTGATTAGGTGGCATAAACATGTGCGACTAAGATTTGAAGATCTCCTCTTATTAGGGTTACACCAGAATGGAGGGAAATAGCTAACTGAAGCTCATCCCAATGGTTAGGCCAGGTACTATAGCTAGTGAGTACTTTTCAACAATACAGAGGCTTGGTGGTGGTTGATGACATTAAGACAGTCGAGGATCAGGGCAAGCAGTAGGCAATCCAGAAAATGGTCTGAGGTCAGGGTAGCTGTGGATTTGGCTTTCTATGGATTCTGCAGCTGGATCAGAACATTCAGTACTGTGTCTGGGTTTTGCTAGACACCTGTGATCTGGCTGAATACACAGGTGTGCAGTGTCATTTAAAACTCAGGTCTGAGAATATCTCAGAGATCCCAGTTTGGCGACAGCTCCCAGTGCGGGAGATGGAAGGTCTCATTGGGGGCGCAGCCAGAAGCCAAAAGACAGATGTCTCAATTCCAGGAGTCAGGTCAGCTCCTATCAGGGTGTCAGGAGAACCACAGTTTATAGGCCAGAGGTGGGCCGTGCAGCAGGTTTCTGTGACTAAAGGCTAGATAGCCAAGTATCCAGGAGAGGTGGACAACACAGTCTGAGAGACTTGTAAGAGGTACAGTGTGGGACTGCCATTGAAGCTGAGTGAGTTTATGAACCAGGCGGCTTGGCATTTTCCAGTGTGTATATTCCTGCTTAAGGTGGAGAAGATCCCCTGTGTGGGAAGTCATTGATTGGTGAACTTTGCTTTCTTTTAAATAGAAGTGGGCTGAAAAGCCCTTAAAAATAGTTCCTGTCTGCTGTGGGCTAACTAACATAAAGCATCTACCATGAGAAATAACTACCCCATGTCACTCAACCAAAGAAAGTCTCTGCATTCCAAATTTCTTGCTCAATATGCTGATTTTTTTCCAAAACTGACAACAATAGCACAATATTTTTTCGCATACTTGTGCCTTATCAAGTGTTTGTGTAACAAACAATTCAGGTTCATTAAATAAACACGGAGGATGATAGTCACACAATCATGGAAAATCAAGTTTCACCTACTCAGGGCTTACGTATATACATCATCTGTGGTTTTAATGGATAACATTAGAACAAAGTAAATCAACTGTAAAGAGTAATCATGAATCAAAAACATGATATTACACTTCTAATCAGGGGCGGACTGACCCTTTGGAAACTCGGGCACTGCCCAAGGGCCCGGGGTCAGTAGGGGGCCCCATGAGATGCCCCTGTAACTTTTTCATGGGCTTTTTTGAGTTTGGGCAAGGACACAGGGGCCCCATGATCCCCTATTGCCCGGGGGCCCCATGAGTTGTCAGTCCGCCCCTGCTTCTAATTCATGTACAGCAGTAAATGTCAAACAAGAACATTACATGTGCCAGAGGACAGATCATCACTGAAGTTCTTCCCCACTTTGTTGTCTGCTGCCTATGGATGTAAAAATCAAAATGTCAGTACTACATAAATAAATACAGATCATAATGTCTGTTTAATACTTTGAGGTGTAGTGAGTTTATACCATTACACTTCTATTTTTTTAACAAGAGAATGTGATCATCCCCTTGTATTTAGTTTAGACATATCATCAAGTGCTAAAAATTTTAATCTGTTGGACCTACAGTATTTAACCATGAGATCTCTGGAAGTATAATGGCATGATAAACATATTCTAGGGAGCATAAATGAAATTTCAGTGTTTGTACTACTCTGGATCTCAATGCAGATCTGAAATCTTTTAAGACCTATAGCTCGGGTACCCAATTGGGTGCAACTTTCAGGAAACATTATTGTTAGTCTTTGGGTTAAAAGCTTAAAAGCTTTGGGGGTCAAATATTAATGTGGAAGTTACAACCTTTTGGTTAAGAATTGTTAACTAAAGAAAACAAAAGAGCAGAAAAGGACATATGAAGATATAGATGAATGGGGGCAGGGAGGCTTAAGGGATGGATGAGATGGCATGTTCGAGCAAAATGGAGGAAAGAAGTTACCTCTATCAACACGTTTAGGGTACCTTTATAAACTCTCTTGCATATGGCTTCTTGATATTGGGCCATGAGGGAGTCCCAGTATCCAGTTCCCATAGTTTGGCAATCTGGGGGAGATATTAAGGGTCTGAGTCAGTAAGGATTGTGTATATGGCTGAAATTAGATGCCATTGAGGGACTTTAGAGGTGCATAACCTTTTTAAAAGATCTAAGGGAGCGGAAGTGCGATTCTCGACTTTTAGAGTCGTGAGAAAATGCCTTAATTGTAGGTAGGACCACATAGGTAATGCAGAGTTCGGGAAATTCAAGTCCTTCTTGGAGTGACAGTTCCCTTTAGTAAAGAATTGGTATGCCCTGGGAAGAGAACTGGTTTTAAATAAATGATAAAAGCCCACATCCGAGCCAGGGGGAAGGCTGGATTGTGTAAAATGGGGGTTAAGGGGCCAGGTGTGGAGGCGATTGATGTAGCTTTGAGTGCCTCTTTGAAGCATTTTAAAGTGGGAAGAATAAGTGAATGGCTTTTAAGTGGAGGCAGTTTTATTTTTCAAGAAATAGACTGTAAAATGACATTACAGCTTCAAACAGTATGTAAAACAGAAACAAGGCACAACTAAAGTGTACTTTTCAAAAAGGTACAATCATGTAGCGTAAAGAAAGAGAAAAGTAAAACTCATCCCGGAGCAGCGCTGCAGGGTATTCCCGAGTATAGCTCGGGGTTACCGCTTATGGGGCTGAAACTTTACCCCGAGCTACACTTGGGAATACCGCCAGGGAGGTTAAGTGACAATTTTGTGTAAAAAAATTTTTTCCAAAAACTTGTGGTATTTTATGCCCAGCGTTAGAGGTTTATGCCACACATTACTCACTCTTCTAACCACCTGAAGATCAAGCCTTTTCTGACACTTTTTGTTCACATGAAAAAAAAATCAGTATATTTTGCTAGGAAATTAATTTAAACCCCCAAATATTATATATATTTTTTTAAAGAAAACACCATAGTGAATAAAATGGTGGGTGGTGCAATTTTTTATGTCACATAGTATTCGCTCAGCGATGTTTCAAACACACATTTTTAAAAGAAAATACTTTTTTTTTACTTTTAATGCACAAAAACACAATTTATTGCCCAATTATTTGGTAAGATATAAAAGATGATGGTATGCCGAGTAAATAGATACCAAACATGACATGCTTTAAAACTACGCATGCCCAGTGCAATGGCGACAAACTGCATACGTTTTTAATATCCATAGGCAACAATTTAAAAGCCTTTACAAGCTACCATTTTATATTTACAGAAGAGGACTAGTGCTAGAATTACTGCTCTTGATCTGACGTTCACGGCGATACCTCACATGCATGGTGCAACCGCTGTTTACTTACTGGCACAGGGTCAACGCTTGCCCGCTTTTTAAAATTATTTTTACACTGTCCCACTGGTGTGGTGGGCAGGTGTGCGCGCGTTGGGGGGCAAGGTTTTTTTTTTTAAGTTACTTTGATTTTTTTTAATTATTTTTACACTGTCCCTCTCATTTTTTTTTATCACTTTTAATGCTATCACAGGGAATGCAAATATCCCCTATAACTTCAATGGGCATTGTCATATATTCTTTTGTGTAAAATCTGGGGTCTATCAGACTCTAGATATCTCCTCTGCCCTTACATTATCTAATCAAACCAAGATCAGTGTAATCAGATGCTTTCCCAATTTACAAATGGCGCTGTTTATATCCTGAGAAACTGAAGTGATGAAATGCTTCAGATTTCTAAGACTATAGAGATGATTGGCACCATTCTGGTCTCCATTGAGTTTTATGGTTAGCTGTCATAAACACCGGATGCATTCTCAGGTTCCCCCGATGACATGGGACTGCCCGAGAAGGCATTGGAAGGCAGCAGGGGAGGGGAGGCATCATTTCCCGCTGCTTGTAAAAGCAATCCTGCAGCTAATTAGCCACTAAGATTGCTTCTACATGCAAGCCAATCGCCGGCTGATAAAAACAATACTCAGATGATGCCTACAGCTGTATCCATGGCCAGAGATGCTAGGGGGAGTGTTTTTCAAAGTTATTTCTCAGCAAACTAAAGCATGGAGACATGGGTGGATGAGTGAGTTTGCTTTGAAGATTGCCTATTAGCTTTATAAAGGAACATAATTTAGTATTAAGGATCACCCCCATAGACATTAATGAGTTTTTCAGCTTAGTCTGGCTTTTGCAGATTTCAGTCAGGATTGAAGAATCTCCCCATGGGTAGATTTACTCCATCTTGCCCAATGCACATTACTAAGTAGAATGGGTACTTCAAGAAAATTCTAGACTAGACTGATGATTGACTAGTGCAAGAGTTTCTTATGCAGAATGGCAAAGGTATCTTTGTCATGTGTTATGTCCAAAAAAACAAGTGTAAGCTCTGTTGAGGGTTTCTACTGTTGGCAGTTTGAAATATAGATTGGCAATGTGGTGATTAGTTCAACAATCACTTGACCCTTATACTTATATATCACAACACTTAAACTTATAATATCCCAGAAAAGTGATCTACCTTCACCCTTGAAGGCTAGTTAGACAATATATATGTGACTTTTCTATGAGCAAATACATCAAATCAAAAGATAAAACAAAAACTAATATAAAAAAAAAAAAATTATAAAATTATATATAAAAAAAAAAAAAAATATTAATTATATATAAAAAAATTATGTCCAAAAATCCCACCGTGTCCAAAAATAAAAATAAAATGATAAATAAAATTTCAAAAAGTCCCAAAAAATAATCCTCACAAGTGTAATACAAACACTCAAACTTTTTTTCTTCTTCTTTTATCACCAAAACCTTCTTAATGCCCGCAACACTTGATATTCATGCACCTCAAAAAAAGAGAAAACTCGATATAGTGTCATACCTTAAATAATGTAAAACACACGTGCCACTCGCTGTGCAGCATGCAAAATACAATAAATGTGTATACTCTAACCCAGTGTCAAAACACATACAATTAAGTGAAATGACAATAAGAGTGAAAACACATTCACATAAGATATGCCATGCAATGTGTGAAAAACCACTCCACAGATAACACTGCCAGTGTATCACACCACACCCTATATATATATATAGTGGTAACCAAACCACCACTCTCCAACTCTAATATGGATGGGTAATTACCCTATAGCAGAGACAGCAGGGCAGATTAACCACTCTGGGTTACAATCTCCTCTCATTGACTTCCTCCAACGATTATGATTTCCTCCTCCACTTTCCTCCAGAAAACCAGTCACCATATAAAAAGTATTCTTCTTTATTAAAACTCACATAAAATTTTGTGGTAACAGCTCTTCCTCACAAGCAGTATGGACATGGACAGGTTCAGGGAAACATAAACCGCATGTTCCCACTTCCAAGATGGCCGCGATCGCACTTCCGGTCAACGTCGATGCGTATGACGTCACGTGTGTCTGACGCGTTTCGTCACTTCCTTTTGACTTGTTTTGACACTGGGTTAGAGTATACACATTTATTGTATTTTGCATGCTGCACAGCGACTGGCACGTGTGTTTTACATTATTTAAGGTATGACACTATGTCGAGTTTTCTCTTTTTTTGAGGTGCATGAATATCAAGTGTTGCGGGTATTAAGAAGGTTTTGGTGATAAAAGAAGAAGAAAAAAAGTTTGAGTGTTTGTATTACACTTGTGAGGATTATTTTTTGGGACTTTTTGAAATTTTATTTATCATTTTATTTTTATTTTTGGACACGGTGGGATTTTTGGACATAATTTTTTTATATATAATTAATATATATATTTTTTTTTTATATATAATTTTATAATTTTTTTTTTTTTTATATTAGTTTTTGTTTTATCTTTTAATCACTTGACCCTCCCTTTTAAATTGTAAGCTCTAATAAGCAGGGCTCTCTGATTCCTCCTGTGTTTAATTCTATTGTGACTGTACTGTCTGCCCTCATGTTGTAAAGCGCTGCACAAACTGTTGGTGCTATATAAATCCTGAATAATAATAATAACTGCCTCAAATGTAGAATTCTATAAATGAACTGTAGTTCAACAGCTAAGAAGCTGTCCAATTATCAAACTGATGCCGATTGCTGGTTTACTGTCTGGGAAAAATCACTGTGTACAGCAGGTACTGCTTACAACTCAACTCTCCTTTCACTTTACACTACATAAAGTTGCTTCACTAGCTTTCAGTGGAGACATCTTGTAGGATTTATCTAGCTGCATTTGTTATAGACAGCCCAGGAGTAGCCAAGTAGTAGCTCTGTTCTGGGGTCATCCCATATCCCTAATATGTTCAAGATCTAATAATCTGTGCTAGTGATATAGCGGGGTATATGAAAAAAAGGTTTTATTTTGCTTGGAAAACAGATTTAAATGCAAATCTATTATAAAATATGGGTTTTGCAGAACCCTACAATGACACTGTGGTGATGTGACAAAATGTTTTAAGGAAGAAATATAGAAAATCTCTAGTTTATTTGCATTTGCAGCTGTGTAGAAATTGCAAACTCTTGTTTCTGTGTCACGCATCAGGCTGCCCACAGCTAATAATTACAAATGTAGAGCTCCAATTAAATGTTGCAATGTTAATAATGTCAAATGATTAATTATCTACTGGAAAAAGACAAACTATAAAATAGGGTAAAAGTGCCATTATTCTTTTTAATCAAGCTGGGTTTTTTTTAATGTACAAGGTATCTGGTAGAGATAAAAGGCTATATTGCTTAAGTGTATTTATTATTTGATTGGTTACAGCTACAATTTAACTGTTGTTGTCAGTAAATGCATTGTTTACTGGACACAATCTGTATGAATTGTCTTTAAACAATAAATATTTTTCCTCTTCTGTGAATAAATGGAAAAATAAAAAAAAATATTTTTCCGGCTTAAAATTTCAGGTTTTCAAACAGGGAAGATAAAAAAAATGTATATGCTGATCTTGATGACAGTTGGTTACCCTGTGTTATTTTATATTCCTGCGTTGCACTTACAGTCTGTCATCAGTGAAAGTTGGGTGTTGAAGACAGATTCTTAGGTATAACTATTATAGTGGAGTAGGATCTACTATTAAACACTGTAAGTGATGGAACTCACAGGAAAATGTATTCAAAATTATTTAAATGTTTGAGCAAGCCTGTCAATACCTACTAGACTTTGTTGAGGTTTGGCTTTTAAAACTTTGGAAAGCATAGCTATTTATACCTTGATGTCAACAGAAGGGCTTGCAGTGTTTACTCAGGATGGAGCTACTTCTGGTAAAAAAAGGAATACGTGCACTGGGGTCTCTGTATATATGGACATTTTTAAAGTATGGGATGCCTTTTACTAGGTCTCTTACTAACAGCCTATCCCCTCCTTTTGCAAGACATAATAACCCATTACAAAACTGCTGGAGGGGTGCCAGCTCTTTTCTTGTGCACTGGAGTTTTAATATTACCCATTTTGAGTATGCAGCTCAAAAAAAATGCCAATTTTCTGTAGTTGCTAGACAATATTGTTGTGGCTTTCGACTACTCAGTTCATTGCCTATGACCTCATAGATTTCTAGTTATACAGAGTGAGGTATGAATTTTGCATGTTTGTTGTTCAGCTGCACTAAATGGGGTGTTTGACCAAGCTGAATGTCCGGCTGCAATGAAAAAGCAAACATTTTGCAATGGTATTACTAACACTGCTAAATGTGACAGGCTATCAGCCAGGCTGGTAGCTGAGGAGCCAGAAGCTACTGGCTTTCTAGCAAGCAGTGATGGCCTATTCCCCACCTGGCCAATTCAGCTGTCCGGTGTGAAATCCATCTGACAGCTGAATGTAAACAAAGAGGTTATGATGGTTACTGACATGTAAAGTAAAAAAAAGGCTTGAGCCTCCTACCCCTTACCAGAGAGAAAAACTCTGAACTGCAGCCCAGTAATTTTATGCATGTTTTAGAGGATTAATAGGAGCTTAGTACATATGTAGAAATTCACCTCTAAAGTCATATCGATGCAAAAGCAATTTTAAATATTGCCAGGTGACACTATCAAAAGCTTTGTGGATATCTAAATTGAGCAATAAAACTTTGCAGTAGAGGTTGGCATCTTGGATCACATTAAAGGCGAGGCAAATTGTCTATGAGTAATGAACCCAGACTGATCTGGTGAAAAACAGAAAAGGGATATGTATTTTTCAATGTCCAAACTTTGGCTATGTTGGATCTCCACTATCTGTCTTTGACTGTCAACCAGTATTACATTACTGTAACTTCACTTGTTTAAAAATTAATAAATATGTTATTGCGAGAATAAAAAAGAAAATGGATAATAGATGCCAATCTATCTGCCAAAATTCTATTAAATATTTTTCAGATCATTGTTGATAACTGAGTTAGGCCTATAATTTTTGGGCAGAGAGTGATCCTTGTTAGATTTAGGTATTAATGACATATTGGTGAGTAACATCTCCTCAGGGAAATTATTCCCTTGGAGTACATGATTGAAAAGTTTTGTCACCTTTTATAATAGGCTGCTGAAAGCCATCTGAGCCAGGAGTGGAGGCTTTTTTCAAAGTTTTAGTGATGGCCAGGACCTCTTCATCAGTACAGGGTGCATTGAGGGTATCTATTTGGTTGTGAAAGAGGATACAGAGATATCAGCCAGCTGCAAGGTGGCTGAAGAAGGAAGAAGGAATAGACCCTGGGGGGGAACGAGGAGTTATTGTGTACTAAAAGCTAGCTTTCAACCATCTAATGAGTTTTCAGCTTTATTTGACAACAAAGATTCTAACACTAAGCATTTTTTGGAAATTAAAGTGGTTGCAGAGGGACGAGGTTTTTTTACCTTTATGCATTCTCTACACTAAGGTAAAAAAACCTTTTACACGCTAAATACTCATCTGAGCCCAATCTTGGTCCAGCTCTGTGCACATCTGCAGCAGCTCTTCTTCCCTCTCCCACCTCTCACAGGCTTGGCTTATTTATGCATATGAGGTGAGTAATAGCAGTCCAAAATGTAAAAAAAAAAGAGAAGAGAAAAAAAAGAGGCTTGAGATTTATAAGAGGCATATGCATTAGCCACCAAACGTTCCCATCCTCTAACAATACCCTATCTACCCAAATCTATCTTTATCCCTGTACACACACTGTACATCAAATTTGAAGGAGCTGTAGACAAAGATGGCAAACCCCCTACATTTGGAAGAGTAGAAAGTAAGAAGGCCTGGTTATAGGAGTTATGAAAAAAGCTTAGGGTGGTTAGAAGTGGCAAAATGTTTTTAGCTACTAGGCACTTACATTGTGAAATGTGTTTTTTTTTGTGCAGGGAATTGAATCCCTGAACATCATGTGAAATGCATGTAATTGCCATGAGTAATAGAGGGAGACTCTATTGGCAAACTAAGCATTAAGAAAGATGAGAAAGCTAAAAAAAAGGAGTGTAGAGAGGGTCTCAAAAATAGGGAGGAAGGGATTCATCCATGACCACATGTGTAGTCATTGCATTGAAAAAGAAGAAGCCAACATACATCAAGTGTAGTAATACTATAATAGTCATTAACTTAAGCATCAGAGAGCACCAAAAACAGAAATTCAAGGCAACATAGTAAAAATGTGAAGATTGAAAAAATTACGAGTAATTGACCATTAACATATTGCACCACATCTCTAACAAAATTATATAGATAAAGATAGGTAATGTGATTTTGAAGGTGCGTAAAAATAATCCAAATAATATTTAAAAAAAAACAGAAGATGCTTCCCAACATGTTTCGCCCATCCAGGGCTTCCTCGGGGGAAGAAAAAGGCTATCCGCAATACAGTCTTCAATTGTATCAAAAACATTAATCAAGCACATATAATTATACCATATACATCCAGCTATAATGCTTAAATATATATATCCAATAAATTAAATGTTCAGAAGATTATGAGCCCTTGCTTACCCTTGAGACTATATTGCCAATATAGTTCATTAGAACAAAAACAAATAGATGCTGAATAGAAAGCACAGGCGTCCGTGTGATTGCATACGGTACATAAGGTACCAAATTCTACCAAGACAACCATCAACAATTTTTTTTTAAAAAGAGGAAGGGTATTGTAATATTGTAACATTAATCACTTACAGAAAAAGGGGGAGGGGAGATTATTAACAGCAGATACTCATATCTGAAGGTCTGGATATCAAAGATCTCCCTAATTCACAAACACTCCACACTAATAAAGAAAAAACAAGAAAAAATGCTCACAAAGGATGTATTATAAAATCATATCAGTAGATATTGACTCAACAAAACATAGCACGGTCAACCTCACCAAGCATTAAGTCCATAAAGATGTGGAGGTTGAACACAGACTCAGTATGTTAGAGATCACCCATGTGGCCAAAAGACCATCCCCATTCTAATCAGCCCTTCCATCCGGCCGACGTATGACGTCATTGGTCGGCGCGGACCTCCGGTGTGTCACTGCGCATGCACGGATGTCGTTCCCATGCATGCACAGGTACAGATGACCCTCGATTCCCATACAGCCATATAGGTCCCAGATCTGCTAGCAGTGCACATAGTGGCGCAGCCTTCAGACAAATTAGCTAGTATTTTCGTAAAAATTTTGTAGTCAGAATTTAATAAGGCTATAGGGCAATAATAATCTGGAAGGGAATGGTCCTTATCCGGCTTGGGGATCACAGAAATGTATGCATGGGTAAAATCATTGTATGGATGCTCCCCTTTCAGGAGATCCCAGAACAAGGTCAGGAAATGGGGGGCTAAGATGCCAATAAAGGACTTGTAATATGAGTAAGGAAGACCATCCATCCCTGGAGATTTTTGAGAAGGGAGGTGTTTGACAACATCCAATAATTCTTCAGTAGAGATGTCCGCATTTAGGGCTGTAACATCGGAAGGTGACAAACATGGCAATGGAAAGGAGTCAAAAAATGAGTCAAGGGGCGCATGCGTGGCCAGGGATGATGGCAGACGTGTCCTGCTGAGCTCCGCTCACCCCCGGCCAGGAGTGACTCACCCGATTCGCACCGCTGCATATCTTCTGCCTCGGGTGAGTCACATATCCCTGAGCACCCGGCCCAGCACCAGGGAGAGGCTTCTATGGGGAAGATAGGGCACTGGAAGCCCCCCTCCCCGCAGCCTCAGGACCCGCGGCCCTCGCCACTGCGGCGCTTCCTATATAGGCCGCAATCCCCAGCCTCTAGTGAGGACAGAGGTCCGAGGAATGATCACGGACCTCTAGCGGCCGCGGAGGGTACTGCACCCTGCTTAATTCCAGCACAGCTGCAAGCCTCTGCTCTGATCCATCCACAAATGGGGGATCACGACCCCCAATCTACAGCAGGAGAGGCTATGGACAACTCTACTCCAGGGTATCTTCCAGCCCCTAGTCTGAATCCTCAGCCGACAAAGTCGTCTCCTCCGCTCACAATCTCCACGTTAGACAACAAGTTGCAAATTTTTCTACGAAATATTACCGCCTCCATAGCCGCTGAAGTGGGAAAATTGGATAATGAGCTCAGAGGGGAAATAGCCCAGATTGGAGACCGCACGGATAAATTGGAAAGTAAGTTTGATGATTTGGTGCAATACGTTCACGTATTGGAGGAAGACAACGCCTATCTGAAACATTCCATGTCCCAAATGCAACTCCAGCAAGAGGACCTGGAAAACAGGGAACGGCGCCAAAATATCTGTATTCGTGGTATGTCCGAATCCGTTGCTGATGCTCAATTGCACCGCCATCTACTGTCCTTCTTCATCGCTACTGCCCCCATAGTTCAAGAAGCAGATTGGCGGATGGATAGGGCTCATCGCTCTCTGGGCCCTAAACCTATTGAGGGAACCAGTCCATGTGACGTTATAGTCCGCTTCCACTACTTTCAAAGTAAAGAAGCCTTACTATCAGCAGCCCGCCACAAATCTTCCTTGGAGTTTAAAGGTGATAAACTCCAACTCTTCTGTGATCTTTCTCCGATTACTCTTGCTAAGCGGCGTGCTTTGAAGCCGATCACTACACATCTTCAGCAACACCGTGTCCTGTATCGTTGGGTGTTTCCCTTCAAGCTGGTGGTTGTTAGGGACAACACCCATGTTGTTCTCCGAGATCTTCAAGAGGCGGAATCTTTCCTAAAGCAGTTGGGACTTCCACCTCTACTGGATGATATGCCCTCACCGCCACCTACTCCATCCCGTCCCTCTGCCCCCCCCTCCAAGATATGGACACCGGTCCGCGGAGGTCGGAGGAGACCCACACGCACACCGCAACGTCCACGCCCTTCCCGATCAAGCGACCCACCTGCCTGATGATTCTCAGGGGTGACCTTTTGTGGCGAATTTGGTGCTGTTTTGTTCGGCCATAGCCTTGCTGGGTGCATTTTATTTTGTTTTTGTTTCTTCTGGCCGGGTTTGACGTCCTCCCGGAAGTGTCGGATGTCGTGCTGCCCCCGATACTGTCTAGCCAATGGCCTAGACGACTTGGGCTTAATTGACGTTCCCAAGTTTATATCCTTGCGGATACCTGTTCTTCATTGTGTATTTTTTTCTGTTGTGTTCTTTGAATGTTTTATGTTTTTTTTCTTTTTTTTTCTACTACATCGATGGTATTTCATCCATTTTTCATGCTAATACATGTAGCCCAGTCACTGTTATTCTATAATGGCTTTGAGGTTTCTGTCGTATAATGTTAAGGGCCTCAAGTCAAAAAAGGTGGATGGCTTTGAAGGAATTTTGACCCTTAGGAGCAGACCTTATTTTTGTCCAAGAGACCCATTTCAAATCTACAGGCTCCTTTCGTTTTGCCTCAAAATGTTTTCCCCGAGGCTACTCGGCCTTTGATCCTTCTGGGAAAGCCGGGCGGCAATTTTGATTGGGTCACATTGCTCCCTTTGGGTTGTTTCTTCCAAAGTTGACCGACAGGGTCGTTTAATTATTTTGGAGTGTATGTTTGGTGAGTTGGGGGAGATTTTAATCTGATTCTTTCCCCCCATAAAGACAGGAAGGTTCTTTTTGAGTCCACCCCCTCGAAGCGGCAATGCTCCTCTTCAAAATCCTTTCGTAGATTAATTAGGGAGCATCATCTCTTTGACGCATGGCGGATTAAACATCTTCTCCATAAACAATTCACTTTTTACTCTACCCCTCACCGCAGTTATTCTCGCCTAGACCATTTTTTCATTTTTGCCCCATTGCTTCCACTTCTGGTTTCTTCTGATATTAATCCCATCACTTGGTCCGACCATGCCTCTTTGACTTTAAACCTTTCTTTCCACAGACCATCTTAGAGATGAATTGTCGCAGGGACTTGATACCTACTTCACCCACAATGTTGGCTCCGTAACCTCTTCCTCAACTCTATGGGAGGCCCATAAGGCGGTTTTTCGAGGGCTTTGTATTTCTATGGGTTCTCGTTTAAAAAAGTCCTCGGCGAGTGCTAGGGCTTCTCTCATACAACAGCTATCTTGGGCGGAAAGATGGTTATTGGCCAAGCCGTCTATTCCTGGGCTCCAGAGGGTAACTTCTCTACAGGATCAAGTTAGAGCTCTTGACTCCAGTAAGACTGCTCAATCCCTCCTTTGGGTTAAGCAGAAATTCTACGAATTTTCCTACAAGTCCCATCGTATGTTAGTCAATCGTCTCAAAGCTCAGTCCCCTTCTACGATTCCTGACCTACTAATACATCCAGATGGAAGCCCTACTTACGACCCCCGGGTTATGGCAACTCTTTTTGGCTCATTTTACGGGAAATTGTAGAACTGTTTAACCCCGGACCTGCATCCACCCCTCACACAGTCATTATTTGATAATTTTTTTGACACATTGTCACTCCCGAGAGTCTCACCTTCAGACATTGCCACCCTTAATGCTGACATTACACTAGAGGAATTATTGGACACAATCAAACTTCTCCCTTCTCGTAAAGCTCCGGGACCGGACGGATTGCCCTACTCCTACTATAAAACTTTTATTGGTATT
This sequence comes from Staurois parvus, assembly GCF_062004578.1. NCBI lineage: Eukaryota > Metazoa > Chordata > Amphibia > Anura > Ranidae > Staurois > Staurois parvus. Next base: position 2,488,433 of record NW_028318135.1, read on the forward strand.
CTGGCCCCGCATCTCCTCTCTCTATATCACAATCTTTTTAAGGGAATCATACCCCAGACCGAATTCTCCCGTGCATATATCTCGGTCATCCCTAAACCCGATAAGGACCAGTCTATCGTGGACAACTACCGCCCCATTGCCCTACTCAATTCCGATTACAAGATTTTTACCAAAATTTTGGCCAACCGATTGTCCGGAATTATCTCCAAGATCATACATAGGGACCAAGTGGGCTTTGTACCTGCCAGACATGCCGCAGATAACACTAGGAGAACTATTGATCTGGTTGATCTGGTTAACAGGTCCTCTACCCCTACTGTGTTATTAAGCTTGGACGCTCAAAAAGCTTTCGACCGTTTAAGCTGGCCTTATATGTTCATGGTCTTGGAGAGATTTGGTTTCAATGGTCCATTTGTAGCAGCTTTGAAGGCCCTCTATTCATCCCCCCTCTCGCAGGTCAGATTAGCTTCTTTTCTCTCGCCTCCCTTTCAGATGTCAAACGGTACACGTCAGGGCTGCCCACTCTCTCCTTTACTGTTTATTCTTTGTCTGGAACCTTTAGCCATCGCTATTAGGTCAAACCCGGATATTCGCGGGATACAGTCACATTCCCATGAGTACAAATTACCCTTATTTGCAGATGACATTCTTCTCACACTTACGAGTCCCCATACTTCTCTACCGATTTTGCATAAGACCTTGAAACATTTTGGGGCTATTTCAGGTTACAAAGTCAATACGTCCAAAACTGAGGCACTCCCAATACATGTCCCGCCTATCGTTCTGTCCTCGCTTCAGGAAGCCTTTCCCTACCGGTGGTGCACACACTCTTTAAAATATTTAGGTACTAATATTTCTCTTTCTTACCAATCCATATACAAGGCCAATTTCCCCCCTTTGTTCATAGCAATTTCTCTCTCTCTGAAACATTGGGATGCCTTGCCCATCTCTTTCCTCGGACACATTAACGTTCTAAAAATGATTGTGTTACCCAAACTCTTGTACCTGTTTGCGACTCTCCCCGTTCCCGTTCCTATGTCCAAGCTTCACTCCCTTCAGAAATCTTTCCTACACTTTATTTGGCACAATATGCGGCACAGGATTGCACGTTCTGTTCTGCTCTCTCCGCGTTCTAGGGGAGGATTGGGAGCGCCGGATATAATCAAGTATTATTATGCAACTCACCTTTGTTTTCTTATGTCATGGTCCACACAATACCCTCCCAATACATGGACTGAGATTGAATCTTTACAACTGTCCCCAGTTCATCCATGTTCCCTTCTTTGGTCAACCGTGGCAGTGGATGTCTCTTCCTTCCGTCACCTATTCCTTGGTCCCATGCAATTTTCATTGACGGTATGGCAGAAATGTAAGGCTCAATTCACACTGGCCTCTGAATGCTCCCCTCTGACAAATATCCTCTATAACCCTAATCTGCCAGACAATATGGCCATATCCCGGATGTCTCTTTGGGTGGTATCCAACCTTTTTCAATTGCGTCACTTGGTACATCCAGTGACTCGTAAATTACATTCATTCCCAGATTTCCAGAAAAAAGCTTCTTTACCTCCTCATCACCTATATATATATTTCCAAATACGCCATTTTTTCTCTTCTTTATCATCCTCATTGATCCTGGGGAAGCCTACACCCTTCGAACGTTTATGTATGCAGGGCCCCCACCAAAGGGGTATCATCTCCAATACTTATAAACTTCTTATGGACGCATCCCCTTTATCTAATGAAACTCACCTTTACATGCGTAGGTGGTCTCAGTTTGTACACCATGATATTGATTTACTAACGTGGAACAATATTTGGGTAAATGAATCTAAATCTTCTGTTTGTGTGGTTTTTAAGGAAAACATTTACAAGATTATGATGTTATGGTACAAAACACCTGAGGTTCTTCATGCTTTCAACCCAAGTGCTTTTCCTGTCTGCTGGCACTGTGGTAGGGATTCTGGTTCTCTCTATCATATTTTTTGGACATGTAAATCTATTGTTCCTTTTTGGGAGGAAGTCCGTTCCTTGTTGCAATCAATGCTGCATGCCTCGCTCCCTTTTGACCCTCTGCATTTTTTGCTGGGCTTGCCATTCCCGGGTCTATCTAAACTAGCCGGAAAACTTGCTGCTCATGTGCTGACCGTGGCCAGGAGAAGTATTCCTATGGGTTGGTTATCTTCTACTCCCCCTACAATGCTGACTTTGTACAAACTTATTGCTGAAGTAAGATGGATGGAGTATTTGAATGCCTTACATAATTGTTCATCTGCTGTATTTGAGTTGATTTGGCTACCGTGGGATTCCTTCATTTCCTGTTTGCTGGCCCGAATCTAAGATCCTGATTGTTTCCGCACTAATTTTGTGTGACTCTGTATGACTCTATTGGTCCTGATTATGTGTAGTTATGCCATCGATGTTTCTTCCTGTTATATCTATAATTTTACTTATTTGAAAACCAATAAAAATTGTTAATACAAAAAAAAAATGAGTCAAAGGCAGCCATCTGAAGGGGAAGGTGATTATCCGGCGATAGGCAATTATAAAGTTTCTCAAAGTATACACTAATACTATAGCCATAACATGCAGTTCATATGTGGGTTTGCCATCAGACTGGAGGATGTGGCCCGGTAAGGAGGGGGGCATTTGGGATTTAGGTCTATATACAAGCATACAATGTGGTTTATTAGAAAACTCATACAAATTTTGCTTAGCCCAGGGACTGAGCACATTTATGCAGATCAAGACTCCTGATTTGATCCCGTATATAGGAAAAGTTCTGAAGACAAGATATTGATGGATTGTCTAGTAGTTGACGCTCGGCCAAGGATTATTGACGTAGGAGGGATTGTCTGGCACAAGCAAAGGCCTTCTTCAAATGGGAACCCATGGAGATACAGAGACCTCTGAAAACAGTCTTATGAGCCTCCCAGAGAGTTGAGGATGACGATACCAAATCAACGTTAAGTTGAAAATAAGCATCCAAACCTCGAGAGAGCTCCTCTCGAAGTTGTTCTGAGCACAGAAAACTCTCATTGAGGCTCCAGTGACAAACCTTTGGGGAGGAGGTCGGGAGAAGGAGAGCAAGTGACAATGAGGCATGATCTGACCAAATCATCGGGTTTATCTCCAAGAAAACCAAGCAGGGGATCAGGGGGGCGGTGACGAAGAAGTGATCCAGTCTAGAGAACATACAATGTGGAGTAGAATAAAACGTGAATTGCCTATGGAGAGGATGTTTAACTCTTCAGGCGTCAATTAATTTACAGAAAGCCATCAAGGAGGAGCATAGTCTCTTTGATGGGGTGAGCACAAAAAGCAACTTCCTATCATTATGAGGGGCCATAACCAGATTAAAATCCCTCCCAACAGTCATGCATGGAGTAGATAGAGAACACAGCTTATCCAGAGTTTGAGAGAGAAATGACAGTTGACCAGAGTTGAGTGTATATAAATTCAACAACACAAGTGGAGAGCCGTCGTACATATAGTTACATAGTTACATAGTTAGTCTGGTTGAAAAAAGACAAAATTCCATCCAGTTCAACCATTAAAAAAAAAAAGTTATAATCCTATACCCACATACATTCCAGCAAGATATCTCCTCCTCTCGAGTTGACCTAGTGGATCAACTTGACCTAGTGGGTCAACTTGAGAGGAGGAGACCCTCAGGGAGCAGTTTTTCCTAATCAAAATAGCTACTCCGGCTTTCTCAGAGGGATCAAAAGCCAAGTAGGACTGAGAAAAGATCTTGAAGACAAAGCGAAAAGAGCCATCCTACTTGAAATGGGTTTCCTGAATTAATATTATGTCTGCCCCTTGACATTATATGACAACAGCCGTAAAGCCTTCATAAAAACCTGAGCATACAGGAAAATTGTCATCAATGAGGCAAAATAGAGAACAACAGAGATAGAGAACTAGGTGATTAGCATGGCAACAGGCCTAGTACAAACAAATATATCACTCAAAACAGATGCCATAGGGATTACGGCCAGAAAGAAAGATATCATCAAAGATATATACCTGGGATATTGGAAATATCCCGAGTCGTCAGGTCTAAAAAGTGATGCAAAAGGGAGCAACATGTCAGCTGACCCAAAATGGCAAGTGCCTACCTCAGTGGTTTACAAAACAGCTATAAGAAGGACATAACAATTAAGAAAATTGCTAAGGCACACATGGGGGCTCAGGAACTCAATTAACAGGGTGGTGGGACCTGATATGTAAAGGTATGAGTCAGGTGGTGGGGCCCACCGAACCAGGAAGTCATGGACATTGAGGAGTGCGTGAAAATGTTTTCTTTCCAGGTTTAGCAGGTGTCCTGTTCTTGCGTGGAGTATTAGAGGACCTGGACAGAGTAGGATGTTGCAGAAGGGCCTCTTCCAGCAGGGGAGGGAGTCCCAACTGTTTGAAAAAGGAGTCCGCTTCATGCAGATCATGAAGTATGACTTGGGCATTGTCTTTGGAGTGGTGACCGGCTTCAAGGCATGCCTTTTTGCCAAAGTGATGGGGGACAAATCACTGAAAATTTGAAGTCTGTCTCCTTTAAATTCCAGGGAGGACTGGTACTTTGGGGGCCGGAGTGGCAAACAGAGACAGCAGGTAATGTTGAAGTTGGGCATCAGGGACCGTTTCAGAGATGCCACGGACATGTATATTCTGGCGGCACTTTCTATTTTCCAAGTCTTTCTGCTGGAGCTGCACCTGAGACATGGAATGTCCCAGAGTCACATTATCCTCTTCCAGGACATGGACATATTGCACCAATTCATCAAACTTAGACTCAAGGTGGTCTGTGCCGTCTCCCAATTGGGTAATCCCCCCCCTAAGCTCCTGATATTAAGCTCCTGAGCCAACTTCCCAATTTCAGTGGATATAGAGCGGGTGATATTGTGTGAAAATACTTGCAGTTTGTCCTCCAGGATATCCACAGAAAAAAAGGACCACTAGAGTAGAAAGCAAGGCAGCAGAAGCTTCTGCGTCTGTCCCTCCATGTCTGCAGACCCTCCAGAGCACTCACTCGGACGACCGCAACTACATGAGACCAGGGATGCAGGTCTAACGAAAAATTGATCTAGCATGGAAGGCCGGGGGGTCCAGAGGAGTTGGCGTGGGCGGCTTCCAATGCCTGATTTTACCCATGTGGGTGCCTGATAACATTCCGATGTGTGGGAGAGCTCTCTCAGGTCTGTGACAGCTGCAGAGGGTGAGCGGGAGGGCTGTGAGAATCGAGGGTTGGCGGAGCTCAGTTCTCACGCATCCACCATCTTGGATCACCAAGCATGCGCCATTTTGTGATTTTTAATAAAGGACACATGGTCCCTAATATGTTCATAAAAACAGATGTTTTATTTTGCCCACATAAAAGCAAGCGCAAAAACATTTCATTAAATAAACTATAGCTGGTGTTTGACAAGTAATTCTATGCCCAATTCGATGAATTTGGCCGTGAGGAAGAAGTACTTCATGGTAGTTGGACATAAGAGGACAGAAATGACGTTGTTACAGGAATAAGTACCTGTTCTTCCATTTGGAGTCAATTTCACTTTGCTATGGTGACTTCGGACCAAACGGTCCTTGATTGAACGCACTCGTTTGTAGGTAATAGTCAGTTTCAACGATAAATACTTGCTGACCATAGAATCAGACAAAAAAAGTGGCCAGTATTTGTTTAATATTCCCTTGATTTGTTGATGTTGTTTAGAATAAGGAATTATTAACTGTACAACGCGGTCATCTTTCAAATTTATGGTCTTATAAATTAGTAAAAAATGTTCCTGTTTTTTAACTTTATTGTACGCTTTCTTCAATCAGCTATGGCTGTAACCTCTATGTCTTAACAGGGCATAGAGGCAACCAGCCTCCCTCACAAAATTATCGTCTTTGGTACAGGTTCATCATAAACAAAGATATTGCTGTATGGAATACCTTTTAATAACGATTCAGGGTGTGAGCTCGATGCATGCAAAATAGTGTTGCCTGCAGATGGCTTTCCATATAATGAAGAGCTGAGGGAACTATCTGCTTCTATGAATATCTCAACACCAAGGAAGGTAATTCTCTCCTGATGGCATGTCATAGTAAATTTCAAGTTAAAATCGTTACATGCAAGAATATATAGTAAAAATGTGAACAATATAATAATAACCATATAGAAACAGTGTCTGGATTAGGGACATTTTGGAAACCAGATATTGAAAGCATTTCAATAGGATACAAATATTACCAACTCAGTCTAAAATGCTCTGAGGTTCAAACAACGACAAAAATAAAACAAAAATCGAAGACCAAGTTTAAGGTTCCACCGAGTGAGTGTGGAAACATTGCATCGGCACAAGGGGACAGAGCCAAGCAAATATGTAATAAACATTATGCATCTGCAAATTGCAATATTGAGTAACCTTAAGAAAAAGAGGAATAAACAACACCACAAGTTGAAAAAATTCAACAACCCTGAGAAGCAGCAAAAAGAGTAAAAAAATACAAGGAAGTCTTAAAGGGAGTTCAAGTCCTCTAAAAAGACCTATTAGCCACCAAACTCTGGCAGAGAAGCAACCCGGAGATAACCACTAATCCCTCTTAGAAAGATTTTTCTCAATGTTTAGGTGGTATTAAGCCCAAAACCAAAAATGTATTATATTGCACATTGCCAATCATTAGATTTGGTGGCTGCTTTACTTCTTTTTTCTTGGCTTTTTTTCCCTCTGTTTTCACCTGGTGATTTGGTCAATAACAAACCTCCTGTATTAGTTAGACACCACTTTGGAAGAATGAGCCAGGATACAGCAGACAGCACCATTGTCATTTTGGAGGTATGGGAGTGTTAAATGTATTAGCAGATTTGAGTACAAATAACAAATTGAAGCCAACCACCAGCTAACACTTTATAATCAGTTGCAGCAAGCATTTTTTCCCTCTTGCAATAAAGGGTTTACATGAATCAATAAAAAGTGATCATCCTAATTACAACTGCCAGTTGTAAATGGCTGGTCTCGTCTATCTTGATAAATTCTGCTGGAGAGCTTGAACTTCTGAAACCAGCAGAAATTATAGCTCGTCACCAGATGAAAACAGAAGAAAGAAAGCCTAAAAAAGTAGACTAATACAGCCAACACATTTAAAAATTGGTGAGCTGCAATGTTTGCTTTTGGGTTTAATATTGCTTCAAGTAAGGAGAGGTGAATCAATTAGTAGATGTACTGCTGAAAACGTCCTCAGGATGGCCTCGATGTTCAGTGCATAAGAGAATTAAGGGCTAAGTTCACCTTTTGTTTTCTGAATTCCAGCTTCCCTATGTACCAATATACTATTCATGTACCTCTTTTGCAGAAAGAAAGCTTTCTATTTGTCCTAAACCAAGCATTACCTCAGCCTCCATTTTGTTGCATAAAAACCTTTAACATTACTTCCTGGATGGCCCTTAGATTGGGAAAACCGTTAAGACACAGGAAGGAGTTGATCAACTGACCACATAAATCACTTGCCATCCACAGTATAGCAGATTTACTGTTACAGGGTGGATGTTCTGTGCAAAAAAATGTATATAAATGTGATTTATACATTTATAAATTAGCCAATTTCATGTCTGATTCTGCAGCAATCTCCTGGGAATGGGTTTTCCAGATTGGAGCAGGATGAGGAGTAGAAGGGGGCCTGGGGAGATCCTCAACATCTAATAGACCAAGTTTGATTAGGATGTCCTGTCCTTATTAGTAGCAGTATAGGTGGATCCATTGTGAGGCACTGTTCATTTGAAGAGAAAACCCCAACAATATATAGTATGTGCTGCAGATAAGGCAGTAATGATCATTTATTCTTTTTTTTTTTTCATTTTTTGACACCTGTCCAGAATAGCTGGAGAGACACCTCAGAAATCTGAAGGTTATTACAATCAAGCATTATGGTTGGAGAGTTTCACTCTGCCCTAAAAACATCTTTCTTGAAAAGGAAATCTTGTCCCTGGGTGGCTTGTCAGGTGGGGGTTTGGTTTTAAACACAAATCTCTGTGCATGCGGTCACGTGTGAAAGCTTGCATTTCCTGATCAGGTAATAGTGATTTAAAGAGCCTAAACATAGAGGGCAGTAAATCAGTAACCGATTCCAGGACACCTCTGATCCTGAGATTTTTGCTTATATTGTGATTATCTAGCTCCTCCACCTTAGATTGCACTAATGTGGTATACATAGCCTCTAAACTGATATCTAAATCTTATTTGGTGAGTAGTTCTGTGTACTTACTGTTAGAGGTTGGGACAGAGGTAGTTGTTGCTTATGAGGAGAGCAGGCAGCAGGAGATGAAGCCAGATCCTCCGTTCCATCTTGAGCTGCTTCTGAGCCCTCAGCAAGTAGTGTGTTAAGGACTGCTGTCGATCTTCTTCCATCTTATAGGCATGCACAAGTTTGTCTATGCATGGGGGTGTGAAATATATTCCAATGTCCATAGTTTTAATCCCTGGTGAGTGGGATTTGTCCTTGGGTTAAGTGGTGCTACAGGCTTAGGCTGCTACCCTGCTCCGTGCTCTGCAAATGCCCCAGAGGGCCCCTTAAAAGGTGACTTCCAGATTCCAATAAATCTCATGTTTTCAGACCCCCACAACCACTGGGCCAGGGTTGTGAGGAAGAGACCCTTTCCCTTATCAATATGGGGACAAGGTGCTTTGCCAGGGTGGTTTCAAAGCACATTGTCTTCTTGTTTATGAGGAGCCTCTTCCCCACAACCAAAGATTAGTGGTTGGGGGGTACATTTCCTGGGGGCTTTTTGGAATCTGGAAGCCCCTCTAAGATAAAGGGTGATACCAGATGCCACCTGTGAATGGGATGTAGGGAAGAGGCCTTTCCCTCATTGACATGTGAAAAGGGGGCTTTTCCTAGCAAGGTTCCCTTCCCCATATTGACGGCATGTGACCTGGTATGGTTCAGATGAAGGGGCACATGTTCATCATACCCACTTTTTCTGGCCAGCCAAGTGCTTGCTTGGATAAGGGTCTTGTATATATTCTGGGGGACTACCACACATTTTTTCTTGGTTTTTTTGCTTAAATTCTATAACAGATCAAAAGGTTTGGCATGGAATTTGAAGGGCCATCCAAGCCATCCAAGCCCAGGAATCACAAACTGTTGGTATAAACAGAATGAAGTGACCAGGAATTATCATATATAGACCAATCAAAGTGCATTTTTTTGTGTAAATGTCCTAGCTGTAGTAGGTTGCATACTATGTACAGATGTGCCACTTGACAGGCAGGTTCAGAGCATCCCCAAGAATTGTATTTAACCTCCCTAGTGATCTGATTATGTCCATATTTCTGTGCTCAAAGCGGTACATTTTCTTGCATGGAAATATGTATTTTTTTTTTCTGTAGGCATGTAATGTTTAGGAAATATAATCAAACCAAAAACAATGACATTTAAAATATAGCGCCAAGTTTGCACATCACTGAGCAAAGTCGCAAAACCGTTTTCAGTGTCTGGTGATAAATTTCCCCACGAATCATTATCACTCAATTCTGCAAGTGGTTCTAATTTACTATTGCTGTTAGCTAGCTTGTCTAAAACCGATTTTGACCTAAAGGGATGCTTTTTGGATGCCATGGACGTTTCTCAGTTTCCAGGCAGAAAGAACAGTAAAAATGTAGGCAGGGCACAGGACAAAGCACTAGGGACAAAATGTATGTGAAATGGTTTGATACAGTAATGTTTTATTTTAGTGAATTTAGTGAATGTCACTTTTTGTCATTTTCAAATTTCCCGCTGTTCCGTCCCCGTACGTCCCGACATCGCAGGGGACAGAACCCAGAAGACAGATGCTGGCAGGACATTACAGGGGACACTGCAGGAGGGACATCGCGAGAGCGAAGGACAAGGTAAGAGAAGAACAGATCCCGGAGCTACACTCGGGAATACCGCCAGGGAGGCTACAGGAATTTTATGATTTTATTGTTTCACTTAAAACATTATTAAAACCATTTCTCCCTTCAGTTTGTTTTTGCTTTAGTACATGTCGTCCAGGGCACTGTCCAGCTCCAGATGCACTTTGTCTGACAAACCCTTGCCTATTAGCCCAGAAAATATCCATCGCTGTTTTCTGAGATTTAGCTCTTATTGAATTCAATAGAGTTCACATCCTACTGTATATGGATCCAAACTTTGGAAAAGAACATGCTGAAAACCAAACCCAGATAAGTTCTGCTCATTATTCATACAGACTGAAATGGAGAATTCAACTGACCCAACAGGGAACAAATTATAGAAGTTCATTGTTAGGATTTACATATACTTTAAGTAGAAATACTATGTTTTCATGTAAGTTCCAAACCAAGCTGCATACTGGATATTTACCACAGAATTTTATCATTACTAAATAATTATTTTAAAATTTAATTTAGTATTTTCCTCAAAAAAATACAACAAATAAAAAAATTAACTATGCAAGTTTCATTTTGCATTCTAAAAATATTTCCATAATACTTATCAACTTATGTAGGGTCTCTTAGATTTTACATTCAATAAACTCTTTAAAATCAGACAGAGCAAACACGTATAGTGTAATGATACAACAATGAATGTAAAAGAGGTCAAGGATCAAATAGAGTCTGAGATTTTACAGCAGGTAGGGAGGAAGTCTGACTGGGTGGGCCACATGGTTCATATCTGCCAACAAATCCTCCACATTTAATATGCTATACATTCTCATAGTCTGACCATTGCAAATGACCCTCTTTTCTGACCATAAAGGGTTAAAAATGCAGCAACACGTTTTTCTTTACTCTGCTTGTGATCACATAGGCCACTCCCCATCTAGTAAACAGACTAACCATTAAGTCTAATTCCCTGCAATAATATTATTCTCCTAACTCCTTTAGACTTGTAACAAGGGAGAGATATACAAGCCATGCAAAGCATCTAACAAAGTGCAATTTTAATTCATTGGTAAGAAATCTTCTCAAATAAAATTAGCCTTCTTGTGTTCATTAGTTATTAAAAACACTAAGCGCCTGTGGCTAGGCAGTAAAAACATTCATGGCATCAGTAATTGCTGACAAAAAAATGTTGAGACCTGCAATGCAATTTAAATCCCTGCTACTTACTTCTGTTAGCATGAAAACTTTTACTCTAAGTTCTTAATTGACTGTAAATACTAATATTCTGCCTCCCATGCAGAAGTGGTACCCGTTGTATTACTGTAGCCACAAAAATGTATTATTCTTTAATTGTGCAGCTATAATACCTCTTTAAATCACCATCAATTTGTAGTGGCTGTTGTTTATTGTAAATTGGCTAAGATCAACCTGCACATTTAATCTTTCTCTTCATTTGGAAGGGGGGAGATTAACCACTGTTTGGCACACTAAGACCACCTGCATGTGTGGGTCAGTACAACTCAACATTTAAACTGTGAATGGCTTTGGATTAAATTAGGTGTAAAAAAAGTCATTTCCTTTATGTGACAAATGAAAACACCTGCTTATGGGCTCAGATATCTTGGAGGTAGGAAATTGACCTAATTTTAAATGTTTACTGGAAGAACTAGGCTTAATTATGTTTCAAGGTGTAGATTAGCGCTAATTCTTAAAAGCAGATATCTGCATTGAACTAATAATATGCTCAGAGTTAATACCCAATATGTATTGTGGGCAGAGCATAACAAATTGTGCTGAAAGTGTTTAAAGACACTTTTCCCTTTACCAGGGAATTCCAACCTCTCGCAAGGGAATATGCTATTTATGCAAACTAAAAAAGGCCTCTACACTTTATATGTTTTTTTTTATATTTAGATGGCGTTCTACAGGACTCTTTGCAGATCACTGAATTGTCAACATACAGGCCCACTCCCAGCAAACCACAAGTAGATATTCCAGTAAAGAGTAAGCATTACAGTGTGCTGCATTTTCATGAACACAGGAAGCTAAACTGAAAAACTAAGTGTGGCATGTCACGACTGGATTGTCAGTGTTATAGAGAGCTATAATAATCCAGTAGAAGACTAAACTCTGATTTATACTAAAAAAAAATATAATTTACTACTGTGAATCACCCTTGCTACTTCTGCACATGTGCAATGTTTTCCCACTATTCTAAAGTATAGGACAAAGTGATCCTTTAACATAAATGTGCACACATGTAAATTCTGTCAATGTACATGTACATTTGCTGCAGGGCATTCAATAATTTTTCAAAAAAGAAATCTTATTAGTAGAATCAAATAGCTATATTTGTTAAATAACCTTAACATGCATTTTGTACCCTAATGCATTCTCTGCATTAAAGTGTTTCTAAAGCCTAACATTTTTTTAACTTAATGCAGTCCTTTCATTAAGGTAAAAAAATGTTTAGGCATTGATTTTGCCCCCCCCTTATACTTACCTGAGCCCTCATTTGATACAGCTCTGTGCATATATGCAGCTTTTCTCTCCCCTCACTTCCGTTTCTAACTGGCTTTCCTGGGGCACTATGAGACATTGGCTCCCAGTGCTGTCAATCAAGGTTAGTGACAAGGTAGTGGGGGTGGGGCAGAGTCCTATTGTCTGTGTCAATGGATCAGCAGGGCTTGGGAGCGAGCATGGACAAGTGTCCCCATGGCAAGCAGCTTCCCATGAGGGCACTAGACCGAGAGGTGGAGCCAGGAGTGCTGACATGGGACCCGAGAAAAGAAGGTTTTGCAAAGAGGAGGTGAGTATAGAGATGTTTGCAATTAAAAAAAAAATCAGTTATAATCACTTTAAGGTAAAAAAAACCTTCTGAGTGCAGCCCCCCCTGCCCCCTTATACTTATCTGAGTGCAATCTCGATCCAACGATGTGCATGAGTGCAAAGGCTCTCTGCTCTCTTCCTCCTCATTAGCTCAGATACAGCAGTCAATCACAGTCAGTGACGAGGAAGTGAGGGTTGGGGCCAAGTCTTATGGACACACAGAGCGGAGCTCAGAAGAGAGCACCCAAAAGTGCCCCTATAGCAAATAGCTTGCTATGGGGACACTCATCAGAAGGGAGAGAGCCAAGATCACCAACAGGAGACCTGAAAAGATAAGGATTGAGACTGCTCTGTACAAAACTATTGTACAGAGCAGGTAAGTATGATATGTTTGTTATTTTAATTTTAAAAAATCTAACATTTACAATCACTTTAACATTGAAGGTACGTAACCTTTATAAGCGTATGGCTTTTTACAGTTATACTGTATTACGAAGATAAAATTCCAATATAATCACACACTATGCTATGATTTTGGTCATTGGAATTATTTCAGCTTTTGTTAAAATATTATTTAGCATGTACAAATGCCACATAAGCCAATTTGCAATGGACTGTTATTGAAATTACCTTTCTATGTTCTTCTCCAGCCATCTACATTTTTCTTTTAAATTGAACAAATGAAATATCTTTTTTTGCAACTATTATTAGAGGTGTATTGTGAGCTGTTTGTGTGCACAGTTCCCTCTGGAATATAATTTCCTTCTCATGTGATTGGCTTGCTACTTTCCCAATACATCTTTTATTACAAAAACTGGGACTGATTATGTGATTATGGCAAACAGACAGTACCACTTCAGGAAGGAGAATTGGCTAAAAAGAAGATGTGCCAGTAGCCACAGAACAGGAGCAGTTAAGAAACTGCAGTAAAGTTTGGTAACATCCCTATAATGTATATAGTGAAGAAGTTTTTTTAGCTTGTTTTACTTTAAAGTAGAGCTCCACGCAAACAGCCAAATACAATACAAATACAGTATGTTTACTGCCAAAAGATTTACAGTTCTGTAAAGTAAGATTTGGGAATGCCAAAATCTAATCACACTGCACAGGCAGGCAGGTGCCGCAATTATTTAGTTCAGTAGTGTAGTTTTTATGTCATCCCTCCCTCTCAATTTTTCAATTGGACAATGAATCAGCTTAATTAATTGTCTTTAATTAACATGTAGGTGTATAAATGAGAAGAGTGTCTGAACAGAATAATATTTGAAAGTGAAAACAAGATGTATATATATATCGATATTTGTTGTTTGGCTTTTAATTCAGCTTAACCCCTAATTAGGTATGAGCCAAATGCACCTGTATTCAGTTCAAAGTGGGTTTGGGGAACATTTCTGAAGTTTGGGTGTTGAATCCAAACCATTAATGGCCATTTTCTGGGCTAATAGGCAAAGCATTGTCAATCAAATGGCATGGGGGCTGGTCATTGCCTCAAGAACATGTACTAAAGCAAGAAAAAAAAGATGTAAAAAATCTGTTTGGCAGAGAACAGAACATTAAATAATGATTAAATTGAAACAAAAAAATGCAAAATTACTTTAAAGTTCAGCCCTGAACCTGCTTATGAAGTGGTGCATCTGTCCGATGTATATAACCTACTACAGCAAAAATGGAAAAAATGCAGTTTATATAGCTGGTAAATGACAGCTTCAGCCATTTATTTCTGTTTGTAAACAAAGCAGCTGTGGATTACATTCATATATACCAGACACTTATGCTAGATGAGGGTCTGGTACAGATGGTAATGCAGGACCCCACACAAAAAGAATGGCGTAGGTTCCCCATAAAATACATATCAGACCCTTATCCTTGATGAGGATCTGTTATGGATGTCAAGTGGTTACTAAAAAATAAACAAAAATAAAAAAAACTTCCACAATGTATGCTTTAACATTCAAAAGGGTGTGTTGTCAGAGCGAAATATAAAAATCCTTCCACAATGTACATCCATCATAAATCATGTTGTTTAGTGATGCAGATCCTCATCAATAATGATGAGCAATGCCCAATGACCCGCTGCCAATGACCATCAGCTGAGATGATCTTCTCCCTTTGCTCAGTCATGCAAAATTACATCTCCAGAATCCAACCGCTAAAAGTATACAAAGGGGAATGGTCTCCTGGATGATGTAATTGACTAAAATGGCCATGGCCATATGGCGGGTATTCCAAACTAGTAAATGAACGGGGTCAGGTGATGTGAATGGTTGCTAAGGACATGGTAGGTGATGGCACCTGCCACTTCCGTAACAACCATTGACAGACAGCAGTGTATATAGCGGACTGTAGAAATAGCCTACTATATATGACGTTCAGTTCCCATCATTCAAGCAGAAAGTCCAACTCTCAGACACTTGCCCAAACAGCCAAAATTCGGTCTGAATTTATGTTCTGTACCCCTAACCATAAACCTAAACCAAATAATTGTCAAGCATTCTGTATCTAAATACTTCCCAAGTTAATGCTCAGGCAACTATTGATCCATGGCCAAAATTTGGTAGATTTTGCTAGAAGGTCTAAAATCCGCACACATTTTGTTGCCTTTCACAGGGTGAATATAATGTTCCCTAACATTTGGTCCTAAGAGAAAATAACCATGGAAACAATCAACTAGAAGAGTTAAAGATCATGCAACCAAGAGAGAAAATAGCTTGCCATTTTTTTTATAAATACACCCCTTAGTTTACAGTGCAGGGGTTTCCCTCACATTATTTCTTCTTGTGATCAAATGTTCATAGCCTATAGTGTTAGACTATTTTCTCTATTGGTTAATTATTCTTTACCTCTTCTGGTCAAATGTTCCTAAAGCTATGTTTTTCCAAGGATTGAATGTTGTAAAATGTTGCATTCATCCTGTGAAAGGCAAGAGATAGAAACTGGTATTTCACGTTACAAACATTATGAGCATTATATAAAACCAGTGCCATGCTACTTAGTATAAATCACACTCCTCATAAAAACCAGTGCTAGAAATAATATACACATTTCCACCAACACTGTCAGAAAAAAACAATGCATAAAAAACATCCATCATGCTAAAAAATTAAAACATAAGCAAAAAACTTTTGCAGTTATAACTCTGGTGTATCATATATACTGTATGAAATATTTACAAATCCAGGGCTTTCAAATTCCACCAAATAACAAAATAAAAATAGATAATAACCAAAACCTACATAAAATATTTTAAACATGCCCATTGTCTGCTTTTCAATGCTCAGAAAAAAGAATTCTTGTTAACAGACAATTTTTTATGATACTCTACACTTCAATGTGTTCAATTTGTGTCCTTTATCAATGTGCAAATTATGCCCTCACTTGTGGCTTTTGAGCTATATAACTGTATAGGTTAACATCAACTTGTTCTGTGTGGGCAGCACAGTGGCTTAATGGTTCCTTCCTCCTGGCAGTACTAGGGTAACTGGCTCGAATCCCAACCACAGCACCACTTGCCTGGAGTTTGCATGCTCTCCTTGTGCTTGCATGGGTTTCCTCCAGGTGCTCCAGTTTCCTCCCACACTTCAAAGTGTGGTTAATTGGTTCCTGTCTTCATTGGCCCTAGCATGTGTATGTATGCATGTGAGTTATGGACCTTAGATTGTACGCCCCTTGAGGGTTAGGGACTGAGGTGAATGTACAATATATGTATGTAAAGCACTGCACAAATTGACACAGCTATGTAAGTACCTGAAATAAATAAAAATAACATAGAAATATATGTAAGGCAATAGGACCTTCAATCTTCTTGTCCTTAATCCTCCAATAGGCAATACAGCTCAAAATAAAATATGATCACTCCATAGTACAATATGTCTAAAAACAGCCATTTATTAAAATCAATTAGAGCACTCGCATTAAGGCTAGGTTCACACCGATGTAGTTTGTGTTTGATCCATTTGTGCAGTGGGCAGATTAAATCACAAAACGAGTCAAAAACACATCAAAATCGCACTACATGCTTTTCTGCAGCATCTCCATTGAAGTCTATAGAACCAAAAACGCAATATTTTGCATTTAAAAAAAGTCCCTGACCCTTTCCAAAAAACACAGGGTGAAAATGCGGAGATGTGAACCTAGCCCATAGGAAATCATGCTAAATGGACTGCTGTGCATTTCTGCAAAATGCAGCAGAAAACACATAGGTGTGAACCTAGGCTTAGATGTACACTTACTGGTGAACCCCAAATTTCCTCATACAATGTAAACCCCTTCAGAGTTGCTGAAATTGTCACTGCCCCAATGTTGTGCCCAACTATTTCCTTGTTTACATAAAGATGTCACCTGGCTCCATCCATATTCTAGGTGTTATTTTGGTTTCTGCATGAAATTTTAAAACATTGGCACAGCAAATTTTTTATAAATAGAATGTAATGATTCTTATTTCTCCAATGTAAACTAAGGTGAATAGAGGCAGCCAATAATCCAATAATGTGTAGACAAGACATAGAAAGTCTTATAAAAAAAAAAGAATAATAGTAATATTTTTCCAAGGCTCTGTTCAACTTTTATACAAAATACTTTGTTGTTGAATAAATTTACAGTTATATTTACTTGATATAATAATGGCAAAATAGTGCTAGGCTGACTAATCTAAAAAGTGTACAGATGAAGCCTAGGTAGCTTTAAATAAAAGGATTGTTATATTAACCTGTCAGTACTTCCCCGCAGAATTCATATTCACTTTTTTTTTGTCTGCTGCCTAATTATGTACTTGCATATGTTGCGGACTAATTTAATCTTCATTACACATTGCCATATTGCAATTATACATGCAATCAGAGTGTTAACACATACTTAAACCTGTTATTTCTTTTGTCACTGACTTCCAAAGAGGCACCTGTACAAGAAACAGCTGTCAGTTCCCTAAGATCCTGCCACTGTTAAAGTAAATTAAAGACATTGGAGACATTGTGAAATTAATGTAGTGATGATCTGAGCCTAATGCTACAGTTCATTATGTTTTGTCATCTCTCCATAGAATTGTGCGGTGTGATAAAAATTATATTCATAATGGTTACTAAAGAGATTAATGGCACTGACTCTGGCAAGCTATTGAAATTAGAATGTGTGGGTAATTGGAAGAAATAAATCAAATATGCTGCAACTTCATTTGTATTAATTTGTCTACTTCTTTTCACAACCCTAACAATAAAGAGTTCATATTTTTTTTCTGGCTATAGAAGAAGTAATGACAAGTGAAGAAATACAGTTTTATTAAATATTGAAGACAACTGTAATGTGTCAAATTAATTTCTACAGTTTTACAGAGAAAATCATTGACAATTTATTACAAATAAGTTAATTAGGCTAATAAAAGGTCAGAGACAAGTTTGCAGTAATTTTCTTAAATGATATTCATTGGAGGGTATTTTTCTCTACACTGAAATAGGATTCAGACTAATGCAACTTGACATCAAAATCTCAAAAGCCTGAACATGCATATTCTAATATATTAAATGATCCTTTTTTCCTGAATGTGTTTTCTTAAATTCACATTATTTTACTTTTTGCAGTTTTCTTGAAGTTTTTGTAGTTATGAAGGACATATTTGAAAAAACATTTATTTTTGCACAACCAGCATACTGTATCTCCTTCCATTAAGTTGCCAGAGCAAGTACTCACTGGGGTTGATTTACTAAAACTGGAGCTTGCAAAATCTGGTGCAGCTGTGCATAGAAACCATTCAGCTTTCAGGTTTTATTGACAAAGTTGGATTGAACAAACTGATGTTAGAAGCTGATTGGCTACCATGCACAGCTGCACCACATTTTGCTCTCCACTTTTAGTAAATCAACCCCACTGACTATATATTGTACAGCCCAGTACAGCTCACATGGCAACTGAATATTTTTCAGCTCTGATTTTACTGAAAATTTTCAAAGTAGTTTAGATTTTTTTTCTGAATAGCAGGTAACTGTACTTGGGCACTTTTTGTATCATATTGTGCTGTGAATTGCCTTGCCCATATACAGTGCACCTTACTTATGATAGGTACAAATTGACCTTGGAGGTTGACATTCTTATTTTAAAGCACAACTGTACCTTTTTTACAACTGTCCTATAAAACATTGTTCCCCCCATGAGTGCTGCCCACTAGAACGAATACTTACCTTCACCCCTGATACGATGTTCTTCACAGTGTGGTCTCACCTGAAGCTGCTCTGTCTCTTTCCTGAAAATAGATGATGCATACTACGCTTGTGTACTTTGACCCCATTCATTCCTGTGAAAAATTCATACAGATGGTTGCCTCAAGTGGTTGCTCAAAGTATTGCTTTTTCATAGGAACAAATGGGGCCTTGGTACGTGGGCACGCAACTATTTTTGTGTAAAATACAATGAAGATCACCAAATCTGTACTTTAGGTATTTCAGTAAAAAAAAAAAAGGAAAAAGGTACAGCAGAACTTTAAATCAGCAGATTTATAAAGCTGAAGTTAAATCTGTTTATATTTTGCCTTTCTTGGTTCATCCCTCCCCTTTGTGAATTACATTTTATTTCAAAACCTTTCTGTTTTCATTGCATACCTTATTTTAGACTCTGTGATGTCAATTCTGAATCTCTGCGCTTCTTTGTACATAACAGTCAGATTGTGCATGGGAGGAGATGCCGTAACATTCCTGAATGCAGCAGGCCACTTTAGGTACAGTCCACATTAATGCCGAGCCTCCATAAATGATAGAACTAAAATCAAATGAGTGAAAGTGTCATGGACAGTTTAGCTGGACAGGAAAATTCTAGATGATGCTAGACATCCTTCAGACAGGAAATGAGGCAGACTTCAAGTGCATACTGTGAGAACATTACAGTGTGCAGTGAAATCAGAGTAAGTCGTTTTAGTACAGGAGATGTTCCTGTACAGCAGTGCAAGATTGGAGGTAAAGCAGGTTGAATAAATATGTACTGTATGAAATCAATGCTTTTCATATTTGTCAATAGTGAAATTTTGTTAGCTGTAACAAAGTTTATTTAGAGGTTACCTAATAGTCACTCCTTTATAGGCATGTTGCCTTTTGGAAAGACTGATTTGCATATGTTTTTGGAGGGATCATTGCAGTCTACGTACATGTACATAGTATTCCAGTACAGTAATAGCTTGCTAAGGACAATTTCCTTGTCCTCAAATGAGCTTTTGTACTTTAATGAGGCAACGTGTCATAATCTGTGCTTTGCTGCCTTCTAATATCAAGTGAAAAAGTACAATGAATGTTTAAAGCATTATCCATGAGATATATTATTATTGTGTACCACATGCATTCATCATATAGTCCAAAAAAATCTGTTTCTTTGCACACAAAAGCTCAGGTGTGAACATAACGTAATTGGCAAGCAGTGCAATAGTATAACCTTTTATTGCCACCGTTAAAACATCTTAATTAATTTCCTACATAGGCTATGGGTTAGTAAAATTCCTTAGCTTTGCAACCTCATTAACACAGTTTCAATGTTTCTTTGACACTGGTGTGTAGGAAGCAGTCTGTTTAGTGGGCTTGTATATTTCATACTATAGTACAGTGAAGTTACGTGTGCAGGCATCAATGATTTATTTACATCTAAATCTAGTCATAGATCTTTGATGAGTATGAACAAAAAGTCAGAAATGTGGTTTTCCATTTATTGATCAACTAGCACTTGAAGTCACCATGACATTTTCTCCTGACATTAATGGTCATACATTGCAGAGCATTTCTGTTTAAAATAACTGTCAGTACTACTTATCTTCCTCCACCCATAAATGCATCTGCTTCCATGGCACGCAGCAATATGCACTTCCCTGTTTACCCAAACTGTTGAAGCCTCATCCAATCTGAAGTGCAGCTCCACTGCCTGCTGTGCTGTCACACCACAGCTAATCAAAATGGCTGAGACAATCAGAGTGGTGTAGTTGCAGCCTCTCCCATACTCACCACCTCACTCACCTTGTGGTCCTCTTCATGGGTCTTTTAAACTTGGCACAGCTTCTGGCTTGCTGCCTAAGCAACTCTTTTGCACGATAGCTATTGAGCCATTGATACGTATTCCTATTATGGAACTGTAGCACTACCTCTAAAGGAGCTGCTGTAACTTAACAGTTTTTTTGCCAATGCTAGTGCAGAGGCAGCCAGGCACACAGCAGCAGTTTATTCAATCTTGGCTCAGTATTTAGCCTAGAGGATGTCTTTTTAGGCTTTTTACTGTTGAAGAACTTGTATGAAGTGCAGGGTGATATGGGGTACCACAGATTCATTAAATATTTGCAACTCCACTATGCTAAGCCTCCCTGAACAGTCTTTATGCAGGAATAAGTACAGATGGGAGAACTTAGTCAAAGCTATCCCAGTCAGGATTACCACTGGTTCTCCTACCCAAATGAAACAGCACACAGTCACTAGGACCCAGAGCTCGGGTCACTACTAACAAGGTTACAGAATCAATGGATGCCTCCTTCCAGTATCCACCAGACACTCTTCAATGAGGGAGAGGTTAATGCTTATAATGCCTCAGGACAGCCAGACTTCTGCTAACTTCTACTGTCATATCCACTTAAGGAGATACACGCATGTGTATGTAGTGTATACACATGTATACATATGTTCATGCTGATGTCTTTTCACTTCAATACACCTCTGGAGTGCGGCAGCCAGGGCCGTCTGACCACCCCATTTGATTGGCTATGACGTGCACACAACAGCAAGTTCGCCAGAGGGGAATCCCCAGACAGTCCCCCCAACTAGTGCCTCGTCAGAGGATGGGGGCGGGGTGGCAGGTCTGGTATCTTGCCCAATAGAGCGGTGTTGGTGTACGCGCACAGATTGGCCGTCAGATGCGCGTGAAGCGCGCTCACGTGATCGCGCCGACGGACCTGTCCTCCTCACACTGCGCATGCGCATGTTGGTCCACGCATGCGCAGTCATGACCATGCCATACTAGCGTGCGTTCCACACACAGGGTAAACCTGCAGCTATAGAGGGAAGCATAAGATCTCCCTCTGCTGCTGACCATACATTATTACGGATCCAAGATTACTGATCCAATCCTCTCCATCATCCGATCATGAAGCACATGCAGCTGCCTGGTAGCACACATCACACAGCTTCTGGTTGAAGGTTTGTGTGTGGGTTTATATGTCTACATATATATACATGTGTTTGTGTCACTATGGACACCTATCCATTAAGACATCCATTGACTAACAATTTATGTCTATTTTTACATTAATTGCTATATACTCATCCAGCATCATGACAAGCCCTCTGGATGAATTGTCCATTTGATACATCGCTCACTAATGAATCATGGAATAAGACTAACTATTTACTATATATTATGTTTCATCATTTATTATCTATTATCATCATTCCCATTGGTGTTCATCGCTAAGTTGATATATTACATGCATACTAAGTGGTGTATGCAAAATGTGGTTTTATATATTTTATATCTTATATTTTACGTTTGTCTATATCATTTCTCTCTGATGGCATTACAAATAGTGATTGTCTGTTGACGATATCTTGGCCCCTCCTACTAACCTGAGACTGCCCAACCCAGTGGGGAGGGCCTAGGTTCAGTCCAGGAGTATATATAGGAGAGAGCACTCACAGTTCAGTTAGCTCTGAGGAAGAAGGGACCCCCTTTGAAACGCGTCAGTGGTACTGAACACCTACTCCCCTGTTGGGACTCATGTTAGCTTCAAGTCCCTGTGAGGACTTACATGCCTGATTTTATTCGCTGTTTGTGAGTATATTTTTTACAATTAATAAATTTTGGTTACTGAGGTAATGCGCAAGGTTGGTGCGCTTCTCGTTTTCATTTCATTCTGCAGTGTTGATTGGGCTTCCCCAGCCTTGTTTTGGAGCCGCACAGCCCTTTATGCATTGGTGGACGATCCCTCCAGGCCTGGTTCCATCTGTTCGCCACCTGTCTGAGCCCTAGAGCGCAGGAGAATTCGTTTTTGATCTTCTGCTAACTTCCACCAGGCACTCTTCAGGGAGTTCTCCAGACCAGGTCCTTAGATTCTTCCCTTGCCTCTCTTCTAAAAAGGATTTCTAGAACTAGCCCTCCCCCCTCTATGCCACAGCAGGCATGTCAATGACCATGCAGCATTTCCGGCAGTCTACCTGGAGGGGAAGAGCCCTCAGGATGGGAACTCCTCCTACAGAGTTAGACTCAGGACTAGAACAGGAATATTCCGGGCCTCAGACTGTTTATGTGCTCCTCAGCTACCTACACTGCCACAAGAATTGACAGAAGTCCCAAAAATATTCAGACTGCTTATTTGACTTTTCAGCCCACTATGAACCCAGAATCCTTTAGAATACAGGGGAAACAATCAAACCTGCTGCCTGTGAAACACAGAATATCCCAAAGCAATCTGTAACTGTGCCACTGATTATAGAGGAGTCGAAAAGAACTACATTTGCCTAACATCCTAGCAACCTAACTAAGAGGGTGCTACAGAATCTGTATCCTCCATCAATTACCATGAACCTACTTCTGTAAAGAATATGATGGTGCCAAAAGGTTCAGACAATACATTATCACACAGTGGAGATATTACTTCCCCCCTGGGAAGACAAAATATGTATACTATACTAGTGCACTCTAAACCTATCCCAATCTTTATAATAAAGTCCACATATAAAAATCTCTACATATGAAAAGAAGAATGCCCAGAAAAATACAGTCTCTTTATATTTTCACGGGACTCCCAAATGTAATAAAGCATTGTCTATTAGCAAAATCCTCTTTACTTCTTCACTCTCATCATATCCACTCTATCCTACTCCAAAGTGTACAAATAAAAAAAAACTGCATATAGTGTAGTGTGTTCCACAAATTAAGTAAACTTATAATACATTAATGCGTCTGATGCCACTTCCGTCTGATGCCACTTCCTTCTGACGTATTATTTCATCAATTGACTTCCTCATAGGCTGTGAACCACTGCTGCCCATTATAATTCTTTGCTTGCTCCTGATTATTCACATCTGCCCATCCTGACCTCTAGGTTTGTTTCTCTTTATCTGTGTCCACAGCTAGCCCTGACCTCTGAACAGATCCATCTGACCTCTTGCCTGTGGTCTGTGATATTCAGATCAGGATGAACTCAGGGGTCATGACCTGGGGTTAGCATGCAGTGAAGCCCAAACCACCACGAGAGAGTCATTTGTGAATACTGGCTATGGTTCTGGGGAATCCAGCGTCAGCTGTTTCTACTTTGGACCATATTCCTACTTCAGCGAGTCCTGTTTCAACTCCTATGTCTTACTTATTCCAATAGTGATCCCAGACTTGTTTTCAGGGCCTCATTTTGTAGCTATCATTATGCTTAGACTGCAGGATTGTGTATATATGTGTGTTGTGCCACACTAATATACCTTATCAATGTATCGGTGATAAAACATGATCTTTCCAAAAAATATAGTGGTTAAATAAATATTCATGAATAAATAAACACACTCTGTGCTGTAAAAAGTCTGATAAAATATATGAAAATGTGAAAAGGTCTGTGCCTTCCTTGTGCCATTCAGCATGTCTCTCCTCAGTATCTAGAGCTACAATCCACTTCCACCCATAATAGCCACAGAGTTGGGGAAGTCCTCACCATTCATATGTGAAAAAGGTTAATTTATATAGTGCCACACACTGTGCTACTCCCCACTATCCAGGGTTTAGAATACACCTCCGAACTCCCCACTGGTGTACACATACATATTCAGTTGCACTCACCAAAAGTAACAACCCCTTAAGTTAATAAGTGGGTCTATCACAGCTTCAGATGTCAAACCACTTCTCCACAGTCTTTTGTCCTCTTACACTCCTCAAATATATACAGGTATTCTCCACCACCCAGCAAAACCGCTTAATAAATGTATCCATTCAGTCGCTCACACCAGTAACAAAGCCAAAAAAGAGTGCCATAGTGACGTAACCTTAAAAACTCATGCTTCAGAAAGTATTGCACTTACAGTACATTCAGCAGTAATATACAAATTATACCACTGCCTAATTCACCTCTAATATGGCTGCTGCAACTTCCAGTTTCTGATACTTCCAGTTGGTTCCTGTTCAACCTGCCGGAAGCGACAAAAGCGGATGTGATGTGCAGAATTGCCAGACTATAAATGAGTGCATCAAAGATTGACCATAGAAAAAATTAAACACACTAGGAACAGAAACAACTAAAACATCTTTAATACAGGCTAACATCCATTGGACACAAAAACTGATACTCGACTTATTCAGATTTATACAGCAAGGGTCATTTTATTTATTTAAAGAAACACTGTCACTTTTCACATTCAGGGCAAAGTAACAGTGCCTGTGCTAAGCCCACACACAGCCACTTCATACCTTTCTATACAGTGCTCCTTGTACTGCAGCCATCACTGAAATTCTGAATATGGTGGAGCATCTCCTTCAATAATGAATTGCAGCCAGTCATTAGGTCCAAACACTTCCATAGGCTGGTGGGGGTGATTTCACCATTCCACCTGATCTTTGAAATTAGCTGACATTGGGTATTATAGGGGATATTGCAACATAGGAAGCATCAGTGAGAGAGCACTGGAGAGATGAGAATAAAGAGGTTGAAGCGTGGGGCTTACACTTTGCCTTGACTGGGCATAGTGACACTGTATCTTTAAGTAGGTTTACGTCCTATGAAACTCTACAAATCAAGATTTTTTTTTTTGCCATACTGTGGTTAGCCATGAGATCTTATAAAAAATATATTGGACTGTAGCCACATCACATTGACTTGTGCTAGAAATTTCCTTTTCCTAGGCCACCCATCATTATTCTACCCAAAGGCATGGCATGTCTATAAGATATTTCCTTATATACATGGTTTGTTTTTGTACTAAATAAATAAATCAATTAATAATGAATTTGAGATCTTTGTAATGAAAATATATTTTCTGTATAATTACTCAATGTTGTTAAAATGCGTCATATGTTTATTAAACCTCTTTGGAAAAGGTCCACTGTATACCTTATTTAGGTTAAAAGGGAAAATATTGATGTCAGCCCTGACCTGTGTTTAGCTAGGTTTTCCTTTTCCTTACCAACCAGAGACAACTGTCTCAAGTTAATTGTTAGATTAAATATTTTTTTAGTTGTTCTATGGTAACGGTACAAAAAAAGCCTTTTTCTCAATTTGAATGAAAAATAAAAGAAAATGGAGTTGATTGTAAACAACCTAACTCAGAGAACAGCTGAGTTCATAACTTAAAAACAGAAGTTTAACTCATTTTTCCATTACTGTAAACATATTAAATGCTATTTATTGTGATTAAATGTGTGTGGCCCACTACAGTCTAAATAGGAACATTCTCATGGCTAAAATATCTAAACATCCCATAAGTTTAACATCATTATTAGAGATGGAAAATCTAAATATTAATTTTAATCCAAAGGTTAAAAAATTCAATCTTTCCAAACTAAACCCATTGTAATAACATCCTTTGCAGTGAGATTGCCTGTGTTCACAAAGTTTAAGGCTACAGGTGGTATAAAGGAGTTGTTTATGTGATATTTTGACATGTGTAGTAAACAAAAGCATTAAGAAAAATGCTTTTCTTAAGCAAACATTTTAACAGCATCATGTCACCGTGAGCTAGAGAAATGCAAAACAACAATTTATTAAAATGTTAATGAGCCTTGGCCTGTAATTTTCTGATTATGGAAACAATAATAATCCTTGCTACCTCTACCCCATTTTTGCACAACCACCTGCGTGATGAACGTTATGTAAAGTTTATAGCAGTGATTTTTTAACCTATGTTAAAAGAAACCTTCAGTATAAAAAAATTAATATACTTTCTATAATTTAAAGTTATTTAACCACTTGAGTCCCCAAGGTCCTTTTCTCCCTAAACCCCCTTTAATCCCTGAGCATTTTTTTGTTTGTTTTGCTGATCTATCAGTTCTGCACATTTTTACGTTTTGCAGTCTACACATAAATTTTTGGAGGGGCTTTATTTTGATAGCAGATTTGGAAACATATTTTTATTTCCTTTGTTTATAGTGGAAATAAATAGTAAAAAAAATTTAAAAAAAATGCAGTTTTCTTTCATTTTTCCCAGCTTGGCATTTGTGAACCCCATGAATTTACCATAACATATAATCAACAAAATCTGCTGATTAAGCCCTGGTTCACACTATCCCACACACTGCGGGCTGGTTGTGGGTGCAGGAATCACATCTGTTCCCTCACCCACATCGTGTTTCTCTTGCGAGACATGGGGGGGGCCATTCATACTGATCCCCACTCATCTCATCCTGCAATGTGATAGTGGGTGCTGGAATTGCACAGAAATCGCATGATCAAAAAGACCATACAGTTCCCCTGAACCAATACAATACATATCTGCAATACATGCATTTTCCCATGTTTTGTCTTTTTTAAAAAAGTGCAAATACTGCAAAATACCTGTCAATATACCTGATTTCTGAACTCTTAATTTATGCATGAGCTGAAAATGCTGTCTCTGATACACTGAAGTCCTAAGCAATGTTGTCAGCCCTGTCTGTATTCTCTTCTTTTAGACTACAGAACACATTCCCTTATGGAAATGATGACAGGGCAGATGTAAATAGGAGCTGGTCAGGATCAACAGCATTGCTGGGGATTTCAGTGCAGCAGAGAAACATTCACTAAGTCTTTCAAGATTCTTGTTTGAAATTCTGGAAACCTGATCTTACAGGTAAGTCCCACTGTCTACAGGGGAAAAACGTGTTGTTAACCACTTCCTACAGGAGGTGCATATATTTGGGGCCTCTCAGTGGATGGGCTTTAAAGGATAAGTTCACCTTTGGGAACATGTCACATGTTCCAGCAGTTTTTAGGGTGGAACATGTAACATGTTCCCACTGCTGCAGCTGTTACCCAATTCCCTCACTCCCTGTGACAGCAGTACTGGGAGAAGTTCCCCGTACTAAATGTCACTTTTTGACATGGCCATGTCATTCATTTACAGAGTTCTGTGAATGAATTAAGTACAATTACAAACATCCTCTGCAGATGTTGGCTGTTGAGCGCTGTGGTAGTTCATTGAGTCTTCCTGTCAGCTGGGCCGTCTTTAATATTGATTGAACCCTGGGCAAACATTTTCTTGCCCCCACACACACACCACCACTTTTAGACATACAACAAATAGCAGGTAGAGTCAAAATCAGTTTACTACAGCAGATCAGCAAATATTGCAATTGGTTCCCAGAGGTTACAGCATATCATTACCTCTCACTGATGTCGCTAGAGGTTACAGCACACATTACAGCTCACTGGTTAGCTGCTAGAGGTTACAGCACATCATTTCTGCTTGCTGATCGGTTTTTGAACATCGTTACTGCTCACTGATTGGTTGCTAGAGGTTGCTACACATTATTACTGCTCACTTACTGGTTGCTAGAGGATACAGCACAAATTACAGCTCACTGATTAGTTGCTAGAATGTACAGAATATCACTACTGTTCACTGATTGGTTGCCTGAGGTTACTGCGCATCATTACTGCTCATTGAGCAGTGGAGCAATCCCAAATAATTGAGCAAGTAAAGTGGCACATTAATACACATAGTACAGGAGATGATCAGAGGCTGCAGATATACTACAGGAGATGACCAGAAATTGCAGATATATTACAGGAGATAACCAGAGACTGCAGATGCACTATAGGATATAACCAGAGACTGCAGATGCACTACAGAAGATAACCAGAGACTGCAAATGCACTACAGGAGATGACCAGAGACTGCAAAGACACTGCAGGAGATAACCAGAGACTTCAGGTGCACTACAAGAGATAACCAGAGACTGCGGATGCACTACAGGAGATGACCAGATGTACTACAGGAGATATCCAGAGACTGCAAATGCACTACAGGAGATAACCAGAAACTACGGATGCACTACAGGAGATGACCAGAGTCTGCAGATGCATTACAAGAGATACCCAGAGACTGCAGATGCACTAAAGGATACGACCAGAGACTGCAGATGCACTACAGGGGATGACCAGAGACTGCAGATGCACTACAGGGGATGACCAGAGACTGCAGATGTACTATAGGAGATAACCAGAGACTGCAGATGTACTACAGGAGATAACCAGAGACTGCGGATGCATTATAGGAGATAACCAGAGACTGTGGATGCACTACAATAGATAACCAGAGACTGTGAATTGCTCTACAGAAGATGACCAGAGACTGCAAATGCACTACAGGAGATAACCAGAGACTACGGATGCACTACAGGAGGTGACCAGAGTCTGCAGATGCATTATAAGAGATAATCAGAGACTGCAGGAGACGACCAGAGACTGCGGATGCACTACAGAAGATGACCATAGACTGCAGATGTACTATAGGAGATACCCAGAGATTGCAGATGTACTACAGGAGATAACTAGAGACTGCAGATACACTACAGGAGATGACCAGAGACTGTGTATGCACTACAATAGATAACCAGAGACTATGGATGCTACAGGAGATGACCAGAGACTGCAAATGTACTACAGGAGATAATCATAGACTGCGGATGCACTACAGGAGATAATCAGAGATTGCGGATGCACTACAGAAGATGACCATAGATTGCAGATGTACTACAGGAGATAACCAGGGACTGTGGATACACTACAGGAGATGGTCACAGACTTGGATGTAGTACAGGAGATAATCAGAGACTAAGGATGCACTAGAGGAGATGACCAGAGAATGCAGATGCACTACAGGAGATAACCAGAGGCTGCAGATGCACTACTGGAGATGACCAGGGACCTTTCAGCAATGCACAGCTTTACAGCTGGTGAACAACAGCAGCTCAGGGTTCAACAGTCCACAGGCAGTCTATGTGGGAAGGACCTACCTGGGCAGGCATTCTCACCATCCACTCTCAGAGGTACAGGGTCGGGGCTCCCTCTCAGATCCCAGCTCCTACTCTACAGCCACTCTCCCGAGCATACAGGCTGCATTGGGCAGGGTCAGAAAATCAGTAGACCTCCCGGACCCACCCTCTCCCTACTGACTTAAGAATACAGCGTTGCTTCCTGTGTACCTGATGTGGCACGCTCTGCATTGGAATAATTGGGGCCCCAATTTGTGGGCTCAAGGGGCAGCTGCTTTGGGCCCCAAAACAATGACTGGGCCCAGGGCAGTTGCCCCTTTTACCCTGCATTAAAGACGGCCCTGCCTGCCAGTGTAAAACTGTCTGCCTGTAAGAGGTACGGGCACACAGATTACACTGACAGTCTTGAGGAGACCAACATGGCACCAGCAATCTGCTGACCACTGATGCAATGCTTTGCAGGCTCCAAAAAAAATTCTAAATGCACATTTTTTTACCTACAAAAAAATGGGCATTTATTACTTTTTTAAAAAGTGAACTTATCCTTTAATGCAGAGAGGCTGCATATATGCGGCCCTATGTAAACATCTTCTTGTGCTGAGAGTGCACACCCTGCATGCTCCCTGCACAGTTACAGTTGGGTACCAGAAAGCTCCTGATGCATACTGTCGGTCACAATGGTCACATGATCAGAATGCCTGCTTCATGCATACTTGCGATCTTTCTGATCATATAACCGCTGTGCCTGCCAATCACAGCCGTCACATGATCAGAATGCCTGTCTCCCGGCATTTAGAACCTCTAGAGGAGGCGATGGGAAGGGGTTAAATTCTGGCATATTTTGGAGCTAATACTCAAGCTACTATCTAAAAAGGAATTTAGAAATAGCCACATGATGCAATGCTGAAAAAAAAAAGTTAAATAGAGCTTTTTTTCAATAAGCTTCAAGGGAAACATTGAAAATGTAAAAATCTTATATCATGCCTTTGGATATGTGATCTTAAAGTGTTACTAAACACAGGACCCTGCATTCACTATATCTGATCTCCCACAGTACACAGAACATGGAAATGCAATTTTTGTAGTAAATATAAACTGCTAAATACTTTTTCTCATCAGCAGTTAAAGCAGTCTAGTGACTTCTAACAGTGATCAGCAGAGCACTGGTTAAAGCTTGTAGGAGGAGTTTTTTTCTGCTCTATGAGGATGCAGAACCCCTGACCCCTCTCTGGGCAGTGTTGATTGGCCCTGTGCTGATCACATGCACTCTCCCAAGTAAAAAAAAATACTTCTCTAGAAATACACATCAAACATGTGCAGAGTGTCCACATGATATGTCTTAACAGGAGACATGATATGTCTTATCAGAAGATAAGAGGGGGAGGATCAGAGAAGTCAGGATCAAACAACCTTTCTACACAATGCAGAAAATTAACCCCTTGGGGTCCACAGTGAGTACAACAAGTATGCTTTACTGCATATACAGACTGATTTTACTGTTGTGAGTTTAGTAACACTTTAAGGAACAGTGTAATTTTCAGGGACTGTCTTGCTAACAGCATACACTGACAACACATATTTGGCTGTGGAACTGATTTTTGTTCTTTAACAATTCATTTACATTGTATACAACTGCAGCACTCCCAGACTGTTTCATTTCAGCTAGAAAAAAATACAATTCCCCAAAAACCATGCCTAAAACTAAAATTATTTGTAAAGGGAAACCTTAAAAAACATTAACCAGTTTAACAACATACCATATAAAGCAATATACCTACAAAATAAATGAAAACTCTAAAATAGCCCCGCAACAAACTCTCCCAAAAGTTTTATATGGTTGAGACAGCAGACAAAAGTGACTGTCAACCTCAAATCAACCAGAAAATAGAAAAAAGCTCCCAAAATAAGGAAAATGGCAGCAAAGAGGTAATTGCCCAAAAAGCTAGAAATAAGAAGAAAAGTGTAGGTTCTTAACTGCTA